>NC_057864.1:30077342-30719842 GCF_019393635.1 Dromiciops gliroides
CCGGCACAGCTAGGTGGTGCAATGGATAAAGCATCGGCCCTGGAGTCAGGAGGACCTGAGTTCAAATCCAGCCTCAGAAACTTGACACTTCCTAGCTGTGTGACCCTGGGGAAGTCATTTAACCCTCTGCCCCAGAAAGAAAGGAAGGAAGGAAGGAAGGAAGGAAGGAAGGAAGGAAGGAAGGAAGGAAGGAAGGAAGGAAGGAAGGAAGGAAGGAAGGAAGGAAGGAAGGAAGGAAGGAAGGAAGGAAAGCTCTGACCATGGATTCTGTTCATCAGAAGGCTGGGCTGCCCCTCAGTGGAGACGGATGGTATGAGCACTTGCCTGGGTTTCTATAACTGGGACTCTCACTCAAGCGTAGGAGGACCAGATGTTTCTGGGGCCTCTGCCAACTTGGAGAGTCAGTGTTTCTGAAAGGTAGTGAGCTGCCGTCTCTGGAGGGATTCAGACAACTGTTGGGATGCATTAGGTAAGATGGAGAGGTTCTGGTTTCAGGATGCCCTCTGAAGTGCCTTCTGTCCATTGCTAACATTCCGAATCCACAGGGAAACAATGTGATGGGAAGGCCAGGAACCCACCCATGGTCAACACCTGATGGACCCCCTGGTAGTGAGGGGGCTGACTGTAGAGGGAGGTTAATCAGGGTAAGCTCCCTGGAGGGGATTGTCTTGGAGTCTCCAATTCAGCACACCTAGTGGTAGCTAGGTGTCACGGTGGATAGAGTGTTGGGCCTGGAGTCAAGAAGACCTGAGTTCAAATCCAGCCTCAGACACTTACTAACTGTGTGACCCTGGGCAAGTCATTTCACCCTGTTTGTCTCAGTTTCCTCATCTGAAAAATGAGCTGGAGAAGGAAATGGCAAACCTCTCCAGTATCTCTGCTAGGAAAACCCCAAATGGGGTCACAAAAAGTTGGACATGACTGAACAACAACTTGATGCAAAAAAAGAGGGCTGGCCTTGGAGCTGGGTGATCTGTGTTTCAGTTCTACATATGATATTTATTAGCCATGTAGAGTGCCCCTTATTAAATGCTTGTTGTCTGACTGGCCTTGAGTAAATCACTTGATTCCTTGCTATTAAAATGGCAAGAGGAGAGAAAATTCCTGCGGGGATTAATAGTTTGCACTGTTATCTCATTGGAAGTCCATAAGCACTTTGTCAGTTGAGGAGAAATAAGTGTTATTATCCCCATTTTATAGATGAGAAAGCTGAGGCTAAAAGAAGTGAAGAAAAGTTTGGGAAAGAGATTTAGAGTCAGAAAATCTTAGCTGGAATCCCAGCTCTGATGTGTTAGAGGCAAGAGGGTTCCATGGATAGGGCACTGGACTAAAAGTCAAGGGAGATTCTGGGTTCAAATACTACTTCATACACTTGCTAGCTGTGTGACCCTGACCTAGTCATTTCATTTGTAAAGTGCTTTTTTTTTTTCTCACAGGAGCCCTGGGACGTAGCATGGGATGGAGTTGGCGGGGGGGGGGGGGGGGGGGTTGCCCGGGGGTCAAGAGTTCCAGGGTTCAAATCCTGCTGGCTCTGCCACTTACCTGTGATAACCCTTCTGGCTTTAAATCTATAGTCCTGTAATTCCCTTTCTATCTTGGTGACCTTTGGCAAGTCATTGGATCCCATTGGACCTTTGAGGCCAGGGCGTTCAATGTTTTTATTTCACAGATGAGAAAACTGAGGCCCAGAGTGAGGAGCAAGCTTGCCAGAGGTTGCACAGGGAGCAAATTATAGCATCAGATGGGACTATCAGATCCAACTTCCTCATTTTACAGAAGGGGAAACTGAGGCTCAGGTAAGTGAAATGACTGCTTAGGGTTACACAGTGATAGGTCCCAGGTTCCCTGACCCCTTTATCTCCTCACCTCCCTTCCCCCACCTCTTCTCCTCCACCCCCCCATCCCCCTTATTCCCTCCCTCTCCCCCTTTCTTTTCCCTGCTCCTCACTGCCTCCCAGGGCTCAGGGGAGGAAGGTGCTTTGCGGACCTCCACAGTCTATAGAAATCACAGCTATTATCAGCCTCCCTGGCCGTTAAACGGGGCGGGGGGTGGAGGGGACAGGCCCTTCAGCCACCACCACCCAGCCAGTGAGCTCAGGGGGTTCAGACCAATTTCCCAGCCCCATCAGACACCTCTTAAACGTGCAGAAAGAAAGAGAAACCATTAGTTGCTCTATTAGGACGTAATTACAGCCAGGGAGTAGGACAAAGGGGTGAGTGCCCCGGGAGGCCCAGGGTTGGCGTCTCTCTCACAGTGGGGCCGCCAGGGCCTCTGGGATCCACAGCTACCTGAAGAGTGGGGCCGCCGGAGGACCAGGTGCACCATGCAGACAAAGGCCTGGACAAAGGCGGGGATTATTGCACAGGCCTGGGCTAAGTGCCTGCCTGGCTGCTCTCTGGACTCCCCCCACCACCTCCTCCCCTCTGAGATGACCCGGGGCCCTTGCACGCTGGGGGGCGGGGTGGGCAGCTCATGCTAGGATTGGTGTTATTCCAGTGGCCTGCTAATGAGAACCACTTCCCCCCACCACAGCTCCAAACTGTCTTTTTTCCCATTTCCCATCCTCTCTCTTTCTCTTGTTCCCCCTCCTTAGGTCCCTCCAGTTCTCCTACGGGGTGGATTGCTGGCTCCTCAGCAGGGGCCCATTTAGGGATGGGGAAACTGAGGCACACACTTTGCCTATTTCTTAATGCTAATTCAGGAAACACTCACAAAACATCTGCTTGGGGCCAGAGGAGGGAAAAGAGGAAAATAAACACCTGGGCTCCGGAGGTTCCTTTTTGGTGCCATCAAACTCCGACATTCTTTGTTCTCTATTCGTTCTGTTCCAGCTCTGAAATTCTACATTCTACGTTCTGTGTTCCATTTTCTCACCCCACTTTGGCATTCTTCTGTTCAAAGGCATCATGCTAAGGGGAGTCAGAGAAAGATAAACAATCAGACTGAACCAGCACCGGCCTCCTTCTGTGGCTATTAACTCGTGGGTCAGTGGGGGGAAGTGGGTGGGAACACAGAGGAGTCCTTGCTTTGTGCATGCATGTGCATGTGTGTGCATGTATTGCTGTGCATATGTGCGTGCATACTCATGTGTGTGCTGTGTGAGTGCACATGTGTTTGCACGTGTGTGTATGCATGCGTGCTCATGTGCTGTATGCACACCTGTATGTGTGCGGTGCATGCATGTGTGTGCACAGGTTGTGTGTGTTGTGTATGCTCATGTATGTGTGCACATACATGCATGTGTGTGCGTTGATATGCTAAGTTGTCTTAGAAAGAGATTGCACTTGGAGTCAGGGGACCTTGCATGGATTTCAGTCTCTCTAATCCTAGCTCAGGGTCACCTATATGACCAGGAACAAGTCAGGGTCACAGACTCTGAACCAGAAGAGGCCTTAGAGGTCATCTCATCTTATATCTAGCCAAGCATCCCCTCTACAGCATCCTTGGCCATGATCATCTAGCCTCTGCTCGCAGACCTCCAAGGATGGGGAGCTTACTACCTTGCAGAGCAGGTCATTCCATGCTGGGATGGCTCTCATTGTTAGTAGGTTCTTTCTTGGAATCAAACCTAAACTTACCCTTTTATAACTTCTGCCTGTTACGGTGAGTTCTTCCCTCTGAGGCTGAACAGAACAAACCTGGCCCTTCTTCCTCAGGGCAGCCCTTCAAATTCTGGAAGGCAGCTTTAACATCATCCCAAGTCAGTGTAGACTTACTTCTCTCTAAGCCTCAGTTTCCTCCTCTGTCAGGGATAAAGACCCTGGTACCAGAACCCACTACCCAGGGCTAACTCTAGAAAAGGGCTTTGTAATCCTCAGAACATCATGGATGTGGATGCTGGCATTGCTGTTACTTGCCTGGGAAAATCACAGCCCACATACAATTCAAGGGCAGAGTGTAATGACTCATGAGAGAACGACAGAAACAGTGCTACTGAGGGCAGAAAGGAGAGAGGACATTTCTAGGTAGAAGAAATCAAGTTAGACTGCCTGGAGGAGACAACATTGGTGCTGAGCCTTGAAATAATCCTAGGATTTCAACAGGAAGAGGTGGCAGCTGGTCCTGGGTTGGACAGTCTAGGGACAGGGACCTTGCTGCAATGTGGCCAGAGGAGAGCAAGTGTAGATCAAGCGGATGAGAAAGAAGTATGGCTGAAGATAATTCCAAAGGACTCATGATAGAAAATCCTCTCCACATCAAAAAAGAAGAAGAAGAAGAAGAAGAAGAAGAAGAAGAAGAAGAAGAAGAAGAAGAAGAAGAAGAAGAAGAAGAAGAAGAAGAAGCAGCTGTGGAATTTGAATGCAGATTGAACTTTTGGGCTGTTTTTCTTTTTTGGAGTATTTCCCTTTTGTTCTGATTCTTCTTCCACAATATGACTAAAGCAGAAATATGTTTAATGTGATTGTACATATATAACCTATATCAGATTGCCTGCTTGTCTTGGGGAGGGGGGAAGGCAGAGGAGGGAGAACAGTTTGGAACTATAAAAATCTTATAAAAACAAATGTTGAAAACTATCTGTATATGTAACTAGAAAATAATAAAATAATTTTATGATAAAAAGAGAAAGAAATATGGCTGAAATGGTTATTTGTTGCTGGATTGTAGAAGACTTTGAATGCCAGAGTAAGAGGTTATATGAGCTCTTGTTGATAAAGCCTGATGGGGGAATCCCTCAGATTATGGGCTCACAGATTCCTGCTGTTGTTAATTGCCTCCACTCCCACCCCCAGCCCTGGCAATAAAGGAAAGATCAGCTTGTTATCCCAAAACTGTAGTTCATCCAGGCTTGGAAACCAATCCCAGACCTTAGGTGTTTGGTCTTGAGTGTTTTCAGAGCCATTGGGAGTGGTGGGGTATTGGTGAATTACAAGACAAGTCTGTGATAGAAGAGGGAGGGAGGAAGAAAGAGAAGAAAGAGTGAAGAGAGGGGGGAAGAAGGATGGAGAAAGAAAGAGGGAGAGAGCAACAGAAGAGAAAGAAAGTTGGAGAGGAAGAGAGAAGAGTAGAAGGAAGGGATTAAAAGAGAGAGGAGAGGGGCAGCTAGGTGGCACAGTGGATAGAGCACTGGCCCTGGATTCAGGAGTACCTGAGTTCAAATCCAGCCTCAGACACTTGACACTTACTAGCTGTGTGACCCTGGGCAAGTCACTCAACCCCCATTGCTCCGCAAAAAAAAAAAGAGAGAGAGAGAGAGGAGAGATGAAAAGAAAAAGAAGAGAGGGAGAGAGAAGAGGGAAGAGAAAAAAGAGAGAAAGAAGAATCAGGAGAGAGGGGGAAAGAGAGATAAAGGAAGTGGGAAAGTGAAAGAGAGGAAAAAGAGGGAACAGGAAGAGAGAAGAAAGGGGAAAGATTGCTAGAGAAGGAGGGAGAGAGGAAGGGTGAAGAGAAAAGGTAGAGAGTTGGAAAGCAATGACAGCTGAAGAGGGAAGAGAGAGATCAAAATGGAAGAGAGAGGGAAAGAAAGAGAAGGGAGAGAGATAAAGGGAGAGAATATAGGGGAAGAGAGAAAAGAGAGAGGAAGGGAGAAAGGGTGAGAAAAGGGAAAGAAAAGAGGGAAGTGAAGGAGAGAGGAAGTAAGAAGAGAGGAAGAGTGGCAGCTAGGTGGCTCAGTGGATAGAGCACCGGCCCTGGAGTCAGGAGTACCTGAGTTCAAATCCAGCATCAGACACCTAACACACACTTACTAGCTGTGTGACCTTGGGCAAGTCACTTAACCCCAATTGCCTCACTAAAAAAAAGGGGGGGCAGCTAAGTGGCACAGTGGATAAAGCACCGGCCCTGGATTCAGGAGTACCTGAGTTCAGATCCAGCCTCAGACACTTGACACTTACTAGCTGTGTGACCCTGGGCAAGTCACTTAACCCCTATTGCTCCGCAAAAAAATAAAAATAAAAATAAAAAAAAGAGAGGAAGACTGAGAAGAGAGCAATGTGAGAAAGGGTGCGGGTATCCCTGAGAGGACTATGGGGAGCAGCCCCATCTTGAGTAATGGACCACCTGGATTCTGCACACTTGAACCCTGTGATGCTGAGCTCCAAGAGATGTGACATTTGATTGGCACAGGTCTCAGGTCCCAAAAGGGGCATTGAGATACCGGGATCCAGTGGCCTCAGAGCCCAGGGGTGGGTAACGCGGATGGGTCCCTAATGCACTTTGCCATGTTGTTTTGACTTCTCATCACAGGTGAAATCCCAGTCCTTGGAGTCCTGAATGAGGAAAATCAGCCCTGGTTGGTGGGCGTGGGGCACAACCCGATTTCCTGTTTTAAGAAGTAGGAAAAGAGCCTAGAAAAGGCACTTAAGATCCTCTGAATGCTCAGTGAACATCCGATGACTCTCACAGACCCTTTTGATGGCTTAAATGCAGGTGAATGAGAACCATGTGGGCCCCATTTCCCTTGAATAACAGAGGGTTTGGGAAAATTAAGGGGGAGAAGGCAGAGCCAAAGTCATTTACTGGATTGGAGGCCCCAGAGGTGGTGCTAGAGAGAGGAGCACCTCCATAGGCAGCCCTGGACTTGGAACAGGCTTATCTGGGCTCCTGGAGCAGGGATCCCCTTAACCATAATCCCTGAAAAACCTCGTCCAGACTCCTTTGGGAGACCCGGTGAGGAGGAAATCCCGCTGAGTCCTCCAATTGACCTTGGGGACAACGCTCCTCGGTAAGAGTGACTCCTTTCATTGAATTCGGCCTCTCCATGGCTTCTCCCCATCTTTTTCTTCCCTAAGGGGTCTAAGCAGAACAAGCTGGATCCCTGTGACATGCGGCAGGCTGAGATAATTTATAAAGGGCTGATCTCTGTCACGGGAACCCTCTCTTCTCCAGGCTCAGTGGTCCTGGTTCCTATTTATATCCTGGTCTCTAATTCACCTCCCACGCCCCACCTTGATCGCCCTCCTCTGGGTACAGTTCAGCTTCTCGGTGGGTTCTGGGTACAATGTGGTACCCCAAACTGGACACAGTACCGCAGCCACGGCCTTGCCAGAAAATATCAGGAGGAGCACGTCCCTTACAGTGGACTATAAGCCTCTCTCAAAGTATCTTGAGCATTCAGGAAGCCTGAGGCCAAATTCTCACTCCCCCATTCACTAGCTGTGTGTCCGTGGCCAAGCCAATGTGCCTCAATCCTCCTGGGTCAATGAGCTTGTGGGACTAGAATATGCAAAGGCACTTCTCTGATTGATGCTCTAAGGCTGCTCTGGGTTCCGGAAGACTCCTCTGCAGCACATCCCCAGCCCCCTTTGACACCCCTGTGAGGGAAGCACTCAGAACCATCCAGACTGCTTGACCCCTTGCATCAAGTAGAGGAGAATGGAATGACATCAGCCAGGCAAGAGGTTGCCGTCATGCTCCTGCCAAAGGCGCTTGTCACTCGATCTGCTGACGTAGGCAAAAAGCCTCGCGTGCTGCCCACTCACACTGAGGCTGCACCCTTGGGATTCTGGGGCTTTTCCAGCTAGCCCCAGCTGGACTTGCCTTTATGAGCTGCCTCCCCCAGTAAGAGCGTGAGCTCTCTGAGAGCAGGGGACTGTCTGGCTTTTTCTGTTTGCATCACCCATACTTAGCACAGTGTTCAGAACGTTTGCCGTTCAGTTATTTCAGTTGTATCTGACACTTTCTGGGGCTTTCTTGGCAGAGATACCAGAGTGTTTCACCATTTCCTTCTGCGGCTCATTTTACAGATGAGGAAACCAAGACAAACAAGTTGAAGTGACTTGCCCAGGTCACACAGCTAGTAAGTGTCTGAGGTGAGATTTGAACTCAGGTCTTCCTGACTCCAGGCCTGGTACTTGATCCACTGCACCACCTAGCTGCTGTTTGAAACACAGTAAGTGCTTAATAAATGCTTTTCCGTTTATTTATTTAGTCATTAAGGTCCCATTCATATCTAACAGCTTATGATCTCAGGTACTTCCTAACTGTGTTCTAAGGGCCCTCGTCATTCTAACATTCACTGTTCTGTGTTCTAAGGCCCCTCCCAATTCTGACATTCCATGATCTGGGCCTGTAATTACAGAGTCCAAGAAAGCTTGGTCAGTTTCTTCTCTGGGTCCCCTGGCTATGGTTCCCTCTTCATCAAGGTTTCCTGGAGTAAATGGTCCAGGACTTCCTGATGAGGTTCAGAGGTCATTTCTGGACTCCAGGTCTCCATTCTCTGCCTGTCTGTGTCTCCATCTCTATCAATATTTGTATCTATCAGCATGGGACTGTGGAGGATTATTGGTTTATACAACTTAGAGCTGGAAGGAACCCTGAGGATCATCTCATCTGAGTCTTGCAAAGGGAAGGAGCTTGGCCAAAGAAGCACGGCTGGTTCATCATAGAAATTAGACTGTCATTCAGGGTTTCTGACTCCCTGTCCCAAGTCATTTCTGAGAAGAGGCTTTGGCTAGGACAGAGAGTTCTTAACCAGGGGTCCCCAAACTTGTTATAGATGGGTAAAGAGAGAGGGATATATAGAAAGAAAGGGAGGTACATGATAGAGATGGATGGAAATCAAAATGTGCATAGAGATATGGAGCTGAGAGATGTGGTTATAGATGGATGGATGGATGAATGATGCGGATAGAGATCGAGATATAATTAGAGATAGGTATAGATGGATATGGACAGAGAGAGACATGGCTAAATATATACATGTAGAGATAGATGATAGATATAAATATTGAAAGAGATATAGATGATAGATATTGATAGAGATATAGAGGAATAGATAGATTTCCATAGAATTGGCTTCCTTTGTAATCATATTTATTTGATAGGATGCCTTTACAAACTTTATTTGGAGAAAGGGCCCTCAGCTTCTCTGGCTTACTGAAAGGCTCCAGTGCACAAAAAGGGATTAAGAACCCCTGGTAGGGGAAGGGAAGGAGAGAGTCTGGGAGCAGCCCATTGGCAGAATTCCTGCATGGATCATAAGGCCATCCATCTAGAGCTGGCAGAGGCCAATCCCCTTGTTTTTAGACTAGGACACTGAAGCCCAGTTAGGTTAAGTGGAATGCCCCCAATCACACAAGGAGTGAATGGCAGAGTCAGGACTCAGATACTGGGCCTTGGCTCTTCTTACGGCACCACACTGTCATCCAGGCTGTGACAGAGACTTTTCTGAAGTCCCTTTTGGTTCTGAAGGGAGCAGCTAGGTGGCACAGTGGATAGAGTGCTGGGCCTGAAGTCAGGAAAACCTGTGTTCAAATCTGGTCTTGCCCTCTGTCTGCCTCCTCTCTCTCTCTCTCTCTCTCTCTCTCTCTCTCTCTCTCTCTCTCTCTCTCTCTCTCTCTCTCTCTTTGAGGCATTGAGGGTTAAGTGACTTGCCCAGGGTCACACAGCTAGTAAGTGATTCTGGATTTGAACTCAGGTTCTCCTGAATCCAGGGCCGGTGCCTTATCCACTGTGCCACCAAGCTGCCCTTGCCTCAGTTTTCTCAACTATGAAATGGGGATAATAATAGCACTGGCCTCCCAAGATTGCTGTGAAGATCAAATGAGATAATATTTGTAAAGCATTTAATACAGTGCCTGGCACATAGTCGGTGCTTCATAAATGCCTGTTTCCTTCCTTCCATCAAATTCCTGTTGCTCTTGATATGGATCTACCCTCTAAAGACGTGTGACCCTGGTTCCAGGAATGGCAGGCTGGGGCAGTGGGCACACAATGTGGAGTGAACCCTGTTCTCTGAGCTGTTTCCTCCTTGCTGTTTGGAGTCCAGGCCAGAAGCTAGAAGGGGAAAAGGTTTCCTTGTTCAGCTGCATCTTGTTGACTTTGGGAATTTTAGAGGTGTGGTAATTGTCAAGGCCTCGGGACTGGTTATACAAGCAGACCCACCTAGGAAAAGGAGGAATCAGCCATAGCCTCTTGGCCCCTTCCGGAGGTAGGGAGCCAGATAAGGTTGGGGTGTGGGGGAGGTATATGAGCCTTCAGATGCAGGGAGAAGAAAGCCAGACAAGTCCCCTGCCACCTCTGACCTTTAACCCCCCACCCACCCTGTCCATTTAAAGGGGATAAAAGCTGAGCTTATGCATCAGGGGAGAAAGGAGAAGGATCTCAGCTGGATTTCATGACCTTGACTCTAGGGTGGGATTTTCAAAGGCCAGAGGATGGGAGTGGGGGCAGGGGCTGGGGGTTGAGGTGGGTGTTACTTTATGATGTTTGCTGGATTTATTGGGCTCTGAGGCGCTGGGGAAAGAGCCAGAGCCGACAATCTGGCTGCCAGGCCGACTGCAAAAAGAGGGCAAGTT
The DNA here is from genome assembly GCF_019393635.1 of Dromiciops gliroides. Taxonomy (NCBI): domain Eukaryota; kingdom Metazoa; phylum Chordata; class Mammalia; order Microbiotheria; family Microbiotheriidae; genus Dromiciops; species Dromiciops gliroides. The sequence goes on from NC_057864.1 coordinate 30,087,582, forward strand.
TATGGGCTTCTCCGGAAGGTCTTCAAGGTTATCATGGTCAGGAACTGGGTGGGGGCTGGGAGTTTGGGCTTAGACCATGAAAAAAATGGGAAGAGCACAGGGGCTGAAGGCCAAGGACAGGGGCTCCAAACTTGGCTCAGCTATTCTCTCTCTTTGGACCCTTGGGTAAGTACCTTCTCCTTCCTGGGCCTCAGATTTCACTTTAGTGAAATGGGGAGCCCAGACCCAGTGATTTCTAAAATTCTGTTATGCTCTAAAGTGAGTAACCCACAAGAACTCTTGGCATTAGGAGAAACCCATGATAATAACCACTATACTGTCCTGCTTTTCTCAGAACCATTACTTTGCCTGACTTCATAATTCCCTAAGGATAAGCATCATCTTCAAGCACAAGGTAGAAAGGAGTGTGTGTGGCTGGTGAACTGAGCATCTGTAAACATTCCAAGGACTTAGGCAGTACTAACTGATTGATTGACTGATAGTAAGAGAGACTGAGCTTCTGGGAATAAGGAAGTAATGGTCCCTTTGTCCTCTGCTCTGGTCTCATAAAGCTGGAGCATCCTGTTCAGTTCTGGGGTCACCTTGTGAGGAAAACTAGAGAGTATTCACAGGGAAGCAGCTGAGATGATGCAAGGTCTTGAGTCTATGCCAAATGGGGTCTTGGGAAACTGGCCATGTTCAGCCTGGAGAAGAGAAGATTGGGGTGTGGAAGAGTGAGGGTGGGGGTTCAAGGGAGTGGGGAATGAGAACTGTCTTCAAGTATCTGAAGGGTTCTTATGTGGAAGAGCTTTGTTCTGTTTGGCCTTGAGGAGTAGAGGTTCTCCCCCTCAGCAGGGGTAGGGGGAAGTCACCAAGAAGTTTCCATCTACCATCTCCATGCCTTTGCAAAGACTTGGAATGCCCTCCTTCCCTGCCTCTATCTTTTCTAATTTAGCTTTCTTCAGCACTTAGATCAAAGGCAAGGAGAAACTATTGTTCATTGCCCTGTTCTCTAGCCCTCCTCAAAGTATTTGCATTTACTTACCTGTGTGCATGAAGTCGTTATACCCAGAAGAAAGTCAACTCCTTGAAGACAGGACCAGTGTTGTTTTCATCTTTGCATCTCCAGCACCAAGGACAACGCCTTGCTTGTGACATATTGGCTGGCATGCTGGATTTGGAGTCAAAAAGACCTAGATTCAAATCTTGCCTTGTATAACATACAAAATTACCTATGTAAAATGCATTGTGGGAGTTAAAGTCCTGCTGTATAAGTCCTGCATATAATCAGAGTTTATATAGCATGTAAAATGATGATGACGACGACGACGATGATGATATGAAGAAGGTATTGTCATACCAAGTACTCACAATGGAAAAACTATGTAATGGGAAGCTCTCAAAAGATAGAGACCTAGTAGAAGAAGTCAAAATCGTGTGGGATAGGGATGAGGTGCATATGGTCCCTGCTGCCTTGTTTTCTACAGGAACTGTTCCAAAGGTACTCTCAGTAAGCTTTCCATTACATTGAGTTTGCCTACGGTGGGCACTTGGTACAGCAACACCTTCTTCACATTATTGTGATCATCATCAGTACCATTTCACATGTATATGGCCTGTGATTATATACAGAACTTGTATGGCAGGACTTTAACTTCCCTGATGCATTTTACATACATTATTTTATGTTATCCAAGGACAAGATTACATGCTAATGCCTGTATTCGATTATGAAAGCAATCGTTTCACCCACCTGTTCCATCATCCACTGAACATGAATAACAGGAGAATGACTTGTCCCAGGATCATTTCTATCTGAACCCCATCGAATGTAAGATGAATGAATGTAATGAATAATAATGAGTATAAGAATGGCAAGAACAATAAGTGATAATAATAATGTTTGGTGAATGGAGAAATCTTTAGGTTTGATGGTGGGGAGTATTTCCTGCCAGTCAGTCCAAATATGGAATGGTTTGCTTTAGAAGGTCGTGAGTGAGTTACCCCTCCCACCCTCTGGCCCTACTACTGGGAATCTTTCCCCAGAGGCTCCATGATCACTAGATGGTTGGGCAGTGTAGTGGAAGAGGGATTCCTGTTCAGGTTTAGGCTGGACCAGATGGTCTCTGAGGTCCCTGTCTGCTCTTAGATTCTGATATTCCTTCCCAGCAAGCAGGTTGGAATCTCCGCCATTGGGAATTTGAAGACAATACTTTCCTCTCCCTACCCCCAAATTGTCTGAGCTGGCTCTAGTTCAAAGATAAACAGTTTTGCTAGTTCAATGGCCTTGTGTACACTCACCCAACCCTGCCCAGTGAGAGGCCACAGGGGCCAAGCTTGTGGCCGAGCTGTCTGGGCCATCCTCCATGTTGTATGTTATTAGGCTCAGGCCACTTGACCCACTTCAGAAATGGGCCCGTTTCCCCCAATGACACTGGCCCTGGAAACAAATATTGCACTGACTGTCCTACTTCAGGGAAATGAGAGGCTGGTTCCTGACACGGCCTTTGAGTCTCTTGGTGGCCCTGTTAGCTCAAATAAATTTTATTTCTGGGTTTAATTAGGAGATGCTCCATAAATATTCATGTGGCTGAATTAGCCGCCACTGCTGCCCGCACAAGTGGAGGCTCTGCCCACTTGGGGACAATTAACATTGTTTTGCAGCCTGTCAGTAATGAGGCCCCCAGCTCGAGAGGAGAGGCTATTTTCAACAGGCTCTTTAAGATGGAAAGGCAGACTCATTCAGAGATGCTTCTACCCAGAATCCCTGGGGCCTCAGGGGATGAGGAGGCCCTGCCAGGCACCTGTGCAGCTCCAAGGCTGGGCCCCTCACCAGCACCCCAGGGGAAGCACCTCTCCTGGACAGGCAAACAGTCCACATGGACCCATCTCTGTTTCCATCCCCTGCACAGACACAGAAAAGAATGACTTGTCTTTGGAGACTGAGAGAAGCTTGTCATCAGGAACCCCAGGATCTAAGAATCATCTATCAAATAGGCACACACATCCCTGCCCAGCCTTTCTCAGGGAGTAGTATGAGAACCACATTGGTTGACAGAGGGGAGACTCTAGTTCTTGGACCACAGTTGGGTGCTCTGTGGCATAGGGTAAGTCTCTGTCTTCTCACTTTGAACCTGGCAAAGGGTAATCTGGCAATGGGCAGATAGACGTTGTTCCAATTTTAAAGTATGGGACATTCTGGAAATGACACGGGAGAAAGCTTGACCTTGATTTTCCGACAAATTCTTTGAATGGATTTTCAGACAACACTTGGGAGTCTTTGGCTGGGGGCGGGTGGGAGGGACACGATGATTAGTAGGAGCAAACATTGTCTCACTGAGAGATAGTTATGCCGACCTAAGCTCATTCCCGTTTTGCTCAGGTTAAGACTTTGGATAACTCAGACAAGGTTGGTGCTGATGTACAAAGCTCCCTTAGAAGACAAGAGGCATGTAGCCTGAATGGGTCTTTTGGTGACCAAGGGTTAGAAAAGAGCCATATCCACACGAATAGACTGTATAAATTAATGAATGAATCTTTATTTTTTAAGTGCCTACTTTGCATCAGGCACTGCTGGGCATTGAGAATATAAATATAGAACCAAGACAATCTCTGCCTTCTAGAAGCTTAAATCCTAATAGTTGGAGACAACACATTTATGGAAATGATGAAGGAAAAAAGGGTCTATTAGTCTAGGGAGCCACAGTAATGATGAGTGGAGTCAGAGTTCAGTAGGTTATCACACTCTTTGCAGTGGATCTGTCTAGTTATTTTTAGAGTTCAAATTATCTTTCACCAGTGGATAGAGCACCGGCCCTGGAGTCAGGAAGACCTTAGTTCAAATCCGGCCTCAGACACTTGGCATGTACTAGCTGTGTGACCCTGGGCAAGTCACTTAACCCCAATTGCCTCACCCCCAAGAAAACAAAAACAAAAACAAATTATCTTTCACATAGTGCTAATAAATTATATAGTCCATCTCCCTCTCTAATTGATCCTAGCCTCTATCCCAGGAAAAATATCTCCTAGCTCTTTAAGATGTTCAGCCCCTGTATTAATCCCTTGACTTATGTATTCAACAAGCAAACATCATGGGTTGATCACCATCAAGTTCTATAAGAACAGTTTAAATGGTCAGAGACTAAAAATAAACAATCCAGAAAGTCATCCCAAAGTGGAGGAACAAACTGGACTTTTCTCCCTGCCATCCTTTCTCCTTTAAATTGGAAGGGGGGAAATTAGAAGGATGGACTGTCCAATGGGTAAATAGAATCCCTGAAGAAAGGGTGGGAGCCAGGGAACAACGGTGTTGGTAACCAAATGTCCTGAGGCCCCAAGTCCTGCTGGTTATCACCTGGTTCTTCCTGGCTTGCTCCTGGTTACCACCATGCCTAGGACTTTGCCTGGTCTGTGCTGTCCCCAGCTCTCATCTCCTCCACATTTCTATTGCCATGACCTCTCCTCAGGCCCATCACATGCCCTGTGGCCCATGGGCATCCTTGGCTGAGGTTCTCTGGGGATCTCTAGGTTCTCCTACAGGGCTGATGTTTGTTTTCCCCTCTCAACCACACTCTTCCTTCTTCTTTGACAAAGCGGATACTTCAGAGGTCTTCTTCCAACTCTGGGAGTCTGGGATTCTGTGACTAAATCAGCCTGTTTGCCCACTGTAATTTCAAGGATCATAGGATCAAGCCAAGTCAACAAGCATTTATTAAATTACCTGCTATGTGCGGGGGCACTGAGAGAGCAAGCAAGGGAAAAATCAACAACAACAAATCACAGCCTCTCCTCCCAGGGAGCTTTAAGTGTGTGTGTGTGTGTGTGTGTGTGTGTGTGTGTGTGTGTGTGTGTGTGTAGAGAGAGAAAGACAGACAGAGACAGAGATGGAGACAGACAGACACAGAAAGATACACACACAGGCACACATACAGACACAGAGAGACACAGAGACAGAGAGGAAAATGGAGGGAGGAAGAGAGGGAAAATGGGGAGAAGGAGAGAGAAAGAGAGAGGGAGGGAGAGAAAGAAATAGAGGGAGGGAGACAGAGACAGAGAGATACAGAGAGAGATGGGGAGAGACAGACACAGACACATAGAGAGATACAGAGACAGAGTGAGGAAAATGGGAGGAAGAGAGAGAAGGGAAAGATGGATGGAGGGAGAGAAACAGAAAGGAAGGGAGACAGGGAGGGAGACAGAGATGGGGAGAGACAGACAGACACAGGCACACACAGAGGGATAGAGACACAGAGACAGAGTGAGGGAAAATGGGAGGAAGAGAGAGAGAGAGAGGAAAGATAGAGGGAGGGAGAGAGAAAGAGAGAGGGAGAGAGAGGAATGGAGGGAGGGAAACAGAGACGGAGGGAGATAAAGAGAGACAGAGGGAGGAGACAGACAGACAGACAGACAGACAGACAGACAGACATTAAGTACAAACAAGATATATACAGGATAAATACATACAGATAATCCCAGAGGGCAGCACTAGCATTAAGGGGGACCAGGAAAGGCTTCTTATAGAAAGGGGGATTTTAGCTTGGACTTGAAGGAAGCCAGCAGGCAGAGATGAGGAGGAAGGGCATGCCAGGCAGGGGGACAGTCAGTGAACATGTACGGAGTCGGGAGATGAGTGTTTTGTTCAAGGAGGAAGCTCCCTCCCTGTTATTTGTGTGAATGAGGAGTCCTTTCCCCTGTCTAGGACTCAGTTTCTTCCAATGTGAGTGAGGGGGTTGTGTGAGGTGCCTGCAAGGCTCCTTCCAGAGGTTCGTTGATGATCCTTCAGCTGATCCTGCTGAGTTCGGGGCTCTGGCTCTGCTCCCGTTCCCTTCCCTGCCTGTCCCCACCCCTTCCTCCAGAGATCCCCATGCATCACTTCTGGAGTGGGAAAGGAAATAGGGCTCAGCTCTTTTATGGTGTTTCCATGAGCCTGAGCGGGGCCCCCAAAGGTGCCCAGGGCTCCATGGATGGAGGAGCTTTGTTTGCCCTCCAGGGCGGCTTGGAACTCTTTCAAAGGTGTGAATTTTCTGCAGCAGTGTGGAGTCCCGTCCTGGGGTCTGCGGAGTCCCCTCCCCAGCACGTTAACAGGCCCCGGCACACATGGCTGGGGAAATAAATACACACGAACAAGAGGGATTTGGCAACTGCTTGTGGCCAGCCGGGAACTCTCTGCGGGCCACTTGTTCCTAGGAACAGAAGGTGGAGTTTTTCCTTTCCTCGCCAGAAAGAGGAGCCTGCTGCTGGCCTGGCAGACAGAGAAGGCGCTCAGAGCTGGCCCAGGACCCCTGGCCCTGCTGGGGTCTCCACCCGAGATCTGTGGCCCTTTGCTCTAGCCTACGATGGCTACAAAGCATTGTGAGGCCAGGAATAGCACCAGGGAATGCCTGGAGAGCTCGTTGCATTCCCACAAGCGCCCAGGCAGGGGTCCTACACTGTTGCCATTCTGATATTGCACAGGAGGAAACTGAGGCTCAGAGTTGCCCCATGACTTGTCAGTGACAACAAAGCTGGGAAGTTTCAGGATCCTGAGCCTTGCTCCTTACAGTCTTCTACTACAACCAAATGCTGGCGCCTTCCCTGGGGGGTTCTTTCCCTCCCTCTCTCCCTCCTTTCCTCCTTCCCTCTCTCCCTCCTTCCCTCCTTCCCTCCCTCCCTCCTTTCTTCCCTCCCTCCCTTCTTTCCTTCCTTCCTCCCTTCCTTCCTTCCTCCCTCCCTCCTTTCTTCCTTCCTTCCTTCCTTCCTTCCTTCCTTCCTTCCTTCCTTCCTTCCTTCCTTCCTTCCTTCCTTCCTTCCTTCCTTCCTTCCTTCCTTCCTTCCTTCCTTCCTTTCTTCCCTCCCTCCTTCCTGCCTTCCTTCCTCCACATGATAGCTCTTCAAACATTTAAAGACTATGACCACCCCTCCCCCTCCCCTTTCTCTGCCTCCATGCCTCTTATTCTCCAGGCTTAGCCCCCCCAGTTCCTTCACTGGCTCCTCCTATGACTTGGGCTCCACTTCTCTTTGTTCTGGCCACCTTCCTCTGAACACACACTGAGGGCTAGTTCCTCACCTCTGCAGCATACACTCCAGTCATCTTGCCCCACCCCCACCTTAGACTCCTCCCAACACCATCTCTGATAAGGGAATTTTCTCCTTACCTTTGTAGTGCCCTCCAGCCAGCCATGGGCAACGGGGCCTCTCCTTCCTAATTTCCTGACCTCTGCTCCTCCCCACCCCCACTCCACTAACAAGCTCAGGGCCGGCCAGTCCCCACTCCACACCCTCAGAGCGGGAGCCCTTTTTAACCGCTGAGTGGCCTTGGGGACATTCGGGGGGGACAAGGGATGACAAAGCCCTGAGATTCCTTTGACTCCCTCTATTCACCCTGTCTCTGTGCCTTTTCAGGCTTCCCAGTGAAAGGAACTTGTCCACAAAGTGGAGATTTTAATTGTCCCTTTGAAAATGCCCTGCCTCCCACAGTCCCCTGGGCCTCCACTCACCCCTTCCACTCATTCTCCAAGAGGACCATGACACCGGGGTGATGTCATGCCTTGCAGTGAATTAGATTTAAGAGAGGGAGAGCTGTGCAAGGTCAGCAGCCTCACTCTCTCCTCCAGAGCCATCTGGGTCCAGTGGCCAGATATACATCAGGACGACTGGAGGTGTCCCCTGTGGTGCCTTATCAGATGGGGTGAGGGGGTGAGAGATACTGACGGCACTAGGGCTATAGCACACCTGATACCATTACATACAGAGAAGGAACCTCAGGATGCTGTGCCTGGCCAGATTGGCAGAACTGTGTACCTTAAAACAAAGAATATCATAGCTGCAATGAACCTCAGAACTGGAGATGTCAGAGCTGGGAGGGGCCTTAGAACAGGGGATATCAGGGCTGGGAGGGGCCTTAGAACTTAGAATAGACAATGTTAGAGCTAAGGAAGGAAGCTTAGAACAGACATTTTCCTTTCTAGAAGGAAAACTGAAGTGTCCAAGTGAACTAGGGAGTTGGGCACAGCCCAGGCCTGGAAGCTGGGCCCCCGGGGGTTCTTCCTGTGACATTGGTGCCCTCACAAATTTTGTATTGATCCATTTTTTTGTGTATCTCTTCATATTTACTTTATTTTTTGAATTTAGGGATGCGGTCTTCTGTGTTCCTGAAATTCTGTGGGAAAAGTATTGTATTTGGAGGCTGTAAACCTGCGTGCTAGTCCTAAGCGATGCTGCTCCTTGGCTATTTGACTTGAGGCAAGTCTCTTTCTCTCTCTGGGCTTCAATTTCTTCATCTGTAAAGTGGGGAGGGTGGTCTATGCTCCTCCCACACACAGCTTAGAGGGTCCCTGGGGGAGAGCTTTGTCATCCAGGCCAGGCACATGAAAGGAGAGAGAGCTGCTGCTTCAAGGATGGGGCAGCATTGAGCAGACACCCCCCCCCCCCCAGGTAAGGACGGTCACTGAAGCAAAAGTTGGGAGTCTCTGGGGACAGGGGGACATGTGACAGTGTGCAGGTAACATCGGAAATTAGACCCAGGCTCTGGAAAAGGGGCCATCCTGGGGCTGTGAGACCCAAAGTGCTCCCCCATTTCTAGGAGGAAAGTCAGAGGCTGCTGGGGCCACCTGATCAGTCAGTCTGTCATTCACTTCAGGGGAGGAGCAAATTCTCAGTGTCTTTTCTAGGGAGGTGAGACAATTCTGAGCATCAGCACTCATTTCTTTGAGTAGCGGCTCCCCTTTCTCAGGCTCATGCCTACAGCTAGGACTGTGCCAACCTGAACCACGGGTGCAGGGCTTGTACACCCACACTCACAGTCCTGCTCACACCCACACAATCCTACACACATACACAACCGCGCACGTGCAGATGCACACACATGCACACACAGGTGCATCGAGCTAATGAATATAGGACTCTCCAAAATACTCCATCCCTCTGAATGCCAAGGGCAAGAGGAAGGACTGGATGCACTGGCCATGAACAAGAAGCTCCAGGGGATGGGCCCTGTTGAGGGGAAGGAAGAGAGAGAGGAAAGGGCAGGAAGCGGTCTGCAATCTGGCAGGATGGATAGCATCGGCCTTCCAGGCACAGAGCACTGGACCCCTTCATCCTTCATCCACTCCCTCATCCTTCTCCACTCCCCACCTCCATCACAGGGGACCAGAGAAAGCAGAGTCCCAGATATTGTGTCTGCCATGGGCATTCATTTTTTTTTTTTTTTTAGTGAGGCAATTGGGGTTAAGTGACTTGCCCAGGGTCACACAGCTAGTAAGTGTTAAGTGTCTGAGGCAGGATTTGAACTCAGGTCCTCCTGACTCCAGGGCTGGTGCTTTATCCACTGCGCCACCTAGCTGCCCCTAGGGCATTCATTTTTCACAGGCAATCTTGGATCACCTGAGAGCCTGACTTGGGAGGAATGGCAAAAGGCATCTATTCCAGCACCCCTCCTCCAACATCCTCCACCAGTGGCCTGCAGCCTCCCTTGGATGGCCTCTGCTGAGGGCCTGGCGTTGTGACTCTGGACAGATCACCTCTCGCAGCCTCCCAGGTCATGTGGGGGTAACAATAGCCCCTACCTCACAGAGTAGTTATGAACCTCAAATGAGATAATATCTGCACAGTCCTTCCAATCCATCCATCGATCAACAAGCATTTATTAAGCCCTTCAGCCTCACATAAATGTCAGCTATTGTTGGCCACAGAGCAGGTCTGAAGGAGATTGGCTTCTCAGTCAAAATGATCCGGTCTGAGTCCTGCCTCTGGCCTGTGCTGGTTGGGTGATCATGGGCCAGTCATCTCATCCTTGGGCAACTCCCTTAGATGATAAATTGCAAAGCAGGTGCTGATCAGCACAGGTGAAGGCAGTTTTCATGCTGAGAGTCCCCTAAAACCAATAAAATGACAGGTCAGGACAAAAAATTAATGCTACACCCGTGATGACTCCTGCTGTGGGTGTCAGTGTGTTTCGTGTAGATGAGGACAGTTCAACTTCTGCACCTCCTGCTCCTTCTAAAGGAGCCCCAACATGAAGCTATCCATCAACAAGCATTGATTAAATGCCTACTCTGTGCCAAACATGGTGCCAAGCACTAGGGATATCAGGAAAGGCTCATGAAGGGCACCTGATCAGTGGGTTCACATTCTAACAGGGATGATATCTGAAAACAAACGATAAAAATGCAGAGTATCCAAATGTGGAATGGGTTGGCTAAGAGATAATGGGTTCTCATTCACTGGAAATCTCCCAGCAGAGCCTGAATGACCACTCGATGGTTACACAGACGGTCTTCTCACTCAGGCATGCTTCAGACCAGTTGGCCCAGGGTCCCTTCCAGCTCTGGGTTGTAGGATTCTGCCGGTCAGAGCAGTCCCCAACCATCCACCAGCCTGGGGCCAAAGCAGTATCTTTGCAGAAATGGAGACTGCCTCCTTTTCCTTCCTTTTCCTTGTTTTCCATCAAGGGTTCCCATGACAGTCATCTGAACCAGCTAATGAGTTTCAGATGGGCAGCCAGCCCCTGGACCTGTGCTTGGAGCCCTAGTTCTAGGGTAGGAGTTGGGGAGGGGTGCAAAGGCTGCCTCAAAACAGAGAAAGAAAGAAATCCCTTTTATGTTTAGAGTGCTCCTGAGTCCCTTGGCCTCCTTCCACCCAGGTCCAGCAGAGATGTGGAGGGAGAGATAGACAGATAGTCAGAGAGACAGAGGCAGGGAGAGACGGAGACACAAAACCAGCAACAGATAACAAATCAACTTCGGAGCCCATCCAGACCCCTCAGGACCAAGAACTCCAAAGCAAACTGCACTCCTTCTCTGTTTCTCCCACACTCCCTCTTTCTGTCTGAGCCAAGATCTCTGTGACTCAGCTTCTTTTAATCTCTCCTTTCTGCAGCTGTCTCTTCCCTTTGTCTCTCACTCACTCACTCTTTCTTGTCTCTCCTTCATTTATCTGTGGATTGACTTTTCCACTATGTCTCTCTGGGTGTGTGTCTCTTTCTTTCTTGCCTGTGTCTGTGCCTCTCTCCCTCCCTGGGAATCTCTCTCTCTCTCTCTCTCTCTCTCTCTCTCTCTCTCTCTCTCTCTCTCTCTCTCTCTCTCTCTCTCCCTTTCTCTCTCCCTCCCTCTTTCTCCCTTTCTATCCCTTTTTCTCTCTGTATCTCTCCTCTCTCTGTCTCTCTCCTCTCTAACTTTCTCTCTCTCCCCCTCTCTCCCTTTCTTTCTCTTCTCTCTCCACCCCCTTCTCTCTCTCCCTCCCTCTCTTTCTCCCTTTCTCTTTCTGTGTGTCTCTCTCTGTGTCTCTCTGTGTTTGTCTCTCTGTGTGTCTCTTTGTCTCTGTCTCTCTGTCTCTCTCCTTTTCACATTTATCAGTCTGTTCATAGATCTGTCTGTGGGTCCTGTCTATGACAATCTTTGGGTCAGCCTCTATGTCTTTCTGTCTGCCACGTCCCTCTCCCTCTCGGTCTCCCTATTTCTAAATCTCTCCCTCTCTGGGTCTGTCTTTTATTTGTGGAAGCCAAATGTAATCAAGAGCCCCAGAGAGAGGAAGGCCGGGAGACTTTCCTGAGGTCACTGCTCACCCTCCAATAAAAATGTCCTTGTGAAAAGTTCACACTTCCCTTTTTGGAAGAGGCCAGATACACAGGCACCTACAGAAAACAGAGGAGAAATGCTAGAGATTTTATTTTGCCCCCTTTTTTTGGTTTGGAGACATCACTGGCTAAAACCAATTTCCTGTTCTTCTTCCTTGTTTTCTTTCCTTCTATTGCCTTGATTACTGTGGTTTTTCTAAGGAAAAGGAAAAGTCTGTTTCTCTTCTGCGACCTGTAGGGGCTGAGCTGAAGACGTGGTCAGCCAGGAGACTTTGGGCCGTGGTCCACTGTGGCCCATTCCCCACCACACACACATAGCCTCTGATCATCCCTTCAGGCCTAGCTCTGAGAGCTGCAGGGGCCTTAGAAATCATGGAGGACACCACTTCCTTTACCCCAACCACCTTTGGCAAATGAAGAAACTGAGGCTGAGAGGGATGAGAAGCATATCTGGGAAAGAACGTTGAGTTTGGAATAAACGCCCCTAGCATCAGAACCCACCTCTCACAAGCACATCTTGAGCAAGCCACCTCCCCTCTCAGTTTCCTCATCTGTAAAAGGAAGGGATTGGAACAGGTGGCCTCTAAATCCTGGGCTGGCCTATGATAGGATTCCTCTCAGACAATGCCTGACTAACGTCTGACTCCAGCCTCCCAGCTCCAGATCCAAGGTACTTTGCCCTAAACTGGCTGTCTCTCCTCACTCCCTGTACCTCGAAGGGTCAGAAGTCTGACGCTCCTCCCCTCACTGATGGATTATTGATGCTAGACCTCCTAAGGATCAAAGGCAGCCCACAACTGGGGCGAGGCAGCCCATGGATGGGAAACCTGGAATTTGCTCAAATGTCCCTAGGCTGTGAAACCTGACTTCAGGGACATCTAAGAGTCATTCAAAGAGCTCAGGACATAGGAGACTTGGGTTCAGATCGTGACTTTGATACTCAATATGTGATTTCAGTCACATCACATCTTCTCTCTGAGCCTCGGTTTCCAGATTTGTAAAATGACAGAATGGGGTGAGATGGTCACTGAAATCCCTCCCAGCAATGACAGCCTCTCCTGAGAATATTCTCTGGTGAGAATTCTAAGGTTCCTCCCAGCCTTTGGAGGCACATCATACCTCCTGCTTCTCTGGCAAAGGGATGACTGAGGTCTGGGACAAAGAACTCAGCTCTGACCTATCTTCATTCTCCAAGTAGACCCAAGCCCTTCTCCAAAATGCTTTAGGGGAGCAGTTTGTCAGTGGGGTCCTCCTTTCTATGGGGAGCGCCCATCGCCTGTGCTCACTGTCAAACCAGGGGGCAGGGATCCTCCCTGGGCCCTGCCTCTTCTCCAAATCCCCTGCCTCATCCGAGGTTCTGGGGCCCTCTCTCTATGCCTGCCCGCTCTAAGGACCCGCTTCTATTAAGGAGTTTTGGTTAGGGACTCTGTCAAAATAAGTAGGGCAGTTGTCTCCACAGTTTGGCTCACTTTACTCCACATCGATTCATAACTGTCTCCCAAGTTTCTCAAAAATCACCTCTTTCTTTGTTTTTGTTTTCTTTTTCTTTCTTTTTTGTGAGGCAATGAGGGTTAAGTGACTTGCCCAGAGTCACACAGCTAGTAAGTTATGTCAAGTGTGCAAGGCTGGATTTGAACTCAGGTCCTCCTTAATCCAGGGCCGATGCTTTATCCACTGCACCACCTAGCTGCCGCCTCTTTCTTTCTTTCTTATAGAACAGTATTTAATTACATGAAGAACCCCAGATAGGAGGGGGCTCAGAGACAAGGCTTGTGGTTCAAGCACGCAATGGATGACTCTTGTTGGTGTTAGAGCCAGGATTTCTTTTTGGTATGGTTGATCTAGATCACCACTGAGATCCTTTCCAGCTCTCAAATCCTGTGATTCTGTGACCTAAGCTCATAAGCTCAACTACCTGCTCTGCTAGGCCCCAAATAATTTAGAGTTGTCTATCAAGCCAAACCTAAAAGCTACCTATCATTATTAGCATTTTGTGAGATGCTATAATTGTCCCCACTTTACAGATGAGAACACTGAGGCAAACAGCAGTGAAGTGACTCGCCCAGGGTCACGCTGTAAGGAAGCGTCTGAGGCATGATTTGAATTCAGGTCTTCCTGACTCCAGGCACCATCTAGCTGTCAGCCGGGCACTTGTGCTCACTGGGGATACAAAGAAAGGCAGAGGGCAGTCTCTGCCCTCAAGGAGCTTACAGTCTAAAGGGGGAAACAACATGCAAACAACTAGAACAAGGTGTAGAGGGAGCTAGTTAGTGACCAACTGAATTTCCAGCTTTTTTAACTCAGTGACTTGTGGTTATGCCTCCCTGATTGCAAAGCAGGGCGATCCTTGTTCCGCTTGGCTCCAGAGGTGAGAATTGCAAGGGAAAGGGCTTACTTAGACTTCAAATCCAGATCCAGCATCACGGACAACGTGGAGGCGGAAGGAGAGTCTGGGAGCCCACTTAGGAGGCCACATGAGAGTCTAAATGAGAAATTAAGTCGACCTGAGGAGGGGAAAGGAGGAGCGGGCCACAGGAGTGGAGAGAGAAGGGGTCAGATGAGTGAGCTGTTGGGAGGTGGAATCCTAATGATGATCAGAGAGGGCATTGTGGTCACAGATTTTTCATACAAGACATCTCATGCAAACTGTTCTTATTCCCATTTTCCAGATGAGGAAACGGACAAGAAATGGCTTGAAGGTCAAATGCCTTTTTTCAAAGCCCACCTTTCTATTGAGACTGGGTTCTACCGACAGCCCTTTTCTGAGATTCAATGACGTTAAGGCAACAATCCAACAGTGTGCTTGTGTGTGTGCTTGTGTGTGTGTGTGTGTGTGTGTGTGCGCGCACGTGCGTGTGCGTGTGCTCAGTGCGCAGCGGGGAATGGCTCTCTCAGCATCGACCTGGGTTTCTGGGCTTGTGTGAATGTATATAGATCACAATCATTTATTAATCATTTTCTCTGTGTTAGGCACTGTGGTAGGTACTAAGGATGTCAAGAAAGACAAAAGCCCAGTTCCTACCCTCAAGGAGTTTATAGTCTAATGGGGGGGGGGGAGATGGGAGAGAATCTCAAAGGGAAAGTCTGCATGTTCCATGTCAGTATATGCATGCATGTATGTCTGGGGGGAGTTACTCTGTGTATTCTTCTATGTCTTCACAGGCGTGTGAGAAGATGCATGTGGTTCTGTGTGTGTGTGAACTGGTATGTCAGATTGTGAGTGTAGGTGTGTCTAAGTGTGAGTAAATGAGTGTACCTTCGAGTGTCTTTATGAGTTGGGGGGGTGCTTGTTAGTGCATGTGAGTCTCTGCTTACATCTGATGCTCAAGGAGCACGTGTATGGGGGAGCTGTTCTCTCCCCTCCCCCACCAGCCTCCCTGGCAGCTTCCCAGGCCCTCCAAAGGGCCTGAAGGTTATTGATGCTGCTTTCTCTGAATGGTTTGTTAATTGGAAACATTTTGAGGCCCCAATCCATTAATAGGGTCTGATCCAAGTCACAAGGCTCCCTGTACGTTCCTCTTCCTCTGCTGTCAAACACTTTGATGAGATGTCAGAATTTCCCTAGCCTTTTTAGCTCTGGCTGTGCACTCAAGGCTTGACAATAAACTGGGGGCTGTCCACTGTAGGGTCTGAAGAAGTGGGGGTTGCCCATCCACCCAGCCCCCCCATCCATTGGCAGGTTCCAGGTTGTGGGGATGGAACTAATGCATCTCCAGTGCAGGCCTTCACCTGCTCCTTGGACAACCTGTCCCCAGAATGGGTCACCTGGACAGGAGCCAGCACCCAGCCCTGAGAGGGCTCTTGAAGAGGGAATGACAGGGGAGGACACAGAGATGGAGAGAGACAAAGACGGGCAGAGGAAGTTGGTGTGTGGGGATCAGGAGGGGGAGATGTAACAAATTTGAGAAAGACAGTGTGTGGGGTGAGAGAGAGAGAGAGAGAGAGAGAGAGAGAGAGAGAGAGAGAGAGAGAGAGAGAGAGAGAGAGAGTTGGCCAGCTAACCAGTCAAAGAGACAATAAGTTAGAGATTCAGACAGAGACCCTCATCAGCAAAGGGCCAAGACCTTGTCCCGAAGGATAAAAACTCCCCACATTCTTCTTCCTCCCTCCTCCCACCTCTCCCCCTCCCCTCCCCCTTTACAAGCCCGCTTCAAACCCACTGTTCCCCTGGAATTTTACGAATGTCCTGGACAAGCCAAAATCAACTCGTAAAGGAGCTGTCTCTAAAGCAGGTCACAGACCCAGCAGCAAGTGCGAAGTGGTAAAAGGGGGAAGAAGGGGGATGGGAGGAGAAGCCCGAGGCGGGGGGGGGGGGGGGAGCAGCAGCTGTAGGCTCCCACACAATCAGGCCCCTTAGAAGAGGAGCTTCTCAGTGCCCTGACAAGCTCTCCGGAAATGAAAGAGAACCCCTTGGATCTGAATCTTGGCTCTGCTTCCCGCTCCCCAAGTGACCTTGGGTCAGTCCCTTTCCCTGGATGATCTCTAAGATGTCTTTCAGATTTAAATCCTGTGTATGGCTGCTGGGAAAGGAGGGAGTACACAGAGATAAGGGCACCTCTATCTCTGCCCCAAGCCCTGGAAATGTCAACCCCAGAAGAAATAATTTTCCTTTTGGTAGGTGGGTATATACACAGGTGGCACAGCGGTTGAAGTACTGGACCTAGAGGCAGGAAGACCTGAGTTCAAATCCAGCCTTAGATACTTACAAGTTGTGTAAGTCACTTAAACCTCTGTCTACCTCAGTTTTCTCAACTGGAAAATGGGAAAAATAACAATTCCCACAGTCAATAAGCAATCACAAATTTCATGAAACTTAGTGAACACTAGGTTTGTTACAAAAGAAATGGACCAGTGTGGAACCAAAGAGTTCACCATCCATACAGAAGCTTGAGTATTTATGACAAAAAGACAGAGGAAGGAGAAAAATCAGAATCTCTGCCTAATGGCTTACAGCACGATCAGTCCTTAACACTACTTCCTAGGGTTGTCGCCAGGATCAAATGAGATCATATTTGGAAAGCACTGGGGATGTAGCGCATAGTAGGTGCCGTACAAATGCTAGCTATCATCATTATTATTGCACAGACAGACATGTCTTTATAAAAACTCAAACCAGATGGAGCAAAAGTTCATTTTCTTATACAAGCCTCTTTCTTGTTCTTTTTTTTTTTTGGTATATTGAAATATTTGTTTGATAATGGTGGTTAATTTCAAAATAAAGAAGAAAATTCAATTAAAAGCCATAAAACTAGTCACAAGTGTGAGTTATTTTTGGTTGTAATTGCACAAGGAGCCCTCAGTGCTTAGAGATGGAAGGGGCCTTGAGGCCTCCCAATATCACTCACCCCAATGATCCAAACCTCCCCCACTAACTTAACTCATTCCACTTTACAAGCCTGAGCTCTCTTGGTCCTCACACCTGTGGGGACATTTTACAAATGGAGTGACTGAGGAAGAGACCAAGACTGAACTTAGTGAAGGGCAAAGCTGGGATGGGAATCAAGGTTTCTGGACTCCCAAACCAAAGCCTTCTCCCCCCGCCCCACATACACTCCAAGCTGCCTCCCAAACCAATGAGATCTTTGCCACAGCTGGACTCTTTGGAACCATCGCTACTGGTATCAACAATGCATATTTGTAGGAAATCTGTGATTTTCTCCTGGTGTGTTCATGTGTGTGCATATCAGTGCATGTGTGTATGTAGGTGTGTATAGGTATATATGTGTCTGCCTGTGTGTACATATATGTTTGCGAGGGGAAAGGACTCCCAAGGGTCATACATCAAATCAGCCTTGGACCTTGGGTTCCAAACAAGCTCTCAGGCCCCCAGCTCTCTGGCTTTGCATTGAAACATTTATTTTCCCTGCCCTATATTTGAAAATTTCAACCCATCAGAGATCATAGATCAGAGAAGGTCAGAGCTGGGAGGAAGTTTGGAACACGGAACAGAGAGGGCCAAGACCTGGAGAGATTTTAGAAATGAGAACATCCCATGTCTGAGGGAGGAGGGACCTCAGAATATGGAATGTCAGAACTGTGGAGAACTTACGCAGGGGAATCTCAGAGCTGGCCGGCTGTGTTCCAACCCCAGCTCCGACCTTCTCCCATCTTGCCACCTCTTCCTAGGATGGCATTCCATCAGCCCCCGGTCCTCCTGCCTCTCCGCCTCTTGCCCTGCCCTCCTCAGCACACACAGGCAGAGTCCAGAGCCAGGCACAATGAGGGGAGAAGGTTCTCAGCAGTGCAGCCCCGAGCAGGCTCGACCACCCCTGGTGAGGCTGGGCAGCCCCGCCTGCTGATTTTTCATTAGCTCTGGGGGAAATGAGCCTTGCTCCAAGCCATATGTGCAGAATCAACAAGCGGGTGGGGGTGAAGGGGGGGCATGGGCTGGGAGGCGCTTTGCAGGGGGGATTACAAGGGCAGCAATTTATAGCAGCTGCTGGGAGCCACCCTCCCCACACACACACCCTGCAAGCGCGCGTGTGCACGCGCACACAAACACACAGACACACAAACCATACACACACATACACATACACCCATACATACACTCACACATTATTCTGTCAACATTGTATTTTGCTTGGAAAAACATCGACAGTGGTTGAAATCTCTACTGGAAACACATTTCGTACAGGTGCAAAGTGAGTTCATCCCCAGGATAGGGTGAGGGTGAACCTCCCTGAGGAAGGGGGGTTTCTGTCAGGAAGTACTGATGGATTCGCTGTCCTGCCCTCATCCCAGTCAGGCTTCTTTGGGAACCCGGGAGAGAGGGGCAGGTACACATACACACGTGTATGAACACTCGTGTAGGCACGCATGCAGATTCGTCTGCTCATGTACATACACATAAATACACACCAAATCCTGGGCAGATGGAGAAGCTCAGGGTCTTGGACGCCTTCTGTTTGTCCTGGAAATTCTTTGTTCCTTCTCATTTTTGGAAATTTTGCTTATGTTTCCTCCCTGACTTTGACTTCTCTATAGCCCTCGACTTGTTTTTGCAGCAAATCAATGGGGTAACAGTGGATGAGAGAAATAGAGAGGAGATAGAGAGACACACAAAGAGAGAGAAGAAAGACAGAGATTGGGAGAGGGATAGAGAGACAAGGAAAGAGAGGGAGAGAGGGAGGGGAGGAGAGGGAGAAGGAAGGCCAGGGAAAAGGACAGGAACACTACAAAAAGTGATTCAAAGAGGCAGAGAAAATAAAACAGAAAGAGGAACAGATGGAGAGAGAAACAGGGCAAGAGGGAGGGATATAGAGCCAAAGATAAAGAGAGGGACAGATAGACAGGCAGACTGAGGAACAGAGTGAGGTAGAGAGACACAGACAGAAAGAGGGATGGACAGAGTTGGAAAGGGAGACTGAGAAGGCAAAAAGAGACAGAGAGAGAGACAGAGGCAGAGACAGAGAGAGAAGCAGAGAAAGACAGACACAAGGAGCCTGAGGCAGAAACCCAGAATTAGCCATACAGAGAGAAAGCTAGGTACAAAGAGAGGCAAAGGGGGAGAAAAAGAGGGAGGAAGAAGGTAGAAAGAGATGAAGGAGAGAGAGCTGGCAAAGAAAGCTCCCACTGAGGCAACGTGCAGAAACCTCCTGCTTCTAGTAAGGACATCCTTGTAACCCCAAATTAAAGCCACCCGCTGGACGCGTGCCCGGCATCCATGGGGGGGATCAGGGTGCGTGCACACTCCCCGGATAAGCTGAGGGCACTGGAATGGAGAGAAGGGGCTGTCACGCAAACCCATCAGCTGACTTTGAAGAATACAAAATTTTGCAGCTTGGCTTCCCCTTAACCTCTCCCAAAGCAGAGGGGTCAGGTCCAGGAACTCTCCCCTGCCATCAGATGAGAGGAGAGACACCCACCCACCATTTTCTTCAAGATGGCCTCGGGGCCAGCAGAGGCTACAGCAGGCTTTAGGAGAAACCAGGTTTGGTGGAAGAAGAGAGGTTGGGAAGGAGGGATTGTGAGGAGAAGCCAGGTTGACCAGGAGGGGGATGAAGCAGAGGTCCAGGTGGGCAATTGTCCAAGTGCTGCCTGGGGGCAAAGTACCCTTAGTAAATCTCCCCCCCCCCCATAATCCTAGAACAGAGAATAACATCTGTCTGAGTCCGGAAGTGTTAGGAAGGGGAGCGGGAGGATGGGGAGGGTGTGGTTAAGGAGGGAGGGGAGAACGTTAGAGTTCATCTAGTTCAAGGGTTCTTTTTCCAATTTGTGTTCTGGGCCGCTTGGGCAGTGGGGTAGTCAGTCTGGTGAAATCGACAGACCTCCTCTCAGAATCATATTATTAAGTGCATAAAATAAATATATAGAATAACAAAGGAAACCAACTGTATTTGAATACATATAAAATAGTTGTTGTTTTTTAATTTACAGAGTTCAGGTTAAGAAACCCTGACCTAACTTAATCCCCTCATTTTACACCTTGTTTGTGCATATTCGTTTATTTGTCCCCCTCCTTAGATTATGACCTCACTGAGGGCAGGAATGGACTTTTGCATTTCTTTGTATCACTTGCACTTAGCACAGTATCTGGCATGCAGTAGGCGCATAATAAATGCTTATTGACTGGATGATTTTACTGCTGAGTAAAGTGAGATTTTGAGAAGATTTGCTCAAAGTCTCTTAGCTAGTAAGCACAGTTGGAACTTGAGCCCAACATAATTCATCCTTCCTTCCTTCCTTCCTTCCTCTCTTCCTTTGGCTAAAGCACCTCACTTCCTCTGTCTTTCTCCCACTGTCCAGAGCAGTGGGACTTTGGTTGCTGCTGAGGAATAAGAAGAGAGATGTACAAGCAGAGAGATGAGACACAGCAGCCCAGAGACAAGGGCAGAAGAATACCAGACTGTACAGGGTGGGTTTTCTTTGCCAAAAGCCATCCTTGATTCTTTTCCCTGCTTCTCCATAAGCCATGAACTAGACATGGGAAGGAAGAGCCAAAGGTTCCTTCCGGGGCAGGACATTGGATGGAGAAACCCAGCTATCAGTATTGGATCTTGAGCCAAACCGAGTCCCTGAGCTTTCATCAAATGACCTACCTGACAAGATGTGTGCATCTACCACCAACAGGTGCTACACTGGACTCCTTGGTCTTGCCATTCTCTAGATAAGCCACCGCCAGGAGCTAAAAGACCAGACTGTCTTGCTTAGAGCTCTGGGGTTCAGAGCCATCTTCCTACTCTCTTGAGCTGTGTGAGTCTGGGAGAGTCTGTGGATGAGAAGTGAACTGGTCTTTGTTTATTAGGGATTATAGTGCTGCTTTGATTGTGTCTGTATGTGTGTGTGTGTGTGTGTGTGTCTAATAAATAAAGGCCTACATTTAAGAGAGTATGCTCTCTCTGCTTCTTTGAGGAGGCCCCTGCATTGTGCTAAAATCATATGTCAAGGGATCTGTGAAATTTTACAAGTTCAGGATGGAGATGCCAGGGATGGAGGCTTGGGGGCTAATTCTGCTTGGGTAAATCCAAGCTAACTGTACCCATTAGAAGGAACAGTAGGTATTGCCACTCAGAGAGAGGTGGACCTTGAGGTAGACTGGACTGTCCATTTTCTGAGAACCTTCAGCACTCTTCAGTGGGGGAAATTTTTTTTAAGCTGGGCAATGAAAGTTAAGTGACTTGCCCAAGGTCACACAGCTAGTAAGTGTCAAGTGTCTGAGGCTGAATTTGAACTCAGGTACTCCTGAATCCAGGGCCAGTGCTTTATCCACTGCGCCACCTAGCTGCCCCGGGGGCAAAATTAATCAATCAATCAACCAACCAACATTTATTTTATTTATTTTTATTACATGCCTGCAAAACACCAGTAGCTGGGATACAAAGAAAAATGAAATCGCCCCTCAAGGAGCTATCATTTCAGCTCTAAATAAATGCTTATTCTCCCTATCAGCTCTGTAACCTCCATAGTTGGCACTGATCTATGGGTCAAGACTTCTTGCTGAATAAGATCAGGTTAGTGGCTAGCAGCACTCCCTGGTGGTCAAATAACAAGTATTTATTAAGCACATAGTGAGTCCCAGGGAAAGGCTCTTTCCATTTTGTTTTCAAGAGGTATCATGATGTTGAAAGAGTGTAGATATCAGGAAAACTTGGGTTCTAATCCTACCTCACATACCCACTGGCTTGCAACCATGAGCAAATCATTGCCTCTCAGGGCTTCAGTTTCCTTATCTATATGATGGGGACAATAATACTGATTCTACCTCCCTGTAAGAGTTGGCAAAGTGTTTTTCAAACCTGAAAATCCTAATGAAATGTGAGCTATTGCCATGCTCCTTCTCCTGATTTAATGACAAAACCCCGCAGTCTATGGTTCCAGTCTTTGGGAATGTTTCACTCTTTGACTCTCCCCTCATCTTTTCTACATAGGAAATGAGTTACCTGGTGCTGCTGGTTTACCTCTACCTGTTTTCCACTCTTCCCTTCTTCTCTATTCCAATGGTTGCAGACCTTCTACTCTTTAATGCTCACCTCCGTCATGATGCCTTCTTCATTCTCTCTATACCACACAGTATTTGCCCCCTTTCTAATATACACATCCTGAAATATTCCTACTTTTGTCATTGCTGTTGATTCTCCTGTTGGCCTGTGAGCTCTGTGAGGACAAGAGCCACTGCCAGACCCAGTTTTTCATTTCTCCCTGTAGTAATATTAAGTTTTAGAGAATGTTTCAATTTTTGTTTTTATTATATGTTTCATGCAAAACAACTGGACAATAATTGTAAAATCTCTAAAAGATTCTGAATTTCCTTAGACATATTTTGAGAACTCTCATTGTTTGATTTGATTATTGGCAAAGCTATTTAAAGTTGTGTTAAGCTCAATTTTGTAGGAAAATTTCCTAGCTGATTACCAGTATCTGAAACACCTGAAAGACTTCCATTCCACAACTACACTGTGAGGACATCCCAAGAATCATCTGAAAAAAGACTTCTAAAGGCTTAAATGGATATTTTCCTGTTTTCCTTTTCCCCATTGTATACACTGTTTATAATGTCCACTTACTAAAGGGGAGTGGCCCCTTTAGTTTTTCTCTGTTTGTAATGTCCACCTGCTACAAGGGGAGTGCCCCCTTTAGCCTTTGTTAATGTGTCACTCAATTTCTTTTCTCTCTTTTCATTCCCTTTACTTTGTTAGTCATAAGTATCTGTAATGTTATTGCTTCATTAAGGAAATGATTGTTTCTTAATGAAGCACAGAGGAGAATGTGCTAAAATAATGGGATCTGGCAGACGCCCAATCTTCCACCTGAAGATTGATTTGGAATTGGTTGAATTGGGTGAGATTGAGAGACTGACTGAGAACCTACTTAAGGTTGATTAAATCAAGACCACAACTGGCTGACCCTGAGTGGGGTGTTGTTCTCAGAGGCTGTGGACTACAACATCAACGGGAGAGTACCCTCAACCAATCAGCTTGAAGGACCTCCCCTTTGGGGGGGGGAGAGGAAGTAGGAAGGTGAGAGGCTGGCTCCCTGGATCAGCCCTTTTCATGCGGGGACTTCGGGTTTGTGGGAGAGGGAGAGAGAGAGAGAGAGAGAGAGAGAGAGAGAGAGAGAGAGAGAGAGAGAGAGAGAAGTAGATAGGCTTTTCTTGTGTTATGGTACTCCATGTATTGTCTTCTCTTTAATAAATACTTAAAAGCCTAAACTCTTGCTGAATTTATCAGTAAATCCTAGCTAGTTTCCCCAAAAACTCGGGGGGGGGGAGGTAAGGACACACATTGTATTTTAAACATCACAGTTCTTGATTTAATCAACCTTAAGTAGGTTCAACCTCTGAGAGGTCTTTCAGAAGAGGCTGGAGCACTGCTTGTCTAGATCACTGAAGAAGGGGTTCTTTTTTATATAAGGGTTTGACTCAATGGCCACCAAGTTCCCTTCCAACTTCCAGACTGCAGATCATTTCCTGTTTGATTCTTATCTTGCAGAACTCTTCAAGGAAAGAGAAATCAAGGGACTATCCTTTCCACCTTTAAATCTGATGATTTACCCAAGGTCACACAGGTACTAAGTGGTAGAGCTAGAATTCACATCTGAGTCTTCTTGTCTCAAATCCAAAGCCCTCTTCATGGCTGACTGCCTTGAGTAACCTTCCATTTTAGACATCAGAAGGCCAGTGAGTGAAGAGGAAAGAGCTCAAACTGAATTCAGAGTCTTGCCTCTTCCTCTTGTTAACTTAATAATCTTGGGCAAGACATTTCAATTATCTAAACCTCAGTTTCCCCTTATGTAGGCAGTGTGGTACTGTGGAAAGAACATTAGACTTGGAGACAGAGGATCTGGGTTCAAATCCTAGCTTTGACACTTAATGACCTTTGTGATCTTGGGTAAGTGTGATTCACTGTCAACTTCTTAGGACCTCTGTTTTCTAATCTGTAAAATGATGTGACTTGATTAGATGACCCCTAAGGACTTTGCCAGCTCTATACCTATGATCCTAAAAACAGGGTAATTATCCTTGCCCTAACTCTCCAGGATCCTATGAAGGAATCCACTGTGTAATGGTTTACTTTTGAAGAGCTGCTTCCCCAGTTGGGTCACCTTGGCCAAAGACTTCAGGCCTAAGTGATCAGCCTACTGGTGATTGATAAATCAATCAATCAACAAGTATTTATTAAGCACATACTATGTGTCAGATACCATGCTTAACAACCTTGAATAGAAGGACAAAAAGCAAAACAATTCCTGCTCTCAAGGGCAGGCCTGTCTAATGCGGTTGAACCTTCCTGAGCTTGGGCTCTTCCAGCTCTGCTTTTCAGAACCAAGAGTCACTATTGGGCCACAATAAGCCATCAAGGAGGAACTTGGTAGAGGGGATTCCCCACTGTTGGGTTTTTGTTTTTGCCTAATAGTGGAAACCGATCTGTTACATATGGTGTAGAAGGCATTTCTAGTCAGGTACAGGTAGGTTTAAAGGTCATTGGAAGACCTTCCAGCTTTGAGATTCTGGGGATTTAACATGGGTGCTATCTCCCAGAGCTAGGTGGACTCTCCAGGTGCTGAGGGCTGGGCAGAGCGGCCAGGCAGAGGAGCAGGTCCTCTCAGCTTCTCATTTCAACTTCTATTTGTCAGCTCTTACTTATCCACACTAAAAAAGGTGCTGAAAAACAAGACAAAGGACACACAATCCTTGGGAGCCACAGCCAGTTTTACTATGGTGTGATTCAACTCAATGTCCCAGGCACTCATTTTTCCTATATGGAGTCAGAAGATGGAGTATCTTGTTAGTGGAATGCAAGAAGTGAGGAAGGGCGCAGCTAGATGGCGCAGTGGATAGAGCACCAGCCCTGGAATCAGGAGGACCTGAATTCAAATCCAGCCTCAGACACTTAACACTTATTAGCTGTGTGACCCATGGCAAGTCACTTAACCCCAATTGCCTCACCAAAAAAACAAAAACAAACAAACAAACAAAAGAAGTGAGGAGGAAGAAGGGAAGAATTAAGGGAAAAGTAACAGGTTCTTCCTTTTTGGACATTTTGAGTTTAAGATGCCTATAAGACCTTAAGGTTAAGATGCCAAGCAGTGGTTGATAGCACAGGACTGACGCTCAGGAGAGAGATTAGGCTGGATATATAGATTTAGGAGTTCTCTCAGGAGGTGGTAGTTGAACTATGGTGCTCATAAAAAGTGTAGAGGGAGAAGGGCAGAAGCATCTGGATAAATCCCTGCAGAACACTCATGCCTAAGGGATGGGATGTGGATGACAATCCATCAAAAGAGACTGAGAAGTAGGAGGAGACTCTTGAGAGGGAGGTCATGGAAATTAGGGGAGGAGAGACTATCAAGGAAAGGGGTGAGGTCAACCATCTCAAACATTGCAGAGAGGTCAAGAAGAATGAAGACAAAGAGAAGACCATGAGATCAATATTAGAGGATTTTCAGTCAAGTGCTGTGGTTGGAAGTCACGTGGCCACTCAGGTGGTTGAGAAGTGATTGGAAGAGGAGACAACGAGTATTGACAGCTATTTCCAATGGCGTAAATGCAGTAGGGTGATAGCTTGAGAGGCCAGTAGCTCACGTGCAGGATTTTCTAAGAATGAGGTCATGGGTCTAAGTTTATGAGAAAGAGACATCAATAAGAAGAGATTTGAGATGAGGCAAAAGGACTCAGTGACCTCTAAGTTTCCTGCTGTCTCTAAATCGACGAGAAGACAGGATAGAATGGGAATCAATAAGTGGGCTTGGCCTTGAAGAGAAGAGTCACCTCTTAGAAGCTGGAGAGAGTAAGGAAAGAATGGGAGCTTCTCATCTGTTCAATAAGTGATGAGAAGGGGCTCATGATGGATGGCCCTGGTTTTCTCGGTAAAGTAGGAGATGAAGACCTTTGGGGAAAGAAATCATCACAGTATCTATGGAATTAGAGGGACCTCAGAGGTCATCCAATCTAACAACTTGGTTTTCCAGAGAAGGAATCTGAGGGAAGTTCAATTACAAAGCCAAGTTCACTCAGCAAGTAAGTAGCAGAAGGGGGATTAGAACCCACATCCTCAGACAGTAGGGTCGCTGCACCACCCTGCATCCATCTAGTCTCATGCTATTGCTTCACAGGGGGACCTGAGGGGGAGCAGACATCCCCAAGATCACATAACTTGTAAGGGGTTGAGCAGAATTACAAAGCACTGGCTCCTCAAGACCCAGCTCAATTCTTATCACCTTCAGGAAGTCCTCCCTGACTACCTGCAGCTCACACTGATCTTTTTGTTCCCATAACTCCTAATAAAAATATCTGGCATATGGGGCAGCTAGGTGGCACAGTGGATAGGATAGAGCACTGGCCCTGGAGTCAGGAGTACCTGAGTTCAAATTCGGCCTCAGACATTTAACACTTACTAGCTGTGTGACCCTGGGCAAGTCACTTAACTCCAATTGCCTCACTAAAAAAAAAAAATAGCTGGCATATCTTTGTCCTTTACAATTTGCAAAGCCCTTCCC
Organism: Dromiciops gliroides; assembly: GCF_019393635.1. NCBI lineage: Eukaryota > Metazoa > Chordata > Mammalia > Microbiotheria > Microbiotheriidae > Dromiciops > Dromiciops gliroides. The sequence continues at coordinate 30,114,049 of NC_057864.1, forward strand.
TTATAATAATGCAATGAAGTAGATGGTGCAAGGAATTTTTTTTGGTGAGGCAATTGGGATTAAGTGACTTGCCCAGGGTCACACAGCTAGTAAGTGTCAAGTGTCTGAGGCCGGATTTGAGCTCAGCTCCTCCTGACTCCAGGGCCAGGGCTCTATCCAGTGTACCACTTAGGTGCCCCGCCCCTTTTTTGGTCAGATTTTTATTCTTATTTTACAGAGAAGTAAAATGAGGCACAGAGGAGTTATTTGATTTGCCTGGGTTGGTCTGCATGATCTAGGGGAAGGAGGACTGTTTCTGGAGTCAGAAGACCTGATTTCAAATCCCACCTCTGAGAATGACTGAGTACTTGGGCAAGCAACTTCCTATATTCTGGCCTCAGTTTCCTCTGAAATAAAGAGAAAGGGGTGAACTAAATGGCCTCTGAGCACTCTTCTAGCTCTAGGGCTAAGATCCTGTAACAGGGTAAAACAATCAGGACACCATGCTACTCTCACATGTAGCAAGGTTCTGTTGGTGATGTTGATCTCATTTGATTTATGAGTCAACTTGCCTCATTGTCCAGGCTTTATTGTGATCTAGGGATATGTTTGGGGAATTTATTTCTTATTAAGAAACTTGTAATTGTCAATTAATTAATTAATTGTTGTAATGGTAATCATCAATTATATTGCATTAATAATGTAAATTGTAATCAATCAATTAATTGACAGCTCATTAATTACTTAGCTCTACCTCTTGCCATTCATTAAATAGAAATTATTTAATGGAATGGAACAACCTCCTTTCCCAATAGTAATTGACTGTAATTAAATAAGTAATAAGTTTGTTGAATGAGCACACACTTTATGAATGAATGAATGAATGCAACAATAAACACAATGACATAGAGCTATTTATAATATTTTGGTTATGACCAACGTCATAGTTCAAGTTACTTCAAACCCTCTATGGGACAGTGGATGACTTCTCTTTACTTGTCTGGAAACTAAGTCTTCAGCTATTCAGTTCACGCCAGTTACTGATTAAAGTCTTTAGATAATCTTCTTAATGTTTTTTCTCTCAAGATCAGTCCTTTTTTCCTGTCTTCTCTTCAGTAATCACGGGGAATAGGCTTTCTAACTTCCCCAGACTTTTCATCAAATTCTCTTTATAACACCACACTTAGTATAGTTCCAACAACAAAGACATTTCTCCTGACCTCCTTCTTATAGATCAGAGATAAAATGCATACCTCCTTCATAGCTTCTTCATAGATCATCATGGATCAGAGGTAAAATGCATACCTGCTTCCTAACTCAATAGGGAGAAGTATTTCACATTAAGCTATTTCCCCCACTGTCACCTCAAAACCACCAGCAATAAATATGGTCTTCTCCCTAGCCCCTTCCCTCATATTCCATTTATTCTATCTGGATCTTAAAGGAACAGTGTTTAAGATAAGTATTTAAAGGAACAGTGTCTTTTGTCTCTGAGAAATGAGTTTGAAACAGGGTTTACTATTATATAGTTGTAAATGTTAGATTTAAGATATGAGACTAGAACTCAGGTCTTCCTGACTTCCACTCCTTAGCTCTATCCACTGTGCCATCTACCTGCTTCTAGGTGGTTTTCCATACATATTACCTAGTGATATATGTTGCTAGAATATATAATCTCTCCCAATATTGGGGTGGTAATGCATCCCTGTATGTGTGGATGGGGATTTTTTTTTGGTCATTTACTTCATTATACTGTTTAATTAAATGTCTTTTCCTTTGAAAAAAAAAAAGATTTGAGACTAGACAGGGGCTTTCCCTGGCTGCCCTTACTCTCTTCCATGCACCATCCCCATGAAATTCTATTTAGGGAGTCTATCCAATGTGCAAGATGCTTTTGTCCAAGTTTGTAAATATCATTGGGATGAAGACTGTCAATCTGTTACTCTTCCACTCTTACTCTTCATACAAGACTTTCTGTTCTGTTCCGGTACAGCACGGTGCCCTGGTGAGCACTTAATTATTTGTCAGTTGATTAATTGATTGACAGAGATATGACTCGAATGGAAAATGAGGACCAGGGCCTAAATATGGGAAGGATGGTGTCATATTAATAGTAAACTTGGGGGGGGGAGCAGCTAGGTGGTGCAGTGGATAAAGCACCCGCCCTGGAGTCAGGAGGACCTGAGTTCAAATCTGACCTCAGACACTTGACACTTACTAGCTGTGTGACCCTGGGCAAGTCACTTAACCCCCATTGCCCTACAAAAAAAAAAGAAGAAGTAAATGGGGCAGCTAGGTGGTGCAATGGATAGAACACTGGCCCTGGAGTCAGGAGGACCTGAGTTCAAATCTGGCCTCAGACACTTAACACTTACTATCTCTGTGACCCTGGGCAAGTCACTTAACCCCAATTGCCTCACCAAAAAAAAAAAAAAGAAGAAGAAGCAGCACAACACAGCTTCCTTCACCCATCCCCAGTCCCTGACTTTTCCCTTTGGTCCCCCCTCCCCCAATCCCAGGGATACCTTACTCTGCTCCATTTGGCTGCCCAGCCTGGGGACCTGCACCATGGGGGATCTTTTAGGTCCATAAACTAAGCAAGAATGTCGTCACACTCTATTCTCCCAATCCCTGTCTTCTCTCTACTGATCCTCCACCCGCCCCCAGCCGGAATCCCCAGGTATGTCTCTAATTTTCACCAAGCATCTCTCCATCTCTCGGCTGCCCTTTGGGTGACCTGCAATTTGGCTTCCTCGGCGGTTGTTGTGCTCATGATTTGCGGCTCTCCAGCATCACTGGAAGAATATTAGCATTTAAACGCTGAGTTTTTTCTTCAGGAAGAAGCTCGGGGTCATTAAAAGCACTATACAACTTCCCAAAGGCAATCTGGCAGGGGTCCTATTCAGTTCTGGGACCCCGTTCAACATCCATCTGAAGTGATGGAGGGACCCATCCAAGAAAACATCGCCCATAGAGCCAATCTGGTGCCAAATCTTACCGTTTCTACATCCACGTCTCTCAAATCTGACCCCTTCTTTCCATTCCCGCAGGCTCCAGTCTTGTGAAGGTCCTTATCGCCTCTCACTGGGACTGTTGCAATTACCTACTAATTGGTCTCCCTGCTTCCTACCGCAATCCATCCTCAAGTGATTGTTCTTAAGCTCCAATCTGACCACAGCACCCTCAGTCTCATTAAATACCAGTGGCTTCTTTTTGTCTCTAGGATAAGATATGAACTCTGTTCTTTAGCGTTTCAAGGCCTTCACAGCCTGTCAGACCCAATCTTCCTTTCTAGCCTCATTGGATGTTATTCCCTTTCCTTTACTTTCCTGTTTGATCAAACTGCACCCCCCCCCCCGCTTTTTTCTGCTCCTCACCCATGATGTGCCACCTCCCATCTCCAAACTTCTCACCTTCAGCCTCATCATCCCCTATGCCTGGAATACACTTCTTCCTCAACTCTGCCTCAGAGAATCCCTCACTTACTTCATGACTAGGCTCATGTGCCTCATTCTTTATGAAGTATTTCCAGCTATTAAGGCTCACCCTACCTTATATTTAACTACCCTATATTTATCTCATGTATATGAACATGTGTGTACATGCTGTCTCTTCCAATATAACATAAAGATTTGAGAGCAGAAATTCTCATTTTGTTTTGTCTCAGAACCCACAGTGCCTAGGACAGTGCTAGAAACATAATAATAAATACTAAATGCTCGTTAACTGGTTGATTGAATAGACTCTTTATCCACTTGGTGGTTCATTAGGCCAGACTCTTTGGACTGATTATGCATCTCATTTAAGGGATTCTTTCAGGGTTTCTGAACTTGGAGAAAATTATCATGAAAATGTCTACAGATCTTTTGTATTATTATTTGTTTGTTGAACTCTTTCAGTTTAAAAACCATTAGAATGGTCTGAACTAATTGGTGCTTTTAAAAAAATAAATAAAAGTATTTTGTTATTCTCTAGTTACATATAAGGATAGTTTTCAACATTTGTTTTCATAGGATTTTTAGTTCCAAATTTTTCTCCCACCGTGCCTTCCCCCCCTCCTCCCCAAGACAGAAAGCAAACTGATATAGATTATATATGTACAATCACATCAAACATATTTCTGCATTAGTCATATTGTGAAAAAAGAATCAGAGCACAAGGGGAAAAAACAAAAAAGAAGGGAAAAAAACCCAGCCCAAAAGAAGAAACAGTATGGTTCAATCTGCATTCATAATTCACAGTTCTTTTTTTCTGGATGTTGAGAACATTTTCTATCATAAGTTCTTTGAAACTGTTTTGGATCATTGCACTGCTGAGATGAGCCAAGTCTATCACCATTGTTCATTACACAATGTTGCTATTACTGTGTACAATGTTCTCCTGGTTCTGCTCCTCTCAGTCAGCATCAGTTCATGTAAGTCCTTCCAGGTTTCTCTGAACTCCTGCTCATTGTTTCTTACAGCACAATAGTATTCCATTACATTCATATACCACAACTTGTTTAGCCATTCCCCAATTGATGGGCATTCCCTCTATTTCCAATTCTTTGCCACCACAAAGAGAGCTGCTGTAAATACTTTTGTACACGTGGGTCCTTTCCCCTCCTCCATGATCTCTTTGGGATACAGAGCTAGCAGTGGTACCACTGGGTCAAAGGGTATGCACAGTCCCATAACCCTTTGGGCATAGTTCCAAATTGCTCTCTGGAATGGTTAGAACATGAACTAATTGGTTTTTTTTGTTGTTGCTGTTTATTCATTCATTCATTTGTTCGTTTATTTGTTTGTTTGTTTGTTTATTGTGGGGCAATGAGGGTTAAGTGACTTGTCCAGGATCACACAACTAGTAAGTGTCAAGTGTCTGAAGCCAAATTTGAACTCAGGTTCTCCCAAATCCAGGGCCAATGCTTTATCCACTGCGCCACCTAGCTGCCACCTAAGTGGGGTTTACATAAAGGTTTCCAAGGTTCCTCCCCACCCCTAAAGACCAACAATTTCTCACTGTTTTAGGATATGATATTGTTCATAGTCTGCCATTTTCTTCTGTAAGATTTCACAAATAAGTTTATATTCCAAACAGATGCTCTCTTTGGCTTCCACGTATCTAACCTTGTCAAGATGATAAATTTTTGCTGGGTAAGAAGGTCTCTAAACTCTTTCAGTCTCCTAATTTTAGTACAGATTTTCATCTATTAAAATTATATAGGAAATAGAGATCGTTTCTGTTCATATTGGTTCTTGTATTCGTTTCCCACTTTTTGATGCCAGTACCTATATTTATATATGTTAGGTTGGAGCTACTTCAACTGAATGCCATATGACCTCCTCATTTTTATTCTTTACTCTAATTTGCTGTCTATTTTCATCTTTGTTCAAACATATCACTAATCTGTTTGTATAGAGAACTAAGCCAGAAATTAGCTTTGCCTTTGGAACCAATTGTTTTGCATCTAATTATGAATGTACTGTATAGTCTACTTAATTTTTTTGGTGATGTTATTCAGTACTTTCTGGGGTCCATCACCTGCCAGATCTCTTTTCCCATAAGTATTCATAATATCTAAGTATGTGGTCTCTGAGTAGCCTAATAAGCCTCTTTGATTTCTTTATCTCTTGCCAAATTTCCCCACACATTTTTAACTATCATTTTCTATTCCCAACTTTGCATTTGTATTATTCTATATGGTGGTTTAGATTAGAATAGTCTATATTACTCTTTAGTGAATTTCTCTACCTCTTCATCCTCTGTAATAGATGATAACAAATAAGTGACAAAGATCTTCACAGTGCTTTCCCCCCACATGGTCACTATAAGTACTACAAGACAAAATTACCAATTGCCCCATGACATGATATGTCTCAATGCTTTGGGGTGCATAATGAAACCAGAGGCAGCTAGAGGGTGCCACAGTGGTGGGCTTGGGGTCAGGACGTCATGAATTCAAATTTAGCACTTAACTAGCTGTGTGACCTTAGGCAAGTCACTTAACCATTGTCTGCCCATTTTCTCAACTGTAAAATGGGAGTAATAATAGCACTTCTCTCCCAGGGTTATTGTGAGGATCAAATGAGATATTTTTTGTTAAGCACTTAGCACAGTGCCTGGAATATAGCAGGTGCTATATAAATGATAGTTACTATTATTATTGTTATTAAAGCAACCCCACTCCTTATTTTTTTTGAGTATCAGGAAGAACCTGTGAGTCATCTTCCTATTTCTCCACAAGCCCCTTATGTCATCTGGTTTCCTGTCTAGGAAGAGCCTTAATGTTTGTCCTTCCAGTAGCACAGCTACTTGTTGATCCTTGAATCTCACATTTGGACAACCCAGAGTTCAACGACAAATCATGAAGGGTTTGAATATCAGACTTTTTCCTATCCTAGCTTGCTTCTACATTTGCCTTCATGCTCCTTTGAGAATGTCACCCCATTTTGTCATCCCAGAAGTGAGAAGGGGGAATGATGGGTGAAAGTTAAAAAGAAGAGGATTTGGCTTTGATGTTGTGACCATTGGATCATGGACTCTCTGAGCTAGAAGGGCAGCTGACCCAGAGTAGAAGGGTAGCCTCTACAGGGTGTGGGTTCCCTCTCACCAGAGATCATCCCACAATGGCTGGACTGACCCTTGTTAGACATGTGGGAGATTCCTCTTTGGGAATAGACTGGAATGGGTAACCTCTGATACCTAGCACCTCCCCAAGAGGCCATCATTCCAGCATTCCCAGATTCTGTTTGATGCCTGTGGTCTCTCTCCTTCCTTCCGCTGCCAGTGCTCCTTGTTGCTGCTTCTCTTTCTTCACCCCTTCCTTCCTTTTCCCTCCCCACATTCCTCCCTCTCTCCCATCTTCTTCCTTCCTTCCTTTCTCCTCTTTCTTTCTCCTTCTGCCTCTCTCCCTCCTCTTCCCCACCGTCTGCCATCTCTATATGCCCTTCTCTTCCTCTTCCTCCTCCTGCTCCTGCTGCTACCATCCCACCCCAGCTGTGGGGAGGAGGTTCTGTGAATCATGCCCCCATTCTTTTGGGTCTGATGTTTCTCACTCAGCAGAGTCCTTCCATATAAAGCAATCTTTTCCATCCCTTCTGCCCGGCAGTCCAGAGCCGAGTCAACGCAGTGTCTTGGCCTCTATTCGAAGAAAAACAAACTTTGCAGAAAAATAAACACTCTTTTTAAATTTGTGGTTTTGCGTTCAAATCCTAATAGTTTTTCCTTTCTTTTTTCCCAGACTCCACAAATCTTCCCCTGGAGCAAGAAGAAAGGAACAGGGAAGGGAAGAGAAAGTTCTGGCTGGGCCTGGGGAAAGGCAAATAAGGCCCGGAGACAAAGCAAAGACCATCCTAGGTGAGAGCATTACTCCCCACCCTGGAAAGTCATTTGAGAGGGGGGCCTTTCTCCCCATATTTGACATGTGATTCAGCTACTTGTGTGACTGAAGAGGTAAGAGCTTGGGGCTCGGGATGCGTCCAGGCTGCTCCTCCCTGCCTGACCAAGCTGTGTGACCTTGGGCAAATTCTTCCACCTCTCAACTTCAGTGAAATAGGGGTGGGGGAGGGGGCGGAGGTTGAGCGAGGTGGGCCAGGGGATTCCTGAGTTCCTTTCCACTGTCTTCATTCTACAAGCCCCTGTCTCTTCCAAACCCTCCAGCGTCACTTCCGGGCGTGCTCTGATGTGTAAAGACATTTGGAAGAGACTTCAGACTTTCACACAGTGCTGCAGGCCCTTCCCAGGCATCCCTGATTAATCATTGTCCAGCCCAAAGCTTCTTAAACTGTGGGTCACAATCCCAGAGGGGGTCACCTAACGGAATGTGGGGGTCACAAAAAGTTTGGCAACAGCACAAGGTTATAGAGACCTATTTTATGTACCTACAGACCCCAGGTCATGTAAAAATTTCTTCTCTTTCTTTCTTTCTTTCTTTCTTTCTTTCTTTCTTTCTTTCTTTCTTTCTTTCTTTCTTTCTTTCTTTCTTTTTTTTTTTTGCAGGGCAATGAGGATTAAGTGACTTGCCCAGAATTACCCAGCTAGTAACACATAACATTTTCTCAGGCGAAAAGGGGTTGCGAGTGGAAAAAGTGGAAGAAGCCTTGATCTAGCCTCTGTTTGCAGCGCTCCAAGGAAAGGAGCTCCCTCCCTCTCAGTGCCGCCCCTCCCACTTAGACTCAGTTGTCATTGTTGGGGAGTCTCTCCTGACCTCAAGCTTACTGGCCTCTTTGCTGTTTCTCTCTCCCTCACCTCCCTTCTCTTCAGGCTAAATAGTTCCAGTTCCTTCAACTGATCTTTGTGTAGCCTGTTTTTTAAATCCCCTCACCATACCTTTAAAACAAACAAACAGACAAACCCTTTCTCTATGTCCCCACTACTTAGCACAGTGCTAGGCACACAGAAAGGGTTTAATATATGTATGTTGATGACCCTTGCCCTCCTCTGGACACAATCCTGATGTGTTCTTAACTGGTTCATGTCTATCTGTAACAGCCACGATAATGGATTGTCCTTGCTTGACATTTTTATACTCAAGTTAATGGTCTGATTAATGGACAGATGGGCAATGTCCTCATTAAGCCTCTTAGCACCTCCAAACCATGCAGGTCTAGCGGGGCAGAGTGATACATTGTGCTATTGTTTACTCTTTGGTTCCTGAAGCTAATGGGATTGCTTTGTTCCAGGCAGGGGAAATCCGAAGTCCCAACAGTCCAGCAGAGTTAATTTCACGGATGAGGGAATAGAATGGGTTGGTCAAGATTCAGATGTCTGAACCAGAATGACAACTCCCAATCCTCTCTGAGCTCCCTCAAGATAGTTGACTCTGGTCTGGGCTTACCCTTCTCTGGAAATTTCCATAGACCAAGCTGGAGGAAATAGCCATGCCCGGTGCGATGGTGTGTGAATCTGCGGTCCAAGTAGAGACAGGCCCTTGGATGGAGAGGGGCCTTTCTGAGGAGCAAGAGAAGGAGCTCCTCAGACTTGGAACAACTCACCTTTCCTTCCTTTCCGCTCAACCCCCAGGGTTTTCAGCATGCTTCTGGGAACAACGGAGGGCCTTGCGGAGTCCTACTCATTAGGAGTCTTCGGATGATCGCTCAAGTAAAGCAGTCCTTCTGTTGGATACCCAAGTGTTCGATCATGTTGGAACTGGCTAGATTCAAGGCTCTGACCACCAGCCTCCCTTGCTTTCAGATCTGTCCCTCGGGGAAGGAGATAAAAGGCCCAGGTCCCCCCATATCAGGTAGGAAGAGAGGCAATGGAGACCTGGTCGGTCCAGGTGTTGAGGCTATCGGCCTCTCCCTCCAAAGGCCCATCAGTGACATCAGCCGTCCTCCTGCTCTGCCGCCCACAGCTGTGCTGACCACATGAAAGGAAAGGGCCGGAGAGCCGGGCGGGGCTGCTCAAGAAGAACCCTGTGACTCAGGGGGAGCTATCTCCCTGCAGTCCCTTCATCTGAAAGATTAGGACAGGAAACTCAACCGGCCCAGGTATAAAGCCACGACTTTGTGATGATGATTCAATTCCATTGCACAAAACTGTATTGAATCCCTGCTGTGTGTAAGCCTTTTACTATGGTTTATGCTGAGAGTGACAGGGACGGGAGAAGGATGGCACCTGATAGTGATGACGAAGGGAGGGCCTGTGGATGAAGAGCCAGACAAGGGCAATCAACCAATCAACAAGCATTTGTAAAGCACTTACTATGTTCCAGATAATACCGAGGTTACAAATAAGAAGTAAAAGCAGTCTGCCTCAAGAAGCTTACATTCTAAAGGGGGGAGAAAATAAATATAAATCAGTATTAATAGAAATATGTGGTATATAATTATAACTAATATAACAGAAAATAAATAGAAATATGTATAACTCAGAAATAATATAATACCTATACACATTATTAATATAACTCTACAGAAATCTATAATTATGATATGATTATTATAATACATGTTCTTGAAATAGAACATAACACGGGGCAGCTAGGTGGCGCAGTGGATAGAGCACCGGCCCTGGAGTCAGGAGTACCTGAGTTCAAATCCGGCCTCAGACACTTAACACTTACTAGCTGTGTGACCCTGGGCAAGTCACTTAACCCCAATTACCTCACTAAAAAAAAAAAAAGAAATAGAACATAACATAATAGAATATAACATAACAACATAATATATAATATGATATAATATAATATAACAACCGAACATGAAATAATATAATACAATACAATTACATATAACTCATAAATAATTACTATAATATAAAAACAGAAATAACAATAAAATAGATACATAAAATAGAAATGATTAATATAGTATAAACACAAATTAATATGTATCTCAGAAATCATATAATATAAAATAAATATAAATACGTATAACTCAGAGCTTAGAAGATAAGTGCAGAGTAGCCACAAGGTCACCTTCCATAACGCAGTCCTAGTATCTGGGAGAGACCAGGAAAGGCCCCCAGGAGGAGGTACCCTTCGAGCTGAGTCTTAAGAGAAACCAGAGATTCTAGGAGTCAGTGACTGGGAGGGAGAGCCTGGGGTCACTGAGCAGTAAAATGAAAAGCCTGAGGGGCAGCTAGGTGGCCCAGTGGATAGAGCACCGGCCCTGGAGTCAGGAGGACCTGAGTTCAAATCCAGCCTCAGACACTTGACATTTACTAGCCGTGTGACCCTGGGCAAGTCACTTAACCCCAATTGCCTCACTGAAAAAAAAAAAAAAAAAAAGAAAAAAAAATGAAAAGCCTGAGCTACAAGGATGGGAAGGCCCTGTCCAGCTTTGGGCTCCTCAGGACCAAGACCCAGGCAGTGACTGAGTCTGACTCCACCACCTTCTGTCCGTATGAGCTTGAGACACAGCTCCCCTCTCCTGGCCTTCATTTCCATGTTTCCTATGACTGGGGCTGGGGTGGGGCAGATCATCACTGTGGACTTCTTGTCAGTGTCTAAGGCAGCTCAGATATTCCTTGCTGTAGACTCCAAGGCCTTTCCCAGCTCAGACATCTGATCACCCGGACAATTCCCTGTAGATATGCAGTATGGGACAACACAATAAAACATGTGTTAAGTGCTGATGGTGTGTGGCTGGGCTGGGCTGGGCTGGGGGGGGGGGACACCGTCTAGCAGGGGTTTAGAGTGCAGACACAGACAACCCCGACCCACAATTCATGGGAAACACGAGTGAGGCAAACACACTCTAGGCCGCTATGCTGTGTGGAGTTCACCAGGGAATGCTGTTGCCAGGAGATCAGGGATGGCTTCCTGGTGGAGGTGTCACAAGAGCCGGCTGAGTCAGAATACTAACAAGTGGAAGGATGGAGAGACAAAGGTATGGTCCTGGAGAACTGTGGGAGAGAAGGCTTGGACTGGATGGCCTTCGGGCTTCCTGTCTGCGGCAGGGCCTCTGCTCCCCCAGGCCAGCCACAAATTCAGTTTCCCGTGGGCCTCCCTGCAGAATTTATTGTCAGCAATTTCCCCAATTACATATCAATAGATGTCACACAACCAAGTCCCTAGTCCCCAGAGGGTGTTTGAAAAGTCAGCAATGTTTGTCTAATGCAAGCCCATGTCATGTCAGGAATTAGTTTGACTAATAGGCCTTTAATTAGATCCTTGTGAGGTCTGCGGCTAAAGTGCCGTCTTCCCCCAGTTTTCATTTAGAAGATAAACTATCCCCCTCTGGCCCCCCCTCCAAGCTCCACCATAAATTTTCCCTCCAACGTCCATTCTTAATGGCACTGAAATCGAAGAGATTTTCTCTCCCGTCAGTTTTAAGATCTTGTTTTTGCATGCCCGAGCGCAGAGCCCTGGACGTGGGCCTTCTCGGCTGGGAGTGCCCTTCCTGTCCATTTGGGGAAATGGGAAGCTGGACCCTGGGATGAGGGGGTAGCGGAGGACACTGGGAGAAGGAGCAAAGCCCATCTGGTCCCTGGGCTTCAGAGGTTGGCACATACCCACTTTCCCTTCTAAAGCTTTATCCATCCTTGACAGTCCAACTCAACCAGTGTCCCTGCCAGCATGTCCTCTCTGATCTTCACCCATCTCCTTCTCTGTGCAGCTATAACAATGGATAGCGTGTTAGATTTGGAATCAAGAAGGCCTGACTTCAAATTCTGATTCAGACACTTACTAGCTCTGTGACCCTGGGAAAGTCACTTAACTTCTATTTGCCTCAGTTTCCTCTGCTGTAAGATGAAGATAATAATAGCACCTACCTCCCGTGGTTATTGTATACAATAAGATAATGGAAAGCTGCTTTGCAAAACTTAAAGCAATATAAAGATGCTGGCAGCTTCTACGATCCTCCTCCTCCTCTACCACCACCACCACCACCACCACCACCACCACTACTACTACTACTACTACTACTACTGCTACTACTGCTACTACTACTTGAGAAAACTCTCCATGCCCCTCTCCAGTTCCTGGGGTGTTGAGAGGAAGGCACTTGGAAAGCTTCCAGCCTGCACTCAGTAAAGATTATTATTGTTATTGTTTCTCTCCTCTCCCTTGTTAGTAAGTAGAGCCCGTTTTTTCCCATGTTAGTCACAGCTAACTCCGTCAGCCCTCCTGTAACACTGGGTTTGCCCCTTCTAATGCCCTTATCATGGCTGAGTGGGGATCCACATCCTCTGGGTCTGTCGTCTGGCCCATTTCCTTGACTGGAGGTTCCTCTTGGTCAGCCATTGGTCTTACTGAAGTTTTTGGTCCAGGGAATGTGGGTACAATATTCACCCTCATCTTCATTCTTGTCATCACCCTGGACCTACTTCTTTCTCTCCCTTACCCTTTTCTCTCTCATTTTGTATAAACCTTTAGTTCCAATGTGCTTTTCTCAGAACAAGCCCAAGAAATAGTGCAAAGGTTATTGTCTCCTCACAGAGTGAATCTGAGGCACGGGGTGGAGAAGGGACTTCCCTACTAACCCCACAGCAGACTCAGTGTCTGAGCCACGAGGTCTCCTGGATTCTAGGTGATAAGTACCCTCTTACCATCACTGCCTCTAGCCTTAGAACATGGAGCAGAGAAGGGGGCAGCTGGCAGAAAACTTAGAGATCATTCAGTCTCTAATACTTATTTGACAGACAGGGAAACTGAGGCCTCAAGAAGGAGAATAGCTCACTTTAAGTCGCTCTGACCTCCCAACTCCCAGGAAGGGCCTATTGTACGCCTTCACTCACCAATGGGTTCTAACACAGTAACAGGAAATATTCATGTTCTCAACCCCAATAACCCTTTCAGTACCAATTAAAGTGGATTTGAAAGAAAATGACACCCCTCCTTGGGGACTCCTTAGGGGCAAGATTAATGTAGGGGAAGGCACAGGGCACAGGGATGGGGGTGTTCCTAGGCCCTCCATTGGAAAACCTCATTCATTCTGACTCCTTCATGGCCTTTGCAATCAATGCAGATGACATGATCCCCAAGGAGGAAAATGTTGTAAACAGTTTTTTCTGTTATGACTTTTTTGGGGTCTTTCAGCCATGGAAAATGTCAAAAATCAGCCTTTACAACTGATGGCCCAAGGAACCATGGATCCAACATATGTCAAAACATGGAGGGACTTTAGAACACATAATGTCTGAGCTGGGAGGGACATGATCCAAGTCCTTCATTTAACAGATGAAGAAAGCTTGGCCTTCCTGGCTCCTGCCTGAGTTTCCCCTTGGGCTGGGTTGGACCAGCCAGAGACTCCATTTCTGGGGTTCAGGCACCAGCTCCATTCTAGGACCATTTCCCTGTATTTGCCTCATGTGTGTACTTTAGGTGAATCTGGGCCCAGCCCCATGGCAGCCCGCCCCCCATTGACAGTATGGAAGAAGAAGATGGCCAAGACCCTGTTTGTTGGCCCTTCTCCTTTGGAGAGTCTCACTTCCCCTTGGTGCCCATCCCCTAGTGGCCTCCCATCTGGCAAGGGCCCAAGCAGGGGGAGGTGAGAGGGGCCAGCAAGGAAGTGAGCTCCCACAGGGCCCACGCCGGTTCAGTTTGCTCTCCATCAGACATTCGCCAACAAGGGGAGCCTCGGAGTCTCACACTAGCTAGGGGAGTTCAGCCATGGTGGCTCATAAATGCTCAGTCTACCCCACACCCTATCAAGTGTACGCAGCCTGGCAGCCTTCATCGGTGTAAGCTGACCCACGCCTCCCTCATACCCACTCTCATATAAAAAGCCGGAGCGGGCTGAAGAAGAAAACTGCCCACTCTGCCCATCTCCCGCCCACCCCCATCCCACTGCTTTCTCTCTCCTGGCCTCAGGCTTGGTCTGGAGCAGACCCCAGCAAGAGGCCTGCAAAGGGGTAATCTCAGCTCCTGGAAATCCCTGGGACATGCCCGGATGTGCAGAATCACCACATCAGAGAACAGGAGGCTCCCCACACTGGGGGCAGGATCTGGAAGAAGGGAAAGCTGACCTATGGCAAGAAGTTGGAGAGTAGAAGGATCTCACATGGAAGAGGAAGAGAATTTCTGTGTGTATATCCTGAAAAGCAGGGAGCTGGCTACTGTGATGAAGAGGCAACTGTTGGTTCCCGAGGCACGCTAAGTCCAAAGGTGCTGTAAGAGGAGCCATCCGAGAAGCTGGGTGGCGCAGTGGTTAGAGCACTGGACCTGGAGTCAGAAAGACCAGAGTTCAAATCTAGCTTCAGACACTGACTATCTGTGTGACCTTGAGCAAGTAAGTTAACCTTTATTAATTCTTCCATTTGAATTTTCTTCCTCAAAATGACTAATATGGACATATGTTTTACATGATTGCCTATATATAACCTATATCAGATCGTTTACCATCTCAGGGAGGAAGGAGGGAGGGAGGGAGAGAGAGAGAGAGAGAGAGAGAGAGAGAGAGAGAGAGAGAGAGAGAGAGAGAGAGAGAGAGAGAGAAGAGAGAGAGAGAATTTATATCTCAAAAAATTTTTAAATGAATGTTAAAAACTGTTTTTATATGTGATTGGGGGAAAAATAAAATATCGTTTTTAAAAACTGTTTTTAGGGGGCGGCTAGGTGGCGAAGTGGATAGAGCACTGGCCCTGGATTCAGGAGGACCTGAGTTCAGATCCGACCTCAGACACTTGACACTTACTAGCTGTGTGACCCTGGGCAAGTCACTTAACCCCCATTGCCTCTCAAAACAAAACAAAACAAAAAACTGTTTTTACATGTGATTGGGGGGGAAAATAAAATATTGTTTTTAAAAAAGATTGGAGGGGCAGCTAGGTGGTGCAGTGGATAAAGCACTGGCCCTGGATTCAGGAGGACCTGAGTTCAAATCTGGCCTCAGACACTTACTAGCTGGGTGACCTTGGGCAAGTCACTTTTTTTTTTTTAGTGAGGCAATTGGGGTTAAGTGACTTGCCCAGGGTCACACAGCTAGTAAGTGTTAAGTGTCTGAGGCTGGATTTGAACTCAGGTACTCCTGACTCCAGGGCCAGTGCTCTATCCACTGTGCCATCTAGCTGCCCCTTGGGCAAGTCACTTAACCCTCATTGCCCCACCAAAAAAAAAAAAAAAAAGATTGGAAACTCATTGAAGGCAAGAGGCTGTCTTTCTTGTGGGCTTGTATTGGTATGCCCAGCACTTAGCTCGGTGTCTGGTACTTAGCATTCACATACTAAGTGCCTTGCCTGTGACCTCTCCAGGGCCTGGCCCTGGGCTCTGAGAGTCAGGAGGTTTTCCTTCTTGTTGCCATTGTTAGCATGTCAGAATCTTAGAATCCAGGGCTCAGATGCTCCTGTACTCCTGGAAGTGGATGCACATGCAGCCCACCTATGACGACCCATCCCCTGAGATTCTGGTAAGTTCCCCTGAGGGGCTCTGCCCAACCTGCTAGGATCTTAGACCACAGTGTCTCCAACTACAGGAACCTAGGTAGGAATTATAGACTGTTAGAATCACCAGGTTTCCTTTTTTTAAATCCTAAACTCTCAGAATGGGAAGGAACCTCAGAGATAATTTAGTCCAAGTTCTACAGAGTGAGGGAACTTCCCTGCATAACCCTTGAAGGTGGCAGTTTGATCTCTTTTTAGATACCTCCAATTGACAGGGAACTTCCTACCTATATTAATACAGATTCTTTTCTTGATAGGGTCATAGATTTAGGGAAGAAACCTCAGGAGTCATCTAATTCAATCCCTTCTCCTTACAAATAAGGAAACTGGTACCGCAGAAGTGATTTGACGTACCCCATGTCACAGAAGCAATGTCAAAGCTGATGATATTTGAAACCAGGTCCTGTGAGCCAAAAAGATCTCCTAAAACATTGGTCCACTTCTCAGAGGGTAAGATGTACTGTGATAAATGTCAAATCTTATACCTGGGTTCAAAAATTCAACTTCTCCATTAGAAAATGTGGAACACATGGCTAGGCAGCAGCTTTCCTGAAAATGACCTGGGGTTTTCAGTGGACCACAAGCTCAAGATGAGCCAATAGAGTAATAAGGCAGCCAGGAAAGCTTATTGTGATCCTAGACTGAATTGAGATGCAAGATGATCAAGGCTATGGAAGGGATTTCATTGTCCTCTTGCCAGGTCAGACCACACCCAGGGGATTATGCTCAGGTCTGGGAACCCTAGTATAGGAAGGCCATGGATAAACTGGAGAGTGATCAACAGAGGTCAACCAAGATGGTGAAGGATTTGGAGACTATGTCATAGAAGCAGAACAAGCTCTCCGAGGCAAGCCCAGAAGTATTCAAAGGAATATCCAAAGTATATGTCATAATGACACATTAGTGACAATACAATTCCCCCATTGCACAGATGAGAAAACTGAGTCACAGAAAAGAGATGTGACTCAACCATTAAGTGTTAGAGGGAGCCCTGGGGCCCCGCCACATGAGGAAGGGGCCAGGGAAGACATCTCAGGAGTGTCTCTGCCCAATAACTGATGGAAGTGGAACCTCTGAAATAATAGAAATCCTTCCCAAATAGGGACCACATGGTCACGAGTGTCCCAGGCAGCGAGCTGTCAGCACCACTGCCTTCTCACCTGCTCATGTGGTCTCCACCTGCAGCTTGTTGAGAGGCCCTGGAGCTGGGGCCTCTGGGACCAGGATTCTCTCTCTGACTGGGCCATTCGGGGCGCCTTGGGATCTAAGCCAAGCCAACCTCCTAAATGCCTGGTATGTGCCAGGCAGCGATGACAAGGACAAAGCCCCATCAGTGCCTGCCCTCAGGGAGCTTACATTCAGGGTGTGTGTGTGGGGGGGGGGAATCAGGGGGAATGACATATAAACAATTTAAACAGAAAAGTTCATTGGAAATAAACCGTGGAAGCCTTCCTGTGGGAGGCCCTTAGTTTAGGGAGCTGACAAGGTCCCCGAGACCCAGAACTTAGAGAGGTCATGAAGGAAGGAAGGAAAATGAAAAGCAGTTATTCAGTGCCAAACATGGTGCTAAGGACTGGGAATAAAGGACAAGAAACCAGCCCCTGCTCTCCTGAAGCTGTAGGAAAATCTATCTGCGGGGAGCAGGGAACGTTCCTAAGGGTGTATTTATAGGGAGTCCTGGGGATGGATTGGGCCGTCTGCCCCACAGGAGCAGCCCACTGCCTTGGGGAGGGGGAAGGGGGCCTACAGGTCTAGGTAGAAAGGAGATCCTGGGACACCCTGGCAGGGCTGGGGAGCCAGTGGGAATTATGTCCAGCCAGCAGGGGAAGAGAAGAAGGGAGCATTGGCAAGAGACGGGCTTGGTGTCAGGGGAAAGCAGAGGGGAAGTAGAACCTGCTGAAATCCAATTCCACCTGGGCCCTTCCAAGCATGCCTAGCTTAGGTCTAGTGTAGCCTGGTTTGGGAAGGGGGAAGAGGAACCCTGAAATGAGGGTTAGGTTACCTTTTCCAGTGAGACCACATTCTGTCCTATCTTCCCCTTCCTACATCGTGACCCTCTAACTTCTCCAAACCTCAATTTCTTCCTCTGTCAAATGGGAAGGTTGGTTCAATTAGATAGTTCCTACAGTCCCTTCCTCCCTCCCTCTCTCCCTCTTTCCTTCCTTCCTTCCTACCTTCCTTCTCCCTTCTTCCTTCCCTGTCTCCCTTCTCCCTTCTTCCTTCCTTCCTTCCTTCCTTCCTTCCTTCCTTCCTTCCTTCCTTCCTTCCTTCCTTCCTTCCTTCCTTCCTTCCTTCCTTCCTTTCTTCCTTTCTGTCTTGGAGAAATGAGCACTATTACAGAATCATGGAATGTGAGAATCAGAAGGTTTTTCAGTCTCATCCCTTCCCCACCTTCTAGGAAATCCATAATGAATTTCAGCCAATCATTGATGGGTCTTCATATCATCCTGTGACCAATCAGTTTTCTGCCTGTGCTTGTCCCTAGTCCCCCACTCTCTGGGTTCATCATTTATGTCTAGGTTAATGGTCTTTGATAATTGCATGCATATATACACACACACCTATACATATATATACACACACATACATGTTTGTATGCATATGTGTGTATACACATAGGTGTGTGTATATACATACACATACGTGTATGTGTGTATACATATACACATGTGTGTATGTGTGTATATATATGCGGGTCTAGATATATGTGTGTATACACACATGTATATCCACATGTACATGTTTATATATTCATCCCTCAGCAGCCAACCTGGTGATGAGTCTCCCGACACTTCAGTAGGATGACATTTGGGTGACACATCTGTCCTTGACCCCATATCCATTCCCAAAGCCATTCCGTTTTGGTAGAAGCTGCCCAAAGCTTGGGTTCTGCTCCCCTAGCCTTCGAGAACTCAGTCACCCATGATGCAACAATGGGTACTTAATAGAAGACCCCACCCTTTTACAGATGAAGAAACAGTCCAGAGAAGGGAAGAGATTCAAGCAAAGCCATCCAATAGCGCATCGGAGCCAGCAAGGGCTTTGGAGACACGCCGAGAGGAGGAGGGACTCTCCAGAGCCCCTCGGATCTTTGGTAGCAGAGATGTGACCCCAAACCAGGTGTTCTGACTCCAGACCCAGGGCTCCATACCCTCTCTTCTCATAGACCCCCCGGCGCGCTAAGCCGCCCCGCACTAAAGCCCAAAACTAACATTGCCTTCGTGACTTTCCAGTACCCAAGTGATCCTCTTTATCCGGGAGGGCTGAGCGTTGCCACTGGTCCTGCCAAACATGTGCTGGAGTTCCATTTTAACACCTTGAATAATGGTGAAAAAATGTGTGTCCCCAGCAGTTTTCTCAACTCCAGTTTCTCTCCAGCCCGGCCCATCCCTACAGCCCTAGTGTACACTCCGACCGCCGGTTCTTTGTCCACAGCTTCCCTGCCTCCTCCTGCCCTGGTCCCCGCTGATGAAGAAATTAGCCCCGGCAAGCACCGGCCCCCACCCCCAAGAAATACAGTCACCCGATCCCGTGGCAAACTGATAGAATCTTCTCCCCGCTATAAAAATCGGTCACCCGGAGGAACATCTGCACGGAAAGACAACTTTAAACAAACTGCGAGGAGTCGGATGACTTGTAAAGGCCTGAGTGGCAAGGGGGCTGCTGGCAGGAGGTGGGGGCGCTGTCATCCCAAGGAGGGGGCCGGGCCTCTCCCCAGCCAGGTCCCTCCCTGGGAGTCACCACCATCTGGAATTCATTGTGGGATGGAACGTTGGCGTTTTTAAAAGGAAACCCAACCTTACAATAATTATTCCTTAAATCATTAATACAGCCCCAGCACCAGATGGGAAGTAGGAAAAATCAGAGGAGTTCCAGGGACCCCAAAACGGATGCTTCTGGCCTCCCCGGAGATAGGCAGGCCAGGCCTGTGGGCATGTCTCCCCTTCTGCCCCAGGCCAAGGCTCCCCATCCATCCCCTCCTAGCGGAGGCTCTTTCCCCAGGAAGAGCCCATCACAGGATTTTCATACCATCTGCCTGACTTCCCTGTTGGGCCTGCCTTCCTCTTAGGTCCTCCCTCTGGATGTTTGCCCCAGCATTGCAGAGGGCTGCTCTGCCACCAGCCTCTCTCTTCTCCTCAGCTCACCCTGTCCCCACGCCTTCCCATGACGTTGGTGATGCGGTAAAGGGAGGGCTGGACTTGGAGGCAGGAAGATTTGAATCCTTAGCTGTAATTCACCTTCTCGGCCTCAGTCTCCTTTTCTCTAAAATGGGAATAAAAATACCACCTACCTCACCCGAGGATCAGATGTAATAAGAAAAGTCAAGTGTTTTGCAAACCTGAAAACCCTCTAGAAATGCTAGCTATTAACTGATTGTCACAAGTCTGACCATGATATTCTTCTCCTCAGGAGCTTTCTGTGGCTCCCTATTGCCTTTGGAAGAAAGTCCACAGACCTGGCATTCCAGGCCCTTCCTAATCTGAATCCAGTCTGCCTTTCTAGCCTGCTCTTGCTTGTATTTCATGGGCATCTGGGAGATTCCAGTCTTCCCACGTTCTCTCTGTACTCTCCCCCCTCCTTTCATTTGCTGACGACCTTTCTCTCCATCCAGTCTCCATTTCCTTAAAGATCTCCACGGCTGTCTGTACCCAAGTGCCTTCTCTCTACTTCAAGGATGATGAGAACAGCTAATATTTTCTGGCCTCAGGGCTTAGGGAGGGCTTTCTTCACAACAACTCTGAGAGGTGTGGAGCATATGCATGATACCCCTTGTTTTATAGAGATATGTGAGGTATGGCGGGTAGAGGTCTCTGGGTCTCTGGTCGCTGGGTCAGGAAGATGTGTCACTTAACTTATCTGAGCTCTGGGCAACCCACTAAGCATCTAAGTACTAACCTGCACTAGTGGAGGAAGGTTCCTCACCAGGGATTTCCCCCATATCAATGAAATCCCAAGTTCAAAGCCCACCCCCATCCTTAGCACAGAGTGGTGCATCTAGAAGAAGATACCCAGAAATCTGAGAGTCATATGAAATCTAAGTCATATGAAGGCCTGGGTTGCAGGACCTGGGGACGTTCAGCTAAGAGAAGATTCATTCAGTGGGAAGTGATGGCCATCTTCAAGGACCAAATCACTTTATGATAGTACTTAAATGTTTTTATTTCTAATGTGATAAATATCGATGGCTGTCACACAAACAAGTCCTTTGAGGTGTCCTTGGCCATTTTTAAGAGTGTAAAGGAGCTGAAGCCAAGATGTCAGAGACCAAATGAAACACGAAGGCTGTCCTGGGTTGGCAGGCGGGGAGCCTTGTTCTGTTTGGGCCCCTGGAGGCAAAACTAGGAGTAGTAGGAGAGACAGGGGCATGTTTGCAAGCAGTATGGAAGGAGAAGTGGCTAATAGAAAGGGAGAGACTGAAGAGGAGTGAGAGAAAGGGGGTAATCGAGGGGTTGTGCTTGGCTATGGGGAGTTTCCTTGGTCTGGAGTTCCCCCAGAGATGAGACCACAGGTCTGGGTTCCACCAAACTGAAAGGTTTCCCAAGCATTTTCCTCGAGTCAGCCCCGAGAAGCAAGGATGAGTGTCATTCGTGCCATCTTAAAAAAGGCTCAGAATTAAGGCAATGGCTTGCCTGAACTCACTTAGCCAGGAACTGCCCCGAGCATGGACTTCACCGCATTGCCTCCCCTACCCCCCAGGTCCTCTGCCTTTGGTCTGGGGTTATTTTCACAAACCACAAAGATGCACGATTCCCAGATCCATCAGGGGCCTTGGCCTCTCTTCTCCAATATCACCAGCTGTTGGCTGCGAGGCTCATTTTGTAACAAGGTGGTCTGCCACTCCTTAGGAAGGCTTCATGGAGGAGGGGGTCCTTGCTGGGCCCCAAAGGATGGGGGAAGGGGTGGCTGAAGGAACAACTCTGGTAAGCAGCAGTCAGTGTTTGGACAGAGCCCCCCTGAGCCCAGATTATCCAAGCCTCTCTCTTCCCAGGACCCCTGAGCTGGAAGGGACCCCCTCCTCAGAGGCACCCAGCCCAAGCCAGGCCTGAATAAGGATACCCTTAACCACCCCTCAGAAAAGCCATAGTCCAGTGTCTGTTTGAAGACCTCTGAGCAGGGGTGCTCATTATCTCCTCAGGCAACCTCTTCCACTCTGGGACAGCTCTCAGAGGGAGGATGTTGTTTCTGACATCGAGCCCAAATTGGCCCCTTTGCTCCTGCTTCTGTCCACTGGGACCAAACAGAATAAGCCTCCTCCCTTCTCCACATGAAAGCTAAGTGGCTCAGTGGATAGAGCTCTGGGCCTGGAGTCAGGAAGACTGCAATTCAAATTCAGCCTCAGACTTTACTAGCTGTGTGACCCTGGGCAAGTCAATCTTTATCTGCCTCAGTTTCCTCAATTGTGAAATGGGCATCATAAGGAGCACCTATGTCCAAGGTTGTGAAGATCAAATGAGATAATATTTATAAAGTGCTTATTTAGCATAGTGCCTGGCACATAGTAGGTGCTTAACAAATTCTTTGCTTGTTTCCTCCTTTAAAAACCATCCATGTTTAGCCTTCTCTTCTCTAGACCAAATATCCCATCCTCTCAACAGATTCTTGATTCCTGGCACGAAAGCCAGGCACTTCACCATCCTAAAGGAGAAGGTTTTAAGCTGGATCTTGAAGAAAAGGAATACTAATTATGACCATAATTTCATTTATTTCCAAAAATAGGAGGGCACAGTCCTGCCTGGTGACAAACTAGTTGTGTGACCTTGGGTAAGTCACTGGACCCTGCTAATACTAGGGATTACTCCTTCCAAGAGATCAGATGACCCGGATCACAACCATCCTTAATGAACAAGCTAAAACTAGCCCAATACTCTGGTTGTGAGATATATTCCCTCCTCCTCGTCTTCTCCCTCTGTCTTCCCTTCCTCTTCCATATCCCTCCCACCACCCCCACCAACACCCGGGCTTTTAAAAAAGTAATTGGTCCCATGTTGGAGCTGACAGATAAAATATGTGGTTGGAAAATGATGTCAGTCCACCATCGGGCCCATCCATCCCCCTCCTCCTGCCCCTGCCCACAGATCTTTGGCCGGTCACGTTACTTGAAACTGTTATTGGAAAAAAAAGGGGGAAAAATTGGAAGACTTTACAATTCTCCAGAGGACAAAACTCTATTTTAAACCACAGGAAATTCTCCTTGAAAGAACAGCAGCCAGGACAAGCATGTCTACCACCAACCCCCCCATCAACCGATTCTGAGCTGGGTTCGCCCCCCCCCCAGTGTTGGGCATCTCAGCAGGGGCAGGTCCCACCACATGGATCTGTTGGAAGACTGAATGGAGGGAACCCCAAATCCCAGATTCTAGAGCTTGACCCAATTTACATCCCCTTGCCCTATTTCTTTCTTTCTTTATTCCTTTCTTCCTTTCTTTCTTTTCCTTCCTTCCCTTTTTCCTTCCTTCCTTTTTTCCTTTTTTCTTCCTTCCTTCTTTCTTTCTTTCTTTCTTGGCATCAAAGAGAGGTCTATATCTATAGATTCTTCATAGCAGTTCTTATTTAAAGTATATTTTATTTTCCCCAATTACATGTTAAAACAATTTTTAACATTTGTGGTTTTTTAAGTTTTGAGTTCCAAATTCTATCCCTCCCTCCCTCCCCTCTCCTGCCCTTTCCCTGAGATGGGTAAGTAGCCCTGACCTTATTTCTTCAGTACTGCTGTGTGAAGAACCCCTGGATAGGGGGATGGATTCGGGGGAGCGAGGGGTAAATGGAAAAATTCCTGGCTTTGAGGTCCCTCGATCTGAATACAGATCCTTTTTCTACCCCCGAATTGCCTGGTGACTTTGAGTAGGCCCCACCTTTCTAAAATGAGGAAATGGAATTAAATGAGCTCTAAGCTTCCTTCCTTTCTTCAAGTTCTAAATAAATCCTGTGAGCCTGTGGTATGATTTAGGAGGCAGGAGAAAGAGCCCTGGGTGTCAGCAGATCTGGATGTCAGCTCCTGGTGGACCACTGACTCACCGAGAGGCTTTGAACCCTCTGCCGCACTAGACCTCCTTTTCTTCTTCTAACTTGTTTGTGTGAGGCCCTTTGCAGTCCTACCATTTCATGACTCCATGATTCAAAGTAGAAGAGAAGAAGCCCACCTTTCCTTCCTTCCAGCCTCCTTCCCTCCCTCCTTTCTTCCTTCCTTCCTTCCTTCCTCCCTCGCCTTCCTTCCTTCCTTCTTTTCTCCCTTCTTCCCTCCTTCCCTTCTTCCTTCCTTCTTCCCAGCCAACAATCATTTATTAAGCACTTACTGTTTGCCAGTCACTGTGCCAAGTGATTGGGATACAAGAAAGGTAAAACCATGATCCCTGCCCTCAAGGAGCTTCCCTTCTAATGAGGGAGACAACAAGCAAACAATTAAGTACATATAAGATATAGACAAGATAAACTGAAGATCATCCTGGAGGGAAGGCAGGACCTGAAGAAGTTGGGATTCGAGCTGAAGTCAGGGATGATGCTGGAGGGGAGAGGATGTTGGAAATGGAGACCTGCCGGTGCAAAAGCAAGGAGGTGGGAAATGAGGCTGTGTGTTCAAGGAAGAGCAAATAGGTTGATGTGAATGGAATATAGAGTATAGGAAGGGGCAAAGGGTGTAAGGAGACTGGAAATTAGTAAGGGGCCATGTTATGAAAGGCCTTAAATGCCAAATAAAGGAGCTTCTATTTGTTCCTAGAGGTAAGAGGGAGCCAACAGGGCTGATGCATTAGGAGGGTAACATGGTCAGACCTACACTATAGGAAAATCATCTTGGTCTGATGCCATGCTCTCTACCTCTTGACATGAAGGTGATGGACTCAGTATGTAATCCCTTTGGATATGGCCTCTATGGGAATTTTTTTTTGCTTAATAGTGCATACCTGTTATAATGGGTTTATTTTGTTTTATTTTCTAGTGAGGGGAAATGAGGAGAGAAAAAGGTCAGTTAATTGACAATGTTAATATTATTAATAGTTATATTATTTATAGTTATTATAATATGCACAATATTATACCTCTTACAATAATGATAACATTAACAATTGATATTATTCTCTGCTGACAAGGTGAGGGAAGGGATTGCCATGGAAAACTTTAAGAGATATGAGAAGGTTTCAAACAACTGATGTGGAGGATGGGATAGTGAACACCAAAGAGGACAGGGAGCAACAGAATATTTACCTCGCTACCATGAGGGCCCACTTGAGATAACAGTTCTCATTTGCTGCAAATAGCTTTAAAAAATAAAAGTTCATTGATGAATGCATTGATATCAATCTATCTAGACAAGTCTTCCTAATCAGAATCACTGAGAATCCTATTTGTTTTTCTTCAGTTCATTGTCCATTGTTCTTGAATTGACTTACCCTGTAGGGTTTTAGACAGCTGGAACCTAGCCTTTCTCCAAACACTTTGAAATTTTTTCTCTCCAAAATTAAGTGCTCACATCAAATTCTGACAGGCTTTACTCTCCTCTATCAAAAGCTTAAGTATAGAGGCATCATTGCTCCTTAGGGTTCCCATCATTTCTGTTTCAGCAGCAGGTTCCTTGTTGATCAAAATCAGTCATGAATTATATTTTAGGAAGGGCAAGTCAACTTATCAATTGCTCTGCTTTGGACACAGGGAAAACACCAGGACACACCCACTTCAAATGGTTGAAGTCTCTTGTTATCATTGTATCTCATTATTGTGCGTGACTGATGATGTTTCCTAACCCTCGCATCCATCTCCTCTTCCTGGATATTCTTTTTTTTTTTTTTTTTAGTGAGGCAATTGGGGTTAAGTGACTTGCCCAGGGTCACACAGCTAGTAAGTGTTAAGTGTCTGAGGCCAGATTTGAACTCAGGTACTCCTGACTCCAGGGCCGGTGCTCTATCCACTGCGCCACCTAGCTACCCCTCTCCTCCTGGATATTACTGTTGTTCAGTTGTCTCAATCATGACCCCATTTGAGGTTTTCTTGGCAGAGATACTGGAGTGATTTGCCATTTCCGTCTCCAGCTCATTTTACAGATGAGAAAGCTGAGGCAAACAGGATGAAGTGACTTGCCCAGGGTCACATAGCTAATAAGTGTCACAGGTTGGATTTGAACTCATAAAGATGAGTCTTCCTGACTCCAGGCCCAGAACTCTATCTACTGTACCACCTAGGTGGGCGCCTAGATATAGATCAACTCTACTTGGATGACCATCATACTTTTCTTCTTCTTCTTCTTCTTCTTCTTCTTCTTCTTCTTCTTCTTCTTCTTTTTCTTCTTCTTCTTCTTCTTCTTTTTCTTCTTCTTCTTCTTCTTCTTCTTTTTCTTCTTCTTCTTCTTCTTCTTCTTCTTCTTCTTCTTCTTCTTCTTCTTCTTCTTCTTCTTCTTCTTCTTCAGCACCATCAGCATCAGCATCATCTACAACAACCATTCCTCTTATCAGTATCATCATATAGTCATATCTTCTCCACCACACTTCCACCCTGTGATTCCTGAATATTCTCACAGGAGTATATTTTCTTACTACTCTCATTTATTTAATTATGTGTTTGTTTATCTATCCATCCATTTATTTATTTATTTTTTGTTTGTTTGTTTACTGATTCATTCATTTATCTATCTATTTTAAATGTTTTTTGATCTGTTCCTTTTGAAATAGAGACTTCAAGGAGGGGAACCAGGAGAATGAAGGGTCTTAAGTTCATACCATATGAAGACTGTTTAAAGGAATTGGGAATATTTAGCCTGGAGAAGAGAAGACTGGGAATAGACACATTAGGAAAATCACTTTGCCAGCTGCGTGAAGTATGGATTAAAATGAAAAGAGCCTGAAAGCAGGCAAACCAATTAGGCAACTGGTGCAATAGTCCAGATGAGAGGTGATGAGGGCCAGCACCAGGGTTGGGCTCTGCAATTGGGGAAGTGACCAAATATGGGAGATGTTGTACAGGGAGAACAAGACTTGGCACTGCATTGGATACATGGGGTGATGGAATCAAGGATGATACCAAGATGGAGAGCCTGGATGACTGGGAAGTTGGTATAGCTAAAAGTCACCATTATCAAATCAACAAACATTTATTAAGCACCTACTATGTGCCAGCTCTATACTAAGCACTAGGGAAATGTGGAAGTAGGAAGGCCTTGAAGGAAATGATGATGAAATCCATTTTGGACATGTTGAGTTTAAGATGACTATGAAACATCAAGTCAGATATGAGTCTGAAGATTAGGAGAGAGGCTAGATAAGGAGAGTTGAGAATCACCAGCATAGAAGTGATCATTGAAAACATGGGAACTGATGATGTCACCAAGTGAAATAGTACAAAGTGAGAGAGAAGGACCAGGAGAGAGCCTTCTGGGACACCCAAGGATATAGTTAAGTGCTTAATAAATGCTTATTGGCTGATTCACTGTGGCTTCATGGGTAGTGCAATCCCACCACCCAATTGGCTTCATGTTCTGAATGACCACCATTACTCTGAAAGTCCCAATTGTCCTTTCTGGCTCTGGCTTTACCAATAGCCCTGCTCAGTCTGTTATGTGTATGTGCCCTACGTTTTCCTCCCATTCCATTGATAGAAGAATGGGGGAGGAATGGGCCAAACCCCAATAGAACTTCTTGGTCCCTTCAAGCCTAAATCTTCTCTGAGCATGTCCACTGCTCCATCTTCTAGGACCCCTTTTAGCTCAGACATTCTCTGTCCTTAGTTCTAACTCTACTTCCAGCTCTCATGGACTGCACTCTACGCTCCAAGGGTCTTTTCAGCTAAGACATCTCATAGACTCTCAAAGAGATTGGAAAAATAAAAGAGTGACATTCATAGGCCCAAGGAAAATGGTCCAGCTCTTCTCCTTGGTCTGCCCTTCTGCTGTTCTCAAACCCCAAAGTGGAGGCGGGCAAACCTCTGCAGTCTGGGAGGCTCCAGATCGGGCAGGGCTCGGCGCCATTCCAAACCCCTGGCGTCAGCCAGGGCGGGGTGGGGGGCTCTTGAGTTCCATCTTCCCCCTCGGACATCTGTAGACCGGGTGCCTTGGCCAGGCTGGGCCAGGGGAGGAGGAACGAGGGCCTTTTTTCCTGGCCCCTCTCAAGGCTTCCAAGTTGGAGCAGACCCACAAGGGAAAGGAAAACTTCCCCAGGAAAGAGTTGGCTGCATTCATGGGTTTCCATGAAGTTAAACATCTCAGGCATTTGGGTTCAATCAGCCCAGTCTTGATCCTCTACTGTGCCCTCAGTTCTTAGCCTGGCACCATGAGCAATGAACGAGGAGTGTTCACACCGGCTGAGTGACCTTCAACCTCCCTAGGTCTCAGTTTCCTCCTGGGTTAAAAAAGAGGAGAGAGTCAAGGCTGGACGAAAAAACTTCCGAGGGAGAACAAATCCACCACTTCCTGCGGCAATACATCAAGCCTAAATTTTCTTCTTTGCAACCTTCAGAACATACTCCTAGATCTATTCTCTGAGATCCAACCTGCAGCCCTACACACACCTGAAGACAACTCTTATGTCCTCCATGTATCCTTTCTTCCCCATGCTAAATGCCCCCAGTTCTTTCTACTTATCCTCACTGACATGGAATCAGGGGTCTTCACCACCCCAGCTGCCTTCCTCTGAATGCTCTCCAACCTATCAGAGTCCTTCCTTTGGGCCCACCAAAATGGGACACAATGCACCAGATGCCATGCGACCTTTTTTGTTCATCTTGGCTTTTGTTCTGCCCCTGTACTTCAGTGACTCAGGAAGAGAGTGTGAGGCTGGTGATTTTGCCCAGCTCTGCCTCACTTAAATCCAATTCACACCCAAGCCAAGACAATACCTTCATGCATCATTGGTCTTCTTTGAGAGTGAAGGACAAACAACAACAATCCAATAGGTATGCTCCTTGTGAAATTAAACAGAAACTAAATAAGTATGACATAGTTCTTCCTTCATCCTGTTGTCAGTGATCATCCCCCAAAGTGGTCTTATTCCTTTTTTGATCCTTCTCTTTCCCCTAATAGAGCTAAAAATGTTTCCTGGTTCTCTGCTTTCTTTACCGGTCCCAGTTCATTTTGAACTTGAATATTTGTGATAATCTTTGTGTATCACAGCATGCTCTTATATTAATCCTCTATGAAGGGCCCTAGTTTCCATCCCTTATAAATACCCTTTAAAAACCTAAGTTAGTTGATGAGCTCCCTGTGTATCCGTATTGTCTCTTTTCATGGTACCCTTTTATTTCCTCATTGGAGTTCTTTTTCCTTTGTGTCATCTGAATTTCACAGTCACAGGATCTGAGAGTTGGCAGAGACCTCAGTGACCACTAGTCCACCTGATCCTCCAAAGAAATCCCTGCTACAACATACTGACGAGTAGCCTTGAGGTCCTCTGAGGA
The DNA here is from genome assembly GCF_019393635.1 of Dromiciops gliroides. Classification (NCBI taxonomy): domain Eukaryota; kingdom Metazoa; phylum Chordata; class Mammalia; order Microbiotheria; family Microbiotheriidae; genus Dromiciops; species Dromiciops gliroides. Next base: position 30,143,209 of record NC_057864.1, read on the forward strand.
GAGGGAGCCCCCCCCCTCGGGAGGCACCTCACTCCACCTTGAGACAGCCCTGGCTCCCAGTCTAAATCTACCTCTTCTCAGCTTCACCTCTTTGCTCCTGGTTCTGCCCTCTGGGGCCAAGGCAGAGCAAGGCTAATCCCTCCCTATTTCAGCCCTTCAGACGCTCAAAGACAGCTCTCATGTGCCCTCCTCCCTCTTCCGTCCTCTCTAGGTTAAACACTCCTAGTTCCTTCCACCAATACTCATCAGACCTGGGCTCAATGCCCTTCACCAGCTCAGCTTCTCTCCTCCTCATGCTCATTCTCCACCTTTTTCATGTTTTTTTTTTTTGGTTGCTTGCTTTTGTTTTTGTTTTTGTTTTGCGGGGCAATGAAGGTTAAGTGACTTGCCCAGGGTCACACAGCTAGTAAGTGTCAAGTGTCTGAGGCCAGATTTGAACTCAGGTCCTCCTGAATCCAGGGCCAGTGCTTTATCCACTGCGCCACCTAGCTGCCCCCTCATGTTCTTCTTAAGGGTTAAAAGCTGGTGGTGGGGAATGGTGGGAAGGGTCCAAGCACACTGTCTAAAGAAAATCAATTGGGGATTCAGGAAGAGGGGAAGAAGGGTAATCAGGGAAGGCTTCCTGGAAGAGATGGCCTTTGAACTGAGACTTGAAGGATAAAGAAGATGGAAGAGATGTGTGTGTGTGTCTACGTATATGCTTATTGCACAAAAGCAGAATATAAGGGTTAAAAAAAAGCAGGTCCAGGTAGGCAGGCAGGCAGTCAACAAACCTTTCTAAAGCTCCTACTATGTGTCAGACACTGCACTAAGCACTGGGCATCCATAAAAAGTCAAATGGTCCCTAGCCTGAAGGAGCTCAGGTTCTAACTGGGGAGACAAGAAGTAAATAACTAGGCACATACACAATATAGACCAAAGCTTCTTAAACTGTGGGTTGAGACCAGGGTCGTGTAACTGAATGGGGGGGTCATAAAGAATTTGGGAGTAAATGTTGGGTTTGTATACCTATTTAATATACCTAAATACCTGGGGTTATGTAAAAATGTCTCAGGTAAACAGGGGTCCCACGTGGAAAAAAGTTTAAGAAGCCCTGATCTAGACAAGGTAAATGGGAGGTGATCTCAGTGGTTAGCCCCTGGGCCAGGTGACACTTCCTCTTTCCCCTCTGGCATCCAGAGGGCCTGTCAGTTAAACAGACTAAATGAGTTTATCCCCGCATCCTGGATGGTGTCCAGGCAGCCTCGGGGTCCCCAGGGCTTCTCTGAAGCTCTGCCGATTGCAATCCTCTACTTGCTTCCCTTTTGTCAGATGTCTGGATGCTGACTCAAGGAAGATTCCCTCTGTCATTCCCTGGCTCCTAGGGAGAGAGACTGAAATATGTCTTCTTTTCCTCACACCCCTTCTCAGAGGTTGTTTTTAACCTCAGGTCACTCTCTGCAGGAGCCAAGAGACATTCCTACTAGGAGTAAAAAGGTGGAGGAGGCCTCATGGTGTCTGAGAGAAAGGATAGGCCAGCAAGCATGGGAGAAAAGGAAGGAGGGAAGGGACAGAGAGGGGAAGGAAAGTAGGGAGGGAGGAAGGACAGAGGAGAGAGAGAGGAAGCAAAGAAGGGAAGAAGGAAGAAAGAAAAAAGGGGAGGAAGATAGGAAAGAAGTGAGGAAGGGAAGGAAAGAAGGAAGGAAGGAAGGAAGGAAGGAAGGAAGGAAGGAAGGAAGGAAGGAAGGAAGGAAGGAAGGAAGGAAGGAAGGAAGGAAGGAAGGAAGGAAGGAAGGAAGGAAGGGAAGAAGGAGGAAGGGAGGAAGGAATAAGGAAGGAGGGAGGGAGGGAAGGAAGGAAGGAGGGAGGGAAGGAAGGAAGGAAGGAAGGAAGGAAGGAAGGAAGGAAGGAAGGAAGGAAGGAAGGAAGGAAGGAAGGAAGGAAAAAGAAAGAAAGAGAGAGAAAAAAGGAAGGAAGGAAGAAGAGAGAGGAGGAAGGGATATTATAGTAAGGGTTTCTTTTTGTGTATGGTTTTGGACTAGCTGACCATGGAGGTGCCTTCCAGAGCTCAAATTCTATGATCTTCATTGCTATAGAATCTTTTGGAGAAAAATCTATACTCATATCAAGGGTATCTTGGAATTTGAACTCAGGTCCTCTTGACTTCAGTGCCAGTGCTCTATCCACTGGGCCACCTAGCTGCCCTCAAGGGTATCTTGGATGAAAACATAAGTTCAGTCACACAACTGACCCTTAAGTTTAGTAAATACAAGAGCTTACTGGCCTCATTGATAGTTGATTGAGAATAAAATTTAAAACATTTGATTGGTTGTAACAAGTTAAGACATGTCAACAAGTAACTACTATCCTCCTTCTTTCCCTTCCTTCCTTTCTCCCTACCTTCTTTTCTTCCCTTTTTCCTCTCTCCCTCTCTCCTTTCCAAATAGCTCATTCCACTTCGGGACATAGGGGAGAAAGGTAGGCACTGCCACTACACCAATAACTCCTTCCAGTGTTAAATAGCTTCAAACTTGTATCAAAAGCTTGAAGCTCCTCTGTAACATGCCCCCCATGTGGCCATCCAACATTTTTCTTAAAGATCTCCAATGATGGGGATCTCACTCCTTGCCTAGGAAGCTACATTTAATTTTTTGGATATTAGCATCTCATTCATTCATTCGTTTGTTTGTTTATTCATTCGTTTGTTTATTTATTTGGTCCTCCCTTCCTTCCCTCCCTCCCTCACTCCTTCCTTCCTTTGTCTATTTATCTATATCATCTATCCATCCATTCATCCAATCCATCCAATCTATCTATCTATCTATCTATCTATCTATCTATCTATCTATCTATCATCTATCTCTCCATCCATCCATCCAATCCATTCAATATATACTTCCTATCTATCATCTATCTATCTATCTACCTATCTATCTATCCTCATTTGACTTTGCCCCATGGTCTTTGGTTCTGCCCTCTAGGGCTAACCATCTCTCTTCACAAAATGGAGGTCGCAGAAGGGACTTGCCAATGGAAGAGGAAGCAGAAGTATGTTCCAGGAGAAGATAGCGGTAGAGTCATAATTTTGATATACAGAAAGTCAGGAATAAAGATGGGGAGGGAACAAGCATTTAGTAAACACCTATTTTGTGCCAGGCATTGTGCTAAGAAATGCTTTATAGATACTATCTCATTTGATCCTCACAACAATCCTGTGAGGTAGTTGCTGTTATTATCACATTTTAAAGTTGAGGAAACTAAGCCAAACAGAGGTTAAGTGACTTGCCCAAGGTCATACAACTAGTAAGTGTCTGTAGTCAAATTGAAATTCAGATCTCCTTAACTCTAGGTCTAGGGCTCTGCTCTATATATCTGTAGTGGGAGGAGTGCTAAATAATTGACTGAGAGGTCCTGGGTTCTGATCTACTAACTTGCTGTGTACCTTAGTGTAAGACCTTCCCTCTCTTAACCTCAGGTGCCTCATCTGTAAAATGGAAGGAAGAATCCCTGCCCTGATAACTCAGGACTGTTGAGAGGAACCAGTGAAAAAATGAACAACAAATTTATAAACTGCAAATTGTTTGTGCAAACTGTACATATATTGTGTGTGCACACACATACAAACTCACACATCCTCACAAACACACTCACACGTACTCTGGCATACACACATGCACACACTCAAATACACTCACACATTCACATACATGTATGTATACATGCATACTCACACTTTCACATACACATACTCATACACTTATACACATTCACATGCAGGCACATATACATATTCTCACACACATGCACACACACAGACACACACGCACCACTGGGCCTGTGTGGAGGACCCCAGCTTGGGCACTGTGGAGGGAAAGGGAAGTGAAGGGCATGAGTAGGATTCTGGTTGGAACCCAGAGTGTAATACAGGAAAGACAATGCTTCCTTGTCACTGTGAGATGGACCCAAGATCCGGGGACAGGATCCTAGACAAGTCCCTAATGACTAATAGATGGCAGAGCTATGGACATAGAGGAGACAAGAGGGGAGTGGGGGAGGCAGAGGGCGATGAGTGATCAGAGTGACTGGGCTGAGGAGGGATTAGTTGGGGAGACTGTGGGGGGTGTGAGGAGAATCCCCGCCCCCCGCTGCGAAGGGGATCTCTCCCTCCCTCTTCCATGTTTCTCAAACATGTGTCTGCTCCCATCATTCCCTACCTTCGACCATCCTGAGCTATGGAGCTCTCCCAGAGGGCAGGGACTGTGTTTGGACCTTTCTCTATCCCCAGAGATGACCACAATTCGTGGTACATCACCACCACCACCATCATCCTTTTTGTTGTTGTTGAGTCTTGTTCAATTCTCCATGACCCCATTGGGGTTCTCTTGGCAGGGATACTGTAGTGATTTCCCATTTTCTTCTCCAGCTCATTTGACAGATGAGGAAACTGAGGCAAACGGGGTGAAGTGCCTTGCCTGGGGTCACACAGCTAGTAAGTGTCTGAGGCTGTATTTGAATTCAGGTCTCTCTGACTCCTGGCCTGGTGCTACTGGTATAGAGTAAGTGCTTAATCAGTGCTTGTTGACTGACTGGTGTCCTATTTCCTTGTGGCTGAGCTCCCTCTTGCTCTACCATGAGCTCCCTGAGGTCAGGCGCTATGGTTCTCTCCACTTTTGACTTCCCAGCACTAGGCCCCGGGTCCTGTATACAGCAGGTGTTTAAATAATGTTGCTGAAATGGAATGGAGTCAGGAGATCTAGATTCAATGTCTGACTATGCATGGCTTGAGACAAATTACTTCTCCTCTCTGGGCCTCAGTTTCCCCATCTCTTTGAGGTAGTATGGCATAGTGGATAGAGCACTGGGCCTGGAGACAGGAAGACTTAGGTTCAAATTCATCAGCTGTGTGACCCTAGAGAGGTCACTTAACTTCCCACAGCCTCAGTTTCCCCATCTGTAAAATGAGGTAGTAATAGCACCCACCCACCTCCCAGGGTTGTTGCAGGGATCAAATGGTATAATCTATGTCACACACTTGGCAAATGTTAAAGCCCTCTAGAGATATGGGCTAATATTCTCTTATTGATTATTTTGTGGTCATCCCCTCTAAAATCAGGACTCTGAATGACGGCGTCTCAGAGATGGGAGGGTCTTCCCACGGTATCTGATGAGATGGTGTTAATCTCTCCTCCTTGTGGTCCCTGTGGTCCATAGGGATCTGTGTGCGTGTGGGAGGGGGCAGGGGGTGCTCCCACCTCAGTCACAGCAGGTATCCCTGGCTTGGGAAACCTAGCCCCCTCCCCAGCTTCACTTGGGCTGCTCTGGGCGGGGGTGGGGATGGGGTGGAGGTGCAGCAGAGGGAGGATGAGAGGGCCATATGATCCTTGGGGTCAGGGACTCTGTGTCCCTGGCACACAGTAGGCACTTAATCAATGTTTGGACCTGGATTCGATTAAATTGTCAGGGATCCCACCTGAGGCCTGGGGAAATTCGAAGTGTGTCAGTGAGGAGGGATGGTGACTGGGAGTTCAGGAAGGAGACCTTCACTGCCAGGCTGTTCTCAGACACTTGAGCACCTCAGCCTTGGAGCGTCTCCCTCCCCTGCCCACCCCCCCCCCAGCTCAGGGTGGGCCAATCACTTGACTGAGCCCCACCACCACCACCTCCCCTGCAGTCTCTGTCCGCTTCTCAGGTCTCCAGCTTTCTTCCCCCACCCATTGTGCCTAGCCACTCATATCCTCATCAAGTTGAGTGCTGGGGGCCAGGCTGGGGGAGGCGGGGGCCTGTCTGGTTGGTGGAGAGGGCCTCCTGCCTTTATTGCTGCCTGGCCCATGTGGCAACCCCCTTTTCATGGTGAAGCACCCCCCTATTCAGGGGGAAATTACACCGAGCTGGGCTGGGGGCCGGTGGGAGAGTCCCTATGGCCCCCCTCTATTCAGGATGGGCGCCTCTTTAGCATTAGAGATGGGGAGGGGGAGCATCCAGGCCCAGGCCCCTTGAGATCAGGCGATGGCCTACTCTGATTCCCCCCTCCCAATCGCGTGCTGGCCCGCAGTGAGACGATCCCCAGCATCCTTTTGTTGTGGACAAGGGCTCTGAACCAGCCACTTGGAAATGTTAAACCCAAGCCTGGCAACTGAATAGAAGTGTGTATGGGGGGGGGATAGGGATGTTTGGGGGAGGCATGGGGGAGGCCGACAATGGCAGCCCTCAATTAGATCACTTAGGAGCGCAAATGGGTTTCTGGAGGGGCCCAGGGATGTCAGCATCAGTCATAAATATTTATGCCAAGCTGCCTGAGATTTGCCTGGCCGTTCCCATGGTAACCCTCAGGCTGGGCCAGGGGGCCAGATTGCCCCCCCCATCCCTGCCTGCCATCTCGACCAAAGCACCTTCTTTCTGGAATGTTCTTTTTGCTTATTTTAAAAGATGATCAGAGACACCTGGATTCAGTAAGTCAATTAGGGGGCTTGTGGGGGATCCCCAGAAAAAGCCCCCCCCAACCTCCTCCTTCTGGAAAAAAGAGAAATATGGAGGATTTCGGGATTTATACAGAGGATGGCAGAGGCAGGCCCAGGCCTGGAAAAGAAGGAAGGTTTTCTCCGCTACCTTCCCCTTGAAAGAGGCATCTGGAGTCGGGAGGCCAAGCCTGGAAGCTCTGCTCTCTGATTCTTGCTGCTTATGTGTGACCTGGCACAAGTCTTTCCCACTCTACCCCTCCCCCACCTCCCATCGTCTCAGTTTCCCCCTCTGTAAAATGGGCCAACGAGGCAGATGTTTCAGAGAAGCCCATTTGATTCCAGAGGCAATAGAGACCCACCAAAACTGCTGGATTAGGGCAGTGATTAGGTCGGATTGTGCTTTAGGAAGATCTCATTGGCAGCTGTGTAGAGAATGGATCAGAGAAGGGAGAGACCCAAGATGGACAGTCAGTCTGGGAGGTGACAAGGGCCTGGATCCACGGGATCTTAGGGGGAGGAGAAGGAAGAGGATTGAACATAAAGGGGCTTCCTAATCTGGGATGAGCTGCTGTCAAGGGAGGGTTGTGATGTTCAGAATCCTAAAGATGGAGGAGACCTCAGAGAGCATCAAGCATACCTTGCACCTGAAAGATTGGTTTTCAATATCCCTGACAAGCGGCCACCCCAACTCTGCGTGGGTATCCCCAGCAAATGAATGAAGCATTTATTGAGTGCAACAAATTAAGCATTAACTAAGCACTTAGTGTTTGTAAAGCTCTGCTTGGGTATCCCCAGTGAATGAATGAAGCATTTATTGAGTGCAACAAATTAAGCATTAACTAAGCACTTAGTGTTTGTAAAGCTCTGCTTGGGTATCCCCAGTGAATGAATGAAGCATTTATTGAGTGCAACAAATTAAGCATTAATTAAGCACTTAGTGTTTGCAAGGCTCCAGGCTAAGAGCTGATGATATAGATAGAGAACTCACAACCTAAGAGGGAGACAGCACCTGGGGAAGGTTTCAGGGTGCATCGGATGGAAAGGTCTCTGGGTCCTAGGATGCAACAGCAAAGTGGAAGGGGGGGCCTTTTCTTTATTGTTGCTTCTACTTACAAGGTGTTACTGAACCATTTGACAGAGCCAGCACTTGGGCATTCCCTTCTGGGTCTGCAGGAGTGGCCCCCTGGCTGCCTCTCCAGCGGGGCTGCCTCCCAGAAGGAGGCAAAGGGCACTGGGCTGGAAGCCCAGCCACTCCCCACATCCCTGGGCTCAGGCTCCTGGGCTGTGTCCATCAGGGTGAGAGAGAAGATAGTGGTCAAGGCGGTGCTGGTCATTGGACCTGCCTGCTTCTGTTGCCTCTTGTCTTTCTCAAAGCGGGCCTTGCTGCTTCAGTGAGTGGGGCTTGACCTCCCTGCATGTGGCAGTCTGGGATTATGGGCTCTATGGTCAAACTGGGATCTATGACTCTTAGTCCATTTCTGTCTCCATCAGACCATGGAACAAAGACAGCATCTTGTGGGATGGCAGACGTCTGGAATCTCAGGTGGATTCAGTGGTGGAATCCAAGGTGAAAAGGACATCGAAGCCTCCAGCAAGTAGACATCTAGCCATTGTTTTTAGCACCGCCAAGGAAGCTTGCTACCTTCTATTCAATTTCTCCACACTTCTCACATGTAACTCTTTGGGAAAAGTCCGGTGGCCCAGATTGCATGGTCTATCCTTAGAGTTAACTTCTCCTTGCAATTTCCCTCTGTCCCAGGACCCGGCTGGCCACCCACCTACCTCATAGGGATTCCATGAAGATGAATGAGATCATGTCTGTCAAGGGCCATGAAGCTGCCTGGCAGGAGGCCATTAAATACAAGGTTTTCTTGTTATCCTGAGAGAGGGATCCCACCAGCTGTTAGGACCTACACAGGCCATCAACTGCCATCCCACAGGGTGGTTCAGCGCCTTAGAAACCCCAATTAAAATGTGTTCATGTGGGCTGCTGTGGCAAATAGTCCATCAGGGAGCAGGCAGCCTGTGGATCTGGGCTCTTGATATGTCACTAATACGTTAATATCTTAATCCGGGACCCTGGAACAGGGCCCAGGTGGCACCGAGGGACCTGGGGAGAACATTGTTTCCAAATTAGATTATTTCATGTTTACATAGTGAATGATCCAAGGAGTATTTCACACCAGCCTACACAGTAACACTCTCTCATAGCCGTGAGGCATGTGGTCCCCGCCACTGAGGTAGGATTTTGTTTGGAGAGGCAGTGGGGGTACCGTGTGAAGAAAAGGGGAGCTTGGAGTCAGAACAATTGCCTCCTGGGATGCCTGGGTCTCACACTTCTACTGCAGTCTTGAGCCAGACTTCACCATCAACTCATGAAGTGGGCAGGATGAGGACAGGATTGTTATCTCCATTTTACCAATAAGGATAATGAGGCAAAATCAGTTTGTCCTGAATCTTGTGGTGGCATTCTATTCATGTACCATAATTTGTTTAGTGTTTGTCATTGATGAATTGTTTCAGTAGTGTCTGACTCTTGGTGACCTTATCTGGGGTTCTCTTGGATACTGGAGTGGTTTGCCATTTCTTTCTCTGGCTCATTTTACAGATGGGGAAACCGAGGCAAGCAGGGTGAAGTGACTTGCCCAGGATCTAAACTTGAACCCAGGTCTCCTGACCACACTTCTTTTCATTTATGATCTGCCTGGATAAGATGTTTTCCTATCTTGGTATCAGGAGTTTTCCTCATGTTCTACTCCAAAAGTTCCCTCAGGTTTTGAGCCAAAAAGTACTTTAGGAGCTTGGGGAAGAAAATTGTGAAGTGGCTACAGAATAGTGCATTGAATTATATCATCTTTATAAAGATGATACGCAGGTCTCTACATCTAGCCCTACTCCTCTACATCACCAACTGCTTATTGGAAGTTTCAAACCAGATATCCCAAAGACATATTAAGCTTAACACATTCAAAATGGAACTCATTACCTTTTTTTTTTTTTTAGTGAGGCAATTAGGGTTAAGTGACTTGCCCAGGGTCACACAGCTAGTAAGTGTTAAGTGTCTGAGACTGGATTTGAACTCAGGTACTCCTGACTCCAGGGCTGGTGCTCTATCCACTGTGCTACCTAGCTGCCCCGACTCATTACCTTTTTTAAAACAAGTTTTTAATGATATCTTCCATTTTTACATCATTATAATTCTACCCAGTATCGTTCCCTCTCCCAGAAAGTCATCTCATATAACAAATAGTATTTTTAGAGAGAAAAAAAATTAGCACAACTGATCAATACATTGAAAAAGTCCAAAGACTTGTATATAAACAGCATGTAATAGCTATGAACTTCCCATCTCTACAAAGGGGTAAGTTAGGGGTGTCCTCTCATTTCTCTTCATTCAATTCCTGCTGGATCTTTATCATTTTGTAATTTTCCTTTTGATTTTTTTGGTGTGTCATTGTTCTCTCCATTTACATTGTGTGCATTTGTTTTCTTGACTCTGCATTAGTTCATTTAAATAAAGATCTATTTATAAAGATCCATGCTTCTCTGTATTCATTAGACACATCATTTTTAACAGTATATTCAAACTGCATTCTATTCATGTACCACAATTTGTTTAGCCATTCCCCATTTGGTGGACATCTATTTTATTTCTAATTCTTGGTTATCACAGAAAGTGCTGCTAGAAATTTTTTAAGTATATGGGAACTTTCTTCTTATCAATGACTTTGTGAAGGGTATAAGTCCAGTAATGTAATCTCTAGTTCAAAAAGTATAGACATATTAGTCACTTTATTTGCATAATTCCAAACTGCTTTACAAAATGTTTGTACCACTCCATAACTCCCCCAACAATGTATTAGTTATCAATCTCTAACCCCTCCAACTTTGACTGTTATAATTTTGGTTTTTGTAGTTTTTGCCAATTTGCAGAGTGTGAAATGAAAACGCAGGGTTATTTTGATTTATATTTTATTTTCTTATTAATGATTTGGAGCATTCTTTCATATGGTTGTGAATACTTTGCAATTCTTCTTTTGAAAACTGCTTATATCCTTTGACAACTTATCCATTGGGGAATGGCTATTGCTATTATACATACTTATTAATATAATTACTAGCCTTTTACTGGAAGCTTTCCCCTCCCCTCTTAATTCTAATTACTTCCATTTGATAATTATTTCCTATTGATCCTGTATATATTTGTTTGCATGTTAGCTTCCCCATTAGATTGTAAGCTAGCTCCTCAGGGCAGGGGTTGTCTTTTGTTTGCCTCCTTTTGTATCTCTAGTACGTAGCACACTGTCTGGCACTTAGCAAGTACTTAATACATATTGATTGATCGATTGATTACATATCTTGAATACCCAGTCTCCTCGGAAGAAAATTGATACAAAGTTTCCCCCCATTTGACCACTTGTCATATTTGTACTAGCTTTGTCTGTGCTGAAGTTTTTCAATTTCAAGTAATAAATGTTATCTACTTCATCTTTTTGTAATTGCCTCTATTTCTTCTTTAGTTAATAATATATCTTCTACCCATAGCTAGGAGAGGTATATGATCTTCTTCTCTTACAATTTTTATACTATGATCTTTAATATTAAGGTCATATATCCATTTGAAATATGCTGTAAAATGCATTTTAAACAATTTCTGCAACACTTTTCTAGATTTCCCAGTAGTTTTTATCAAATAAGGAGCTTTTCCCTAAATAATTTGTTTAGCACTTTTTAAAACATTGAGTTATTGAATTCTATTGTCCCTGATTTTTCATTGTCTACTGTTCCATTAATCTATCTATTTTTTAAAACTAATACCAGGTGGTTTTAATGACTGCTACTTTGAGGTCTGGAAGTGCTATTACCCTTCACACCCCTTTCTTTTCATCATTTACCTTAATATTCTAGATCTTTTGTTTTTCCAAATGAATTTGGTTATTATTTTATCAAGTTCTATAAAGAAGTACTTTATTAATTTGATTGGCATTACATTAAAAGTATAAATTAATTTTGGTAGTATTATCTTATTATATTGGCATGATCTAGCCATGAACACTGAATATTTCTACAGATATTTAGGTTGTTCTTTATTTCTTTAAGATATACTTTGGGGGCAGTTGGGTGGTGCAGTGGATACAGCACTGGCCATGGATTCAAGAGGACCTGAGTTAAAATCCAGTCTCAGACACATGACACTTATTAGCTGTGTGACCCTGGGCAAGTCACTTAACCCCATTGCCCCACCAAAAAAAAAAAAAGGATATACTTTGTAATTGAATTTAAATGTCTTTTGTGTGCTTTGGGTGATTGATTTCCAGATATTTTGTGCATTTTATAATTACTCGGAATAGAATTTCCCTTTCTATTATTGCTTCTTTAGTTTTTCTATTATAATATAGAAATACTGTTTATTTCTGAGGATTCATTTTGTTGTCTATAGCTGTGCTAAAGCTATTCATTATTGCAATGAGTATCTTTGCTTATCCCCCAGGATTTTCCAAGCAAACAGTTATGTTATCAGCAAATTGAAATAGTTTTGTCTCTTTTTTTGTTTTTCTTTATGCTTTCAATTTCTTTTTTCCTTTCTCATTGGGCAAATAGGTGGCTTCATGGATAGAACAGTGACCTGAAGTCAAGAAGACTTAAGTTCGATCCAGCCTCAAACTTTGACTGGCTGTGTGAACCATTACTTCACTTTTGTTTGCCTGAGTTTTCTCAACTGTAACAGAGGGATAATAACAGCTCCTTGCAGGTGAGATTGTCACGAGGATCAAATGAGATAACAATTATAAAGTGCTTGGCACATAGTAAGTGCAATAGGAAAGTTAGCTCTTATTGTTATTATTGCTGTTGTTGACATTTCCAGAACTATATTAAATAATAGTGGAGAGACTAAGCATTCTTGCTTGACTCTCATTTATTGAAAAGGATTCTAATGTATCCCTATTGCATACTATACTTGCTTTTGGTTTTAGATACATACTTTTAATGATATTTTAAAGTTCCTCTTATGTCTATACTTTGTAGGAATTTTGGCATAAAAGAGTGCTGTTCTTTCTCAAAAGATTTTTTTTGCATCTATTGAGATCATCCTGTTTGGGGTGTTTTGGTCTTTAATATGATTAAGTTAGTTGTTTTCCATGTTGAGCCATCTTTGCTTCTTTGGTATAAATCCTAGTTGATCACAATAAATGATTTCTTGGATAAATTGCTGTATGATGAGATTTTGTTTAAAATATTTGAATCAATGTTCATTAACAATATTAGTCTATAGTTTTCTTTTTGTGTTTTCTTTCCCTGGTTTTGGTATTAAGACTATATTTATCAGGGGCAGCTAGGTGGCACAGTGGATAGAGCACCAGCCCTGGAGTCAGGAGTACCTGGGTTCAAATCCAGCCTCAGACACTTAACACTTACTAGCTGTGTGACCCTGGGCAAGTCACTTAACCCCAATTGCCTCACTAAAAACAAAAACAAAAACAAAAAGACTATATTTATCGGGGGCAGCTAGGTGGCGCAGTGGATAAAGTACCAGCCTTGGATTCAGTAGGACCTGAGTTCAAATCCAATGTCAGACACTTGACACTAGCTGTGTGACCCTGGGCAAGTCACATAACCCTCATTGCCCCGCAAAAAAAAAACAAAAACAAAAACAAAAGACTATATTCATCTCATAAAGGGATTCTGGTGGGGTGCTTTCTTTCTGAATTTTGAAAATAATTTGTGAAGTTCAGCTACTAACTATTTTTTAAAAGTTTGTTAGTCACACATGTATAACCCATATCTGATTGCTTACCAACTCAGGGAAGGGGTAGGAGAGGGAGGAAAGGAGGGATAAAAATGTTTATTGTTTTTTTTTTTTTTAAGTTTGATAGATTCTCCTGTGAATCCATTAAGATCTGGAGTTTTTTCTCTGGTAGGTCCTTTATACCTAGATCTATGTCCTTTTCTGAGATTGGGTTGTTTAAGATCACTCTCTGATCTTCTGATAGACTGGGTATTTTACATTTTGAATGGTATTCCTCTATTTCTTTTGTCTTCTCAGTTTTGTTAGCATAGAATTACACATATTGTGTTCTGATTATTCTTTTTATTTCTTCTGCTTTTGCTATGATTTCACGTTATTCATTTGCATTTTTAAATTTTGTATTCTGCTTTATTCTTTTAAATCAGATTAGCTAAGGATTAATCAGTTTTATTAGCATTTTCAAAGAACCAGCTTTTAGTTTCATCATTCCTATGGTTTTTGTTTGCAATTTTTCTATTTCCCTTCTAATTTTTAATATATCCCTTTCTATGATATTTTGGATTTATTTGTTGGCTTTCTAATTTTTAAAATACATATTCAGGGGGCAGCTAGATGGATAAAGCACTGGCCCTGGATTCAGGAGGACCTGAGTTCAAATCCAGCCTCAGACACTCGACACTTACTAGCTATGTGACCCTGGGCAAGTCACTTAACCCTCATTGCCCCACAAAACAAACGAACAAAAAACGTTATGAGAGGTACATGTTTTCCCCTATCCATCTCTTATATTAGGTGGGTTTTTTCAAGTTATTATTTTTCTCTCTTCTGCTGTAAACGCAGGTAAGTTTGAAGGTAGCGAGATACACGAAACAGTTACTGTTAGGGAGTAAGTCCAGTTGAGCAAAGGAACAAATTGTAAACAAGGAATCTGAGAAGTCACTCAGCTGATCGATTAGTTTGACTGAGCTTTTAACAAGGTAATTGCTAAGCCCAATGTGGATAGCTCAGTTTAGTGGTAGAAACACCTGACCAACAAATAGGCTACATTCGTGAAGGCAATTCCTGAGACAGGAAAAAAAACCCAACACCAAAGCTGAGAGTTCTAGACTTTCCCTGAGTACACAGGTTTTCTTACTGTGCAGTTTTTTCTAAATATGTTCCCACTGTCATCACAGACATCAAGGATGGAAGAGTGTGACTTAAACTTATATGTGGACCACGATATAGCCCTTCTGGTCATTGTCCTGCTCTGTCCCCAGCTGCTGGTGTCCTTCATATACTCCAAAAAAGTACTACACATGCATACCTGCCTGTGTGCATACATACATACACATACATACATACATACCCACACATTATCTCCCCAACATAAATTCCTTGAGGAAAAGGCCTTTGTATTCATAGCATAGTGCTTGATACATACTAGGCAATTAATAAATTCTTGTTGATTATCGAATGAATGAATACATTGGGAATTAACCTGGCCCAACAGGAAATATGTCATGGAGTTAAAAAGACCTGGGTTCAAATCCCACCTCTGAATTTACTAGGACTTGGATCAAGTCACTTAATATTTTTTGAGCTTCAGTTTTTCCTTTGTAAATTGAAGATAACAACCTCAAGTATGTAGCAAGGCTAAAACAAGATAATGGATATAAATCACTTTATAAACTTTAAAATGCTTTACAAATGGCATCGGTTATTGCACATAGTAGGTACTTACTTAATTGAATTTCCCAGAACCTTCATTTTACAAAGAGAGAAAGTGAGGCTAAGTGATATATGTAAGTCCCATGGGAAGTGAATGGCAAAACCATTCAAAGACACGCACTCTGATTCCAGATGTAGCAAACTTTTTTTTCATTCAGTCTCCTTACTCATATTGTAAGGCCTCTCCTAGCTCTGACATTCTCTGTTCTAAGGCCCCTCCCAAGTCTGACATTTTCTGTTCTAAGACGCCTCCCAGCTCTGACTTTGTGTGATCTTTGGGTTAATTGAGGTTGTCCTGAATTGCCTTCCTGGGCCCCTTTCCCACACCCTTCCCTGTTCAGTCTCTTGCAGGACATGGGGCTCTGTGTTAATCCCATTACACCGATGGGAAGGGAGGTCCGGGCCTCCCTTGGTTATATGACTTTGCAGGAAGTCAAATACCCTACCAGACCAATATGAAAATAGCAAAGAATGCCTTAGCATCAGATAGAAATCTAAAAATAGTGGGAAGACATTGACCCCCGGCCCCCGAGGGTCATTATCGTCGTTTAGCTGCCATTGGGTTCTGGGGCAGAGTCATTCAGGCACACTGCGGCTGCATTTATCGTTTTTCCATGAGCAAGGTTTGGATTTCTGCTTCCCAGGGGAAGCCCATGGGGTCACCGACTAAGTTTCCGATGTTTATCTTTCCCGTTTGCTATTTTCCTATGCAAAGTGGCCCTGCATTTGGTTCTTTATGGAATCACTGAATGCAGAATGTCAGAGCTGGGAGGCCCCTAGAAGAGAGAATGTCAGAGCTGGGAGGGAGTTTTCAAACCGAGGCAAGTAAACAAGCATTTATTATGCACCCACCGTGTGCCAAGCAAGCAGTGACTGGGGATAAATAAGGGCAAAAAGAAAAAAAAAATAACAACCAAAAAACCCCAAATCAGTCCCTGCTCTCAAGGAGCTCACAGTCTAACAGGGAGACGACATGAAAATAATTATATACAAATGAGATATAGACAGGATAAACTGGATAAATCTCAAAGGGAGGATGCTAAAAATTAATGGGATTGGGAAGGGATTCATGGAGAAGGTGAGATTTTAGCTGGGACTTGAAGCAAGCTGGGGAAGCCATCCAGACATGGGAGAAGTCAGGGAAAAGACTGGTTCCAGGAGATAGAGGGTCTTGTTTGAGGAAATGGAGGAGGCCAGTGGCACTGGACAGAGTACCTGGTTGGGGATGGGGAGGGGGGGGGGCAATAAGTTATGAGAAAACTGAACAAGTAAGAAGGAGCCAAGTTATAAAGGATTTTAAAAGCCAAATAGGATCTTATATTTGATCTAGGGGGCAATAGGTGGTGTGCTAGAGCTAACTCAGACCAGCTCATGAGAGCTGATTGTTAAATATTCAAGATAAGCATTTACAACTCAGAAATCATCAAAGGCTACAAAATCAGGATTTGATTTATCATTTTGTTGGTTTTCTAGACTTAAAAAAGTGATAGAAAGAAATGTGAATAATATGTATTAAACTTAAAGGGGTTTTATCTGTACATTTTGGGTTTGGAGAGCTGGTTGTTAAACATTTATCAGACCATCCTGAGAGACATCAGAGTTTATTGAGTGGGGAGTGGGAGGGCATGGGAGTGAGGCAGGTTAAAGTACAGAACAAGCCTATACTTTAGCAATTGAGTGGAAGATGGACTAGGGTGGGAAGAGACTTGAGGGAGGCAGACACAGCAGTCATGGCAATATTCCAGGTGTGAGGTGATGAGGGTCTGCATCAGAGGGGTGATGGTATCAGAGAAGAGAAGGTAGCATATTTGAGAGGTGTTGCAAAGGTGAAACTGAGAGGTCTTGGCAAGTGATCAGATATGATGGGTGAGAGACAGTGAGGAGTCAAGTATGATGCCTAGGTTTTGAGCGTGGGGGAGGACGGTTATGCCCTCCACAGTAATAGGAAAGTTAGACAAAGGGGAGGGTTTGGGAGAAAGATTCTGCTGTGGATGTGTTGAGTTTAAAATGTTTGCAGGTTATCCAGTATGACACCCAATAGACAGTTGGAGATAGGAGGTTGGAGGTCAGCAAAGAGCTTGAGGCCAGACAAACAAACCTGAGAATCATCTGCACAGAGAAAATGTCACAAAGCAAGTGAGCACTAGAATTGAGACACTGCATTGTGATGCCCAATCAGTCATGCTCAGAACTGCTACCCAGCCCACAGCAAGTGACTGGCAGTGATTCACAAATGATGTAAAACTCCCTCTCAGACAAGTCTCTTACACACACACACACACACACACACACACACACACACACACACACACACACACACACACACCACTAGTCCTTTTGCCACATCATTCCTATCAGAGCCTCATCATAAGACAGAAAACACAACAGATCCGTCTTCAGATTTATTATCTTTTTAAGAGTTCCCAAAGGGTTTACCAGACTCATTCTGAAGTGAGTGGACTTCATCAAATCTCCATAAGGAAGAGTTGACGCCAGAGGCTGGGATGCCTAGTGGGATAGCAGAAGAAGCCTGACCCTCAGAACAAAAACATGAAGCTGGCTGTTTTGTCTGTATCCCTGCCCAGCCCCAACCAAAGCAGACCTGCCCACCTTCCCCTGTTCTCCTCCCAAAGTCTCTTCCTCATGCTCTCCTTGATCAGTTCTCTTCTGGAACTGATTTTCATGAACTGGGATGTAAATGTGATATAGCTGAGAGGAACTCAGGTGGGAAGGGACCACTGAGTTTGGGATGGAGAAGGAAAGGAAAGTTAAGTGTAAGGTGATTCTCCTTTTTTATTTTAGTGGGAAAATATTACTGATTAAAAGGGACATGAATAAAGGCAGTTGTATGAAAGACATGGGGCAAACAGCCCCCCAGAAAAAAGGCACTAGCTCAGAGTAAATGCAGATGAAATGTCCTATTTCCATCATCAATTTTTATATATGGCCGATATGAGGACTTTCAAATAAAAGGAGGGGAACCCTCATGCCCAGAATCAGTGACTGCATATTGTAAATGCATATTGTTCGTGGCTTGGCTGGTAGAAGTGGCCATTTTGGTTTCTCACCATAAAATAGAGGTGAATCATTTCACACAAGGGACCCTACTTTGTAGCAGTAGGTTTGGTCAAGACCAGAGCCCTTCCAAGTGGGTCTGGGAAGAGAAAGCCAGAAATGGAACACAGGAAGACATTGCCACTGGCTCTTGGAAGAGCCAACTTCCATCGACTGTCTCACAAATAAAATGCCTCAGACTTAAGGCAAGGAAACAGATGCAAAAAAGGCTTTGTGGTTCTAAGGCTTAGAGTTTCTGTTTTGGCTGAAAGTGTTTAATACTGTCTTGGCATCCCAGAAGAGGAATAGACCCAATCCAGCAAATGAGTGGAAAGGCCCAGAAGAGAAGCAGCCCCACTCGGCAGTGAATTGTTGTGCAGATTATCCCTGAGGGAGACCAAAGACGTGAAGACCCTCTGTCCAGAGTTATTAGTTGCCTGGAGTTCATATGTCCCCCATAGTCAGCATGCTGTGGTTTTATGAGTGTGCCCATTTTCTCCCATAGAAACTGTGTGCATTGCTCACAGGTGCATCCCAGACATTTGGATGGAATGTTAACATTATAATTATTCTTGCTTTGGCTTCTCTTGAGTAAATGTTTATGACCAAAGCTTTGTGTTGTCATCTTGGCTGGTTTGTTCAATGGCAAGCATCCTGGTGGGGACCCAGGGCCTACATTCTCTTCAAGGTGACCTCTAGGATCCTGACAACAAGTAGTTGTCATGTGACCTCTCAACAAGAGGATACTTTGAGAGAGCAAACCCAGAAAGAAATGAGAGGAGAATCAGGGGGTCTGGATCCACAGCCATCTGGGTTCTCTATCCATATTCTGGCATGTACCCCAGATATTGGAAGAGCATATTTCAAGAATAACTTCCTCCACCAACTAATATACTGCAAGGTAAGACAGACCATGAGACATGAACAATTCTAGCGGTGGAGACAAGGTGTTGGACTGAGAGGAGGCTCCCCAGCATATCTCCTCCACACTAACGTAGAAAATGATCCAGACTGGATTCTGAATGGCAAAGCCAAGAAAAAGTCACAAGGAATCTGTTTTCCTCTGGGTAGTTTAGGAAGACAGACAGAGAGGTCTGCTGACACTGGGGCTTGAACTGGTCAGGAGTGCTTGATGGAAGTGGTGGCAGAATTAGGGACAGAGCAACAGGGCAGAAAACACTGTGGTCGAAAAAGAACCCATGGGACCCCTGAACTAGTGCTAGGAGAAAGAACAGGTTCCATTTAGCTGTTTTGTCTCCCATTGCCCAGTTCCCAGTCAGATGGCGAGGCAAAGAGAAGCGATTGAGAGCAAATTGTGCCCTAGCTAACTACTAAGCACAGAACAAGTTCCAGAAAATCAGTTGTGCAGCTCTGAGCCCAAGAAGAGAATGGTGATTCAGTACTAGCTTTTAACCCATCATATGAGCCCACCCTGGAATAATCTGAGCTCAAGAGAAGCATAAAAAGGTAAACATGAGTGAGAAATCATAAAGGACTAAACAAGGTTAAATTATTGACATTCTTGTATGGGAAATGATACATGCAACCACTTGGAACTCTATTATCACCAGGGGTCTTAGAGGGAGTCTAATTAGGCAGAAGGCCTAGGTGTGGCTCTATTGTGTTTGGTTGCTTTCAAAAGAATAATGGAAGAGTGAGAAAGCATTATGCATTTGTTGAAAGGAGAAGAAGAATGGGGAAATTATCTCACATAAATGGAGCACATAAGGAAGAATTTATTCAATGAAGGGGAGGGAGTGGGCAACACTTGAACGTCACTCTCATCTGAACTTGTTCAAGGAAGTAAGAATGTACACACACATAGACAGAGAGAGGGGGGAGGGAGAGAGAGGAAGAAGAACAAGAACAAGAACAAGAAGAAGAGAAAAGGATTGAGGGAAATATATCACAATTATTACTGTGAATTTGAATGAGATTAAATTACCCATAAAATTGAAGAAGACAGTAGAATAGATTAGGAACCACAATCTAACTATATATAGTTTACAAGAAACATATGTGAAACGGAAGGGTACATATAGAATTAAAATAAAGAGGGGCAGCTAGGTGGTGCAGTAGATAGATCACTGGCCCTGGATTCAGGAGGACCTGAATTCAAATCTGGCCTCAGACACTTAATACTTATTAGCTGTGTGACCCTAGGCAAGTCACTTAACCCCAATTGCCTCACACACACACACACACACACACACACACACACACACAAATTAATTAAAATAAAGGATTGGATCAGAATCTATTATGCTTCATCTGAAGCCAAAAAAAAAAAAAAAGCAAGGGTAGCAGTCATGATTTCAGATAAAGGAAAAACAAAAACAAACCTAATCAAAAGAGATAAACAGGGAAATTACATTTTGCTAAAAGGTACCATATGACAAAAACTTGAAAATTGAGGGGATGCCCATAAATTGAGGAATGGCTAAAAACATTGTGGTATATGAATGTAATGGAATACTATTGTGCTATAAAAAATAGTGAGCAGGTGGATTTCAGAAAAACCTGGAAAGACCCACATGCACTGAAGCAAAGTGAAGTGAGCAGAACCAGGAGAACATTGTACACAGTATCAGCAACATTGTACAATGATCAGCTATGATTGACTTAGTTCTTCTCAGCAATATAATGATCCAAGACAAGTCCAAAAGACTCATAAAGAAAAATGTTATCCATATCCAGAGAAAGAACTGATGGAATCTGAACACAGATTAAAGCATAGTATTTTCACTTTTTTGAGGTTTTATCCTTTTGTTCTATTTCTTTCTTCATAATGTGACTAATATGGACATATGTTTTACATGATTGTACATATATAACTTATATCAAATTGCTTACCATCTTAGGGAGGAAGGATTGGAGAAACTTTGAAACTCAAAATTTTATATTAAAAAATGAATATGAAAATGTTTTCTGTTCAGCATATGTATTCTTGTAGTGTGATTTAATTAAGATGAAGTTTTTTAAATGAAGACAAAAAAGGCACCATAGACAATTAATTAATTTTAATACTGAACATATATACACCAAATGGCATAGCATCTAAATACATAAAGTAAAAGTTAAATGAGTTATAGGAGGAAATCGACAATGAAACTATAATAGTGAGGGACTTCAATTTAACCCTTTCAGACCTAAATAAATCTAATCATAAAATGAACAAGAAAGAAATTAAAGAGAAGAATGGAATTTTAGAAAAGTTAGATACGCTAGAGCTTTGGAAACTACTGAATGGGGAATAGAGAGAAATATACCTAGTTCTCAGTTGTACATGGCTCCT
This sequence comes from Dromiciops gliroides, assembly GCF_019393635.1. Lineage (NCBI taxonomy): Eukaryota > Metazoa > Chordata > Mammalia > Microbiotheria > Microbiotheriidae > Dromiciops > Dromiciops gliroides. Next base: position 30,164,453 of record NC_057864.1, read on the forward strand.
TCACAAAAACTGATCATATATTAAAACCTCACAAACAATGCAGAAAAGCAGAAATATTAAATGCATCTTTCATATCATAATGCAATAAGATTATATTTAATAAAGGGCCTTTGGATCACAAATTAAAAATTAATTTATAAATTAAATAACAATCTTAAAGAATGGATTGTAAAAGAACAAATTGTAGAAACAATTAATAATTTCATTAAAGATAATGACAACAATGAGTCAACATACCAAAATTTATGAGATGCAACAAAATAAATACTTAGGGGAAAATTTATATCTCTAAATGCTTATGTCAATAATAGAGGTAAAGAGCAGATCAAGAAATTGTTCATACAATGAAAAAATAGAAAACTAAAAATTAAAACCCACCAATTAAACTTCAAAATAAAAATCCTGAAAATCAAAAGAGGGATTAACAAAATTGTGAGGTTAAAAAAATCCCCTTCAGACCTAAATAAATCTAATCATAAAATGAACAAGAAAGAAATTAAAGAGAAGAATAGAATTTTAGAAAAGTTAGATATGCTAGACCTTTGGAAACTATTGAATGGGGAATAGAAAGAAATATATCTAATTCTCAGTTGTATATGGATCCTTTTAGTTGTTCTACAAAACCAATACAGATGCACAGACAACCCACTAAATAACTTAGATTTTAAGGTTATGGACAGAAGATGGATCAAGGGAAGGCAACAGAGGATGAAGACAAAAATATGTTATGGTGTTGTAATAATAGTCAGGAGTAGTAGAGCTCAGAATGAACTGGAACTAGTGAGGACCCTAAACACAACTCTCTGCCATCTTGTACTTTTGAAATTCATTTTTCTAAACGAGTTCTAAGAGTTTATATTTAACACTATCAAATGTTATTTTGTTAGATTCAGCAGAATCTTTTACACTCTTGGGAATTTTTTGAATCCTGATTCTATCATCCAATGGGTATTTCTACCTTCCAGCTTTCAGTCATCTACAAGTTAGATAGATATGTGACCTCTGCCTTTATCCAAGGCAATGATAAAAAATTTAAACAGTGCAGAGCTTTTCACAGATTCCTGGGATACTCTAATGTCATTCTTTTGACAACCTGATACAGAAGCATTCAGGACTAACTACTTTTTAGATCTTACCATTCAACACTTCATGGAGACTATGGGATTAGAATTGAGGCTTTGAGGACGTTTCACAGAGCTGGGTACACCTGGGTCCAGAGCTGAAGAACACCTAGCCTGACCCAATTATTTCATAAAAAGAAGCTGAGGCAATGAAGATTTAAGTGACTTAGCCAAGGTCACGGGGCATATTGAGAACACTGGACCTAGAATTAGTAAAATAATGAGGGCAGGCACATACTTATCTTTTTCTCAACTCAGGAGAGTCAATATCTCTGCTCCCACCCTGTATTCTCCAAAAAGATACTCATTTCCATTTCCACTTATTGGAAATGAGTACCAGAATTTGGTTTAAAAAAAAAAACAAAACAAAAGCACAACAAACTAAAGAGCAAAGATTACACAGCACTCACCACCAGCTACAGTCATCAGGTGTCCCTGGCTGGCTGTACCAATGGCCTTCCCTGGAACAGTGTAAGTTCTTTAAATGCGTTGTCCAAAGGTTATGTATCATAGAAAACATATGTCTGTCCCCAGGATGCCCATATATCACAGGAATGTATATACTGATGTGCCCTCCACCTATCCATACACTAACACCTTCAGAAGTATTTAAATATTCACCATATACACATATATACATATATATATATATACACCCCCAAGGATCACATACACACATTATATATATGTGTGTGTGTGTGTGTGTATGTATGTATATATGTGTGTGTGTGTATATATCTGTATGTATGTATGAATGCCCCACTCTCATATACCTTTACACCTCCAAATCCTAAATGTTCTTTCCCCAGAAGTGGCTGATTCCTTGCCATCAATGTGAACCCCTGGAATGGAATCAATTAGTCTTATTTCAATCCTCATCTGGTTTGGGTTAACAGGAAGCTTCTGTTCAATGAGGCTGAAGGTGGGTCAAGGGAAAGTCTATTGTCCCTGAGGTGAACTGACAGTGGGAAGGTGCCTGCACTCTGTTCAGAGCCACAAGGTCTCTATTCCTGGCACCCACCTTTTCCTGGAGTTGTGAAGGCAAGCTGAACAATCACTGAGAAGAGCTAAAGCTCTGGGCACAACACACCCCACTTCCAAAAAAACAGAATCTCTGCCGACAACCCGCCATTAGACCAAGAAACCTAATACTCTGGGTGACTGGTTGGTGGTTGTCTCTACTGTCCTTCTACCTAAGACATCTTTAAACAGAAACCCCTATCCCTACCCCTCCTCCTTTCCAAGGAGAAAAGAGTACGTGTTGGAGGCCTGGACACATGCAGGGGCCATGCAGAAGATAAGCATGGTCATACTGCATACCAGAGACCACCCAAGGGTGAAATCAGCCTGTTATGATCTATGAGCTAGGGGCTGGGGAAAGGGGATAGGATAGGGAAGAGCACACTCTAGTTCCAGGAGGCTGAGCAATGACTCAGGGAGTTGATGGCTAGGGAGATAGGGAGAAAGGTTATAAAAAGTCCTGAGGCTCACAGAGATAAGCCCAAGCTATAAATCATCCTGGATCCCCTGACACAACTGAGTAATACAGAGAACTTCCACATTCAGGGTTACTGAGAGAAGGTTCTAAAGAAGAAAGGCAAAGTAAAACAAGGTTTGTATACTTCATTGAATAATTAGAGGTTTGCCTTCTGTGCTTGTGTCTTGTCCACTTCTGCCTGTTAAATAAATTAAATCACACTATCCAAGGGGGAAGAGAAAGTCTAGTATCCAGAATAGGAAAGGCCAGGAAAGTTCCCATATGAGAGACTCAAACCAGTGAGGAGGGCAAGAAGGATTTCCCTCTGAGTTGCAGAGTGGGCTGTGTTGGGATTCCAGCCAGTATCATCCCATCCCTAGGGTGATCTCCATCCTAGAGAAAGAAGTTAAAGGGTTAAAAGAACACAGTTCTAGTCTCCAGGTTATCAGAGAAAATGAAGTGTTCCTTGAAAGAATGGAAGTAGAGATTTAACCAGCATTTATATAGCACTTTGTTATTATTTATTGTTATCATCAGTATTACATCTAGTTATACCAACTGGTATAACTTTTAGCAAAACATTAAAAATAACACAAATCATTTAGAGGATCAAAGGTTCTGGGATGCAGGGGTTTCTTGTGGGGTTTTTTGGTAGGACAATGAGGGTTAAGTGACTTGCCCAGAGTCATACAGCTAGTAGGTGTCAAGTAGACATAGGTCATATTTGAACTCAGGTCTTCCTGAATCCAGGGCCAGTGCTTTATCCACTGTGCCACCTAGCTGCCCCTGGGATGTACTTTCTAGTTACCTCTACCTCTTAGAACCCCTGACTTCCTTCAAAGTTCAGCTGAATTGCTACAGTGTATAGAAAGCCTTTGATGGAACCCCTACCCCTTCCAGCTGCTGGTTCATCCTCCCCCCAAAAAATAATTATCTTGCCTCTCTTTTGTATATATATATATAAACTATTTCCTCCAGCTAAATTAAAAGCCCCTTGAGGGCAAAGATTGTTTCCCTCTTGCCTTTCTATCCTATCATGGCACCTTGTACTAGCAGGCACTTAATAAAAATAGGTTGATTGATAGACGTTTTGGTTTTTTTTTTTGTTTTTCTGTTGTTTTTTATGGGTCAATGAGGGTCAAATGACTTGCCCAGGGTCACACAGCTAGTGTCAATTGTCTGAGGCTGGATTTGAACTCAGGTCTTCCTGAATCCAAGGCTGGTGCTTTATCCACTGTGCCACTTAGCTGCCCTGATTGATAGAGTTTCAAAGGGAATCATGGGCAGGGGGAAAGGAGTAAAGAAACTTTAGTATTATCAAATCTCTAAGTATCCTGTAAAATGGCAATCACTCACCTTATTTAGTTCTGGTTAAAAAGTTGAAATGTAGATCACTGAAACAGAGGAGATAAGTGATACCTAGGAACACATGAACCCAGTAACTCAGTGTTCAGTAAACTAAATAACACAAAACTAGAGGGTGAAGGGTTCTAATCAACGATGACTTCTAGGACAGCTTGAAAGCAATTTGGCAGTTGATGGTAGCAATCAACTTCAAATAGTTAAGTGGCCTAAATGTAAAAGGTCACATGATACATACATACACACACACACACACACACATATGTGTCAAAGGAAGGAAATACCTTTCAGAATTACTGTTAAGGGGAAAATTCATAACAAAAATGATAAAGATATCAAAAAATATAAAATGGACTATTTTTATTATATGAAATGTAAAAGCTTTGCACTTATGAAACCAATATGATTGTAATAAGACTGAGAACAACATTTATATCAAACATCTCTGATAAAAATCTAAAGACCAAGATGTATAGGAAATTGACACAAATTCATCCATTAGCTAAATGGTCAAAAGACAGGCTCAGGTTTTTTTTTAATGTAAATGATCAACAACTACAGGAAAAAATGTCCTAAAATAATAATAAAAAATTCAAATTAAAACAACTCTAATGTTTCATTTCACATGCATCAAATTAGAAAGGATGATATAAGAGAGGAAGTTCTCACCAATTCAAGTGAAGTAGTCACAAAGGGCCCAGGATATAATGATCATATGTAAAAGAAATAGTAAGGAATTTCCCCTCGACCTCACAACAACGCATGAAGCCATTCATTAATCAGCTTGAGAAGATTATAAGGGCTTGGTCATTGGATGAAGATGACCAACATTACAAGAGGAATATCTTATGAGTGGCTGAATTAATCATGTCCTCTTGGGCCTGTATATAACAGAAATAAACCATTCTGCAATTGAGAGTTTGTTGTCATGGGAAAAGACTCTTATGCTTATACCAAAGGGCAGTAAGGAAAGAGGGTTTTCTTATCTGCCCCTCTCCTAAACAAGTCATTAAAGCTAATGGATCAGTAAGAGTCACTGCATCTGGTCAAAGCAGAGATACACACTCTAGATAGACATAGATAGAGAAAGAACTCACCCAAGGGAAGACGCAACTACAAAGAAAAGACACCTTAAAGAAGAGAAGAGAGCAGAGTAAAAGCTTCCTGGCCCTGTAGTATTGGGAGTCCTAATTTACTTTTGCTGTACATGTGTCCTCCATGTGCATTTCACTATTCTTTTGTGATTTTATGATAAATTTAAACCTACTTTCCCCATGGTTGCTATGTATTTATGGGAGGGTGAGCACCAAGTTTTTGTAGGAAATGTTTTGTACTAACCATTCTTAGTCTATTATCTTAGTAAACCCCTTTGCTGAAAGCTAATTAATCTCCTGGCAGATTGTTAATGAGAAGCACATTGGTAGGGGTCTATGAACTAACATAGTAAGAGTATTCACCTATAGAATTACTCCTAAAACCCCAGGTAGAATCTGCCTTCTGGAGAATCCAACCTGCAAGTTTTAGAGGGGTGTCATATAATAAAAGATGGGAAGAGTTCATTTGGAGGGGCTATGGGAAGACAGACATACCAAAATGCTTTTGGGTAGCAGCAGCAGCAGCAGCAGCAAAAGCAACAGTAATAGTGGTAATACCATTTATATAACACTTACCTTGCACCAGGAACGGTGCTAAGCACCTTACAAACATCTCATTTGATCGTCACAACAACCCCAGGAGGTAGGTGCTATTATTATCCTGATTTTCCAGTTGAGGAAACTGAGACAAACAGGTTAAGTGATTTGCCCAGGGTCTGAAGCTATATTTGAACTCAGGTCTTCCTGATTCCAAGCCCAAACCATTATTCTCTGCACCACCTCAGTACCTAGGTGAGTTTGGAGGGTAGGAACTGATGAAATAATACTGAAAAAATTTTAGAATTATGGAAGAAAAGTCGCTAAATTGTCTTCATTCTTTGATCCAAACATCTTGCTGCTGGGAATCTACACAAAGCTCAAAGGCTGAAAAATCACAGCCCTCATGGATAACAAAATATTCAACTTTTGAGGTAAGGAAAAGAAGAGAGAAGTGATGGTTGGTGTATCTCTGTTGAGAGGCAGATATTTGTCAACTTGATTTAGACAGAAGAGAGTTCTGTTTTATTCCAGATATTCATATATTTAGAGATGGAAGAAACCTTAGTCTTTCCAATTTCCTAATTTTACAGATGAGAAAACTGAGGCTTGGACTGGTCTGGGACATGATTGACAGCCTCCTAAGTATTGTCAGTGCTGATGACCACAAGCCATTTCTGGAGATTCCTCTGGAAACAAGTAATACCACTAGAAGGAACCTAGAAAGTCATGCTCAGGATTATGAAAGCTGAAGACCTTGAGGAAACAGATGGTGTTTCCATCACTGCTCTCCATCAAAAGCAAGAGAAAGAGGCAGACTTGGGAGGTGAACAGCTGGCTAAGAAGATTGTGTCTGAGAATGAGATTTGGGTTTCTGTACCACAGATTAAAATTGAGGAAGGAGGGTCTCTCAACAAGGGATGGAATGCACCTAACAAAGGCCAGTAAAAACATATTTGATTTATGTCTTGTGAATCTAATTAAGGTGGCTTTTAGCATGAAAAGGGAGAAGGAAGGGGAAAACTTCCAACATGGATGTGAGAGGTATGACCACACAGGCAGCAGCAGATAGAACATAGGAAGCAGAAAAACAGAGGAGAGGATCCTATCAAAAAGTGAACCAGTAATAAAACCTGTGACTTCCTTTGCGTATATGCAAATCTGCAACACATGGGGTTAGTAAACAGGATCAAATGGAGATCTTAATACTCGTCAATAAATTTGGCTTCATAGAAATCAATGAGATTTAAAGTGATAGGTCTTGGGTAGAATTTGGCTCTGGAAGAAATCCCCTTATTACAAAAAAGAGAGTAGATAAAAGGGGGTGGCGGCAGAGAAGCACTCTATATTAATAATTCATCCTCATGTGTATGAGTATATAGCATGAGGATTATGTCCTGAGGAAATTCAGGAACATGTATAGGAAAACAAGATAGAGAACATTGCAGGAAGGATAAATCAATAGAGGCAGAAAGAGAGCAAATGTTGCTGTATAAAAGGACTACAGACCACCTGGACAGAAGGAGGAATTAGATGCAAAGCTGGGAAAACATCCCAAACCTTGCAGGGAAGAATGATGTTGTAGTAGATGGGCTTCAACTATCCATTCATCTGTTAGTACTGAGGAAGACTAAGAGATGTGGGGAGCTGAGGGGAGGCATTTAGGTGTTAGGGCAGCCTGAGCACAATTACAGCAACAGGAATCATTGTGGGTGAGGGTGAGGCCACCCTGGCTGGAGTGAAGTGACACCACACTGACCATACCCCAGGGTTTGGTCTTGCATTCCAATGTGAGGGAGTTATCTTCAACAGACACTCACTGAGTGATGTAAGAGCAATTGACCCCCTTTTCGGTGGGTTCTAAGGCCCAGTAATAAAAATTCCCAACTCTGTGGCACTTTGAAACTTACAAATACTCCCATCCTGGGCATTTTCTCTAGCTATCCCTCACACCAGGAATATTTTCCCTCCTCACCTATGCCTCCTATTCTCCCTGGCTTCTTTCAAATCCTAGGTAAGATCCTACCTTTCATTGGAAGTCCTTTCTGAGCCCTCTTAATGCTGTCCTTCTGTTGTTAGGGGCAACTAGGTGGCACAATGGATAGAGCACTGGTCCTGAAGTTGGGAGAACCTGAGTTCATATCTCACCTCAGACATTTAATAGTTTTGAGATTCTGGGCAAGTCACTTAACCACAATTGCCTTAAATATACATGGCCATCTCCAGTCGTACTGATATGTATCTTGCCACTGGAGTCATATGGCTCTGAAGGAGAGTGAGGTTGTTGACTTTGCACAGCCCTCCCTCACTTAAATCCAATTCACTGCAAGTCATGATGTAACCCAATGTCATGGTCCTCTTTGAGAACAAAAGAAAAACAACAAGAAGTTTCTTGTCTATACATAGTTGTTTGTATGTTGTCTCTATCATTAGGCTGCAAGCTCCTTGAGAGTAGACACTGTTTTTGTTTGATTTTTTGTTTGTTTGTTTTGCCCTTCTTTGTATCCCCAGTGAGGATACAAAGTACCTGGCACACAATAGGCTTTTAATAATTGCATACTGATGTTCAAGGGGTGGAGGAGGGGCAGAAGGATTTGGAATTCAACATTTTTTAAAAGAATGTTTTAAAAAGTACATGTACTTGGGAGATATTTAACAAAAGAAATAACAATATATTTAAAAATAAAAGCAAAATAAATACTTGTTGACTGTCTTTTCTCATACTGGTCTTATAAAGTCTGTAGGCAAATATTATTAGCCCTTTTTTCAGAGGAGAAAATGGAATTTCAGAGAGGAGAAGTGACCTGTCATGGGTCACTCAGTGAGTACGGAGTTGAGATTAAAACCCAGAGCTATTGTTTCTATTGTAATGCTCTCTGTAGGGCTCCCACAAGATTCAAGAGGCAAAGTGGCACACTGGAGTCAGGAAGACCTATGTTGTGTGATCATGAACAAGTCCCTTAACCTCACTGAAACTCAGTTTCTTCATCTGTGAAATGGAGATAACAATCCTTGTAGCACTCATCTCACAAAATTCATTAAGGCTCAAATAAGGTAAAGCAAATAAAATGCTTGTAAACTTTCAAGCACCATGCATGCGCCATTGTTATTTAAGTGGAGGAGGGGAGGGGAAAGTTAAGAAAAAAACCTATAAGATAATGTAGAAAGCCACTGGTGCAGCCTGGTTGCCAGCAATGCCACTATGGAAAAGTGGGGCTGGAGATGATGACTTTCCCATGTGAGCAACCAACCTCCCGTTGGCTGCCATGGTATCCCAACCCACTCAGGCACTTCCCCAACATTTGGTTTGAAAGCCACCCTCATTTCCCCTTCCTTTGCTCGGTCACAAGCTTTCCACCCTGATTTGGTAATGAAATAAAGTGTTAGGGTAGGAGGGGGAGGGGGGACAAAGAGTACAACAGATCCAGGGCTTAGCAATGAAAGAGAAAAGAGTTTTCAGTCAGAGGACCTCAGATTCAATCCTGACTAGGTTGCTCACCTTTTGTGGGATGTTGGTTAAATCATTTCCCCTTGCTCCAGACCGATAAATGGGCTGGTTGGATGAGATGAAGTCTGAGATCTCTTTGTTAGTCTCATGTTCTCCATTCTAAAGTCCTTCCCAGCTCTGACATTTTTTGTTCCATGCTACAAGGTCCCACACAACTCTGCTATTCCTTTTTCTATGTTCTGAGGTTCCTCCAAGCTCTGATGTCCTCTGACTCTTTGCCAAGGAGGAAGAGCCGGTTTCCAAAGTCTCAAGGTTTGGGAGAATTGAGATGAAAGTTTCTTCTGAGGAAAGCATTTTGCAAAGGAATGTCAGTGATGAATGGGATTGGGGCACCTCCACGAAGAAATGAGCCAGCTTTTGTTCCCTTGGAGAGTCTTGAACTCTTTATAGTTGAAAGGACATTGACAAACTCAAGTGCATCCAGGAAAGTCTGACCAAGATAAGGAGAGGGCTGGGGGCTATGCCGCATAAATAAGAATCAGTTAGGGGATGGGGGCGGGGGTTGAATCTGAGAGGGGAGAGAACACAACAGCTGTCTTCTTGTGTGTGAATGGCGGTCACATGGAAGTTGGAAGAGACTCTTTCTCCTGGCCCCACAAAGCATAACTAGGACCAGTAGTTTGGAGTTACAAACATTGGCTTAATGTCAGAAAAAAAAATTATATATATATATATATATATATATATATATAGAGAGAGAGAGAGAGAGAGAGAGAGAGAGAGAGAGAATGTATATATATATGTAGATATATAGTATGTATGTATGTGTGTATATGTGTATATATTTATATGTATATAGAATATATATACATACACACATATAAATATATAAATATATATATACATATGTATGTATGTATTTCTATATCTACCAATAAGAGTAGCCCAGAGGTGGACAAGGCTTTCTCAAGAGCTAAGGCTAGCAAGGATTATTTCTATAGTGCTTTAAGACTAGCAAAGCCCCCCCATAAACCCAGTTATTTACAGAGAAAAATATGACAACCCCCATTTTACAGATGAGGAAACCGAGACTCTGATCAATAGAACCACTTTCCCATCATCAATAAGGCTGGCAACTGACACAGTCAGCACCTTAATCCCAGCCGCCTCCGCAGCTCTGGAAATCTTCACACAGAGTCTGGACCTGTTAAAGCAGCTGTAGAAGGGATCCCTGCTGGGGTAAGGGGGTTGACTGGACTCCTGAGAGTCTTTCCAACTTGTGATTCTATGACTCTATTCCATTCACCCATCTGAAGGCTGAGGCTTGAACTATAGGGTCTCTCAATCTCTTGAAGGCCTTTCCCATTCTTTGAGCCTAGGGTTCCCATATACAGTTCTAGTATTCTATCAGTCATAATAATGTGTTTCTGGTCAATGATTCTAAAGGAGAGGGAGAGATCAATTGACTTCCTCCCTAGGTACAACCAATAAAATTATAAAGGGTGGGATTGGGAGGGGAACAGGTAACATAGAAAAGGAGGTGTTAAGATATAGAAAATGAGGTGTTAAGATCTCAAATTCAGTGTGATGAAGTTTCTATATTTTGTTATCCCTTGAGGAGGTATGAAAATCTTAAGCTTTATGGAATTTGAGGCTGGTCAGTCCACCATTTGCTGGCCAAAGGATAGCCCACACCCCTGCTCTGTTGAAAAAAGGAAGAAATGAGGGGCATCTAGGTGGCTCAGTGGATTTTAGCACTGGCTTTGGATTCAGGAGGAGCTGAGTTCAAATCCAGCCTCAGACACTTGACACTTACTACCAGTGTGACCCTGGTACCCTCATTGTCCCACCAAAAAAAAAAACCCACAACAACAAACAAACCAACAAAAACCAAAGAAAGAAAATGGAAGAAATACCCTCTAGGGAACAGATAAGACTGGAAATAGCTCTGAGAAGATTCAACGAGCAAAGGTGAATTGGGGGAAAGGGTTGCATCCCAAGAAGTAGTGCTCCAATTCTATCATGGTTTGGTATTCAGAGAACCCTGCATTCTAAGCAATTCTTCTGTGATCCATGTTTCTGAGTGATGATCAGGCCATTCTAGCTTATCACCTAGGAAATGATGCTTCTTCTTCAGTGTTCCCTGACCTTCTAATTAAGAAAAATGACTATTTCCCCAAAACATTGCAATACATGGGTCCAGTATCAATTTATACAAATATAGACTGATGTGTTGCAGAGACCACAGGGACTCACATAAGGGCAGAATTTTTGAGTATGAAGGGACCCTGAGGGCATTTAGACCCCTAAGTCATGATGGCATCAAGACAAATCATACTTAAGAAGGAAGCTCCTTTATATCATCTCCAACAAGTAGTAGTCTAGCCTCTGCTGGAAGAACTCTAACAAAGGGGAAGGCGCCACCTCTTGAGGCTGCCCCTTCTGATTAGGAAGTTCTGGGCCAGCTAGGTGGCACAGTGGATAAAGTACCAGCCCTGGATTCAGGAGGACCTGAGTTGAAATCTGGCCTCAGACACTTGACACTTACTAGCTGTGTGACCCCGGGCAAGTCATTTAACCCCAATTGCCTCACCAAAAAACAAACAAAAAATTATTAGGAAGTTCTTCCTGACACCAGGCCCAGTTTGCCTCTTCACAACTTCCACTGGTGGCTCCCAGTCCTTCACCAAGCCTAACAGCCTGCACACCAGTTGGTTGGGCTTCTTCAAATCCCTGAATTAGGTGAACATAGGATGTGTTTTTCTCTTCTCTAGTCTAAGCATTCCAGTGCTTTTAAATGATACTCATAGGACATGAAACAAAAGTCCTTCACCATATTGAGTGGCTTCCTTTGAATTCTCTCCAAAGAAAGCAGCATTTATATGATGCTCTAAGGTCTGCAAAAACTTTACACAAATTACCTAGTTAAGATGTAATACCCAAAACTAGACACAACATTATAGCTGATTTGACCAGGCCAAAGTATAGAGAGGCCATCACTTCCTTATTCCTAGAAGTTTGGCCTCTGACAATATCATTTAGAATATTAGCTTTCTTACCCTCCATGACATAAGGCTTTCTTCTTCTTCTTCCTCTTCTTCTTCCTTCCTTCCTTCTTCTTCTTCTTCTCCTTCTCCTTCTTCCTTCTTCTTCTTCTTCTTCTTCTTCTCCTCTTTCTCCTCCTCCTCCTCCTCCTCCTCCTCCTCCTTCTTCTTCTTCTTCTTCTTCTTCTTCTTCTTCTTCTTCTTCTTCTTCTTCTTCTTCTTCTTCTTCTTCTTCTTCCTTCTTTTCCTTCTTCTCCTTCTTCCTTCTTCTTCTTCCTTCTTTTCCTTCTTCTCCTTCTTCCTTCTTCTCCTTCTTCCTTCTTCTTCTTCTTCTTCTTCTTCTTCTTCTTCTTCTTCTTCTTCTTCTTCTTCTTCTCCTTCTTCTTGCTTCTCCTTCTTCTTCCTTCTCCTTCTTCTCTTCCTCCTCCTCCTAATCCTCCTCCTCCTTCTCCTTCTCCTTCTTCTTCTTCCTTCTCCTTCTTCTTCCTTCTCCTTCTCCTTCTTCCTTCTCCTTCTCCTTCTTCCTTCTCCTTCTCCTTCTTCTTCCTTCTCCTTCTTCTTCCTCCCCCTTCTTCCTTCTCCTCCTTCTTCTTCCTCCTCCTTCTTCTTCCTCCTCCTTCTTCTTCCTCCTCCTTCTTCTTCTTCTCCTTTTCCTTCTTCTTCGTTGAATTTGGGATCCCTTAACAGCTCCATATCTTTTTCAAACTGATGCTTAATTACACCTGCCCTCAATTTTGTATTAATAAAATTACATTTCCAAGCTCAAATTCAATCCATTACATGATTGAACTTGATTTTATTAGATTTGTCCCAATGGTTGAGCCTATCAAGATCCTTTTGGATTCTGTTATTCAGTGGATTAACTATACCACTGAGCTTTGTGTCATACACAAATTGGATGGGCATGTCATCTATGCTTTTGTCCAAGTAACTGATAAAAGTGCCAAACAGTGAAGGGTCAAGTATGGATCCTTGGGGCATACCACTGGAGACCTTCTGCCAACGTGTCATGGAACAATATGTTAAGGGTTAAAATTCTAGCTAGTCTGTCTAAAATATCTAATGAGTGGTCGCCAATAAATTATAAGCTTTAGCAAGAGTTAGGTTTTTAAGCATTTATTAAGGAGAATAAGAATTTGGTAAAGAGAGAGAGAAAGGCCTAGATTCCTATCTATTAAAGGGAGAGCACATTTCTAGCTCCCTTCTCCACCAGCGTCCTCAGGAAAAAGCCCCAGAGTCAGCGCCAGTCTCTTCCTTCCTCCTCCCACTAGTCCGCGTCACTTCCTCCCGCCAAAGAAAAGGCTCCTGGTCTTGCCCTCAAAGACCTTCGCTTCATGGGCAGAACTCTTCTACAGTAAGTATCCAGCAGGTGGCATCATTCCAATCGTTACAGTCCCCCCTGTTGTTCCTCAAGAAACAAAATGTTTCCTTGACGGAACAGTAAAAACAATATAATAACTATTGCTAACTAATAATATGTGAACAACAATATAGAAAAGGAAGAGAGGAAAGTTTTGTCCAGAGGGGCGATTTTTTGTCCTCATGAACCGACGCTTTGACATTGGTCTTGCAAAGGGAGGGCCTCTGCAGAAAATACATATTACAGATGGTGTATATTATAACAGAAAAAGAAAAGAGAAAAAAAAAAACAAAACAAAGCTGTTCATTTAAAGTCTCTGAAAGTCTTTTCTCAGATGTCCTCTAGGTGTAGTCGTGGAATGGAAGTCTTTTCAGGGGTTGATGTGTGGATACTGGTAATCAGCCAGGAAAATTTCCTACAAAATTGAGCTTAACACAACTTTAAAATAGCTTTGTCAATAATCAAATCAAACAATGAAAGTTCTCAAAAACATGTCTAAGGGAATTCAGAATCTTAGTTGTTACACATGAAACATATAATAAAACAAAAATTGAAACATTCTTTAAAATTATAATATTACTATAGTCCCCCCCTTATGGAGGGTAATTGAGAAGACAATTGCTGCGATATTAATTATTAAAAATAATTTTTTATCTGTTTCATCACTTTTTGCATCATCTGCCTAATTATCCTCATGCCATTATGAGAAATTTTAAAATCTAATATAATTAGTAACAGATGTCAAGGCCAAATTCAACACTGTTATTTATCATGACACCTGAGATAATTATGGGGGTTACCATAAAAGAACAGAGAAATGATGGGATATGAGCATTCCCACACTTGAGCAATATGTACTGCCCATACAGTATGCCAGGCTTAAAATAGGTGGATGGAATATATGTCCAAGCCACCGAACATATTGGAAGAAACTGAGTCAGACTTAATCAGATGCATGGGATTGAGATGTCCATGGCATCAGGCATATAGGAGGGAGCATAGAAGCCAGGTGTAGAAGTGAGATGGGTGGGATGAATACTTCCAGCCATCTGTACAATATTGTGGGGAAAAATAAAATAAAATATTAAACCAAGAGAATCCAACCTCAACATTAGTCAAAAGCCATTCCCTCGGCCATACCTTGACTTCATGCATGTCTCCCCTCATGTGACAGTTCAGTGTCTGCTCTTGCATGTATTCCTCTTGTGATTGGATGGCATCTTGGCCAACTGGCATCTGATAACTCAGAATAAAGGCAATTAATGTCTTAAATGATAAGTTCCCATAATCCAAGTCTCATATGGATTTAAAATTGAGGATAATAAATGATTGCAAAAAATGTGAATACATCTTGACTCAAAATATAATATATAATTATGCAACAATTTCAAATAATACCCTTTTTTTTTTACTTAGTATACAATTACTTTTGTGAAAAATCAGAACATACTTAAATACAAGTTAAAGCACAACAGAATCTCAAAGAACTTTTTTTTTTTTAAAAGAAAACTTTTACAAATGTTCCCCTCTTTTTTTTTTTTTTTGGAATATGCTTATCAAAAATAATACTTCTAGAATCAATTTACACTTGCCATGGCAACCAATTTGCCAGGGAAATGCTTTAAAGAGTTTGATCAAATAATCAGTTGAGAAAAAATAACAAAAACAAACAACTCAGAATATGGGAGCACAATACTCCTAGAATTAACATTGTATTATGAAATCAAAACCATGTTTCAAAATTAGATAGATGAATGAATAGAAGAAAATACACGTGGAATAATAAGACAATGAAATTCAAACTAGGGAAATCTAAATGAATATGAACTTAATATTAATAAGAGTATTATAAAATATAAACCTGATCACATGACTATAAAAAGCTTTTACAAATATTCTCCTTGTTTTAAAAACTAAGTATAAAACACAATCTCAAAAGCAGGAAAATCTCTACGAAAATAAACCCATACCATTAATTTCAAAATGTATATGTAATAGCATAGAAATCCTATGTAACCTCTGAACTGACATTAATACTCTGAATGAATTCAGAACACTTTTGATTCCGGTATCTAAAATCCCCAATACTCATATCAGTACCTTGCTGCTTACTTCTACATTTCTGTACAATATATACCCTTCCATGGCAAAAGAAGCGGAGTCTTGAACTATGGTGATGATTGTCATTCTTATTCAGCTTAAGTTTTTCTTCTTTAACCCCTCTATATTGTCTGTCGGGCTTTTCACCATACAAATGCTTTATAAGATTACTAATTAAAGACAAAAGCAGGTTAGCAAAATTATGAACAAAACGAGCATATCTGGAATTTAAAGAGTTTTCTAAGATTGTCTCAAAAGCACAGCCAGGCCGGGGAAGGGCTGAGCCTGAAGCTGCAAATGCAGGTAGAAAAAGTTGAGCATGGGCACCAGATCTCTGGACTTCCCAGGCAGGGGAAGCTATGGGCTTGGCCATAGGAGGAGTAGAGGGTGGGGTCTGGAGAGGAGGGGAGGGACCAGCACAATTTGAATCACACTTGATTTTGAACTCAGGTCTGGATTCCTCTTCCCCCACTTTGCCTCCAGGTGCTAGTGGATTAAAAGCTTCTAGAGGGTGGGTCATTGCCTCCAGGCATGCAAAATTAAAGCAACAATTAGTGTTAGAACTGGGAAAAGCTGCGGGAATCTCTTCAGGTTTCTCTGAAAAAGCATGGTTGGGAGAGGGAGAGATATTTCCTTGTGTGAGTAAGTTGCTGGCTCTTTTAACAAAAATAAAAAGAAAAATAGAAAATCCACAAAAACAAAGCATTAACATGATCTTATCTCCCATTTGTCTGGTTAAACAGACTAAAATCAAAAATAGGATAATTAGGGAGTTTAAAAGGTCCATTTGAAAAAAATTTAAAGGAAAACACAGCCAGTACACCAGTACTTAGCAGTTAAAGGGAGAGGGAGGGGAAATTTCTTACCCAACCAGAAGATCAGAAGTGAGGTTCAGCTTTCCTCTTCGTGGTCAGCCATCTGTTAAGGGTTAAAATTCTAGCTAGTCTGTCTAAAATATCTAATGAGTGGTCGCCAATAAATTATAAGCTTTAGCAAGAGTTAGGTTTTTAAGCATTTATTAAGGAGAATAAGAATTTGGTAAAGAGAGAGAGAAAGGCCTAGATTCCTATCTATTAAAGGGAGAGCACATTTCTAGCTCCCTTCTCCGCCAGCGTCCTCAGGAAAAAGCCCCAGAGTCAGCGCCAGTCTCTTCCTTCCTCCTCCCACTAGTCCGCGTCACTTCCTCCCGCCAAAGAAAAGGCTCCTGGTCTTGCCCTCAAAGACCTTCGCTTCATGGGCAGAACTCTTCTACAGTAAGTATCCAGCAGGTGGCATCATTCCAATCGTTACAAATATATTAACCTCTACTCCAAATGTAACCATTCAGCCAATTCTGCATCCATGGACTTGAGCTACCATCTGGGTCACACAATTCCATCTTTTCTACAAGAATAGTAGTATATCTTTATCAAAACTGGTCTGTCTTTCTATAATTAAAAAAATGTTTAATTGTTGGCAATATTGAAGTAACTTATTGTTGTAGCTTCATCTTCTGCCCATCATTTTACTGGTCATTTGTTATAACAATTTATTTTTAGTTGAGTATTTCAGATTTCCTATACACGGTCATGTCATTTCCTCAGATATAGTTTAACTTGGTCACTGTTAGAGCTTATTGACTTAATCCTTAGCTATACTTGGTTGTTATGGGCAACCTTTCTAAGATTATATCAGACAGAAAAACACTGATTGATACTTGCCTGGTTTTTTTTGTTTGTTTCTTTGTTTTGGTTTAGGTTTTTTTGTTCAGTATTTTATTATTTTCCAGTTACATATAAGGATTGTTTTCAACATTTGTTTTCATAGGATTTTTAGTTCCAAATTTTTCTACCACCCTCCCTTCCCTTCCTCCCCCCCAAGACAGAAAGCAATCTAATATAGGTTATATATGTGCAATCACATTAAACATATTTCTGCATTAGTCATATTGTGAAAGAAGAGTCAGAGCACAAGGGAAAAACCTCAAAAAAGAAGGCAAAAAAGCAGCCCCAAAGTAGAAATAGTATGGTTCAATCTGCATTCATAATCCACAGTTCTTTTTTTCTGGATATCGAGAACATTTTCGACCATGAGTTCTTTGAAATTGTTTTGGACCATTGCATTGCTAAAAAGAGCCAAGTCTATCACCATTGTTCATCTTACAATGTTGCTGTTACTACTGTATACAATGTTCTCCTGGTCCTGCTCCTCTCAGTCAGCATCAGTTCATGTAAGTCTTTTCAGGTTTCTCTGAGCTCCTCTTATCATTACTTTTCACATTGATTTTTTTAAAAACTTTGTGTTCTATGCTTGTGTTTCATCAAGGAAACACCCCGTGTTTCTTGAAGAAACAAAGCAGGGGGACTGTAATGATTGGAATGATGCCACCTCCTGGAGACTTATTGTAGCAAAGCTCTGCCATGAGGAGAAGGCGTCTGAGGGCAAGACATGTGGCTCTTTGGCATCAGGAAGTGACGTTTGCTTGTGGGAGGAAGAAAGGGCAAGGCTGGCACTCTCGCTCTCTTTCATCAGGACTCTGGTAGAGAGTGGAGCTAGGAATGCTCTCTCCCTTTAATAGATAGATGAGTCTAGGCCTTTCTCTCTCTTTACCAAATTCTTATTCTCCTTAATAAATGCTTAAAAGTCTAACTCTTGCTAAAGCTTATAATTTGTTGGCAACCACTCATTATATATTTTAGACAGACTAGCTAGAATTTTAGCCCCCTTACACTTGCCTGTTTTGTTTTGCTGGGCAATGAGGGTTAAGTGACTTGCCCAGGGTCACACAGCTAGCAAATGTCAAGTGTCTGAGGCCGGATTTGAACTCAGGTACTCCTGAATCCAGGGCCAGTGCTTCATTCAGTGTGACACCTAGCTGCCCCCTTACTTGCCTGTTTTTAATAGAGTTACTCTAGTATTTCACCATTTTGTATAATACTAACTCATCATCTCAAATGGATATCCCTGATGATTTTAAGGAAAATTCTTTCTTTCATTATTTTTAGTGCTTTTAATGTAACTGAATATTTTTTTTACCAAAGTCCTTTTAACATATATTATGAGAACATAGTTTTATTTTGCCTTGTTAATGTAGTTAACTAATTATAACCTTATTATTTTTAATAAAAGTATTTTATTATTTTCCAGTTACATATAGAGATAGTTTTCAACATTTGTTTTAATAAGATTTCCAATTCCAAATTTTTCTCCCTCCCTCCCCCCCTCCCCCCTCCCCTAGACAGCAGGTAATCTGATATAGGTTATATATATATATATAAACACACACACACACACACACACATATATATATATATATATATATATACACATATATATAATATAACATTAAACATATTTCTGCATTTGTCATGTTATAAGAGAAGAATCAGAGCAAAAAGGAAAAATCTCAAAAAAGAAAAACAACAGCACCAAAAACAAAAGAAATAGTATGGTTCAATCAGCATCCATATTCCACAGTTCTTTTTTTTCCCCAGATTTGGAGAGTCTTTTCCATCATGAGTCCTTTGGGACTTTCTTGTACCATTGTATTGGTGAGAAGAATCTAGTCTATCACAGTTGGTCAACACATAATGTTGATGATACTGTGCATAATGTTCTTCTGGTTCTGCTCATCTCACTCATCATCAGTTCATGCAAGTCCTTCCAAGTTTCTCTGAACTCTTCCTGCTCATCGTTTCTTACAGCACAATAGAATTCCATTACATTCATATACCACAATTTGTTCAGCCATTCCCCAGTTGATGGGCAACCCCTCAATTTCCAATTCCTTGCCACCACAAAAAGAGAAGCTATAAATATTTTGGTACATGTGGGTCCTTTTCCCTTTTTTATGATCTCTTTGGGAAAAAAGACCCAAAAGTGGTATTGATGAGTCAAAGGGTATGCACAGCTTTATCGCCCTTTGGGCATAATTCCAAATTGCTCTCCAGAATGGTTGGATCAGTTCACAGCTCCACCAACAATGCATTAGTGTTCCAATTTTTCCACAGCTTCTCCAACATTTATTATTTTCCTTTTTTGTCAGATTAGCCAATCTGATAGGTGTCAGGTGGTACCTCAGAGTTGTTTTAATTTGCATCTCTCTAATCAATAGTGATTTAGAGCATTTTTCATATTATAACCTTACCATTAAACATCTTTATGTTCCCATGAGAAATCCCACTCAGCTGTAATTGGATTTGTTACCATGTCATATCTATGAGTATGTTATTTAATATTTTATGACCATGTTCATTAATGACATGGGACTATAATTTTCTTTTTAGGGACTCTGAGGGGTTGAGTGATTTACCCAAGGTCACATAGTTTATAAGATTTCAAAATCAAAGTCCTTGATTCTTTCTACCAGCAAAGTGAGTACCATTCTTAGATGGATCTAAAGCAGCCAGGTTTTGAAGGCAAAGGAATGGGTAAGATGACCCCTCAAAGTTCCTTCCAATGATTTGCCCATTCTCAGTGGGCCAGTATAGGGGGTGCCCTTCTCCCTTCCCAACAAGAGCCTCCAGTTAGGTTCATTCACTGTATTTCACAGGTGCAAAGATAATCATTCATAACAAGTCCTGGTGACACCAGCCCTGTGGTCTCTTTGTATTCATCCTCTCTTCTTTGTTCCCATGGTCTCCCCCCTACAATGGGACCTCATTGCCCCCACCCCCATCCCATCTAGACCATGGCAATGGCCTCTTCACATATTTTATCTCCTACTCTGTCTCCCCATGGCCTTCAATTGTTTTCTGTTTTGGCCAGAAATGCTCTGAATCTTTCCTTCCCAAACTGATATTTTTTGTGATGATGAATTAGGCCAAATTTTGTCTCAATTCTTAACTACCCCTTAGCCATTGAATGGGCGTTGCCTCAGACAAACCAAAGCCTGGAGAAGACCTCAATTTAGAAAGGCCAAAGTCATTCAATGCATCCTGGATCATCACCCATTATCTTGACTTTTGTCTTGACACTGGATTTCAATGACTGGAGGAAAGAGTGAGTCTGACAACTTTGTGTATCTCTGCCTCACTTAAATCCAATTCACTTGCAAGTCAAGACATCATTCATGATGTAATTGGTCCTCTTTATGAACAAAGGATAAACAACAAGAACAATAACAATGGGGTTCCACATCAAACCAGGAAAAGCCAATGGTGGTAGGGGAGTTCTAGGAGCAGGCACAGGGGGCTCTGCATGCTACCAACCTGCTAGGGGGTTGGAGGAAGGTGGTGATCTGGTTTCTAAATATAATAAAGAATATAGGATGGAATTCGTGCCCCTGATTTAGAGCATGCACAAATATGCTGTGTTTTCTGAGAAGAAGAAGGAGGAGGAGGAGGAGGAGGAGGAGGAGGAGGAGGAGGAGAAGGAGGAGAAGAAGGAGAAGACAGAGAAGGAGAAGGAGGAAGAGGAGGAGTCAAAATTAATTAATTAATTAATTAGTGTCAAAGCCAGAAATGAGAGCGCATACCAATACCAAAGGCTCCAACAGAGGAACTGGGCCTCTCTTCTTGCTAAGGACAAGGCACGGATTTAATGGAGGCTTAGTGCACATGTGCAGATCACCTAAGATGGATAATGGCTGGAAGCAGCCTCTTTCCATTGGCTCTGTAGCACATTCTGCTTTTAAAACAACTAGACCGTGACTGTCTCACTCTCTTTTCCCAGTGTCCAGACAGGGAGAAGGTCCTGTTTACTCACATCATGGGCATCCTGAACTGAACTGCTGGCAGGGAGGGCTACCTTCCCCTCCCCATCCCACCTATGCCCTGGGTCCCCACCCCAAAAACGGGCTCAGGGTTTTGTTCTGATCTGTTCCATGTGTCCTTTTCCATTCTGGCCACAGGCAGTGGAATAATCCCTGGACCCAGACTCGAACCTTGGCAACCTTGAAGACAGAATTCTGGGCCAGATGTTGCTGCAAGTCCAGCAAGGAAGGGCTGAGAAACCAGGGTGCTGGGATGCAAGGCCAGGGAAGCTTTGGGCCTGGAACTTGGTGGGGCTGATACTATACTGAGCCAAGCTGTGAACCTAATCCCCATCCTCTTCTCAGGAACTGAGGTGGTACAACTGAGGTGCCCTACCCCAGGTGTTGGAGGCAGGGGAATTTTTGTATGTTTGTTCTCTCTACACCTTAGAATGTTCTTTTGTAAAAGCTAATCTGACTCTGAAATGGTTAAAGGGAACTTTGTGCAAGGACCCTTAGAATTGGGGGGACTTTATCTCTAGAGCCTGGGGCCAATGGCCCCCAAATCCCCTTAATGGTACTGGAGAAACTTAGGGAGGGGAATTTAGATTCACAACTTGGCTTGGTCCCTGTATAGTATCACAGTATATAGTATGTGAAATATACAGCCTTCAGGCAGTGGGGCAAGATCTTCATCCATGAGAATGACTGTCTAAGCTTTGAAGGCACAGTGAGGAGGTATCCTTCCCCCACCCTAGCCAGGCCATAAACACCAGGCTTCTAGGCATGCCTGTGTCTGAGATGTAGCTGTCTCCCACCTGTGTCTTCTTTGCTTTGGTACAGAATTTTATAAGATCTCAAAAGGTCAGAAGAGGTTTTAGGAGTCCAATGGTCTGACCCAGGAAAGAGTGATTTGCTTGACCCATTTCAGCAGTGGATCACCCTGGTAGCCCAGATGCTATTTTCTACATCAAGGAAACTCATACATCATCCAGGTCACATCTAGAAGTGAATTTGGTGATCCCAACTCAGTAGTATGGACTTGCTCTTTCCCAGGACCCAGGTAGAAGAAGAGAGATGATGCCCCCATTTGGGGAGGAGGGGATGTGTTTGTAATCCCATTCTTGCTCTAGTCTATCAATACTCTTTGTAAAAGTGAATTGATATTAATTACTTATTGCTGATATCAAGCAAATATCAAATGGCTAAATTAATAGTATAACACTTATCATTGGTGTTGATGCTATAGAGGGGATCCTAACTGTCTCTAGGTGATTGATATCAGTGAGTACATGCCAGACTGGGGGCTTGAGCTGAAAGTATTAGAAGAACACCACTGGCCCTTGAGGATAGAGTTAGAATTCTAAGAGACAAAGCGCACTGTTGGGACCCTGCCTCTTAGTGGTAGTGGAGGTTGGGAAGAAGAAGAAGAAGAAGAAGAAGAAGAAGAAGAAGAAGAAGAAGAAGAAGAAGAAGAAGAAGAAGAAGAAGAAGAAGAAGAAGAAGAAGAAGAAGAAGAAGAAGAAGAAGAAGAAGAAGACAGCAACAGATGGAGAAGGAGGAGGAGGAAGAGGAGAAGGAGAAGAAGAAAGAGGAGGAGGAAGAGGAAGGAAGGAAGGAAGAAAGGAAGGAAGGAAGGAAGGAAGGAAGGAAAAAGGAAGAAGAATAGCTACCATTCCTGTAGCCTAACATTTGCCAAACTCTTTACATATATTATCTCAATTAGAGCAATACTATTAATAGGGTTTGCCTTGAATTTGGAAAACAACAAATCTGACAAAGTCACTCATGCCATTCCTATAGAAAGTATGGAGAAATTTGGGTTAGATTATAGTACAATTAGATGGATTCAGAACTGGTTGAATGGCTGAACCCAAAGAGTTATCAAGGAGTTGCGATGGTACAGGTCTTCGTCAAGTTTCCAGATGACACCAAGTGGGTTGTGTAGAACAAGGCTAGACATTTGCACCACATATAATAAGATGAAACTTAGTAGTGATAAATATAAATTCTTACCCATTAGGTTCAAAAGTTCAATTTCACAAGAGCAGGATGTGAGAATTATGACTAGAAATCAACCCATATGAAAAAAAATTATTGGGACAGCTAGGTGGCACAGTGGATAAAGCACCGGTTCTGGATTCAGGAGGACCTGAGTTCAAATCCAGCCTCAAACACTTAACACTTAATAACTGTGTGACCCTGGGCAAGTCACTTAACCCTCATTGCCCCATCAAAATAAAAATAAATTTTAAAAAATTATTTGTGGATTGGTGGGGGGAGCTTAGGGGACTGCATCAACAATGTGATGTGTCAGCCAAGACGCAGAGAGGGAGCATCCTAGGCTCTGAGAAGGGGTCTAGTGTTCAGGACAAAGGAGATCACAGTCCCACAGCTTGGTGCCCTGGCCAGATCTCATCTGGAGTGCTGTCCAAAGATATGGGCATTGTATTTGAGAGAAGACCTTGACAAACTGGAATACATTCTGTGATGGTTAACCAGGTTAAGAGAGTAACTCAAAGCCTTGCATTTTCATCACATGAGATTATATAGGTAAAGTATTTGAGAACCTTAAAGTGCCATATAAATGTTAATTGTAATTATTACTGATGATCATGATTAATGATGATAAATTAAAGGAAATGGGGTGAGTCATAGCTTCATATATTTAGAGCCAGAGGGGACTTTAGAGGCCATGTAGCCTGATCCTCTTATTTTACAGGTGAGGAAACTGAGGCCCAGAAAGGTTATATGATTTTCCCAAGGTCATCCAGGTATTAAACAGCTAAATCAGGACTGGAATCCTGGCTCTCTCTGTTTCTCCAAATCCACTAGCTATTTCTTTTCCTTCTTCCTTCCTTCCTTCCTTCCTTCCTTCCTTCCTTCCTTCCTTCCTTCCTTTCTTTCTTTCTTTCTTTTGGGGGGGGGGTAGGGGGGATGGAGCAATGAGGGTTAAGTGACTTGCCCAGGGTCACACAGCTAGTGTCAAGTGTCTGAGAATGGATTTGAATTCAGGTCCTCCTGAATCCAGGGCCGGTGCTTTATCTGCTGCGCCACCTAGCTGCCCCCACTAGCTATTTCTGCAATGCTCTCTGTCTAGTTTGGGGATGTAGCCGGGATGGGACAGCTGTCTGGGGTACTAAAGGGTTGTCATGGAAAAGAGGAGCTGACTTACTTGGGTTGGTTGGTGGGTAGAGCTCAGTGCCAGGGGGATCTAGATGGCAGAGACGCAGAACTGGGTTTAATATAAGGAAAAACCTTCCAGTCAGCTGGCCTAAAGTGGAATGGTTCTCAGGGGAGAATCTGTACTATAAAGGGGAAGCCTGATGGATTTGGAGGTAGATGACCTGGGTTTCAATTCTGACTGACATTTTCTGGCTGTGTAACCTTGGATAAGTTACTTTCGTTTCTTCCTCAGTGGTGATGTTCTATTCCTAAATACTATTCCTCCCACCTCCCCCTAACCCCCACCTCCATCTGCCCTTCGGAGCCCTCTCCCAGTCCTCATTCTAGACTCTTGGTGAGCCCTGGCAATGCATCTGACCAATGATCTCAAAGACTCTGGTTCCCTCCAAGCCCCTCAAAGAGAAAAGCTTGGGCTCCCACTGGGTGGGGAAGAGGGGTGCTATAGCAATCTGGCCTCCACAGCCCCCTAGACTGAGAACTCATTTCTCTGGGCCAAGGAACAAGCCCCACCTGCCAACTCGCAGCAGGCCACAGACCGCCGACTGCGTCTATGTGTCAGCCACCCCCCCACCTGTCCCTGGTCTCCTTAGGGGGTCACTCCCTCATCCTAGCCCTGGCCCTAAGCCAGGCAGCCTCTGATTCATCAATCAAGCAGTCTGCCTTCTTTGCCCTGAGTGGCTGCAGGGGGCCTAGGCCAAGCCCAGGACAAAGGGAGAGGAGAGAGGAGGAAGAGGAAGCAGGGAAAAAAGGGGAAAAGGGAGGAGTGTGAGGAGATAGAAGGAGAGTTGAGCCTGATCTAAGAGAATGTGGGCAAGTGCTGGACCCATTCAGAGCAACAGTGAGGCCAGTCCTATTTCCCTACTGTCCAAAGATTTCCCAAGCTATGTTCTTACAGCATTCCTGAGGAGGGGCCCCCTCCCCCACTCATTGCTCAGTTGATGGGGCTGAGCATCATCAAAGGGATGTTCAGGCTCACATCTGCCCTCTCCTTCCAGAAGAATCTGGTTTCTGAACCAAGAATCTCCTTGAAGACATAAAGTCTCACTGGGACCCAAGGGCCAAAAGGAGAGAGCCAAGAGGGACCTCAGGATTGAGAACCTTTGAGATTTTATCCCACACCCTCATTTTACTGGTGAGGAAACTGAGTCTCACAGTTTCCCAGAGTAGGGTGAGTCCAACACTCTCATTGCATAGATGGAGAATCTGAGGCACAGAGGAGAGAATAGAGCTGCCCGAGGTCACTCAGCCATTGAGTTGTGAATCTATTCCTTTTTTTTCCTACTCTGATCACCCTGGCAAGTGGAAGTAAAGAGGGAATGCTATCCAGAGAGGAGTTATAGCCAACAATCACTTGTTCAGTGAGCTTCTAGTGAGTGTTTATTATGTGGTAGGACCTGTGGCCACAAGGACAGAAATTAAACAGTTCTTGTCCTCAAGGTTCTTATATTCTAATGGAGAAGACACATGTGCACAAAAATGCATATATATGTACATAAGTGACACAAATAAGTAAAATACAAGATTGCCTTGGAAGGGAAGGCATCAGCAACTGTGTGAGAAGAGGCAGGAAAGTTCTCCTGTAGAAAATGGTGCTTACTGTTTTGTGACCCTGGGCAAGTCACTTAACCCTCATTGCCTTGCAAAAACAAAAAACAAAAACAAAACAGAAAATGGTGCTTAAATGGTGCTTTTGGGGGAAGCCAGGGAAGTCAGGAGGCCAAAATGAGGAGGGAGAGTATTCCAGTCATGAGGGGAGGGGTCGCCAATAGAAAGGCCCAGAAATGAGAGGCTGGGACTGAAGCATCATCAGGATTTAGTCGCCACAGAATCCAAGGCTGCCACCCACACCCATGAAGGAAGCCCAACTCTAACATGCCCAGCATGTGGCCCACCAGTGGCCTCTCCTTGTGACTAGTGACCTCCTGAGACAGGGCAGCTCTGGTTGGTGCAAAGCTTTCTCTTTAGCCTCAATTGGCCTCTTGGTAACTTCCCCTACTTGCTCATAGTTCTATCCCCTGGAGCCAAGCAGAACAAATCTAATCCTTCTACTTGACAGCCCTTCAAATACTTGAAGTCAGTCAATTCTCATGTCCAGCCTGAGTTATCAGATTCTTGTGACCTACACAGTCTTGGGAGAGCCCCTTCCCAATCCAGGCTTCTGTTTTCTTCCACAGTCAAATCAGGATTTGCTGATGGTCATGGCCCAGTTCCTAAGTAGCTCTGCCTCCCATGGACCTACCTAGACCGTCTGTTCCTGGGAAACATCTGGGAGGACAAATTGAATCTCTAGGTAAGACATAAGTGGACAAAACTACTTCTTGAAGACAGTTCTATCCCTGCCTGTTTTTGTTACCCAGTGACAGTCTCTCCGGGTCAGGGAGGCTAGGGAAGGAGGCAGCAATGGCGGCGAGGGCAAATCCTCACCTGGTGATTGGGGAGGTCCCTGACCTTGGAGCCAACCCACCTGGGCTCTCATCCCAGCTCAGCTACTTATAAAACACCTGAAGTATTGCTATATTTGGAGTCCCAGCTCAGGGGTTCAAATCCCAGCTTTGCCACTGACCTTGTTACTTAAGTTCTCTGGCTCAGTTTCCTTGTCTGTCAAGTGAAGTGTTGGGTTAAGTTCTCTTCCAGATACAGATATACATTACAAGTTCTCTTCCAGATATACATTACAATCATGTTAATATATCTGTAATCCAATGACCTGGGTGACCTTGGGCCACTTGATTGCTCTCTCTGGGCCTCAATGCCCTCATCTATAAAATGGGGATAGTAACCAGCTTGGTGGGGCTATTATGAAGAATTGTCTGTAATCATCAAAGCACTCTACTAATGGGAGACATTAATTAATGTTAATTATTACAATCATTACCCTAGAACCTAATGATGCTAGGGGCCAGGTTGGGGAGTTGCAGTAATCCTTTCCAACACTAGAGGTTACCCAATCCCACACTAGGTGACTTCATCTCCCAGCCCCCTGGTGGCAGAAAGTGTTATACACCTCCCAAAGAGATTTTGGTGTTTTGGGTTTTGGTTTTGGGTTTTTTTGAGGGGTGGGGGTAGAAATTGAATTGGGGGTGAACAGATTCCTTATTACAGATCAACAGACCCAACCCTCAGCAATCTCCCTTTCCGTTCCCTTCTTTCCCTGCCTTGAGATTCTTCCTCTCCCCCAGCACCCCATGGTCCATGAGCTTCCCACTGGGCCACCCTACTTTCTCTGGATGGTCCTCAAACCTCTGTACTTTTGACTCCCTGGCCCCTTCCATTTCAAAACTTACTCATCCCGAGACCCTTGTATTGGATTGAGAGGGAGAAGCCTGCCTCTGACACTCCCTTGGGCAAGTTGGGTGCTCTCTTCTGGCCTCAAGTTTTCTCCTCTGTAAAATGTGGGTGCAAGTATTCACTTCTGACTTCCCAGGGCTACTGTGAAGCTCCATGCTTTACTAGGTGTGTGTCTATGGGTAAAACCTTTCTCATCTTTTGGCCTGAGTGTCTCTATTGCAAAATGGGTTAATAAGCAGACCCCCCCCAGGTGGGTTCCAGATGAGAAAATGAAAAGGAGGATGTTTTGGCATATTATGTAAAATGACCTGGACATGATGGGGAAATGATAATACTAGTTCTCTACAATCCACAAGGCAATGAAGCTGTAACGATTGGAATGACGCCACCTGCTGGATACTTACTGTAGAAGAGTTCTGCCCATGAAGCAAAGGTCTTTGAGGGCAAGACCAGGCTTCAGGAAGTGACGCGGACTAGTGGGAGGAGGAAGGAAGAGACTGGCGCTCGGTCTCGCTCTTTTTCCTTTGGACTCTGGTGGAGAGCGGAGCTAGAAATGTGCTCTCCCTTTAATAGATAGGAATCTAGGCCTTTCTCTCTCTTTACCAAATTCTTATTCTCCTTAATAAATGCTTAAAAGTCTAACTCTTGCTAAAGCTTATAATTTATTGGCGACCACTCATTAGATATTTTAGACAGACTAGCTAGAATTTTAGCCCTTAACAGATGGCTGACCACGAAGAGGAAAGCTAAACCTCAGTCTTCTTCTGATCTTCTGGTTGGGTAAGAAATTTCCCCTCCCTCTCCCTTTAACTGCTACGTACTGGCGTACTGGCTGTGTTTTCCTTTAAATTTTTTTCAAATGGACCTTTTAAACTCCCTAATTATCCTATTTTTGATTTTAGTCTGTTTAACCAGACAAATGGGAGATAAGATCATGTTAATGCTTTGTTTTTGTGGATTTTCTATTTTTCTTTTTATTTTTGTTAAAAGAGCCAGCAACTTACTCACACAAGGAAATATCTCTCCCTCTCCCAACCATGCTTTTTCAGAGAAACCTGAAGAGATTCCCGCAGCTTTTCCCAGTTCTAACAGTAATTGTTGCTTTAATTTTGCATGCCTGGAGGCAATGACCCACCCTCTAAAAGCTTTTAATCCCCTAGCACCTGGAGGCAAAGTGGGGGAAGAGGAATCCAGGCCTGAGTTCAAAATAAAATCTGATTCAAATTGTGCTGGTCCCTCCCCTCCTCTACAGACCCCACCCTCTACTCCTCCCATGGCCAAGCCCATTGCTTCCCCAGCCTGGGAAGTCCAGAGATCTGATGCGCATGCTCAACTTTCTCTAACTACATTTGCAGATTCAGGCTCAGCCCTTCCCCAGCCTGGCTGTGCTTCTGAGACAACCTTAGAAAACCCTTTAAATTCCAGATATGCTCGTTTTGTTGATAATTTTGCTAACCTGCTTTTGTCTTTCATTAGTAATCTTATAAAGCATTTGTATGGTGAAAAGACTGACAGACAATATAGAGGGGTTAAAGAAGAAAAATTTAAGCTGTATAAGAATGACAATCATCAACATAGTTCAAGACTCTGCTTCTTTTGCCATGGAAGGGTATATATTGTACAGAAATGTAGAAGTAAGGGGCAAGGTATTGATATGAGTGTTGGGGATTTTAGATATCAGAATCAAAAGTGTTCTGAATTCACTCAGAGTAATAGTATCAGTTCAGAGGTTACATAGGATTTCTATGCTATTATATATACATTTTGAAATTAATGGTATGGGTTTATTTTCATAGAGATTTTCATGCTTTTGAGATTGTGACTTATACTTAGTTTCTAAAACAAGGAGAATATTTGTAAAGCTTTTTATAGTCATATGATCAAGTTTATATTTTATAATACTCTTATTAATATTAAGTTCATATTCATTTAGATTTCCCTAGTTTGAATTTCATTGTCTTTTATTGTTCCGTGTGTATTTTTTTCTATTTATTCATCTCTCTAATTTTGAAACATTGCAAGATGGTTTTGATTTCATAATACAATGTTAATTCTAGGAGTATTGTGCTCCCATATTCTGAGTTGTTTGTTTTTGTTATTTTTTCTCAACTGATTATTTGATCAAACTCTTTAAAGCATTTCCCTAGCAAATTGTTTGCCATGGCAAGTGTAAATTGATTCTAGAAGTATTATTTTTGATAAGCATATTCCAAAAAAAAAAAAAAAAAGAGGGGAACATTTGTAAAAGTTGTCTTTGAGATTGTGTTGTGCTTTAACTTGTATTTAAATATGTTCAGATTTTTCACAAAAGTAATTGTATACTAAGTAAAAAAAAAGATATTATTTGAAATTGTTGCATAACTATATATTGTGTTCTGAGTCAAGATGTATTCACATTTTTTGCAATCATTTATTATCCTCAATTTTTAAATCCATATGAGACTTGGATTATGGGAACTTATCATTTAAGACACTAATTACCTTTATTCTGAGTTATCAGATGCCAGTTGGCCAAGATGCCATCCAATCACAAGAGGAATACATGCAAGAGCAGACACTGAACTGTCACATGAGGGGAGACATGCATGAAGTCAAGGTATGGCCGAGGGAACGGCTTTTGACAAATGTTGAGGTTGGATTCTCTTGGTTTAATATTTTATTTTATTTTTCCCCACAATATTGTACAGATGGCTGGAAGTATTGATCCCACCCATCTCACTTCTACACCTGGCTTCTATGCTCCCTCCTATATGCCTGATGCCATGGACATCTGAATCCCATGCATCTGATTAAGTCTGACTCAGTTTCCTCCAATATGTTTGGTGGCATGGACATGTATTCCATCCACCTATTTTAAGCCTGGCATACTGCATGGACAGTATATATTGCTCAAGTGTGGGAATGCTCAAATCCCATCATTTCTCTGTTCTTTTATGGTAACCCCCATAATTATCTCAGGTGTCATGATAAATAACAGTGTTGAATTTGGCCTTGACATCTGTTACTAATTATATTAGATTTTAAAATTTCTCATAATGGCATGAGGATAATTAGGCAGATGATGCAAAAAGTGATAAAAGAAAGATAAAAATTATTTTTATTACTTAATATTGCAGCAATTGTCTTCTCAATTACCCTCCATAAGGGGGGACTATAGTAATATTATAATTTTAAAGAATGTTTCAATTTTTGTTTTATTATATGTTTCATGTGTAACAACTAAGATTCTGAATTCCCTTAGACATGTTTTTGAGAACTTTCATTGTTTGATCTGATTATTGACAAAGCTATTTTAAAGTTGTGTTAAGCTCAATTTTGTAGGAAATTTTCCTGGCTGATTACCAGCATCCACACATCAACCCCTGAAAAGACTTCCATTCCACGACTACACCTAGAGGACATCTGAGAAAAGACTTTCAGAGACTTTAAATGAACAGTTTTGATTTGTTGTTTTGTTGTTTTTTTTCTCTTTCTGTTATAATATACACCATCTGTAACATGTATTCTCTGCAGAGGCCCTCCCTTTGCAAGACTAATGTCAAAGCGTCGGTTCATGAGGACAAAAAAAAAAAATCGCCCCTCTGGACAAAACTTTCTTCTCTTCCTTTTCTATATTGTTGTTCACATATTATTAGTTAGCAATAGTTATCATATTGTTTTTACTGTTCCGTCAAGGAAACATTTTGTTTCTTGAGGAACAACAGGGGGGACTGTAACGATTGGAATGACGCCACCTGCTGGATACTTACTGTAGAAGAGTTCTGCCCATGAAGCAAAGGTCTTTGAGGGCAAGACCAGGCTTCAGGAAGTGACGCGGACTAGTGGGAGGAGGAAGGAAGAGACTGGCGCTCGGTCTCGCTCTTTTTCCTTTGGACTCTGGTGGAGAGCGGAGCTAGAAATGTGCTCTCCCTTTAATAGATAGGAATCTAGGCCTTTCTCTCTCTTTACCAAATTCTTATTCTCCTTAATAAATGCTTAAAAGTCTAACTCTTGCTAAAGCTTATAATTTATTGGCGACCACTCATTAGATATTTTAGACAGACTAGCTAGAATTTTAGCCCTTAACAAGCACTTTCTTTTTTAAGATAGTATTTTATTTGTCATTGTACATATATAACCTATATCAAATTGCTTTCTGTCATGGGGAGAGGGGATTGAAGGGAGGGAGGGAGAAAAATTTGGAACTAGAAATCTTATGAAAACAAATGTTGAAAACAATCTTTACTTTAACTGGAAAATAATAAAATACTTTTATGATAAAAAAATTTTTTTAATTAAAATAAATTAAAAATAGCATTTTTTCCAATTGCACGTAAAGATCATTTTCAACATTCATTTTTGTAAGATTTTTAATTCCAAATTTTTCTCCCTCCCTCCCTCTCTGCCCTTCCTGCTCCTGAAGCCAGAAAGCAATCCGATACAGGTTATACATTACAATCATGTTAAACATGTTTCCACATTAGTCACATTGTGAAAGAACAATCAGAACCAAAGGAAAGAATCACAAGAAAGAAGAAAAAAACAACAAAGGTGAAAATAATATGTTATGAAGCATTGTCTTAATGGGGTGGGGTTAAGGAGAGGAGAGGGGAGGGAGCAGGGGCAAGGAGCAGGTGAGCATGGTCATGTGGGCCCCCAGAGAGGGGTGAGTGAGCCCAAGTCTCTTCTGACCCCAGCTGACCACAGGGTACTTTCAATTTTGCCACCATCAAATAAAACATTCCCCCTCTCTGGGCCTGAGTGTCATCTACACCAGGGCTTCTTAAACTTTTTCCACTCTCAATCCCTTTTCACCCAAGAAATTTTTATACAACCCCAGGTATATAGGTATATAAAATAGGTCTAACATAACCTTTTGCTGTTGCCAAATTTTTCACACACACCCTCATTCAGTT
This sequence comes from Dromiciops gliroides, assembly GCF_019393635.1. NCBI lineage: Eukaryota > Metazoa > Chordata > Mammalia > Microbiotheria > Microbiotheriidae > Dromiciops > Dromiciops gliroides. The sequence goes on from NC_057864.1 coordinate 30,197,036, forward strand.
ACAAGGTCTCACTCATATGGGGTAAACCCACAGTCTAAGAAGCTACAATCTATGCAAGAAGGATAACACTATTTAGAGCTACATACAAGAGGAAATGAGAGCAGTTATGTAACAAAGTTCTTGCCCACCATTGTTATCCCAGCATACTAGGTCAGAGTAGATGGCAACAGCTCTGACCTCTGAGTCTTCTGAGCACAACCCCAGGACTCTGCTGCACCACACTGCCTTAAATCAGGATGGATGAAACTCACATAGCCGGCCCTACATGAACATGATCCCATTTGATTCTCATTTATCCTTTGAGAAGTGCACAAAGTATTGTTCCCATTGCTTGGAGGGGAAACTGAGGCACAGAGTAGGGACATCACAAGTTAAAAAGAAATAGGACCAGGCTTCAAACCCAGGTTTTCTGTCTCCAATCCCAAGGCTCTTTGCTCACAAAGAAGTGTAATGACTTAGGGGGTCAGAGTAGCCTTTGGACTATAGAATGTCAGAGTGGGCAGTAATGTAAAGGTCACAGAGTCCAAGTCCTTGATTTTATGGATGAGAAACTGAGGACCAGAGAAGCCAGTAACTGGGAGCCCTTGGATGGTGGAGACACAAACGTCAGAATTCCATGAAGGAGGAGTTCCTACATAAAGGCCCAGAGAAAAGAATATTGAGGGCTAAATGAGCTCCTGGGGTCACAGATTTAAAGCTGGGGGGGGGGGGCCTGAGAGGCCATTTTTAGTCCAACCTCCTCATTTTACACAGGAGGAAATGAGGCCCAAAGAGAGGGAAAAAACCTGCCAAGGTCACAACAGTGGTAAGTGGTGGAGCCCATGTGATCCCAGGTCTGACTTCAGAACCAGGACTCTCTTTAGAAATATTTTTTATTTATTTCATTAAATATTTCCCAATTACATGTAAAAGGTAGCATTCTTTTGGGGGGGTGTGGTAAAATATGAAAGTTTTTAACAGTCGGTTAGGATAAGTGAAAGACGCCAGTTTTTCAGGGACCACCCTTTTGGGGAGGAGATGAGCGGTCTGCCTGCTGCGCATGTCGGACTGCCTGCCGGGTGCAGTCCGCCTGCTGCGCATGTCAGACTGCCTGCCGGGTGCAGTGCGCCTGCTGCGCATGTCAGACTGCCTGCCGGGTTTTTTTTGACTTCCGGGGTGGGGAGAACGGGAGTAGCCTTTTTTTTGCCGGCTTGGCGGGACTCCGGGCGGCGCGGCACAGACGGTCTGACTCACTCCAAAGGTGGCCCAAATCGGTTTGGTGAGTTTTTATAAGGAATATAGACAGCCTAGATTTAAGACGATTTGTACTGTATTTCTGTTTTCCTATCCTTCTAATCAACAACACCTTATATACAATAAAGGCTCTATCTAGAAAACCAGAAGCTTCTTCCATTTACTAGTCTGGGAGATGAATTAAGGGAAGGGTTAAGTAGGGGAGATTTATGATCTAATATCCAATTTTAAATCTCACAGTTTGGCGACCCCGAAGGGACCTTAAGGACCCTCCCACCCTCCCTAGTTTGGCCATAAGCCGGCTAATTCGGTGGATTTTCCAAATACCCCCCCCCCCCCCCGCGGACTTTCCCTTTGTCTAATCTCCCTTAAAGACTTTAAGCCTCTAAAAGTCTTGCTTTAAACAGAAAAGCCAGCCCAGTTTAAAGGGCAAGATGCTCGAATATTCTACCATCCCTTTGATTTTTCTCATCGGAATGTATTGGGACAGCATAACATCCCGACTTAGAGGAATAGTTTATTCAATGGTCCTTCATAACATTATTGGTTTTTTCCTCATTCAGGCAGCAAAAAGTTTTTTGTATAATAGTATACGTGAGAATCTTTGGGAAAATACGTTTAATATAAGTAGAAATTTTATGCCTGCAATTGAAATACCTTTTAATACCACATCCATAGTTCATACGACTAAGGATTTTATTTTTTTTTGTTGTTTTTTTTTTGTTTTTGTTATTATCATTGTTTTTGTTATTATCATTGTTATGATGTGGGGGAAACTCTCACATATGGAGAGAGACCTCAAAATGGCTGTTTCTACTAGAGATGATCCAAGTTCAGAATCAGATCAGCAGAAACTACTCCCTCTGCAGGAAGCTATAGAACATAGTAAGAAGGGAGTGCCAATTCAAGTCAGAAAATATAGCCCCTTTAGACCAAGTGACTTGAGCGCATGGAAATCAATCATCCCTAGTTTTGAGAAAAATCCAAACACTGTAATTTCACAGTTAAGGACTATATTTAATGCATATCAACCCAGTTGGGCTGATGTTACTTGCCTTTTGGAAACTTTACTGTCCCCAACTGAGATTACAGATATTATCTCAGCAGGAAATGCCCTTGTTGCGAAAGGTAAGGCCGATGTGGAATGGCCTCTAAAGGATCCAGAGTGGAATTATAATGATGATAGGGATTTCCAAAGATTAAAAGATGCTAGAGAAACACTTCTGAAGGGAATGGAATCTTGCTCTAGAAAACCGGAAAACTGGCAGAAATTTTTAAGCCTACCTCAGGAGGCTAATGAAAGACCAAACAGATTTTATGATAGACTTTGTGAGGCCGCTAGACAGTACACCAGATTGGATCCAGTAGATTTAAGAGATTCCTGTATCATTCTCAACACATTTGTTTATAATTCACTGCCAGAAATACGCAGATACTTTCTGAAACAATGTCCAGACTGGAGAAATCTCTCAGTAGATAGAATTAAGGAACTTGCAAATTATGTCTTTGACTCACGTGAGGAAGATCCAGATCACCCTAAACAGAGCATTCTGGCACCAGCGATTCCTAGTCAGCCATGTGGACACCGGAACAAGGACACTAAGGTGTGTTGTTACTGTCGTAAGGAGGGGCATGAATTGAGAGAATGTAGGACTTGGAGAAGAAATTCTAATTCTAATTACAGGCGAAATCAAAATAGAAATAGATCTTTTTGGAGGAATACAGAAAGGCAGTACCAGAATAATGGTAACCAAGACCCCCCTCAGAAGAGGACACAGGAATGATGGTGTCTTGGGGAGGAATGGAACATAGATAATGAAAGCCATATATTCCCAGATCCAGATTTTTTGAATGCACTTGTGCCAGTCCATTCACCTCCCCAGAGTAATGAACCACATGTCACCTTAAAAGTGGGGGAGACTTATTATGATTGTCTGCTAGACACAGGAGCCTCTAAATCAGTATTAGTAAGCAAACCAGATGCTGGGTGTAGACCTGTAGGATTTTTGAATGTAGTGGGAGTCTCAGGAAAGAGCCAGAGAGTGGCAAAATTGAATCCTCGCATGGTATCTATGGGGCCCTTAACAGTGGAACATTCATTTTTACTCATGCCTGATGCCCCTGTAAATTTATTAGGTCGTGATCTCCTTTGCAAGCTTAGAGCAACCATATCTTGTGCTCCAGATGGGGCTGTCTCCTTACAATTGCCAGAGGATACTGTTCATTTATTACCAATTTTACTTACAGAAGCTCAAGGAACAGCAGGGGAGGTATCCAAAATCCCCTCTGACATTCCTGAGTCTTTATGGGCCTCATCCCCTAATGAGGTGGGGCTCCTTAAGTCTGCCATGCCTGTTACCTTTAAAGTTAAGGGGGGACCACCCCCCTCCATTCCACAGTATCCATTGTCTAGGGAAGCAATAGAAGGGATCACCCCTATAATTGAGGCTTTGAAAAGCCAGGGTATTATTATTCCATGTCATCACTCTCCATGCAATACTCCCATTTTGCCAGTTAAAAAACCCAAGCCTGGGCCAGATGGTAAACCTGTTTATCGCTTTGTGCAAGATCTTAGAGCGATTAATAATTATGTTATTCCTAGACATTCTATAGTCGCAAATCCGGCTATGATAATTTCCTCAATTCCCTATGAATCTACATGTTTCACAGTGGTAGACCTTTGCTCTGCCTTTTTCTCCATACCAGTACATGAGGACTTCCAATATTTATTTGCTTTTACCTGGAAAAATAGACAGTGGACCTGGACTAGACTCCCACAGGAATTTGTAGACAGTCCCACATTATTTTCCCAAATTTTACAGCAGGATCTGGCCTCTATTACCTTTAAGGGCTCCACACTAGTACAATATGTAGATGACTTACTTTTGGCCTCTCCTAATGCTGAAATTTGTCAGGAAGATAGCCGTCACTTACTGCTGGAGCTGCACAAGAGAGGACACAAGGTTTCCAAGACAAAGGTACAATGGTGTTTGCCCCAGGTAGAATATTTAGGATTTATTTTGGCTGCTGGAACTCGCTCTGTCTCTTCTAAGAGAGTCCAGGCCATTCAACAACTCTCTGCCCCCACTACTAAGAGGCAGTTGAGAGCCATTCTGGGAGCAGCTGGGTACTGTAGACAATGGATACCCTCTTTTGGTGAAATTACTAAACCCCTCATAGCTCTTACAAAAAGTTCTGTTCCAGACAGTTTACAGTTGGATCCCCAGCATCTCTCAGCCATAAAAGAATTAAAACGGGCCTTGTTATCAGCACCTGCCCTAGGACTGCCAGATTATAGTAAGCCTTTCACTCTCTTTGTGCATGAACAAAGGGGGGTGGCTTCTGGAGTCCTGACTCAGTCACTGGGGCCTAACCAACGTCCTATAGCCTACTATTCAATTCAGCTGGACCCTGTAGCGGCTGGAGCGCCACCTTGCCTTAGAGCAGTGGCGGCCACAGCGCTTTTGGTAGAAAAAGCCTCTGATTTGGTCCTAGGTAACCCTCTAACTGTGCAATGCCCTCACGAAGTGGAGGCTCTCTTACTACGTCACAGGACACAAGCCTTTTCAGATCAAAGGCTGGCTAAGTATGAAATAACCCTGTTAGGTAATGAGAATATCACTTTAAAACGCTGCACAGTTCTTAATCCAGCAACACTACTCCCTAACTTACCATTCTCGGGGGAACCGTTGCATGACTGTGCTTCTTTAGTTGATATGGCTGAAAAACCCCGTGATGATCTTTTTGATACACCTTTAGAAAATCCTGATCTTGTCCTCTATACAGATGGTTCCTCATTTATGAGAGAGGGAACCCGTTTTACTGGAGCTGCTGTAGTTTCTGATTATGACACCCTCTGGGCAGCTTCTCTGCCTTCCCATTTTAGTGCACAGGCTGCTGAACTTGTGGCTCTTACACAGGCCTGTAATATAGCTAAAGATAAGAGTGCCACCATTTTTACTGACTCGAAATATGGCTTTGGCATATGCCACTTTATTGGTATGATTTGGCGTCAACGAGGCTTTCTAACATCCTCGGGCAAGGCTATTGCCAATGGGGACCTTATCAAGGACCTCTTAGATGCCCTAAAACTGCCTTCTTCCCTAGCCGTTGTACATTGCCCTGCCCACACAGGGAATAGTGATCCTGTTTCAAAGGGAAATGCACGAGCCGATTCTGCAGCCAAGCTTGCTGCATTAGAAGCTCCTGAACATGTATTTAACCTTTCACCTTCTGAGGATATTCCTTCCAACCTAACCTATGACGATTCTGAAGTAGAAAAGTGGAAAAAGAAATTTAAGGCGAAACAGATCAATGGCATCTGGGTGTCTCCGGAAGGTAAGCCATTTCTTCCCCGGAAATTCTACCACCAGGTATGCCTCTCTGTTCACAGAAAAGGCCATTTTGGTACACAAGGCATTGTAGACTCTATTAAGAGAACCTGGATAGCACCAGGTGTGACTAATACAGCATCTCGAATCTGCTCGGGCTGCTCCACATGTCAGTCTTATAATCAGTATGCTTTTAAGGTCAAAGCTTATGGAGGGCGTCCTCTAGCATATACACCTTTTGAGCACTTACAAATTGATTATATTACTATGCCAAAAGCAGGACATTATAAATTTTGCCTTGTTATAGTTGATCAGCTCACTCGGTGGGTGGAGGCCTTTCCCAGCCCCCGAGCCACAGCTGCCTTTGTTGCCAAAATTCTTCTTAAAGAGATAGTACCTCGTTTTGGCCCACCAGCCCGCATCGATTCTGACAAAGGCACACATTTCACTGATTCGATTTTATCCCAAATCTACTCTTTCTTGGGAGTGACTCCAAAATTCCACACGCCCTACCATCCACAAAGTTCAGGCCAAGTCGAACGTATGAATAAAGAGCTTAAGAGTATGATTGGCAAATTATGTACTGAAACCCATTTGAAATGGCCTGATGTTCTACCATTGGCATTATTCTATCTACGAAGTAGACCAAGAGGAGAACTTCATATATCTCCTTATGAAATGCTTTTTGGTCACCCTCCTATCCAAGCTAAAACTTTTTCCCCAGTTTATACATCACTGGTGGGAGGTGATACTTCTGTTGCTTCCTATATACAGGAATTACAGACCAGGCTACGTGAACTCCATGAGGCAGGAGCTGTGGTCCAGGCAGGACCATTAGACTTTTCATTGCATAACTTCAACCCAGGAGATAAAATATATGTGAAGAATTTTCAGAGAACCAGTGGAACTCAACCTGCCTGGGAAGGACCTTTTCAGGTATTATTGACAACTCCTACCGCCATTAAAATTGGTGAAAAAGACTCATGGATTCATTGCTCTCATATAAAGCCTGCACCATTCATAGGTGAAGAGATTTCAGATAGACCTGAGGTAGACGCTAAAGAGGTAAAAACCCTAACGATAGCAACTGTTAAAGAGCAAAGAAAGTTCAGAGGAAACAGGAAGTTCCCATTTAAGAATCCCACTGATCAGTTAAATGCTTTGGGACTCAGTCTTCGTAAAGTATCAGGAGACGGAAATTGCCTTTTTAGGGCTTTAGCAGACCAGCTAGAAGGTCACTGTAGAAATCATCTCAGACACAGACAAGAAGCTGCTTCTTATATGATTAACCATAGACAAGAGTTTGAGTCTTTTATAGTAAATGACTCCCCTTTTGAAGAATATGTTGATGAATTAAAGAAATTTGGAAAGTGGGGAGGAAATGATACAATTGTAGCATTTGCTAAGCAGCATCAGCTGAATGTTGTGGTTCATCAATTAAATCAGCCTTTATTGAAAATCAGTGGCACAGACAAAACTGATGCTACAGAACTCCACATTTTCTACCATAAAGAACATTATGACAGCATTAGAAAGATCAATGACAATTCAGAAACCCCTGCCACTTTGGCATGCAGAGAATTGGGGAACCAGTTAAAACAATGTGGCATACCCCAAACTCTAGCAGCTTAAATACCTTATAATTTAACAAGCATTTCCTTCTACAGGCAAAAGCACTGAAGTACATGGCCTAGTTTTCTGGCCTACCTCAACTATTTTTTTTTTTTTATTAATTTTTGGGTTTTTTTGTTTTTGTTTTGACTTTTGAAAGGCACTGAAAAGACCTGGAATTGACTGCACCTTTAAGTTCTTTAAGAGCACAAAAGGGTGCTTAGCGAATCTTTTGCTTTTTATTTTTTATTTTTGGTTTTGCTTTGGTTTTTTTTTTACTTTTGTTTCTTTTGCTTTTCTTTAAAACTAAATTTTGTAAACTAAGTGATTATTCAAAGACATTTTAAGTATATGCTGTGGGTGAGGCTATCGGGCCTCAGAAGCTACCAGAATTCTTCTTTTTTTTTATTTACTCTTTCTTTTTGAGAGAACCATGAGTTCTAATGAGTTTTGTTTTATTTATTTATTTTTCTCCTTTCTCTTGTATGTTGTTCTGTTTAACTAAAAAGTACCAGAAATTGCTTGATACCTCACTGAAAACATTGAATATTGAATCTTGCTAATTGAAGTCTTATTTCTTTTTGATGAATTAATCACCACTTTAAGTATCTGCTACTGTTATACCAGAGAATTCATGTATAAGATGATGTGGTCTACTTGCTAAAAGAAGATTATGTAATAATGTCTAAAAGAAGATTATGTAACAATGTCTAATATAATCAGCTATTTACATTCGTTTATTATTTATATGTCATTATACTCTGGGTATGGTTTGGAATTATTGTATATATCACTAATATATTCTCAGTTATGCAGCATAGCACACATTTTTACCATCATATTGTCTTTGGTGAAATTAATGAGATTTCAGAAATATGGAAACTTATCATTTCAGAGACTAACTTGCTGTGAACTCTGACGCAGGCCCTGGAGAGAATATATGTGCAACAAAAGGAGAGACAGGTATACGTAAGTCCATGGTTTGCTTATGATGGTGACTATGTAGAGCACAATTACTAGGCACAGTCCAGTATTCATCCTCTCTCCCTCCTAATTTAACCTAATTTAACTGAACTTATTTATCTTTTTATCTCACTCAGTTGAATTCACCTGTGGCCTAGCACAATCACTGGCTGTCTCAGAACCATGAGATATGGTATGATAACCTTTCCATAACATTTTCAGGTGTCATGAACACATACTAAATTTGGCTTTGATCCAGACACATGGTGGTAAAAAGTGTTACACATTGCATAACTACCTCAACCCTCTATTACAAGTCTAACCATATAAAGGAGGGAATGTAATGGAATTTATTAATTTGATCATTGACAATGCTATGCTAAGGTTTTAAAAATACAGCAATTCAAACAGTTAAAGAAGATAATCCAGCTTTCCAGACCAGAGTCCAGAATCCAGTTTTCCAGACCAGAATCCAGTTTCCTCCTGATGACATCTTACCACTTCAAGAAGACAAGAGAACTCAGAGACTTTATATGAACTGTTTTGCTTTATTAGCTTTTACTATCTCCTTTCTGTTATATACTATCTGTGGCATGTACTCTCTGCAGAGGCTCTCCCTTTGCAAGACTAATGTCAAAGCGTCGGTTCATGAGGAAAAAAAAAAAATCGCCCCTCTGGACAAAACTTTCCTCTCTTCCTTTTCTGTATTGTTGTTCGCATATTATTAGTCAGCAAAAGTTATTATATTCTTTTTACTGTTCCATCAAGGAAACATTCCGTTTCTTGGGGAAGCAAAGGGGGGAAATGTGGTAAAATATGAAAGTTTTTAACAGTCGGTTAGGATAAGTGAAAGACGCCAGTTTTTCAGGGACCACCCTTTTGGGGAGGAGATGAGCGGTCTGCCTGCTGCGCATGTCGGACTGCCTGCCGGGTGCAGTCCGCCTGCTGCGCATGTCAGACTGCCTGCCGGGTGCAGTGCGCCTGCTGCGCATGTCAGACTGCCTGCCGGGTTTTTTTTGACTTCCGGGGTGGGGAGAACGGGAGTAGCCTTTTTTTTGCCGGCTTGGCGGGACTCCGGGCGGCGCGGCACAGACGGTCTGACTCACTCCAAAGGTGGCCCAAATCGGTTTGGTGAGTTTTTATAAGGAATATAGACAGCCTAGATTTAAGACGATTTGTACTGTATTTCTGTTTTCCTATCCTTCTAATCAACAACACCTTATATACAATAAAGGCTCTATCTAGAAAACCAGAAGCTTCTTCCATTTACTAGTCTGGGAGATGAATTAAGGGAAGGGTTAAGTAGGGGAGATTTATGATCTAATATCCAATTTTAAATCTCACAGGGGGCAGGGCAATGAGGGTTAAGTGACTTGCCCAGGGCCACACAGCTAGTAAGTGTCAAGTGTCTGAGACCAGATTTGAACTCAGGTCCTCCTGAATCCAGGGCCAGTGCTTTATCTACTATGCCACCCAGTTGCCCCCAGCATTCATTTTTAAATAAATTTTTGAATTCTGAATTTTCTCTTTCCTGCTTCTCCTCTACCCCTTGAGAATGGATATTGATTATACATGGGCAGTTATTCAAAATTCATTTCCACATTCACCACATTGTAAAAGAACACACACACACAAAGTAAAGAATTTTTTTTCAAAGTCAATCTGTACCCAGAATGGATCATCCTTTCTCTAGAGGTGGATATCCCTGTTTCATCATGAGTTCCTTGGAATTGTCTTCCATCATTGTCTGGATCAGAGTAGCCAAGTCTTCCAGAATTGATCATCATTACAATATTGCTGTTACTGAGTACAATGTTCCACTAGAACCAAGACTCTTACTACACAGTCTCTCAACTCCTTGCTTTTATAGATTGGGAAAATTAGGTATAAAAAGGGCTAAGAACCCAGAGCTCTTACTCTTTGTTCTGAACTAGACTCGCCCCTTCAGGGGAGGGTGAGGAGTTGCCAGGAGAGCCGGGGACAGGGTCAGTGACTGAGAATGACTTCTCAGGGGCAGCTAGGTGGCACAGTAGATAAAGCACTGGCCCTGGATTCAGGAGGACCTGAGTTCAAATCTGGCCTCAGACACTTGACACTTACTAGCTGTGTGACCCTGGGCAAGTCACTTAACCCCAACTGCCTCGCTAAAAAAAAAAAAAAAAGAGAATGACTTCTCAGAGAATTAAAATGGTGACCTCTCTGAACCTGGCTCTGTTGCTTGGCAGAGTTGTGATTATTTCCTGGGTAAAGAGTTAGTTATAATGTAATGAAAAGAGAGGGTTTGAATCCCAGGTCTGTTACTTAGTTTGCATAAGTCGCCTTCCCTTTATGAGCCTCAGTTTCCTAATTTGTAAAATATGGAGTTAGAGCAGATTGCTCTGAAGCAATCTGTGAGCCCTCAGCACTTCTTGGGCTCACTGTCCCTTCTGCCTTCCCCTCCTCCAGCCTCCCCACCTCCATCTTCCTACCCCCACTAGGGCTGCCCATTTCTTTCTCTGGCACTTAGAGATTTCAGTTATTTTTATAACAGTTTGCTTTATAATGGTGCATGTTTGCCTACAGTAGCTGTCCATCTTTATGGACAGGAAGTAATAGGCTAGAGGATGTTTGCAGTTAATTGCCGGGTGGAGCCCAAAGCAATGAGCTACTTCCCAAGAAGTCCCAAGTCCAGAGCCTGTGTCCCTCCCCAGCCTCCTCATGCCCACCTGGGCTATAGAATCGGGGGAGTCCAGAAATCAGCCATGTATAGTGTGAAGGATTCAATCCACTTGCTAGCTGGAGGACCTTGAGTCCAACCCTTTCCCTCTCTCATCTCCATTTTTCTCTTTTTTTTTTTTTTTTTTTTTGGTGAGGCAATTGGGGTTAAGTGACTTGCTTAGGGTCACACAGCTAGTAAGTGTAAAGTGTCTGAGGCCGGATTTGAACTCAGGTCCTCCTGAGTCCAGGGCCAGTGCTCTATCCACTGTGCCACCTAGCTGCCCCATTTTTCTCTTTTAAAAGTGGGGTGGAGAATGAAAGGGAACACACATTTATTAAGCACCTACTATGTTCCAGGCAAGATGCTAAACTCTTTGCAATGTTATCCTAGTTGAGATTTATAAATAATATTTATAAACAAAGTGATGGGATCATTGCTCTTGATCTGGAAGATATATTAGAGGTCCCTTATTTCACAAAGGAGGAAACAGGTCCAGAAGAGGGGAAATTGATTTACCCAAAAGGACATAACTAGTAAGATACAGGGCTAAGATTTGAACATGGGTCCTCTGATTCAACATCCAGATTTATTTCCTTTTTAAAAATTTTTTAAATTTTGTTTTTACATCCAGATTTATTTCATCCATCACATGCTATTTACCTCCAGATCAGAAGCTCTCAACCCAGGCTCTGTGAACTTTGTTGTTTTTGTTTGTTGGTGGTGGTTGGTTGGTTGGGGTTTTTTCTATTATCGTTGTACTTCAATATGGTGGGTTTCCTTTATAATTTTCCATATTTTATTTTATGAATTTAAAATATTATTCCAAGAAGGGATCCATAGGTTTCACCAGACTCACTGCCCCAGAGTCCATGAGGTTAAAAAACAAAGCTGAAGAGCCCCTGTTCTAGTCAATGCCCAAGTTCCCTCCTCACTCTGATAATCTATGAACTTTATTCTAAGGTCTATATTTTGCAAGAGGAGATTTCAAAGGTTTCCCAGGACAGATGGAGGAGGCTCCTAAGGCTCAGAGTTCTAGAGGTGAAGGCAGCCCAGGAAGGAGGATGGTAAGCTCACAAGAATAGAATTCTGTAGCTACAAAGAGAAACCATTCTGGTGAGGAGTACAAAGGGCAAAGTCTGATGAGACTGATGGATGTGGGCTGCACAGGGAGCTCGCTGCCCTAATTCGATTTGTAAAAGGTGTGTATAAAAAGAAAGAAGCTAGAGCAGGGGACATAGGATGAATACAGAAGCAGAGCAGGGACTTGAGAGAATATTGCCTGAGCTGCTTAGAATGAGCAAAGCTCAGCCAGGAAAGCTAAGAGCAATGAAAGAGGGTTGGTTGATCGATTGGGTTGGGGAAAAGGGAGATTCCTAAAAGGGACAGTCCACAGCTTAGTGAATAGGATGATGAGAAACTCAACTCTGACTGCTTCCTTTTCCTGGGCTGAGGGAACAAGAATGACTGAAAGAGAGTTGAAGGTCAGGACTAGCCCAAGTGCCCTGGCCCAGGCAGATTCCATGCTGGGAAATGGGGCTGCACAGCCACAATCAGTGACATCTGAAATATCACAAAGGCGAGAGGGCCCACAAGACTGGAGATTGAGAAATGTCCTAATTTTCCAAAAAGGGAAGATAAAAGAGAGTGAAAAATAGAAGACAGTAAGTTAGAGTTTTTGATGCTAGACAACTATCATTAAAGAGGCCATTAGGGAACATCTAGAAAAAGAATCGGTTATTTTTCCCAACAGCTTCATGACAGATAAGTCCTCCCAAATTAACCTTACTGCCTTCTTTTGGTCTTGGACAGATTCGCTAAACTGGCAGGTGAGTTAGTCAATAAGTAGCTACCATGTGCCAGCACAGTGCTAAACACTGGGGATATAAAGAAAGGCATAAAACTGTCCCTGCCCTGAAGGAGCTTACAATCTAATGGGGGAGACAACATGCAAACAACTACCTAGAAGCAAGCTATAGACAGGCTAAATTGGAGATAATTAACAGAGGGGAGGCACTGGAATTAAGGGAGATGAGGAAGAATTTTCCTATGCTTTGGTGTAGCACTTGATGTAGTCTCTCCCATTCTTGTGGAAAAGACAGACAAAAAAACCCACCATAGTATTAGGCGAATTTAGAACTAGTTAAATGACTTAAGAATAATGGTTTTGTGTTGATTTGGAAAGAGGTCTCCAGTGGAATGTCCCAGGGATCTGTCTGGCCCTATCCTGTTGAACATTTTGGTCAATGACTTCTAGTCAATGACTTCAAATTAAATTTGCAGATGGTACAAAGCTTGAGGACATCCTGGAAGACAGAGTCAGGATTCAATACAAAATAGGTGCAAGGTAGTTTGGGAGAGAGAGTGTCAGCAGCAGCTGGGGTGAGGGGTGGGGAATCAGGAAAGGCTTGCTGTAGAAAATGGCAGTGAGTTGCATCTCAATGGAAAAGAGGGACTCTGTGAGATGGAGTTGAGGAGGAATGGCATTCCAGGCACTGGGGTTGACCAGTTCAAAGGTACAGACATGGGAGATAAGTGCAGTGTGGGAGAAAAAGAGAGGAGAGTTTGTCTTAATCACAAAATTGGGTGGGTAGGAAGAGTAATGTCCAATAGGACCTAGAAAAAATAGATTGGGAAAGACTCGAAAGACTTTAAAAGCTAAAAAATAAAAAATAAAAGGAGTTTATATTTGAGGCAATAGGGAACCACAGGAGTATACTGAGTCTAGGATGACATGATTATACCTGAGCTTTAGGAAATCATCTTGGCAGCTGAGTAGAGAAGAGATTGAAGTAAGGAGAGACTTTAAGCAGAGAGACCAAGCAACAAGCTTTTTCAATAGTCCAGGCTGAAGGTGATGAGGTCATGTAACAGAGTGGTAGCAGGGTCAAAGGAGAAAGGAAACATATATAAAAGATGACCCAAAGGTAGAGATGAAGGGATGTGCAAGCGGATAGAATAGGAGGAATAAGAGAGTGAAGAGTCAAGGAAAGACGCCATCCTGGATGACAGTCCAGATGGTGATACTTTCAACAGTCGTAGCAATGTGTGTAAGAGGAAAGGTTGGGGTTGGGGGTATTGAGTTCTGTTTTGGACATGTCAAGTTTGAGATCCTTATAGGGCATCCAATTTGAGATGTCCACTAGACATTTGGTGGTGCCATCCTGTAACTCAGGAGAGAAGCTAGGGCTGGATCTACAGAGCTGGGAATCATCTATCTCGAAGACATATTTGAACCCATGGTTGCTGATGAAGTCAGATGATGTAGAGAGAGAAGGGAAGCAAGTGATACTGGGTTGGGTGGGTGGGCTCCTTATTTCCCACCAGGCTGTACTTCAGACTTTTCCATCATGACCCAGAAATCTCTTCATCCTGAAAGATGACCTGAGCCCTGAAACACACACCTCAGATATACTTCAGGGGTTGAGAGATTTTCATTCTTTAAAAAGAGATTTTAATCCTTCTAGGAGGGGAAGCAGGAGGTTGGGGCCAGAGGCCCCCCATCTACTCCTCAGAGAGAAGGAGTACAGGGCCAGAATTTTATATATCTGCTCCTTTAAATATTCTTAGTCTAGGGGAGTCTATTTTGTGGGTTCAAACTACATTCCTGTTCACAGTTTCTTAATGAGGAAAGGAGATGCCCAAATATTCATAGCAAAATAACAAAAGAAACCCATTTATCCAAGTCAAAAGCAAAACAGAAATTAAAGCATGCACACACACACCCATATATATATATATATATATATATGTGTATGTATGTACACACCCCCCACATACACACGTACACACCAGATAAGATAGATTAAAGGTGCCCTCTCCAGTTAGAAGCAGAACACTTTTGAGGAGGGATAGGGTAAAAGGAGATAGAAAATAGAATAAATATCCTGGGGAGAGAATAGAATGGAGGGAAACTCAGTTAGTAATAGTAACTGGGGAAAAATTCTGAAGCAGAGGCAAGAGCAATGTAAGACGAGGAGGATGATGATGATGACGACGACCACCACCACAACCACCATGACCATGACAACCAGGACTATGGTACTTTGCAGGGCTATTGTGAAGAAAATTCTTTGTCAGGTATTAAGGTAATATAAATGTTAGCTATTATTGTTGTTGCAATAATTAGCCTCATGGGTGTTTTGTAAGGAAATCTCCCTTTAAAGTACTATATAAATATAGTTTACTATTTTAAAAAAATGAGTAGACCCCAGGTGGTGAGTAGAAGTGAGGCCAGCTCTTTGAGCTAGCTGAGCAGCAAGCAAGTTTGGGGTTTGAGTCAGTCTTTGCTAGAGCCAGGGAGCTTATTCATTTTCTCTTCCTCAATTTCCCTGGCTTTATTAACTTCATCTGTGTTGTAAATTTTGTTCTCTTTAATAAAACCTGGTTTGTTTGTAGAAAAAAAAATTTTAAGCAATAAATAAATAAATAAATTATTTTTAAAAAGATGAGCAGGATGCTACCAGAAAAACCTGGGAAGACTTACATGAGCTGATGCAAAGTGAAATGTCCTGTATACAAAATAACAGCAATATTGTAAGATGATCTGCTGAGAATGACTTAGTTATTTTAAGCAATGCAATGATCCAAGACAACTCTAAAGGACTTATGAAAAATGCAGTCCATCTACAGAGAAAGAACTGATGGTACCTGAGTACAGATGGAAGTATATTTTGTTGTTGTTGTTAGTTCCTTTTTCTAAAGTTTTTTTGTCTGCTATATTTTGCACAACTGCATATATATAATTTATATTGAATTGCTTGAGTTCTTAAGGGGGGAATAGGGAGGAAGGATGAGAATTTGGAACACAAAAGTGTTTTTGTTTTTTGTTTTTGTAGGGCAATGAGGGTTAAGTGACTTGCCCAGGGTCACACAGCTAGTAAGTGTCAAGTGTCTGAGGTCAGATTTGAACTCAGGTCCTCCTAAATCCAGGGCAAATGCTTTATCCACTGTGCCACCTAGCTGCCCTCTGGAACACAAAGTTTTAAAAATAGACGTTACAATTTGTTTTATATGTAAGGTGGGGAAAAATTCTAAATAAATAAACAAATAGAAAGAAGGTAAAAAGAAAAAAGGTTCCCTCTCTCTGGGAGCAAGATATCTCAATGAGAGAGGGGAGGAAAGGGAAAGAAAGCTGGTAGGCATAGTGTTGTCTTAAATTAGATTAAGCTAAAAATAAACCAAGAGAAAGAGGGGAGAATTCTAATTTGGAAAAAAACAATAATAGAGATAAAGAAAAATATGAGCCTAACTCTCATAACTTGAAATGTTAATGAATTAAACAATCCAATAAAACAAACAAAAAAAGTGAAAGATTGGATAAGAAAATAAAACCATACAATAAATTGCTCACAAGATACACACACACACAGAGAATAAAAATGAGGGATTGGTAAAAATGACTACATATCAGGGAAATCTATTTAGAATTTTTTAGCATTTTATTTTCCCCCAATTACATGTAGAACCTTTTTTTTTTTTTTTGCGGAGCAATGGGGGTTAAGTTATTTGCCCAGGGTCACACAGCTAGTAAGTATCAAGTGTCTCAGGCCGGATTTGAACTCAGGTCCCCCTGAATCCAGGGTCAGTGCTTTAACTACTGTGCCATCTAGCTTCCCCCTATGTAGAACCATTTTTAACATCCATTTTAAAAACTTTGTATCCCAAATTCTCTCCCTTCCTCCCTCCCCACCTCCCTTTAAGAAGGCAAGCAATTCAATATAAGTTATACATGTGTAGTCATGCAAAACATTTCCATATTAGTCATATTGTGAAAGAAAACAGACCAAAAAACTCAAGAAAAATAAAGTTAAAAAAATATGCTTCAGTCAGTATTCAGACACCATTAGTTCTTTCTCTGGCGATAGATAGCATTTTTCATCATAAGTCCTTCAGAGCTCTCTTAGATCATTGTATTACTGAGAATAGCTAAGTCATTCACACCTGTATATCAGGTAAATCTAAAAAAGCCCAAGTTGTCATCATGT
Organism: Dromiciops gliroides; assembly: GCF_019393635.1. Lineage (NCBI taxonomy): Eukaryota > Metazoa > Chordata > Mammalia > Microbiotheria > Microbiotheriidae > Dromiciops > Dromiciops gliroides. Next base: position 30,213,856 of record NC_057864.1, read on the forward strand.
TATCAGACAAAGCAAAAACAAACTTTCAAAACATTAAAAAGGGATAAATAAGGAAACTATGCTAAATGACAAACAAATGTCTTTATGAAACTTATATGTTCCAAATGCCTTAGCATCCAAATTCATAAAGGAAACATTAACTGAACTACAAGAAAATATAGACAGTATCACCATAGTAACAGGAAATGTTAAAGTTTCTCTCTTAGTTGAGGATAAGTATAACAAAAAGATAAATAAAAAGAAAAATATGAAACTGAAAAAAATGCTGGAGAAACCGGAGCTAAAAGACTGCTGGAGTCTTCTAAATGAATCTGCAAAAGAATGTAAATATTTCTCAGAATCACAAGAAACTTACAAAAATTGACCATGTATTAGGGCACAGAGATATTTCAAACAAATGTAAAAAGGCAGAAATAGTAAACACATCCTTTAATCAATTTGGGGGTATAAACAAAAGACACACACCCAAATAGTAATTTAACAATGAAATCCTAAATGAGTGGGTCAAGGAACAAATAATAGAAACAAGTAATAATTTTATGAAAGAAAATGATAATGAGAGAAAATATCAAAATTTCCAAGATGTGGCTAAAGTAGTTCTTGAAGGAAAACATGTCCACACAAAAATACATTAACAAAATAGCAAGCCTAAAATTAGCATGAAAGAGGAGATATTAAAAATTAGAGAATATATAGAGAAATTGGAAACAAAAAACTCAATAGAAGTGATAAATAAAACTAAAGTTGGTTCTTTGAAAAAAAACTAATAAAATCCATAAACCTTTAGTTATTCTGGTTAAAAGGAAAGGGGGCAGGGGGCAGCTAGGTGGCCCAATGGATAAAGCACCTGGATTCAGGAGGATCTAAGTTCAAATCTAGCCTCAGACACTTGACACTTACTAGCTGTGTGACTCTGCGCAAGTCACGTAACCCTCATTGCCCTGAGAGGGGAAAAAAAAAGAGTCATTGGGAAATATTTAATAAAAATAAAATTAAAGGGAAAGGGGCAGAAATTAAATCAACAAAATGACAAATGAGGTAAAATCACAACAAAACAAGAAAAAAGAAAAAGAATTATCAGAACTTACTATTCACAAATAAACTGAGTACACATACCTTCAAATACCTTCAAAAACATAAAATCCCTAAACTAACAGAAAACCAAATGGAGATCCTAAATAATCCAATCTCATAAAAAAGAAATAGAATTGACAGTAAAGGAACTTTCTTTGGAAAAAAAAAACAAGTCTCCTAGTCCTGGTGGAGTCATAGGAGAGTTCAGTCAAATTTCTAAAGAACACTTAGTACCCATACTACATAAATTATTCTCAAAAATTGAGAAAGCACCCTACAGACTACTTTTATAAAACAAACATGTTTCTAATACCTAAGCTAGGAAAGAATAAAGCATGAAAGTACTAAAAACCAGTATCCTTAATGACTATCAATTCAAGTATTTTATATAAAAATCTGTCAAATGGACTACAGGAATTTATCAAAGAAATCATTCATTAAGACTAACTTGGTGGGGGCAGCTAGGTGGCACAGTGGATAAAGCGCTGGCCCTGGATTCAGGAGGACCTGAGTTCAAAGCCAGCCTCAGACACTTGACACTTATTAGCTGTGTGACCCTGGGCAAGTCACTTAACCCTCATTGCCCTGCAAACAAACAAACAAACAAACAAAAAAAGACTAACTTGGTTCTCGATTGATAAATGATTAAAGGATGTGAATAGGCAGTTTTTGGAAGAAGAAACCAAAGTTATATGTAGTCATATGAAAAAATTATCTAAATCATGTTATTAGAGAAATGCAAATTAAAACAACATTGAAGTGCCTTTTCACACATATCAGATTGGCTAAAATGATAGAATGGGGAAATGACAAATGTTGGAGAGGATGTGGAAAAATTAGGACACTAATAGACTGTTGGTGGAATTGTAGACTGATTTATCCATTTTGAAGAGCAATCCGGAATTATGCCCAAAGAGCATAAAACTGTGCATACCCTTTGACCCATCAATACCATTATTAGGTCTGGTTTCCCAAAGGAAAAGAACCTATATGTTATAAAATATTTATAGCAGTTCTCTTTGTGGTGACAAAGAACTGGAAATTGAGGAGATGCCCATCAATTGGCAAATGGCTCAGTTATGGTATATGATTGTGATGGAATATTACTAAGCTGTACAAAAAATGATGAGCAGGTTGGTTTTAGAAAAACATGGAAAGACTTACATGAAATAATGCAGAGTGAAATGAGTAGAACCAAGAGAACATTGTATGTAATGATAGCAATATTGTTCCAAGAGTCGCCGTGAATGACTAAGCTATTGAGTTATATGAATATTTGAATCGACTATGAAGGACTTACAAAGGAAAATGCAATCTACCTCTAGAGAAAGAAGTGATACATGGAGCTATGGATGGCATGGTGTTGGCCTTCTCTAGTGTGGGGTTGGGAGGAGAGGAGTGAGACTCTCAGAATTCAAAATGTAACCCCCAAAATGATAAGAAGTTGGGTATATACTAGGGATGCAAGAATGGTTCAGCACCAGGAAAACAATCAACAACTCATATCAAAAATAAAAACTCCAAAAGAAGTCAGAGTGGTTTAATGGAAACCATGTTGGATTTGGCCTAAGAGGACATGGACTGAAGTCCTGACTAAATTGCTTCATTCCAGGATCATGATATAAAACATTGTTAGTATTTTCAGGTTACATTTCAATAGTGCTTTAATATTTACAAAGTCCATTCCTTAAATGACAATCTAAAGGAAGCAAGGAAAGACAATATTATACCCATTGTACTAAGGTAGAGACTGAGGTCCTGAGAGAAAGTGTCATTCCTGTTACACCACAGCTTATCATGTCCAAGCTGGGGCTTGAATGCAGGTTTCTTTTCTTTTTTTCTTTTTTTGCAGGGCAATGAGGGTGAAGTGACTTGCCCAGAGTCCCACAGCTAGTAAGTGTCAAGTGTTTTGAGGTTGGATTTGAACTCAGGTCCTCCTGGATCCAGGGCCAGTGCTTTATCCACTGCACCACCTAGCTGCCCCCTTGAACACAGGTTTCTTGACTAGTCCAGGGCTCTTTCCACTAGTCCACAGCTCTGACCAGAGCTACATGGAATTTCCTGAGTCCTGCCCAGTTTGAAAGGAGCATCACCCTATTGTGGCAAGATCCTCAGTGAATTTTCCAAGTCATCTCCCCCCATCCTCCAGAGACACTGGCTTTCTAGCCTGGCTCCCAGAGCATGACATCATAGTTTGAACTGGCTAGGAAGGTCTTCCCCCAGGCCTCCCTGGTTATACAGTGGGAGGGACAGGAACAAGGCAAACTGATGATCTGCAGAGAACTTTGCCTGTGGGAAAGACAGCCTAGTGGTGGGAAGAGAATGGAGGACATTCAAGCAGTGCCCTCCCTGCCTCAGTCCTGAAACATTAGGCCTGTCTTGGTTTCAAGATCATATTTGAGTCATATTGTTTAAATCTAGATAGACCTCTAGAAAAGATCTGGTCTAACCTCCTCATTTTACAGGGGAGGAAATTCAGGTCCATACAAGGGAAGGGACTTGCTCAGGCTCACACAGAGCCAAGACTGGAATACAGATGCTGGAGCTTCAAAGCTAGTCCCCTTTCTCCTGCACCAAGAACTCAGGATTTCAGGCCATAAAAAAGGACTTTACAACTTCTGGGGATTTTAAAGATTACTGAGTACAATCTACTCACTTTAGAGACAAAAAAACAAAAACAAATCAGACACTGAGAGATGGGGAATGACTTGTTTAAGGTGCCAGAGAGAGTCAGTGGCAGAATCAGATCTAGAATCTACATTTCCTGGCTCTTGGCACTTTGGATCTGCCAATAAAGTCCATTTTCAAAACTCTTAACCCTTAACTCTTGGCTTGGGGTTACAGAATCACGGGAGCCAGATCTGCAGAGCAATGCCATGAACTTACAGAGGAAGAAACAGAGGCCCAGAGGGGAAAGTGACTTGACCAACCTTACAAAGAACATTAGAACTGGAGGGACCTTAGAAGTGGTTATGAACTAAGAGTTGGAAGGGGCCTTAGAACATGGAAGACAAGATAGGGGCAAGGAGGTCTTAGAACAGGTAATGTCAAAGCTGGGGGAGCAGAAGGGGGACCTTAGAAGAGGGTTTAGTCAAGTCAGATCATTAAGCATTTATTAAAGACCTACTATGTGCCAGGCAGTGAGGTAATCAAGAACCACAAAAGCCAGTTCCTGTCCTTGAGCTCACAGTTTAATAGGGGAGATAATATACAAACAACTATGTACAAACAAGGTATATGTAGGATAAATCAGAGACAATATCAGAGGCAGCAGAGGAAGATCAATGGGAAATCAGGAAAGGCTTCTTGTAGAAGGTGAGATTTTACCCGGGACCTGAAGAGGTTCCAAGTATAGGGGACGGCCAGCGAAAACGAACAGAAGGAACAGGGCGGCCAGTGTCAATAGATTACTGAGTACACAGAGGGCATTAGGATGTAAGAAGACTGAAAAGGTTGGAAAGAGTCAAGTTGTGAAGGGCTTTAAAAGCATAAATATTACATTGTTCTTTATATATATATATATATATATATATATATATATATATATATATATATATATATATACACACACACACACACGTGGGAAAAAATATTTTTAAAAGTTACCACTGATCTCTTAATTACCAAATCTAAAGGCCTTTTCTCCATCCTTATCCTTCTTGACTTCTCTAAAGTCTGACAGTGGTGACACTGTTCTCTCTTTTTTCTTTTCCTATGTATTTAACTACACCCTCTGGGTCTTCTTTGTTGGATCATCATACAGGTCAAACCTGAGAGCCATAGATCTCACATAGGATTCTGCCCTGGGCCTTCTTTTCTCCCTCTATACTACACTTAGTGATTCCTATGGATTAAATTATCATCCCTATGCTGATGATTCTCAAATCTACTTATCTAGCCCTTCACAACCCTGCTACTATGTAAAATGTTCTAGTAGTTCTGCTCACTTCACTTTGCATCTGTTCATGTAAACCATTCCAGATTTTTCTGAAAGCATCATGCTCATTAAAATTAATTTGACAACCCCTACTCACTATTTCTCACAGCACAATAGTATTCCATTTCATTCATATACCACAACTTGAACTGAATGGAAAATTTGACTTTCAAATACAAGACCCTAGAGAAGCATAAAAAGGTAAACAGGATAAAGAAATTAAGAAGGATGTTAAAAGGTTAAACTGTTTACATTCCTACATGGGAATATGATATACCTAACTCATAAGAACTTTCTCAGTATTAGGGAAGATGATAGAAATAAATTTAGACAGAGGGCACAGGTGGGAATTCATTATGAAGGGATGATATCTGTAAAGTATTTATTTTTTGTCTATCATTTTTTGTGTGGTGGTTGGAGTTGGGTGACATGCCTGGGGTCATGGAGTGGGTGAATGTCTTGTGTTTGAGGCCAGATTTGGGCTCAGGTCCTCCTAGGTCCAGGGTGGGTGCTTTGTCTACTGTGTCACCTAGCTGCCCCATGATGACATCTTTAGGGTAAAATTGAGGGGTGAGAGGAATGCACTGGGGGAGGGAGAAGGGGAGAGGCAGAATGGGGTGAAATCCCACATGAAAGAAACAGGAAAGGACTTATTTGGGTGGGGTAGAGATGGGGGAGGAGCAGGGCAGTAAATGAACCTTATACTCATCAGAATAGGATCAAAGACCTTAATCTCATCAGAGTTGGCTCAGGGAGGGAATAACATGCACACTCAATTGGGTGGAGTAATCTATCTAACTCTGCAGGAAAATAGGAGGGGAAAGGGATAAGGAAGGAGGGGTAAAAGAAGGGAGGACAGATTGGTGGAGGGGGCAGTCAAAAGCAAATCCCTTTTGAGAAGGGATAGGGTAAAAGAAGATAGATAATAAAGTAAATATCATGGGGAAGGGAATAGGATGGAGGGAAACAGTTAACAATAGTAACATATACCACAACTTGTTCAGTCATTCCCCAATTGATGGGCAGTCCCTCAATTTCCAATTCTTAGCCACCACAAAAGGAGCTGCTACAAATATTTTTGTACAGATCAGGGCTTTTACTTTTAAAAAAAAAAATCTCTGGGGGCAGCTAGGTGGCGCAGTGGATAGAGCACTGGCCCTGGAGTCTGGTGTACCTAAGTTCAAATCTGGCCTCAGACACTTAACGCTTACTAGCTGTGTGACCCTGGGCAAGTCACTTAACCCCAATTGCCTCACTAAAAAAAAAAAAATCTCTGAAGCATATTTTTTTTTGTTACCTCCTCTTTCTAAAGTTATTTTGTCTGTTTTCTTTCACAACCTGACTAATGTGGAGATGTTTTACATGACTGCACATGTATGAGTTATATTGAATTGCTTGATTTCTCAGGGTGGGGTGGGGAAGGAGGGAGGAAGAAAATTTGGAACACAAAGTTTTAAGAAATCAATGTGAAAAAATTTGTTTTGTACATGTAACTTGGGGAAAGTTATAAATAAATAAATATTTTTTTAAAACTATGAAATAAATTTAAAATTTTTAAAATAAATCTCTTTGGAGTATAAACTTAGCAATGGTATTGCTGGCTCAAAGGTTATATACAGTTTTATATGTCTTTAAGCATAGTTCCAAATTGTTCTACAAAATGGTTGGATCAGTTCACAACTCCACCAACAATGCATTAGTGTTCCGCTTTTCCCACATCCTCTCCAACATTTGTCATTTTTATTTGACTTCAATCTGGTAGATGTGAGGTGGTACCTCAAAGTTGTTTTAATCTGAATTTCTTTAATCAATTATTTAGAGTGCTTTTTTCATATGATTATATATAGCTTTGATTTATTTTTCTGAAAACTACCAGTTTATATCCTTTGACCATTTATCAATTGGGAAATGACTTGTATTCTTATAAATTTGACCTGGTTCTCTTTATATTTGAGAAATGAAGTTTTTATCAGGGAAAACTTCTGTAAAATTTTCCCCTAGATTTCTGCTTTCCTTCAAATCTTGGGTACAATGGTTTTGTTTGTGTAAAAACTTAAAATTTTTAATGTATTCAAAATTGTCCATTTTATATCCTATAATGCTCTCTATCTCTTGTTTGGTTATAAATTTTTCCCTTCTCCAAAAATCTGACAAGTAAAGTATTACACGATCCCTTAATTTATTTATTACATCATTTTTATGTCTAAATCATATAATCCACTCTGCTACCTGCTTCCATTTTATGGGTAAGTTCATCCCATTCATAGTCACAGTTATGATTACTATGTAATCCTCCATCCTACTTTCCCCTTCTGTTTGTCCTTCTCTCTCTCTCTCCTTTCACCCTGTCCCTCCTCAAAAGTGTCTTGCTTCTGACTACCACCTCCCCCACTCCATTCTCCCTTCTATTAGCCCCCTTTCCTTTTTTATTCCCTTCTCCTTCTACTTGCCCCGTAGGGTAAGATAGAAGGTTGTGTATGTTATTCTCTCTTTGAGCCAATTCCAATGAGAGTGAAAAAGCACTGCCTGATTGGCAACTTCAGAGGGAGCAATATTTGTTGAATATTGAGGTTAGAAGCCAGAATGCAAAAAGTTAAGAAGAGATTGAGAAAAAAGGAAGCAGCACCTATCATAGGTGGCTTGCTTGAGGCATTTAGTCATGAAAGGGAATTATGATGTAGGATGAAAGGTCAAGTGAGAGGTTTCTAAGGATGGGAAAGAAATAATCATGGTGATAGGTGGTAGGGGAGGAGCCAGTAGACAGGGAGAGACTGAAGCTTAGTAAGAGAGTGGGATGATAGAGGGACTGATCTGCTGGAGAAGGCAGGATGAAATAAATAGGCAGAGGAATTTGCCTTGGCAAGAAAGGCTAGAACTGGGAATACCTTAGATCAAATCAGAGCTGAGAAGCCTTAGAACACAAGACACAGACCATCAGGGCTAGAAGAGAGCTTAGAACAGAGAATAGCAGATACTGGAAGGTGCTTAGTATACATCCCTAGCCTAGCCAGCACAGTGCCTGGCTCCAAGTAGATATTTAATAAATAAGCTTTTATTATTTGTTGACTGACTGACTGGCTGACAGATTGATTGATTGATAGTACAAAGAATGTCAGGGCTGGGAAAGATCTTAGAGATTATTGAAGCATGGTGAGAAGACCTGGCAGAAGACGAAAAGGCACAGACCATGAGAGTGAGAAGAGCCCCACCGATTATTGTGTCTTACCCCTTCCCTTTACAAGAGAGCAGAGATGAGTCCAGGGTCTCACTAGGATTAGTCACCAGAGGCAGGATTCAGACCCACCTCTTCTCACCTTCACCTGCTGGGATGCGGGGTCCAAGGTCTGGGAAGGTGAGACAGGGCCCGAGACACTGGGACAATGTGAGGGCTGAGCTCTCTCCTCTGAGGGCCGTGTTGAGCGTGAGGTATTTTCCTCAAACAGAAAACCATCCACCACAGGCACTTTCTCCGATTCCAGAAACGCTCACACATGCACACGAATACCCAGCGAGGCCCGAGGCCTGTGAATGACACGCCACTTCCCCGGCCTCCCGGCAGGCAGCAGAACAGGCCAGCCGGCCCCCCAGCAGCCGTGTTGAAGGCAGGAAAATGGAAACAGCTGGAGAGGTTTAGAATTACGGCCTCGCCGAGCGGGTGATCCAGGCCCTCGCCCACCAGCGCAGCTTCCTCTAATCCCGACTGGATCCAGGGCTTCTGGGGAAACATCCTCCAGGCCAGGCACTGGACAGCTCAGCTCAGCTGCTCCAATGGGGCTGGGCCACCCTGGAGCAGGGTGAGGGAGTGACTGGTCCAGGGGCCTGAAGCTCTGGCCTGTCAATCAATCGCCCCTGTCCCAGCCAGGCAAGAGCCTCTATACAAACAGAATGGAAGAGGATAGATAATGATCGACTTCATCTCAAGACACCTGGGCTCCTGATGCCTGTGTGACGCTGGGGACAAGTCACATCACCTCCCTGTGCCTCAGTTTCCTCTGCTGTAAAATGAAAGGGCCAGATGAGCTGGTCTCTGATATCTCTGCCAAGCTCTATGACCGTATAGACCAACTTATTCTCTTTTAGGAACCTCTTACTTCCTCAATTTCTTCATCTACTAATGTGGGTCTAACTAAGAAAACTTAGCCCCGGACTTGGCATGTGTGTTATAGGGACAATCCTAAGACTCATTATAGGTGGTCTCCTATGGGGCAGGGTCTGTTCACCTAGGACCTTATCCTAACACTTAGCAGGTCTTTCATTTATGCCCATTGACCAATGGCTAGATTAAACCTGAAATTCTATAGAAGTGGGCTGTGTCCTTGTGATTTGTCCCATTAAATAGCTTGTATATAGAGAGTGATTTACACAGATGATCTCATGAAACAGGCTCCGACCCATGAAGCGACTTGCCCAGGATCACACAGCTGGTAAGTGTCTGAAGCAGGATTTGAACTCGGGTTTATTCGGACTCTAACCTCCTGTTATAGCTGGCGTTGTTATAAACCTGGTGTTCACCGGAGACCTTGTCTGACAGTCGACAGCATCACACCAAGAGGGCAAAGAGCCCACCTCTGAAGTTAGATGACCTAAGCTGACCTCCCACCTCTGATGAGCAGTGTGATCTTGGGCAGGTCAATCTAAACCTCAGTTTCCCTATCTGAAAAATGGGGATAGTGATCTGGTCCAACAAATGCCTTCAATTAAGCCCCAATTGTGTGCCAGCCACGATGCCTTCAGAGGTCATCTCACCCATCCCCTCCTTGGGTTTATAGACAAGGAAGCTAAAGCCCGGAGAGGCAGTGACTCACCCACAGTCACACTGTAAATCAGTGGCAGAGCCTGGCTAATGACTTCAATTGGCTGGCCCCAGTCAGGGCTCCCTGGGCTATAGGTTGCACACCTTTCCCTGGGAAGCCCTCAGTCTAGGGGAGGAGACCACCCTCTCCCACAGGAGCAGAGTACAAATGCCAAGGGAGGGGGCAGGCAGTCAGGGCGGCAGCAGTTCCCAGGCTGCTCTGCCCCCCACCCCTGTCTCCCTTGGCCTAGTTTCCATGGGAGGGCCCTTGTTCCCTTCCTCAGCACCACCCCCAAACCTCCTCTAATCCCGAGCTTCCTTCCACCCTTCTGTAAACCCACTTTATTAACTAAAGCTGTGGACCATGAGTCCCAGGGAAGGTTCCAGTTTGCCTCCTGTGCATGCCTTCCTTTCCTTCTGCCCACAGCTCATCCTCCTGGACACATCCAGACCCAGGAGAACCTGGGGCCTGCCCCGTGCCCAGGCCATGCTGGGCCCTAGACCTTTCCATCCCCTCGGTGGCCTTTGGGAGGCTGGGGAAGCGGCCTCTGGGCCCCTCCACCAGCCAATCTGCTTTGGATTAGACACTTCCACCCGGGCGGGCCCAGCTCCCAGCCTGGGTCCTTCTCCCCAGTCCTGCTCAGGCTTGGTGGTAGGGACGCACAGTGTGGGACTGATTAGGAGGGGCTATTTGTGGCCTTGCCCAGGACGGGCGTGGGAGGCCAGCCGGCTGCTGGCACAAGCCCTCTGTGGGCTCTGTGAGCTCACTGTGAGGAGGAGAGACTGATGATGTCTTCTGCAGCCAGTCAGATCCCTCCCCCACCCCCAGCAGCTGCCAGCCACCCAGCAGACAGGAGGGGCCGCACCACCTCCTCTAGCTTCCCCGATGCTCCAGCTGGCCCAGCCCCCCTGCCGGGCATCCTGCCACCCAAGGTCAGAGTCAGCTCTAGTGTCCCCTCTTCTCCCACCTTAGAATCTTAGCTGGGCAGCCATCAAGTCCAGCTCCCTCATTTGACCAAAGTAGAAACTGGTAAATGATTTGTACAAGGTCACGCAGGAAGGGTGAGCAGAATTTGAATCCGGGTGCTCTGACTCCAAATTCAACAGCCTTTCTACTGTGCCCTAGGATGCCCCTGAATGTCAGAGCTGGAGGAGTCAGAAAAAAAGGGCTGGGAGGTTTCCCTGTTTCAAAAATGAAGAAAATGAGGTCCAGAGTGAATAATGACTGGACCAAGGTCACTCGGCTCAATGTGGAAGGGGCACACCTTTCACATAACAGCTCTGACTCAAAATCCAGGCACCTACTTCAGCACATTGGCATCCCACTTCCCCAATATTCCTTCCTCACCCATCTTCTGGACAGCTTTTGCAATTGTCTCCTAACTGTTGTCTCTCCATGCAGCCTCTCCCTTCTCCAATTCATCTTTCATAGCTTCCAAAGCAATGTTCTCAGATATGTCCCTGCCCTGCTCAAAAACCTTCAGTGGCTCCCTATGGCCACAATTCAAGTCAATAATTTTTTATTAAGTATCAACTCTAGGCAGCTAGGTGGCACAGTGGATAAAGCACCGGCCCTGGATTCAGGAGGACCTGAGTTCAAATCCAGCCTCAGACACTTGACATGTACTAGCTGTGTGACCCTGGGCAAGTCATTTAACCCCAATTACCTCACCAAAAAAAAAACAACAACCCATCAATGATGCCTAGAATTTCTGTAACTCTTCAAGGTTTTCAAAGCTCTCTACATATATTATCTCATTTGAGCCTCATAGCAACCCTGGGAGACAGGGGCTATGATTATCCCCACTTTGCAGATGAGGAAAATGAAGTTTAGTGAAGTGGCTTGCCCAGGATCATGTAGCTAGTAGCTGTCTAAGGCCATATTTGAATCTTCCTAACTCTAAGTTCAACACTCCATCCATTGTGCCACCTAGCTGCTGCCAAGGGCCACTGACCAGAAAGAAAAGGGGAAAATGGAAATGACATTAGTATGAATGACAATGATGACAATCACAACAATAACAATGGTGAAAATGACAATGGTGGTAGTGGCGGTGATGATGACGATGATGTAATAATAACAAAACACTGGACCCATCATCCTAAGGCAGCTCAAGGAAGCTGCCTCCTTGACAGGTGGAGAAATGCTATTCCGTCCTGCATCGTGAGCCTCCAGATCCCCTGCCTAGTTTCCTGCCTCCCTCTGGAGAGGAGAAACCCATTCCATAAGTCTCCAGCCTGGTTTCTGGCCCTATGGGAAGGGTAGCATTGCCATTCCTTCAGTTCCCAGTACTTGACCCTTGGCTGAACTGCCCAAGACTCTCCCTGGAGGGCAGGCCCCTATTGATCATCAAAACCTACCTGAATTCATTCCCCAATGATCAACAAGCTCCCACCTGGTGATCCCTTCCCTATCCCAGCGATTTTGAACCCCCAAATGTCATCATTCACCCCCTGTTCTCCATCCCCCATTTCCCAAACCTTTATTCCCATTCCACTCAACCCAAGCTCCCCGGTGTCCCACCATAAATGTCCCCATCCCTCTTCCCACTGTGTCCTCTGGAATGCCTATTCCGTAACCAACAAGCCTGTTTTCATCCTAAATCTTTTCCTTTCCCCCTCGTTCCATCTTCTGGCTCTCAGTGTAACCTGGCTCCCTCCTGATCACACAGCCTCCCTGGCTGCCCTTTCCAGCTCTGGCTAGGCTGGTCCATCCGTGGAGGTGGGGGAGCTGGAATACTCATTGCCCACCATTGCCACTCTTAGCCTCTCCCTTCACCCCCATCACTCAGTAACTTCTCCTTTGAAATTCAATCAGTCCATATCCACCAGCCAAGCAAAATTCAGGGAGCTATAGCCCATGGGCTTCCAGAACATTCCCTCTTCTTTCCTCAGTGAGCTTCATCCCTAGATCACAGTCTTCCTCTCTTCCTCAGCTCCTATTAGGGGACTTGGACATACATCAGGCTCACCCCTGGGCACCCGTGTAACAAAGTCATTGACAAACTGGAGCATGACCAGGATGGGGAAGGACCTAGAGTCTTTGTCCTAGTCAATCGGTCAAAAGAGGTATGGGGGGACAGGTAGGTGGCACAGTGGATAGAGCACTGGCCCTGGAGTCAGGAGGACCTGAGTTCAAATCTGGCCTCAGACACTTAACACTTACTAGCTGTGTGACCCTGGGCAAGTCATTTAACCCCAATTGCCTCACAAAAAAAAAAAGAGGTATGGGACAGTGAGCCTGAAGAAAAGACTCCAGGGCTAAGTGAAATCCATCTTCTTCAAGGATTGGCACAACTGTGCTGTGGAAAGGGGGTTTTATTCATTCCTTTTGGTTCCAGGGGTTAGAATGAGGAACATAGGCTGGGAGCAGCTGCAGACAGGCAGATCTTGACTCTGTAGTAGGAAAAAATGTCCAGACAAATGTCCAGCCCCATGGAAGAGGCTGCCTCGGGAGAGAGGAGAGGGCCCCCCCCCCTCTCGCTAGAGATCTCCAATTAGACATTCAGAGCCCACTTATCAAGCATGTGGTGCATGGGGAGGTGGGCACAAGGATTCTCATTCCCTCAATGGTCCCCTTGCTCTCTTTGACCTTTTAACTCTGACATTCTGTGCTTTGGACCTAGGCAGATTAGCCTTGCCCTGCTTGGCCCCAGAGGGCTGGAGCAGGAACAACTGGAGACCGGTGTGAAGAGGCTTTAGCAGGCAAACCTTCCTAAGGAGTGGGTTCTCTGTGACTACAGCTCTTCAAGTATCAGGGGGCAGGTGACCAGAATTTGTCAGGAATCCAACAGACAGAACTGACGCCTTCAGAAGCTGTTTGAATGAGGCATTCACTGAAAGCCCTTCCAGCTCTCTCAAGTCTGTGATCCTGTGCCTGGGTCATTTCTCGGAGCCCTGCCCAGGCAGACATTCAAGGCCTCTGTGATTCTGCCTCCCTGGTCTGGTGGAGGTTCAGTAGCCGGGCAAGGCACGCCTGGGCAGCTGCTCCCCACTCAGACGTGTATATAACAAAGGCTCAGCTACTTGACATGGTCAGGCCAATAAAAGATCTCAGGGCAGGCAGCCTCACGCAGCACTTGGCCCAGACAGCGGGTCACATAAACAGTTGTGAATAACTGTCATCACCAAGCCTTTCTAAGCCTTGAACATCTCCAGTCTAGCTCAGTCCCAGCACTGCCTGCCCCAGCAGTCAGCTCATCGGTGCTGGAGCAGTCTGGAGGACAGAGCACAGACCGCCATGAAGCCCAGCTAGGTGGGAGGAGATGGGCAGGTGCCCCAGGTCAGGAAAGAGCTGGGTCTATTCATAGGTGAGTAAATAGCAGAGCTGGAAGGGACCTTTGAACATAGAACACAGAATGTCAGAGCCAGAAGGACCTTAGAAAACAGAAAGTGTCAGGGCTGGAAGAGAATATATATAGGGGAAAGACTATATACAACCTGGGAACAGAGAACAGGGGATGTCAGAGCTGGGAGGGGCCTTAGAGTAAGAAATGTCAGAGAGGGCAGGAGCCTGAAAACAGAGAAAATCAGAGGTGGGAAGACTCTTAGAACATGGAATATCAGAGCTGGGAGGGGCCTCAGAACAGGGAAGGTCAGGGCTGGGAGGGGCTTCAGAACATCCAGGTAATGCCCATTGACCATGGGTGTCCCCCAAGACTGTCCCATTTGGTAACGTTACCAGCTTCCATGGGTTCAATTATCACCACGATGCAGATGATTCTTTGATCTATTTATCAAGGCAACAAGTCTTTATTAAGTGGTCCCTGTGTTCTAGGCACTGTGCTAATCACCAGACATACAAAAATAAGCAAAAACAAAAAGGGTGCCTGACCTCAATGAGCTTACTTTCTAATGGGGAAAATAATAAACAAATGGAAGCTAAAAACTGGTGGGAGATGGGGTGGGGGGCGAGATACACCTCATGGGATAAGATGTCAAAGACTAGACAGTGAGAAGCAGAGCAGAGTGGGGAATATAGGGTGGTAGCCCTGGGCCTCTCCCCAAAATGGAGACTACCAGAGAATACACCAATGAGAAAAGAGGGCTGGCACAGCAGAAGGAAGTCCAAGGATGAGAAGGCAGCTGAGGTATGGAAGCAAAGCTAAACTGTGTCCTAAACTCCAGGCCCACATCACCATCTGCCTCATAATATTTCAAAGCGGAAGTCCTGTAGGCATCTGAAATTCAATACATCTAAAATTGAACTCTTTTGCCCCAAACCACTCCCCTTTCCAATTTCTTTATTAGTGTCAAGGGCACTACCCTCCTCCCAGTCACCCAGGCTTGAAACTAGGGATTGATCCTCCTCAGTTCTTCACTCCCTCAGCTCACATAGCCAATCCACGCCCAAGGCCCATCGATTTTCCCTTTGCAACATCCCTCATCCACGCCCCCTTCCTTCCACTCACAAAGTTAGCCCCTTGGGGCAGACCCTCCTCTTCTGACAAATGGACCATTGCTATGGCCTCCTATCTGCTTGCCCTTCCTCAAGCCTTTCCCCACTCCCCCAAATCATCCACTCTGCAGCCGAAAGGACTCCCCTCCAGGCCAGGTGTGACCACACTTCACTACCCAATAGACCGCAATGTCTCCTTGTTCCCTCCAGGATCAAATATAAATTCCTCTACTCAACACTTAGACCCCATCACAGCCTGGCCACTTCCTGATTTTACAATCTGTTCTTCCTACTGGTGAGTCCCTGACAGGGTTGGCCATTAAACGAGGTGCCATGCTCACTTCACTCCTAAATCAACTCTCTAGACCAGCCAACCCCTTTGCCAGGAGACTGCCAAGCTCTGGAGCTTCCTGTGGCCTTGGGATGTGCTCTCCTGAGTGATGAGCCCTCCTCTCTCATCTTTCCAGCTCCCCTTTACCTGTGTCCTCTTCCCCTATTAGAAGGTAAGCTACCAGAGAGGAGGGACTGTCTTGTTACCCACCACTCTATCAATGCTTTATTTACCCATCTTTGTGCCTAGTTTCACTGGGCTGCTTGCTCTTCCTCGACTGACTTGGCACCTCTGGCCCCAGGCTGCCCCCTTTGCCTCTGCACTATCCCTGCCCTTCTGCCTCTGGGCTTCCTGCAAGACTCAGCTCGAATCCTACCTTCTACAGAAAGCCTTGCCCAGGCCTGCTTGATGTTAGTGACTTCCCCTCTGAGATTACCTTCCATCTACTTTGGATAGACTTCGGCTGTACAGGGTGTTAAGGGAGGACCAGCTCCTCTGATATGAGGGATTGCCAAGTCCTTTTCAGGGCTGCTTACCCACCTTTGGTGTCTACCTGGCACCCAACTCTCACCTGTGGCTCCAAGAAACTATAGCATGAGCAGCAACCACACCCCAATAATGCCATCTGGGCAGACAGGTTAAATCAGGCTGAAGGTAACCAACAACCTCCAACCCATTGTGGAGTTAGGGGGACTGTCTCCCCAAACACGTGAAAACTTCCTCCAATGGAATGGGCAGATGAGAACGATTTGTTCTAACGGCCATGAAGGTGGATGAAGCAGGTGCTCTGGAGTGCTTAGAGCTTGGTCAGGCATTGAAGATGCCAAGATAATCCACTGCATCTGGGCCATTTCCAGTCATCTTGACTTTTGTTCTGCCACTGAATTTTGATGACTCTGGAAGAGAAACTGAGGCCGATGATGTTGTTAGCTCTGTCTGCCTCACTTAAATTGAATTCACAGGGGCAGCTAAGTGGCGCAGTGGATAAAGCATCAGTCCTGGATTCAGGAGGACCTGAATTTAAATCTGGTCACAGACACTTGACACTTACTAGCTGTGTGACCCTGGGCAAGTCACCTAACCCTCGTTGCCCTGAAAATAAAAAAGTCTGATTTACTCGCAAGTCAATGATGTCACTGGTCTTCCTGAAAACAAAGAACTGACAATGATGTATTTTGCATGACCAGAATTATTTGCATGTTGCCTCCCCATTAGAATGTGAGCTTCTTGAGGGGGGGCTGGGGTTTGCCTTATGTCCACAATGCTTAGCACAGTGCCCAGAACACAGTAAGCATTTAATAAATGCTTGTTGATTGACCAACCTTCATAATCTAAAAAAGGGGGGAAAGTTCAGCAAAATGAACCCCCCATCAACTGAATCTGACCGTATTCCACACACACAGCATGTCTATCCTTCTCCACCTCTACAAAGAAGGAGGGGGGTAGATTTACCCATCTCTTCTCCGGGGCCAGATTATAATTTCTCAGGATTTGGCTTCAGTTATTTGTTCTTTGTATTTGCATTAATGAAGTCAGCACGGAGATTGTTTTCCTGCTTCTGCTTACTTTATTCTGCACCCATTTATAGATGTTTTCACATGTTTCATTGAATTCTTCATATTCACGTCTACTTATAGGCTAGTAATAACCCCCTGCATTCAAATGCCACCATTTGATCCTCCATCCCCCAATCAGTGGTCACCTGCTTTGCCACCAGTTCTTTGCTACCAAAAAAAAAAATACTGCTCTGCACATTTTGGTATATAGGGGAGTTTTCTTTCTGCCTTTGACATCCTTGGCAATATATGGCCTAGCAGTGGGATCTCTTGGTCAAAGGGCATGGAAATTTTAGTCACTTAATTAGCACAATGCCCAATTGTCTTCCTGAACAGCTGGACCATTTTAGTAGTGTGCCTGTCTATCATCGACTATATCCATTTTTTTCTATAATGGGTGATCATGAGCACCCCCTCCCAGGAGGCTGGACATGGACTCTGACTCTTTGCTGAACCCACACACACCTTGTTGGGCTAACATTGCAGCTCCTGACTGGTCTCCAAATTCCCATGGCTAGAGGGTTGTGTTGAAAAGAATCGGGAACTGTATCAGAAAGTCGATAAGAGAGGTAGAAATGATTGTTTCTCTTTCTTTTCAAGCTCTTTTCTGGTGGGATTCTTTTTTTTTTTTTTTTTGGTTGTTTTGGCGGGGCGATGAGAATTAAGTGACTTGTCCAGAATCACATAGCTAGTAAATGTCAAGTGTCTGAGGCCGGATTTGAACTCAGGTCCTCCTAAATCCAGGGGCTGGTGCTTTATCCACTGCAACACCTAGCTGCCACCTAGCTGCCCCTTTCTGGTGGGATTCTTGAACATTACCTTCTTCTCTCCTTTGGACTTTCATTTGGGATGAGGAAAGGGAGTTTCTCTCCTCATTCTCTCTGTCTCTGTCTCTGTTTCTCCTTTTCTCCATGTCTCTCCATGTCTCTCTCTCTCTGTCTCTGTCTCTGTCTGGCACACACACACATACACACACACACACACAATAGCAAAGATAGCTCTAAGTTTATGACAGTGGGAACACCAGCTTCCATGGGTGATTCCTGGATTACTGTTGTAATTTTCTCTGAGCTCATACCACTGACTAACAATCCTAAGAAATTGACTTTTCCCACCTTGAGAATAAAACCTTAAAATGTCTTGATTTCCCTTGTTAACAAGAAGAGGAGAGCTTCTCAGAGAAAATGTTCCCCACCAGATCACCCTGTAGCTCGTTTGCTAAATCAACCATAAGCCATATGCTCTCTGACCATGAGATCTGGACCTTGTTAATCTTTAGGAAATAAAGGTTGGCACTGCTAGGTATGTATCCCAAAGAGACCATAGAAAAGGGAAAAGGACCCACATGTATAAAAATATTTATAGGAGCTCTCTTTGTAATGGCAAAGAATTGGAAATTGAGAGAATGCCCATCAATAGGGGAATGGCTAAACAAGTTGTGTTATATGAATGTAATGGAGTAGTATTGTGCTGTATGAAATGATGAGCAGGAGGAGTTCTGAGAAACCTGGAAGGACTTATATGAACTGATGCTGACTGAGAGGAGCAGAACCAGGAGAACATTGTACATAGTAACAGCAACATTGTGTGATGAATAATGATGACAGATTTGGCTCTTCTCAGCAGTGCAACGATCCAAAACAGTTTCAAAGAACTCATGATAGAAAATGTCCTCAACAATCAGAAAAAAGAACTGTGAATTATCAATGCAGGTTGAACCATACTGTTTCTACTTTTGAACTGTTTTTTCCTTCTTTTTTTGAGTTTTTTTCCCTTGTGCTCTGATTCTTCTTTCACAAGATGACTAATGTAGAAATGTGTTTAATGTGATTGTACATATACAACCTATATCAGATTGCTTTCTGTCTTGGGGAGGAGGGAGGGAAGGGAGGGTGGAAGAAAAAAATTGGAACTAAAAATCCTGTGAAAACAAATGTTGAAAACTATCCTTATATGTAACTGGAAAATAATAAAATATTTTTTAAAAAATAAAAAGGAAAAGCCAAATAAAAAAAGGAAATAAAGGTCGAAGTTCAATCTCTGTGTTGGCAGCTCAACAAAGGATTATTTACCTCCTAGGAGAATTCAACAAGTGTGATTGGTTATTACTCTATTTCTTAATGTATATTTATGAGTCTTTTGTCTTTTTAATCATTCTTTTAATAGAAATCTTGATTAAGAGCAATCTTTCACATTGTTAACAATTTGTAATTTTTTTATAACTCTTCATGTCCATTAATCTCTTGTTCTTTGGGAATGGTAGCTTCACCCTATATCTGATATTAATGGATAGAACACTAAACTTGGAGTCAGGAAGAAATGTGTTAAAACCCAACCTTGGACACTTCCTAGCTATGTAACTCTGGGTAAGTCATTTAACTTCTCTGTGGCTTAGTTCACTCATCTATAAAATGAAGGGTTTGGATTTTCTGGCCTCTAAGTTCTTTTCATATCTAAATTTATGATCCTATGTTTATATTATGTCCATATTCCAGCTGTTTCCAAAGTTACTTAGTGTATTAAAAATATGTGCATAGCCTGTGTATCTGGGCTATCAGACCCTTATCGGAAATATCTGAGGCTAAGTTGATGTTTTGTCCCAGCTGACATCTTTTCTTCCTGTCTTAGCTACATTGTTTTGTTCCTGCAAAAGCTTTTCAGTTTCATGCAGTTCAAATTCTCTATTATTTTATCTTTAATTGGCTCTATGCCTTGGTCAGATAAAACATAGCTGTGTAAAGTGCCTCATCTCTTTCTCTTTTAATTTTTATTTTTATGGTGTCCTTATGGTAACCTTTAATATCAATTTTGAGCTAATTGTGGTATGTGGTATAACATGTTAGTCTAAACCAAATTTGGGGAAGATGTAATTACTGAGCCCTATCTGGCATAAGAAAGAACATGGAGAAGAAGAGGGGTAACTTGGGATTAGAGAAGGGCAAACTAGTGGTATTCAAAAGAGGGAACACCATAAAGTCTGAAAACTATAGAAATTCACTTCAATTCCCAGCAAAATCCTGGAATTTATTATTATTATTATTATTTTTTTTTTTTAGTGAGGCATTTGGGGTTAGGTGACTCACCCAGGGTCACACAACTAGTAAGTGTCAAGGGTCTAAGGCCGGATTTGAACTCAGGTCCTCCTGAATCCAGGGCCAGTGCTCTATCCACTGTGCCACCTAGCTGCCCCTGGAATTTATTATTAAAGAGATTCTTGGCTTCCTTTAAGATTTAGTTCAAAGCTTACCTTCTGCAAAAGGATTTTCCTAGTTCTAGCCCTACTGCTACTGCTGCCACCACCCTCACTACCACTACCACTACCACTACCCTGCCCCCTGCCAAACAGACACACCAATAGTCCTTTCTGGAGATTACCTCCCATTTACGTTTAATATATCTTATATGTACACTGTTATTTTCATGGTGTCTTCCCCATTAGAATGTGAGCTCCTTGAAGGCAGGGATGAGTATTTGCCTTTCTTTGTATCCCTAGAGCTTAGAACAGCATTTGGTCCATAGGAGGTATTTAACAAATTCATTCTTCACTGACTAGTGTCCCGTGATTCACAGCCAAGCAACATCACTGAAGAATATTTGTATTCATAGGACTTTGGGCTAGCCTTGAAAGTCATACAGTCTTATCCCCCTTATTTTTTGTTATTTTGGCAGGGCAATGAGGGTTAAGTGACTTGCCCAGGGTAGAACAGCTAGTAAGTGTCCAGTGTCTGAGGCCGGATTTGCACTCAGGTCCTCCTGAATCCAGGGCTGTTGCTTTATCCACTGTGCCACCTAGCTGCCCCCATTATCCCCCTTATTTTACAGAGAAGAAAACTGAAAGCCAAGGGGGTTAAGGGATTTGCCCAAGATCACATGGGTAAAAGTGGCAGAATTCGGATCCAGACTTAGGTCACAGGCTCATCGATTTAGATCGAGAAGAGAACCTTAGAGACCAGTTTAGTCCAGCACTTCATTTTACAGAGGAGACAACTGAGGCCCATAGAGAGAACACAGAATGATGAAATTTAAGAGCTGGAAGGAACTTAAGGGCCTCCTTTGGCCCATATTCGTGTTGGACAATGCATTTCCTCTACAGCTCACCCAACATAGTCTTTGCTCACAGACCTCCAGTAAAGAGCAGCCCATTTCGTACTGGGATGGCTTTCATGGTTAGGAGGTGTTTCTTGTCATCAAACTTGGATATGCTTCTTTGTAACTTCCACTCATTGCTTTAGGTTCTGCTTTCTGGAGTCAAATCCCTCTTATGCCTGAATGAGTGACTTGCCCAATATCACACTGGTCACAAGTAACAAAGCTGGGATTGGAACTCAGGCTCTCTAACTCCAAATCCAGAACTCTTTCTAACAGAGATGGTTGGATTCCACCCATTCTCCAAGGAGGACCTGTAAGACAGTCTTGCACGGAGCTGCTACTTCCTATTGGCTCCTGCTAAAAATGTCAAGAGATGACTCATCTCCTCCCTGTCCAATGCTTGATCACCAGACAAGGATCTAACCTCTAGACAACTCACAAGCAAGTGAAAGTCTAAAAAGTTTGGGCACTCTCTGCCCCACTCTCTGCCACTGACAATGGAGAAGACAAAGCAGTCAGCCCAAGGGCCTTGTTTTCTTGGTTTTGCTTCCTGGAGGGCTCCAGACAAAGAATTCATCCTCAAGTGAGCCAACTGCTGGTGCTGAGCCTCTCTGGACTGACCTAGCCTAGTCTGTGAGGGGCAGATGTGGAATTTATCACTCAGATCTTACCTCAAACCTTTTTAGTCTGTTTGGTCTGGAAAGAACTTGTGTTCTAGCACAAAAGGAGTCTTGGAGAACCCAGGTCACCTCCAATAGCTGCTGTGGCCAGAAACTACTCAGATCAATGGATTCTCCAAATAGCAAGTTCTCCCTGAATGGCAGGTAATACAGTAGCATAGTAACATCAACATTGCGTGATAATCCACTGTGATAGACCTAGCTCTTCTCAGCAATACAAGGATCCAAAACCATTCCAAAGGACTCATGAGGGGAAATGCTCTCCAAATCCAGAGAAAAAAATGTGGGCTCTCAATGCAGATCCAAACATACTATTGTCACTTTTGTGGTTTTTTTGCTTCTTCTTTCTTCTATTTTTTCCCTTTTGTTCTGATTCTTCTTTCACAACACGAGTAATGTGGGAATGTTTAATGTGATTGTACTGCATAATCTATATCAAGTGGCTTGCTGTCTTGGGGAAAGGGGAGAGAGAAAAATTTGAAACTCAAAATCTTACAAAAGTGAATGTTGAAAACTATCTTTACATGTCATTGGAAAAAACAAAACAGTATTAAGTGAAAAAAACAAACAGATCAAGCCCTTTTCTCTCCAGGGTTCCAAAGCGTGACATCTCAACACTTCCCTCCTTAGAGACAGGCATTTCATCTATAATTTTTAGTCTCAATAGGTCAGAAAAGATAAGAGAGTGGCCCATTTAGGAAGCCAAGTGCTTAGATAAAAGGATACTTTACCCACAAGGAAGGTCTCTGAGTGGGTAGGAAATAGAGACAACTTAGGGCACTGGAGCAGAAACAGTTGAGTTACTTATAGCCCTTTTCACAAAATCACAGAATCTTAGTGTCAGAAGGGCCTTTGAGGTTAAAGTAGATCGTAGTCAGAGGAGAGGCAAGTAAGGCTGAAAATATAAGGTGTGTTTTCTCCAAGTGGCTGAAAGGATGGCTAAGAGTCTGTTGGAACACTGGGGCTTAGAGGTGAGTATATAAGAGATGTTTTTTGTTCAGTCATGTCTGACTCTTCATGACCCCATTTGGGATTTTCTTGGCAAAGATAATGGAGTGGCTTGACATTTCCTTCTCCAGCTCATTTTACAGATGACGAACTGAGGCAAACAAGGTTAAGTGACTTATCCAGGGTCACACAGCTAGTGAGTATCTGAGGCCACATTTGAACTCAGGTTTTCATGACTCTAGGCCCAGCATGACACAGCAATCCAGAGGCAGAACCAGTGAGAGGATCCAGTCTGTTGTGTTTGCACTCCTCCACTCTGCCTCCATCATAATTGGTCAGGGGGGCAGCTAGGTGGTGCAGTGGATAGAGCACTGGCCCTGGAGTCAGGAGGACCTGAGTTCAAATACAGCCTCAGACACTTAACACTTACTAGCTGTGTGACCCTGGGAAAGTCACTTAACCCCAATTGCCTCACTAAAAAAAAAAAATAATAATCAATTGGTCAGTCAGTCAACTAATATCATAAATCTAAATTTTGCGATCTTACTGAAAGGCTCAAAGTATAATCTGATGTTGCTGTTGAGTGCCCAGAATGTCCTCTGTGGACCCAAACCCCGCTTATGCTGGCAGATAGGGTAGGTGGCTGTTTGCTGGATTTTAAAAAGAGTCTCAGCCATGGAGAAATTTCCCCACATCTCCAGCCTTCACAGGCTTGGCACTTGGGCCTTGTCAACTTTGTTTTTGTGTTTATCAAAATATTTGTCTTTCTCCTTGTCTCTACTGTCTGCTCTCTCGCATCCCCACCTGCCCCTTTGAGAAACCAATTAGCACCTGTAGGGAGAAAACCAAAGGCCAGGGACCTGCCAATCACAGAGCAGAGGAAGGGAAGAGGGATTATGGGTACTCTCGAATGGATGAGTCCAGGAGCTACCGGGGTCTTTCACAAGTCCTGCTCCCTCCCGCTCTGGCCCCCAAACTGGTCCCCCATCAATTCTCACTTGGGAGCTGAACTAATTAGAAAGTAGCAGACCTCCGAGACAAAGGAGCTAGCCAACTTTCATGGTGATACCTTTCTGGGTTTCAGCCATTTCCAATGAGATAGGGGGGAAACAGATGCTTAGAGAAAATCCCACCATGCTTCAGGATGTATATATAAAACACTAAGATACCTTTGGGGGAAAGATTTGGAGTCAATGGGACCACCTTGACTTGGGTGGGGTTGAACCCGAGAATCATGGACTCTTCAATGTGAGAGGAATTCCAGCTCATCCTTCACCAAGAATCCCCTCTATGAAATGTTGGACAAGTGATCTTCCAGACTTTACCTCTAGTGAGGGGGAAACTTACAGCTCCTCCCCCTACCTCCTAGGCCATCCATTCCACCTTGTGATAGAACTTCTTCCCTCTAGGACCAAGCAGAGCCAGTCTAATCCTTCTTCCACAGGGCATCTCTTTAGACATTTCAACACAGCTCTCCTGTCTCCTCTGAGTCTTTCTTCCCAGGACAAACACCTCTGTTTCCTTCAACTGAGCCATATAGGATATGGGTTCTGGTCCCCTTCCCCATCCTTCTATGGTGGTAGTGTGGCCAGCATCCTTCTGGGAACACTTCTCTGCCCTCTGCCCTGTCTCCCAGTGACAGCTCCTGATGAGAGGCCATGTACATGCGCAGCTCACACCCCCTCCAGGGTCAAGGACCACTTTTAGTTCTGTTATGGGATGATTGCCTAGAGAAGGGAAGGCTCATTAAGGACTCTGTATCTGTCTTTTGGTAGAGGATTTTCATTCACATGTGGATTGGATGAGATGGCCTTTGCACTCCCTTACAAACCTAAGCTTCTGAGATACTGTGATTCTGCCCCTTCTATTATTTGGGTAATTTCTAAAATTGTTGTCTTCCATTGACCTTCCCAGGATTTGTCAATTCTTGAACCCCTAGCTTCTCTCTCCCCAAGGCTTCTTTGTGGGATTCGGTTGAAAGAATACTGGACTAATTCAACCAACATTGATCATGTGCAAGGTGCCATGTTGGACACTGGGAATACAAGGGCAATAACGAGATAGCCCCTGGCTTCAAGGAGCTTCCTCTGCAGCCCAGGTTCTAAGAGCCAACTGATCTCAAGACCCCTCACTCCGGTGGTTGCCTTCTTCTGGACCTTAACTTCTTGCTTTTCAAAGTCCTTCCTAAATCATGTCGTCCAAAACCAGACACGGTTCTCCAGGTGTGAAGTGACTGGTAGAGAACAGAGGAATTCTTGCCTCTTTTACTATTGGATGTTTTGGCTCTCGATGCCTCAGATTTCATTCTCTTTCTTGGTGGCTGTAGCATGCTACTGACTCAAGCTGAGAATTCACTAAAAGCACTAAAACCCCAGATTTTTCTTCCAAAAAAAATTGCTGTCTGGCCACCTTACTCAAATCTTGTGCTCATTAAGTTGATTTCTTGAATCCCAGTATAAGCCTTTACATTCGTTTCCATTGAGTTTCATCTTATTCCTTTCAGACCAATGTTCTAGCCAGGATTCTTTGGGACCCCAATTCTATTAGATGGTGTTAACTGTCCCTCCCAGTTTTGTGTCACCAGCATGCCATTTATGCCTTCATCCACATCACTGAAGTTCAAGGCTGCGGACAGATCCCCTCACAACTGCACTAGAACACAGAACAACAGAGCTGGAAGACCCATAGGAGACCAACCCATCACTTTTGGAGGAGAAAACCGAGGCACAGGGTGGGCCTGGGCTTGGGGAGAGGAGACTCTCTCAGTGTTGAGACTCTGTTTTGGCCAGTACAATAATAGCGTGTGCATAAAGACAGGTGAGACATCATGCTGCTGTTCCCACCAGGGTCTAACCAAAATGGACAGAGAGGCTCCAATTACACCCCTCCCCCACCCCACCCACAAGGCCTCATTCCCAGTGAAATTGAATTTGCACGCATTCCTCTGTGTTATTTAGGGGGTCACCCACCAGGGCGTCAAGGTGAAGGCACAAGCTTGCTCTGACCCCACTCAAGGCCCAGGCAGAATTCCTGAATTCCTGAGCCCAAGGCATCCAGCGGACAAACACCGGGGGTACATGGAGGTCTGGGGCCCTGATAGTCCCTTCCCTTTCCACACCTGCATATCCTTAAGTCCCACTAAGATTATAGACCAGAGTGCCAGAGCTTGGAGGAACCAACAGGCCTTAGTGACTATATTGCCCCCCACCCTTGCCATCTTACAGATGAAGAAACTAAGACCCAAAGAGAAGAAGAGGATTTGTCAAGCTCACACAGTGAGTGAGGAGCACAATCATATCTAAACTTTTAACTGGAAGCTAAAATCCAGTTCTCTCTCTCTCTCTCTCTCTCTCTCTCTCTCTCTGTCCATTTGTCTTTTTGCTTCTCTCTGTCTTTATTGTCTCTCTTTCTCATTGTGTGTCTCTATCTTTATTCTCTCTGCCTCTCTCTGTCCTCTGACTGTCTCTCTGCCTCTCTGTCTGTCTTTGTCTCTCTGTGTGTCTCTATATCTGTGTCTCTGTGTCTGAATCTTTGTCACTCTCTTTTTGTTTCTCTCTATATATTTCTCCCTCTCTGTCTCTATTCTCTCTCTGTGTTTTTCTATCCTCTGGAGAGCAATACAATTAGCAATAGCAACTGTGAAAGAAATGATGAGCAGGATGCTATCAGAAGGATGTATGAAAAATGCAATCCAGCTACAGAGAAAGAACTGATGGTATCTGAATACAGATTGAAGCATAATGTTTTTGTTAGTTCTTCTTTCTAAAGATATTTTGTCTGTTTTCTTTCACAACCTGACTAATGTGGAGATGTTTTCCATGACTGCACATGTCTAACTTATATTTAATTCATTGATTTCAGTGGGTGGGGAGGAAGAAAGAAAGAAAATTTG
Organism: Dromiciops gliroides; assembly: GCF_019393635.1. Taxonomy (NCBI): domain Eukaryota; kingdom Metazoa; phylum Chordata; class Mammalia; order Microbiotheria; family Microbiotheriidae; genus Dromiciops; species Dromiciops gliroides. The sequence continues at coordinate 30,240,553 of NC_057864.1, forward strand.
GAACACAATGTTTTAAAAAAATCAATGTGGGGGACAGCTAGGTGGTGCAGTGGATAAAGCACCATCCTTGGATTCAGGAAGACCCAAGGCAAATCTAGACTCAGACACTTGACACTTACCAGCTGTGTGACCCTGGGCAAGTCACTTAACCCTCACATTGCCCAGCAAAAAAAAAATCAATGTGAAAAAAATTGTTTTTTACATGTGCTTCTCTATCCTCTCTCCTTTCTGACAGTCTCTCTGTCTCTGTCTGTCTCTCTCTCTGTCTCTCCCCACTCCCTTCCCTCCACATCTACCCCAGAGGATGAGGATGGGATTAAAGATGATCAGAAAGAGCTCATCAACACTGTAGCAGGTCAGTGATCTCACTGATGTGAACAGACCCTGTGATCACAGCCCATCCAAACAGTTCTCTCTGCAAAGTCTCCACAGACAAGCCATTCAAAGCCCTGAAATCCCTTCCTGCAGGGCATTTAGAATGCCCTGGGCACCAGCCCAGCTCTCTGGCTGCCCTTCTGTTCTCCTACATGCTTGTTGCATAGTTAGCCCATCTCTTTTTCTGGACATGTATCTCATTGACTATAGCACATGAACTAGCTTCTTGCCCCCAGTTCTTTATCAATAATATTCTGCCTCCTATTTAAACCCACCATACATCTGTCCATCTCCCTCTGGATGTGCCACAATCTTCATCCTTATAAGAACTCATGATTCACAGTGTCTGAAGAATACCAATGTTTAAATTTAAAGCTCAAGCCAGAGCTAAAATATGCATTCCCTTTGACCCAGTCCTATCACTGCTAGGCTTACACCCCAAACAGATCAAAGGCAGAAGGAAAGAACCCATCTGTACAAAAATGTTGATAGCAGCTTTTTTGTTATAGCAAAGAACTGTACATTGAGAGGGTGCCCATCAATTGGGGAATAATGGCTGAACAAGTTATGGTATATGAGTGTAATGGGGCACTGTTGTGCTGTAAGAAATTATGAAGGGAGTGGTTTCTGAGAAATCTAAGATGCTAGGAATCATCGTAGAATGAAGTAAGCAGATCTAAGAGAAAAATATATGCAAATAACTAGAACATCATAAAGGAAAGCAACTTTGAAGTAAGAGCTCTGATCAATGCAAAGACCAATTATGACTCCAGGAGATAGATAATGAGATAGGCATGTCACTTCCTGGCAGAGAGCCACATGAGGAGCCTCTGCCACTGAATATACCTTTCATCATACCTTTAACACAGTGACTATTTTCACCTATGATAGTGGGTTGACTACCAGTAATGGGAGAATTTCATAATTCCATGATGATAGTGGTTGTGGTAGTGGTGGTAGTGGTGGTTCAATTTCTCATTTTTAAGGAAAAAAAAATGTTTTGTTTTGTTTTTTTGCAGGGCAATGAGGTTAAGTGACTTACCCAAGGTCACACAGCTAGTGTCAAGTGTCTGAGGCTGGATTTGGGCTCAGGTCCTCCTGAATCCAAGGACAATGATTTATCCACTGAGCCACCTAGCTGTCCCCAAGAAAAATGTTTTAATATCATTTTAAGCTTGAAAGATACTCCAATGTACAAAATATAGAATAAACCTCATATAAACTCCACAGCATTTTACAAAAGAGAACAGGAAGGATTAACAGACAACTAAGAAACAAAATTTTAATTACTAGTTTTATCTCAAGTTGGAGACACAATGTATGTCTAGTCATCATTTTCATGATCTCTTTTGTAAAAATCCTTCATTTTTTTTCATTTTCCCCATTGTTATGTATCATTATAAATAAATGTGTGTGTTAAGATAGTATTTAATTTTAGTTTCTGGATGCTTTAGGCAACTCCATAAGTTTATAAATTGGAAAGAATGTGCTAACCTGCATTGGCAGAGGGAGTTTACTCACTGAGGAGTTCCCTATATCAATTAAATCATAGGTCCAGACTCTATCATCATCATCACCCTTCATTCATTCATTCATCCATCCATCCATTCAATCTAATATCTCTCCCAATATTACATCATCCACTTAGTTTTTCCTGTACGGATGATTGGTCCAAACTCTTCACCAGTCATGAATCTCATTTAGGGGAATCTGTGGAAGCATCAAGGGGACATCCCAACCTAGAGAGGAACCTTGTTTCATCATACTCCATGATGGTGTCGAGCACCCTTGACCTATTTTATGCCTTACTTGATATGAATAATTTAAAAATCATTGGACAAATTTATCTCTGTTGGTGTGTATAACAAGGAACCTTGTATAATCTTAGTACATGTATAGGAAATGCCAGGTTGGATGAAAAGTTTTAAGGCAATGTTTTGATCTATGCAATGAATGCTTTCTGATGGTCAACAAGCACAAAGATGCATTTTAAACTCCTTTCTAGCAACTTTATAATTGTAAAGATGTGGTCCGTTGTAGAAAATAATTTGTGAAAGCCTTTGTGTTCCCTTTCCATAGAGGATGTCTTCAATGTACAGATCGATTATTATAAAAATTTTGTGCAAGTGAGAAAATAAGTATATGGAGCAGCAGTTAGCATGTGCACACTCATCACACACACACACACACACACTCACTCACTCACTCAGTTAAAATCCAAGAAACTCAAAGGTCAAAAGAGTCTTTGAATACAGAGCACAGAATAACATTGTTGGTAAGCACTTTAAAGACCACCCAGCCCAATTTTATTTTCCACAGGGGGAATTGAGTCTCAGAGGAAAAAGCACTTTCAGGGGTTCACACAGTGAGTTAGTGGGAGAAGCAGAACTAGAGGCCTGATTCATAATCCAGGGATTATTCTGCTACACGTGGGACAGAAGAAGCTTCTCTGTATCCCTGAAATCCTCCCTTGTTTTCTTATAGTCAATAACATATCAATGTTTTTCTTTTCTGGAGAAGTGATCACACGGATGTCTCCAATAAAGAGAGACAGCCCCTCCACCCTTTCTTCTCATGTGATCTCCCTTGTCCATGTCCTCTTCTACACCCTGCCAGCAGCACCTACCCAGCTCCCCACTAGGCTCCATCCTTCTTCTCATAGCTTTCTCATTCTCTGTATAGTACTTGGAGGGGGGAGGGTTCCTAGCTGTTATTCTTCCAGGTTTGTTTCCAAGATCAAATAGAAAACCCTCTGTTTTGCTTTTAAAGCCCCCCATAGGGGCAGCTAGGTACAGAACCAGCCCTGGAGTCAGGAAGACATGAGTTCAAATCCGACCTGAGAACACTTACTATGTGACCTTGAGCAAGTCACTTAACCCCCAATTGCCTCCCCACAAAAAAACCCTTTATAATCTGTCCCTCCTCCCCACCTTTCCAATCTTCTTGGCCCTTGTATTGTCACTAATTCTGCAATCTAATAACACTCCACTCCATCTTTCACTGCCAGGCACAATCATGGGCTGTGCCTCTACCCTCCTTGCTTCCCTGGCTTTCTTCAAATCCCAGTTAAAATCCTACCTTCTGATCCCCCTCAATGTGAATATCTTTTCTCTCTTTATTGTCTCCAATTTCTCTTGCCTTTAGCTTGTTCTGCATTTTGTCTCCCCATTAGACTGAAGCAGAGACTATTTATTTTTTTACCTTTCTTTGTAAGCCCAGTACTTAGCACAGTGCTCAGCACATAGTAGGCACTTAATAAATGTTTATTGACTGACAACTCAAGGGCCACCTCCTACCTGAGGCCTTTCTTGATTTCCGGAAGTAATTCTTCTCTCCCCCCACCCCGCCCACCTCATTACTTTGTGAATATATAATTACTTGTCTGCATGCCCCTTGCTCCCTACTCTTGCCCCCTACCCTCACCCTTGTAGAATGTCAGCTCTTTGAGGACAGAAGCTGTTTCGTTCCCCTCCCCCCAATACGTGCTGTGCCCAGCACTGCCCTTGACCCATAACAGAGGCCCAGCAGAAATTTGCTGAACTAACGTCAGGATCTTTCCCTCCTGCTCCAGGACTAACCCACCCTCTTTCCCAATCACAGATGCCCAGGGTGACACTTGTCACCACACAATTCATCCGATGGTGATGGGTGGCTGCCCATTCACACCTACTGCATATTTCTCATGTGGTGGCATGGAGAGAGAGCCAGCCTGGAAGGTGGGAGGAGCAGCCGTCCAGCCCTGCCCCTGAGCCTCTAAGCCACCGAGCCATGAGAACAGGAAGATTTCCAGTCCTAAATGCCTCTAGCCCTCACTGTCTGTGTGATCCTGGGCACATTGGGCACAGTGCCCCCCAGGAACTCTGGGAGATGCAGAGAAGGTGCCAACCTGCATGGGTGGAGGGGTTCCTCACCCTGGAGCTCCCTAGGAGCCCTCAGGGTGCTGCCTAGCACAATGCCTCCCACAAGGTAGGCATGTAATAAGTGTTTGTTGACTCGCCTATATCACTGACATCTCAGGGAGACTCCCTCCCCTGTCTGGGTTCATTTCCACATTGTTCTTTGGGACCCTTCAGTCAGGGGGCAGCACAGTCCGACTGGGAGCTCTGTAAAGTGGTTTCCTCTCATTCAGATTTCCCAACTCCCATCCACCTGGGTCTCCTTCCTTCAGCCCTGATGCGCTCACCTGCTTGTATCCCCCCAACCAGACCATCAGTTTTTTGAGGGCAGGGACTGGGTGGTTTTTCATCTTTGATTCCCAAAAGTGCTGAGCATTTGATTGACATGACATAATGGCTAAAGCTCTGGACTGGGAGGCAGGAATAATTGCTGGTCAATAAGCATTTATTAAGCACCTACTATATGCCAGGCATTGGGGTAAGCACCGCACCCGTGAATGAATGTTCTCTGGGTGTTCCTGTGCATGTGCACGTGTGTGTGTTTATATGCCTGGCCCAAAGTCAGTGCTTCATAAATCCTTGTTGATTGATTGTTGTTGTGTGTATAGGTATATGTTTACAATCATCTGCAAACCTAGCCCTCACCCCAGCACTCCCTAGTCTTGCCTTCGCACTTGCTGGTACAAGTACAACACTTTTGCCCTTATCCCATGAGTCTGAATCCCTGGGCCTTGACTCTTTTTTGGGGGGTGGGGGGGGGGGTGGGGGGGTGGGGGGGTGGGCCTTGACTGTGACGTCATGTCCCCACTCACCCATCCAGATTGGGAGCTCCCTGAAGGCAGACTCAGTGTCCTGTCTATCTCTGTAACCCCAGAGCTGAGCCTGGGCCCCTGAAGGACACTGCAGTGAGAACAGGCCCTGTCCTTCCCATGAGCCTGGTTTTCAAAGGCAGGCAGCTGCTGCAGGCCCATCATATCAGGGGCCCAGCCAGGCCTCTTCCCGACTCTTGTCCAAAACTGAAAATTTACCAGGTGACCGGCTGTTTAGCTGGCGGAGCCCAGGCCCCGGAGGCAGGGGGGCAAGGGGAGGATGGGGGTGGAGGGAGGGGGCTTAAGGCACTCATCCTTTCAACCAACCTAGCTGACCCCAGGGCCCAGAAGCATTTGTGATGTAGCTCAACAGACACCAAAGGTTGCTTGACTTGTGTCACTTTCAATTGGATCTAAGGCACGGTCAAATCTACACTCATTTTATTGCACAACTGAACTCAAGACATCAGAGCTGGAAGGGACATCAGAACAGGGAATGTCAGGCCTGGGAGTGGCCTTAGAACAGAGAATGTCAAAAGTGGGAGGGACCTTAGAAGAGGAACTGTCAGAGTTCTCTGTCCAGATCTATGGTCCAGTCTTAGGAACTCAGCATCTGGGATGCTCAGGAAGAGCCACCTCTTCAAAGGGGGTCTTTTGCTGAAGGTTGTTGTTTTTAGAAACAAATATTACAAAGTACCCCGTCATGACGAGCTCACCAGGCTGGGACCCTGGTGGGCAGCAGGCAGGGGCAAGGCCCGTGGCATCCCAGGGAAGGGGCCCGGCCCATTCAAAGTGATTAATCCTCTGTGTTTATTAATCTCAGCGTGTGCTCAGATTTGATAAATTGCCCAACGGTTGCATTAGCTAATAATTCTCAGCACCAAACCAAATAGTTCATCTGTTTTTCTAATCCGCCCCAGAGCATCCTGGGAGCAGGCCCGGTGGTCGAGCAGAGAAGAGAAACATTCATTTACGGTAATTGGTTTCAGCTCCTCCCTTGGCTGTCTTCCGTGACCTAAATGTATCCAGTTGTTTGCCGTCCCTGCCTTGGGTTTGGGGGTCACCCCTAATGGTTTAATTCAACAAAAGCCGTCCAAGGCTTCCTGTAACCTTTGTCTCTTCTCATTCTTCCTCCCGAGCCGTTTGCTCCTGCCTGCTTTCCGGGAAGGGTTTCCCAGAGCTGTTTCCTTCCCAGGGAACAAAGTCAAGATTGTTGAAGGAAAGGAAGGAAAAAGGGATTTCTCTCCGGGAGACATGGGGAGACACGGGGGGGGGGGGGGGGGGAGACAGATAGAGGGGAAAAGAAGAAGAGAGAGACACAGAGAGAGGAGAGAGAGAGAGAGAGAGAGAGAGAGAGAGAGAGAGAGAGAGAGAGAGAGAGAAGGCCATAGCCCCTCATCTGTCTCCTGCTTGGCCTCCACAAAGCCGTGTTGTCTGCTACCTGTGCTCAGGGCCTCTGACCCAGGGCCTATCCATCCCCTGTGGGGAAGGGAGAAGGAAACACAAGTCCTCATTCATATTCAAGGAGCCTGAGGAAACAGCTGGAGACTAATTCTTGTGCGCCTTGTAGCAAGGAGTCGGCCCGCCACCCTGACACGCACACAGGAGCGCGCGCGCGCGCACACACACACACACACACACACACACACACACACACACACACACACACGCACGCACGCACACACGCACACACGCACGCACACACGCACACACGCACACACGCACACACACAGAGCTGCCTGCTGTTGCTCTTGGCCCAGGTTCAGCGCTGGATGGGCTGAGCCCCGGCGGGCCCTTTCTCCCCCGCCTCCCGGCTCCGTTTGTAGGGTCCGGCCCAGGCTTTGGGGAAGGGGGTGTGGATGGGGAGGGTCCCCAGCTGGCAGCTCCTCCCCCTGGGCTGGCGCATCAGCAAAGCCACAAAGTGCTGGGCGGGGGGGGGGGGGGAGGGGGGGGCGTCGTCGAACGGGAATCTGGAATACATTGCTCCGTGTGTCCTGCAGTCGGGACAGCTCGTAAAGCTGGTTGGGATGCATCTGGTGGAAAGGCGCTGTATAAATATTAGCCCATTATCGAGGGATTGTATTTCCCGGCTCAGCCGGGGGAGGCTGGGGGTGGAGTGGGGGGGACACAGATGCGTTTTGTCAAGGCAGAAGGATCCAGTCTAGTCTGAGTACTAGGAGGCCCCCTTCTTCAGTGAGCCAGCCCCCACATCCCGCAGACACACAGACCGCCCCCAGACTGGACAGGGAGACGGGACAGACTGAGTCCCGGAGCTGGGCCCATGCTCAGCTACTGGGGTCATCTCGTGCTCGGAGCCATCCCTTCCTGGGGGCCCTCCAGAGCCAAACAGAGCAGGCACCAGGATAGCATCCAACTAGCAGCATCCCCCCACTGACTTGCCAGATGACACCGGGACGGTCACTGTTTCCAGGATTCAGTTTCCTCTTCTGAAAAATAAGGGAGTTGGATAATCAGCTGATGCTGACATAGAGGGTCACAAAGCACTTAAGTTCAGGCTTGGGACTCTAACACTGGAAGGGATTTCAAAGGTCAATTAATCCAGCCCCCTGCCTTTGAGAAACTGAGGCTGAGCTAGTGGAGTTGGCTTTTGGAGGGTCATAGATGGAGGGACCATCTGAGGCAGGTGAGGCTTCCCTGACACCAAGCCTCAGATGACCTACAATGCCCCTCCTAGCTGTGGTGTAGATGGGTCTACACCCTTGTCCCATTTGGCCCTGCAGGCCAGAAGGAGAAGCAGTGAAGGAAGTCAGAAACCATTCCCTCTTTTAAACCTCCCACCCAAGGTAGGTGCTATTATATCCCCATTTTTTTTTTTTTTTTGCAGATGAAGAAACTGAGTCTAAGGTGGAGAAGTGACTTGCCCAAGGTCACACAAGGGATGCCTGGGGAATTTTTTTTATGCAAATAGCTCAACCTTGTGGACTTAACAGCCCAGAGAAAGGACTCTGGGACATAGGGTACATCTTCTATGGAAGATTTAGGGAACGATGGGAGCATTGGTTGTCTCATTGGTCCTCACACCCATCAGATAGGCAATGCCAGCTTCCCTTAGCCCGCTGGTACGGATGAGGCATTTGAGCAACAGAATAATAAAGTGGTTTACCCAAGGTCACACAGCCTGTACATTTCAAACCCAGGTCACCAGACTCCCAGCCCAGGATCCCTTCCAAAGCACCCATTCCTACCTGATCTCCCACAATAGCCCAACCTGTCCTCGTACTAGACTCCCCACTCATTCTCAAACTTGCTCCAGGTGTCCCATTGACATTGGTCTCTCCAGTTTGAATGCTCTCTTCTTTCTTCCTTCTCCTTTGTGGCCCAGCTTAAGTGTTGCCTCTTCTAAGAAGCCTTCTAGGATCTGCCAGGTGCCCATTTTATTGAGTTAAGGTGGGGCGGGGTCTCTGCTGTAAGACATTCCCCCCATCCCAGTGTGTACCTCTCATGCCCAAATCCTGCCCCACTCCAATAACTGCTGGTGTCCCCATCTAATCCCATCCCCCTGACCCTGAGTCACTTGAGATCAGGAACCTAAGTCACCTCTCCCTAGCCTGGGACCCACCCACAGGAGGATTCCAGCCTAACTTTTTTGAGCCTTAGTTTCCTCATCCTTAAAACAAGGGTGTGGTGTACGAGGTCCTTATGAGCTCTAAATCTATGGTCCTATGAAAGGCTTATGGAGAAGAATGAAATAAGGCACAGGGGAGAGAAAGGTGAGGGAGGGGAATAGACTCAAAGATAATGAATGAAGATGGACCAGAGTAGAGAGGAATAGAGGGTAGAGTGGAGGAGAAGGGAGGGGCTAGAAGAGCAATGGAGGTCTTTCAGCAGTGCCACTCTCACCTCTAGGACTCCCACTCATGAAAGCTTCTTGGAGAGCTGTCTCTGGAGGGGATGCCAGGAGGTGGATGTGCCAAGCACCTTCCTCCAGGCAGGTGGACTCCCCCCCCCCAAGCCCGGGAGGATGGGCTATAACAGACAAAGTGAATGCCTGGGTCTGAAGTCTTTCTGGTGGGCTGGACAATCAAGTGGAGCGTTCACAGTGGGGGTGCCTGTTTAGGTGCCAGCTGGGACTGGAGTGATCACAGAATCTTAATGTTTGAGTGTTGGAGAGGACCCCAGAGCCTCTAGTCCAGCCCAAACACCAAAGGCATCTCAGCGGGGAGACCTTGGTGAGAGGGACCCCACCACCTCCCTTGGCAGCCCAATCTTCCCTGGAGCAGCTCCTGGGCTTAGGGTGTCTGTCCTGACATCCAGTCTCAATCTCCTTTCCCAAGACATCCCAACCCCCATCCATAACTCCTGCTTTTTCTGCTGCCCTCTGAGTGGACCCAGTGGCTGGCTGGACTCAAAGAAGTCTCTGAGAATTTTGTGCCAACTTGGCTAGAGGTCTCCAGTGGAATAGCCCAGAAGAATATGCTTGTCCCTGGGGGCACTCTGACAAGGGCCTCTCTGGGATTTGTTCTGTCTTCAGCAATTTAATTTGGAAAGCCAAGTGAAAACGAGGAGAGGGGCTCTCTCCTTCCTGGCTGGTCCTCCAACTAGACCCCAGCCTGACTCCAAGCATTTTCTCTGGCTGTGCCCGATGCCTGGAATTCGACCCTTCCTCACCTTGGCTTTCTCCAGGTCCCAGCTCCAATCCCATTATGCCTTATCGATGATGCCTTCCCTCTGCCCATTATCTCCAATTAATCCTATGTATGGCTTGTTTGTACACACCTGTCTTCCCATTGTCTCCATTTAGTCTGTGAGCTCCCTGAGGCCAGGAACTGGCTTCTGCTTTTCTTTGTATGCCTTAGGAGAAACACTGTTCCTGGAAGACAGGAGGTGCTTAATAAATGCTCATTGCCCTGAGTCCTTCCAGAGGCCCTGTGTCAGCCCGACAGATACACACACTATCCCCTGCCTTCTCAAAGCCCAGACGACCTTCTCAGAGCAATCAGGCACATGCTCTGATTCCTTCCTGTGAGGCTCTGAAAGGGTCACTAGACACTCAATGGCTGCTTCATCTTCCCATCAAAAAGCCTTCTGGGGGCCTTCTTTTGGGCCCCCCCTCAGAGTGGAGAGAATGATGGGCACGTCGTGTGCACGTCAAGATGTGCTCTCCTGGGTTAGAATATAAGCTCTCTGAGGGCAGGGACCTTTGTACTTGTATCTCCATTGCTTAGCAAGGGGTGGTAACGCCAACAATGGCAACAACAACTTTACGTTTATATTGTTTTTACTTTGTGCCGAGTCCTCCCTGGGCTAAGCAGTTTACAATTGTTGGCTCGTTTGATCAGGGTAAGTAAGCACTTGATCCATGTCTTCTCATTCCTTCACTGTCTCCTTCCACCAAGCTTCCCTAAAGAAAAAACTTGGGAGATGGTCCAATACTGGGGCAAAGGGAGTTGTTTCCTGTGTAGACGTCTATCCCTGTGTGGAGGCTCAGGGCTGGCAGCACGGGGTAGAAGGTTGGCTTTGAATTCCAGCTGCTAGGCCCCGAGCAAGTCACAGAATAGTAGTAGGTCAGGGCTGAGGGAGACCTCAGAGGTCACGGCATCCAGTGTGTTCATTTGACAGATGAGGAAACAGGCTCAGAGAGAGATGTGATTTGTCCACAGTCACACAGCCATGACATGACAGAGAACGAAGGTGGTAGGACTCTGAGCCCAGGATTCCCACCCCCCAATTCTCCTCACTCTTCTGATCCCAGCCTCTATTTCCTCATCTGCCCAACGGAAACAATGCCTATTGCTCTACCTCCCTTCCAGGGCCAACATGAAGGAGGTTCTTTGTAAGCGTTGGCATGGCTATAGAAATGGGAGTTGTCATGATTCCATCAAGGCAAGAAAGGCTGGGCTGGCAAGCCGGCAGTGCTAACCGCTTCCTACGGATGTCCCCCAAGCCGGCGGCCCCTGGGCCCAGACTGTCATGAGGTCCCGGCTCCTCAGCCTCCCCTGAGCGCACACAGGCAGACACAATGTGTTAAGACTTAGGCATGGTCTCCAGGATGGAAGCTGAACCTCCATGCTCCAAGAGCTGTTCCCTAATGTTTCCAATGTGACCAGGAGAGAGGGAGGGAGAGACCACCATGGCTGAGAGCCCCGCCCCCCTGGTGTGGGGCGTGAGGGGAGGGGGACGGCCAGGAGGTCTGCTGCTGGGGGAGCCTGCCCTGTGTCATTCAGCAGGCACCAGGATGGCCAAAGCCAATTACTTAGTAGCTGGGATCCCTAGCAGGCCTGGGGAGCCACAGCCGTCCCAAAGCAGTTAGCCAGAGAGTAACTAACTGTCAGACACAATTAGAGTACCGCACCTGGCCATGGACAGACTCTGCAGAGGACTGCAAGGGGAGGGACTAGGGAAGGGGCACTTCCTCTGATCCAGGAACTGTCTCTAGACCCAAGGAGGTTCACAGGATAGTTCCCAATGGGCAGCTCATGAGGTCCCCACAATTGAGGACTGACAAGACCTTGCTATGGGGCATGCTGTGTGATCTCAGGCACCATACTTAACCTCTCTGAGACTCTGAAATGGGAACCAGGGAAATGCCTGTCTCTCAGGAAGAGGTGGGGCTCTGCCCAGGCTGTGCCTACACACAGACAGAGAAGTGACAAATGGAGACAATTACTTCATTCATTCAAAGCCTGTAAGCCTCAGAAAAGGGAGGCAAGCAAAGGAATTGGGTGGGTCAATTCTCAGGGGCTTTCTGGTTGGAAGGGAGATACTGAAGAATTGTCTATGTCTGACTATGAACCAGCAGGGTGCACTCCCAGCAAGTATGTGACTGAACCGAGGTGTGTCTCCCCTAACCCCCTTCTCTCACAGTTAACAGATAATGGTAATACTTTTCTGAGCTTGGAGTGGGCCTTCAAGACCCCTTATCTCCCCCCAGGGAGAATCAGCACAGGGTCGGGACCAATGAATCTATTCAGCCAGGAAGGGCTTAGACATTCACAGAATTTCAGGTGGGGGGGGCAAGTGGAGCAGAAGGGAATGGGGATCTTAGAACATAGAACACAGAATGTCAGAGCTGGGGGAACCTTAGAACACATATTATCAGAGCTGGAGGCGAGGAACTCAACATAGCACTTAGGATGTCAGAGCTATGGGAAACTTAGAACATAGGTCAGAGCTGGGAAGGACCTTAGAACATAGAATGTCAGAGGGGAGAACCTTAGAACTTAGAACAAGGGATGTCAGAGTGCTAAAGCACACCTACCTAGTCAGTAAAAGGATTTGAACTGGTATTGAGCCCCAGATTGCACAGATCTCTGTATCAGATGGCCTCCCTGGGAGGCCATCAGGAAACCAGAAGTCCGAGGTCTTTCAAGCACTGACTTTGTGAGTCTCCCCTTGACTATTCTTAAGGGAGTAGCCTTGATTTATACCAATGAATGGCAAGGCCAGAGAAGAAGATTTGAACCCAATTACTTCCAATCATCACAATTACCTAACTCTGAAGGAGGCTACTCCATTGGGTTTGTGAACTCCCCATCAACAGAGACTGACAAGGGGCTGACATCGATGAAAAGCTGAAAATGAACTTCTTCCTTTCAGGGATGGTCATGAGGCAGCAGAATAGAATGGAAAGAGTATTAAGCATTTTGCCAAGTTCTGACTATTCCTTCCAACCATGGATAAGTCATTTAGTTCAGTCTAGGCTTCAGTTTTTTCCTCTATAAAATGGGCATAATTATACTTGTGTTCCCTAATTCATTGGGGTATTGTGAAGAAAAGTGTTTTTAAGTGCCTGACACATAGTAGGTACCTAATAAATGCTTGTTGACTGACTGACTGACTGACTAATATAGACATGAGAACATACTAATCCACTGGAGATACTTTTGAAGAGTTTGAAGTTTCCACTTGAGAGTCAGACTGGTTCCTGATGCTAACAGCAATAAGGCTTTTATTTGGCAGGTTTTTTACTCACACAGTGGAAGGTTTGTGGTTTAATTCGGGACACCTGGAAGGATGGAAGGCAGGAGGAGGGACAAGGGTACATCCAGAGGACAGTTACTGGAGAAAAGGGACACAGGACTTGCATCACACTGGTAGGTCGTTCATTAAGTTACTGTATTTTGTGCTCTACTTATGCACTTTGGATTTAATCACTGAATTTATGCTGAGAGTAAAATGCTGTACTTACTTCAACCCTCTCTCAACTCCCCTTTTGATTCTCTGGACTTCACCACCATCTCTCACCCTGGCAGATTCCTCCACCTCTTCTTCCTATTGGTGAGCTCCTTCTGAGGGCTCAGGACAGCCATCTCTCACTACTCTCCTGGCACTATTTCTGTCATTCCAGGCTTCATCAATGTGGGTTTTTCTGTTCCCTTTTATGTCTTCCCCAATTAGAATGTAAGTTCCTTGAGGACAGGGACTGTCTTTCTCTTTGCTTACATTTGTATTTCCAGTGTTTAGCACAGGGTCTGGCACATAGTAAATATTGAATAAGTGCTTGTTCCTTGATTTGATTTAGCATTTAAGCATGTATGTTTGCTTCCATGAAGAGCCAAATCCATCATGCCAAAGTCACATCAAAAGAGCTCACTGAGGGGCAGCTAGGTGGCACAGTGGATAGAACACTGGCCTTGGAGTCAGGAGTACCTGGGTTCAAATTCGGCCTCAGACACTTAACACTTACTAGCTGTGTGACCCTGGGCAAGTCACTTAACCCCAATTGCCTCACTAAAAAAAAAAAAAAAGAGCTCACTGAAATGCAACCAGTTCATAAAGGAGGTAGGTTTTCACCAGTGGGTGGGGGCTCAGAGCTAATTTTGATTTTCTAGATACATGCATCGACACCCCCTTTTTCATAATAAGTTGGTGCTAATGAGTAGTGGAGCAAATGGATAGAAGGTCGATAATTCTCTGTAGCCATGGAGGGAATGGTACTTAACTCTTCTGCCCCAGGTGGTATTATGAACCACTAGAAAGATCAGAGGATCATGGATACAGAGTTGCAACTCTCTCATTTTACAAAGGAGGAAATTTAGAGTCAGAGAGCTTAAGAGGGATCCCCTGCATCACACGGGTAGCATATGTCAGCAATGTATTTTGACCCAAGTCTTCTGGATCCCACGTCCAGAGCTCTGTCTATCCGCTGTGCCCACAGCCCCTGCTACCCCTCCTGCCTCTGTAGTAACCATTCATCGCCATGGCCTGGGAGTTCAGCCAGATTTCTCACCCTTCCTCCCAGGCTGATGTACACCCATCTGGGCTGTCCCTCACAATAAGGTTTCTTAGTGATACCCATCAACCCCAGGTGTTTCATAAAGAAGGGCAGAGTCTCTAGCAGTTTGGTCTCATTGAGCTCCCTTCTCTAATGTCATGGACAAGAGGCACTGATTAGGGAGGGTAAATGGGATGTGGAAATTTCTAGCAGAAAAATTTCCAAAGAAGGTGGGTTCCAAATCAGGTGCAAGATGAGGGTGTCAAGCAGAAGGAGAGATGTCCCTATAGTCCAGAAGTCCCATCAAAGGAAAGATTAGGACCAAAAACCCAAAGGGTTCTCATGCTACTGCAAAGAGGGATCATTATTAAATTACAGAGGGGATCCTGGCCTGGGGTAGGGGTGGGGGGGTCACTAGATGCCCTCTGAGGTCTTTCCTGATCAGAGCCTGGAATTCTACAATTCACATATAGTGAATTATCAGTTCCACAGTAAGCATTTACTGGGCACCTTTTCTGTGCCAGGCACTGGAGACAGAGACAAACATGAAGCATTGTCTGCCCTCCAAGAGCTTGCAGTCTATCAAAAAAGACAAACATGGGGACAAACACACACACACAGACACACACAGAGACCAGGTTTTCTGTGGCCACTGTCTTTATCTACTGACCTCATCCATGGAAAGGGGCTCTCTCTGGGCCAAAACCAGTGTACGGCTTCCCTGTGATTTACACATTACCCAAGAGTCTCTGGCTTCCCAGAATTTTCAAACAAAAACCCCAAATATCTCTACAATAACTTTCAAACACCACAACATTCACTAACAGGTCTCCCGAGGCCCCTCTTGGTGAACCTCTGGATGCACTGGAAGCCCTCTTCCCTCCACGCGCCAGCTCCCACAAAATGGGGGCTCTTACCAATGGGAGGGTTTGAGCTAGACGTGGTCTAACAGTGGAGAGATGTCTGGACCCTGGAGCAGGGGAGATCTGGGTTCCAATTCTGCTTCTGATATTTAATAGCTATGTCACCCTGGGTAAGTCACACAACCGCTACATGCCTCAGTTTCCTTCCTCATTTGTACAATGAGGACAATAGCGTCCACAGCACCTACCTCACATAGTTGTTGAGGGATCAACTGAAAAAACATGGGGAAAGCACAGTGTAACTTTCAATGTGCCAGCTGTGCTTTATATTGTTTGTACCAAAGTTCTTCTAGAACTTACTCAGATTCTAGGATTCTAGTCGGGGGTGGGGGTGGGGGTGGGGGGGACAGGACTCCTAAACCTGCTCCTGCTAGCATTGTGTGATGCTAGGAAGGACCCTTCTCTCCAGATCTCATTTACTCACCTGTAAAATGAAGGGATTGGGGCAGCTAGGTGGCACCATTGTGCATAGAGCGCTGGGCTTGGAATCAGGAAGACTCACCTTCCTAAGTTCAAATCCAGCCTCAGACACTCAGCTGTGTGACCCTGGGCAAGTCACTTCACCCTGTTTGCCTCAGTTTCTTCATCTGTAAAATGAGCTGGAGAAGGACATGGCAAACCACTCCAGTATCTTTGCCACGAAAACTCCAAATGGGTTCATAAAGAGTGGGATATGACTCAGCAACAACAACAACAACAACACATAACTACTAATAATGGCTAAGGACTTTCCAACTCAGGTCTTCCTTACTCCAAGTCCAGCCTTCCACCCACTCCACCAGCCTTCTTCTAAGCCACATTGCCTCTCACTAAGGTCTACACACAAATCTCCATTTGGCTCTGGAATGTGGTTCATTATTTATTTACTCATTTGCATATGATTTACCCCAGCAAAATAAGCTTCCTTTCTCAAGGGTGAGGTGGGATATGGGAAGCAGGCAGGTCATGGGGATGGGGTCAAGCAAGGATTTCTCAGCAGCCAAGGCTCCTGGGAAAGGCTCCATGCCCCATTCCCCCCTCCCCAAAGAGAGCCTACTCATGAGTTTCATCTGCTTCATGGAGCCAGACTTGTTGCTCCTGCTGTCCAGTGCACCCACGGCATCCGGACAAAAGCCTGCCTTTCTTTCTTTGGTCAGTGTTTGTCCCCCTTCTCTAAAAATAATCCAGCTCTCCTCACTCATCTGCCCCCAGTTTTCTTTCAGTTGACCTCAAGGACCTGTCTGCAGATGGGGCCCCGTGTGTACCCACCGCCGGACTCATGTCCAGCATTCCACAGAGAATGTGGTGGGAGCCGAGCGAGGGCCAGGAGTGGCAATCCCAGCTGGCTGAAACCAGGGTCCCCTCCTCCTCTACCCTGGATTCCATTCTCAGAACCTGGAGCTGGGGCAGCATCTCAGAAGGGTCTTCTGCTCCTGCTCAGTCACATCTGGAGTCTAAGATTCTAATGCTAAGGGTCAAAGACTTTGTTAACAGAATCCTAATAGTTCACTTTGGGGCGTTCTTTAAAGTTCCAAAGCCCTTTACAAGCCTGATCTCATTTGAGCCTCACAACCACCCTGTAAGGTTGATGCCATTATTATCCAACCCCCTTACAAAAAAGGAAACTGAGTCCCAGAGAGCCTGGTAGCCCAAAGCTATAATGTGTCCAAGGCAAAATTTTAATCCAGAGCTTCCAGCACTCTCCACTATACTTCATAAGTTCTTAGTGTTGTTTTTAATTTCATAAAGGCAGGAAAACCTGCTTCACTATTTGTCTTGGTCACCAAGTCTTCCAGTCACTCAGGTTCCCAGCCTTAGAGTAACACCTGACTTTTCTCTCCCCCTCATCTCCCCAGTAGAATGTAATATACTCCATCAAGGCAAAAACTGATTCAGTTTTCTCTTGGTATTTATAGCACCAAGGGCATACTCTGTCACATAAGAATGAGAAAGGAAGGAGGAAGGAGAGAGGGAGGAAGGGAGGAAGTGGGGGAGAGATGGAGGTAAGGAGGGAAGAAGAAAGATAAAAAGGAAGGGATTAAGGGAGGGAAAGAGAAAGGAAGAGAGGGATGGAGGAGGAAAAGAGGGATGGAGGGAGGAGAAAAGGAAGGAAGGAAGGAAGGAAAGAAAGAAAGAAAGAAAGAAAGAAAGAAAGAAAGAAAGAAAGAAAGAAAGAAAGAAAGAAAGAAAGAGAAAGAAAGAAAGAAGGGAGGGAGGAAGGAAAGAAGGAAGGGAGGGAGGAAGGAAAGAAGGAAGGGAGGGAGGAAGGAAGGAAGGAAGGAAGGAAGGAAGGAAGGAAGGAAGGAAGGAAGGAAGGAAGGAAGGAAGGAAGGAAGGAAGGAAGGAGGGAAGGAAGGAAGGAAGGAAGGAAGGAAAGAAGGAAGGAAGGAGGGAGAAGGCAATTCAATAAAATCTGAGGCATCTCTTAATTGTAACTTGCATCCCTATTGTATTAATAATGGGAAGACTCTAGATCTGGTGTCAGGAGAGACTAGGGAGCACATCCTGCCCCTGACACTTCTGAGCTCTATGATCCCAGTTTCCTCATCTATAAAATTAGAATAATCATACGTTGACCAATTTACCCCAAAGGCCGAAGCACTCTGTCAGCCTTAAAGCCTATAGCAACTGGGGCTTTGTCCTTTCCTTCCTCAGGGTGAATGGGAACCCAGCTCTCCTCCCTCTATGCACAAGAGGAGCCTGTCTGTCAAAAGGGGGCCCAGAGCATCCTCTCCAGCCCAGAGATCCAGCTTTTACCCTCTATGAATCAATCCAATAAACAGCCAGGTTCCAATTTGGGCATTGCCTCACTCTGAGGCTCTGGTGTGGTCACCCCCCCTCTCTTGGCCTCAGTTTTCTTTCCTATAAAATGTAGGACTTGGATCAGACGATCCCTCAACCCCTCTCTAAAATGGCTCTAAAATGCTGTGATTCTGCCCCCTTACTGTCCTTGCCTGTAATTGGCAGGACTGGGGCTACATAGAGAGGAAGGAGGCACAAGGAGGCACAGTGCTGTCCCATTGCTGTTGTTGTTACTGCTGTTGCTCAGTCATTTCAGCCATGTCCGACTCTTTGTGACCCCATTTGGGGTTTTCTTGGCAAAGATTTTGACATGGTTTGCCATTTCCTTCTCCGGCTCATTTTACAAATGAGGAAACTGAGGCCAAAACTGTGAAGTGGCTTTCCTAGAGGAAGCGTCTGAGGCTGGATTTGAATTTGAGTCTTTCTGTTGGTTAATAGGCATGTATATGTATATGTGCGTAAGTGTGTATGTATATGTATATATGAGTATATGTGTATATGTGTGTGTATGTGTATTGTCATGATAGCAGGCAGTGTACGCTAAGTGCCCAATGAGGAGGACACTGAGTCAGAGAGCTGTCTGCTCTCCAAGAATCGAGAGGTGTCTGGGCACTAGAGAAGTCAGACAAGGCTTCCTGGAGGAGGTCAGGGATAGAAATGGGTCTTGGAAGAGAAGGAGATCCTGGCTAATGCATTCCCTATCCCAGGACAAAACACCCTTCTCCAGCCTCAACTCTCCTGTATGCATTGTCTCTCCTCTTATTAGAATATAAGCTTCTTACAAAAAAAAGAATATAAGCTTCTTGAGGTGAGGGACTGCCCTCTTTTTGTAGCTGGATCTCACTTAACACATGGTACATAGTATATTCGGTTACAAACACTCTCTTCATTCGTACAGATATATGAACATATTTTATCCATAAGCACTTTTTTTTGCAGGGCAATGAGGGTTAAGTGACTTGCCCAGGGTCACACAGCTAGTAAGTGTCAAGTGTCTGAGTCCAGATTTGAACTCAGGTCCTACTGAATCCAAGGCCAGTGCTCTATCCACTGCACCACCTAGCTGCCCTCCATAAGCACTTCTCCCCAGAAATGTTGCCATAAAGACTTGGCAGGCAAGGGGGATCACTGTGTAGGCACCCCTGAATTTTGCCCAGTGTTTCTCGCAGATGCAGAGGCACAGCTGACTTGGGAAGAAACTTCCTTCTGCCAAGAACTCATGCAATTGAAGTATAGAGAAGCAACCCTGAGAGGCAGAGAAGGAATGTGGTGAGCCCAGAGCTCATCCCTCTGTTTCTACTGAGTCTTCAGGTAATGGGGGAGGGGGAAAAGTTGATGCTTCTCTGTAACAAAAAGAAGAATGATGAAGTGGACCTCATAGGTCAATGAAGCATTCAAGAAGTCATAGAGAGATGTGATCAGATAGGTGGGCAGACTGGGACTGTTGAGATTCCTTGAATCTAGTCCACAGAACCTCTGACTGCCCTGGAACACTTCCTAAGAAGAAAACCAGCTCCCCTTTACCCATCCCACCAATTTATTTCCTATTTCCCTTCCAACCAGTGGGAGGTGGGGGTGGGGGATAGGGTGGGAAGGAAGAGATCCAACACTGACACCCCACCAACTATTGTGGTTTGCAAGTGGGATGCCCATTCCTTTATATATTTATTCAAATTCCTAAGCCATTTGAAATTGCTATTAAAATATATAGTCACATAATGATTCTATTCCAAACCAATAAGTACATGGTTTAAAATTAAGGAAGGGGAAATCAACCCCAAATGGAGAGTTTTTCCTCAGCTCAGACTGAGGTGTAAACAATCTGCTTGGAAAGAGTTTCTGCAGTTTTAGGTAACTCTGAGAGATCTTTACCTCCTAGACTTCTTCAAACCCAGAGAGAGAGACTTAAGAAGGAAAAGAATCAATAGCAGAAGAGGGAGGAAGTTGGTGTGTCTGTTTGGGTAGCAACCCTATACACAAAACACATCTAAAGCTACACCACAGTCCACGAAAGCATGCATGGGCATATGGCTGTGCATGTGTGCACTCATGTGTGTCTGTGTATATACATGCCAACAGGGTCAATCAACAAGTATTTATGAAGTGCCTCTTATTCTATGTCAAGGGCTGTGCTAGGTGCTGGAGACACAAAAACAAAAGTGAAAAAGGCTTTACCTTCAAGGAGCTTACATTCCATTAGGGAGACAGCGTGTGTGTATAAGCAAAAAAAAAAAGCAAACAAACAAAAAAATCTACAAGTTTCTTTGGGGAAGGATCAAGAAAGACTTCAAGCAGAAGGTTACTCACACTGAATTGTGGTGGGAGTAAGGCATTCTAACAGGTGGAGCTGAGGAGAAAGTGCACTCCAGTCATGGAGAACATGCATGTACACAATTTACTAAAACATCTGCATACATATACACATGTACCAAGCTGCACATGTATAGACATATGCTGAGACTAAACTAATCTCCATGTGTTTATACATGCATGTGTGCATGTGCTTCATATACACACGCTCTCATTTCCCTCCAGGAAAGCCCCCCATAGCCCTGGTCAGGTCAGGCTAGCTGAGAGGACTATAGATTCATAGCTCCCTGGGGGTCATTGAGTTTTTCCTCCTTTGTTCTTGGCACATTTCAAAGCTCCAACCCCGAGAGAGATGTAAAGAGGGAGGGGAGGGAAAAACGGGAGACTTGGAACATTCCTCTCATTCTTTAGCTCTCCCCAAAGATGCCCCTGGGAGCTATGGAGAGGCAGAAGGGGTCCAGGCCCAGGCTCAGGAAGCCTGGCAGGTCCTATGGCCTGCTCCCTCTGCTCAGAGCTGCTTGGATCAATAACTGCCCACCTTGCCCCAGCATTGGTGAGTACCATGACTGGGTTCCAGGTCCACAGAGGGCCTGGCTCACCAGAGGGTGGACTATGAGGTGGGGTGGGGAGCATAAGGACCATCAGCCAACATGCTGAGTCTGCCTAGAAGTCCTTAGGGAGACTGAGACAGGGGGTACAGAGAGGACTTCACCATTCCTTCAACCATAAAGTTTCCATTAATTCCAGTGTTTGGGAAGAATAGGGGTTAGGGTCTCCTCAAGGAGGGGTATTAGCCTGAAACCTACTCCCTATAGAGATGGAGTCCTCTCACTCAACACACATGTGCCTTGGCTGAGCCCTCCAGGGTCACTCTGCCTAGAGCCTCAGGCCCAAGTCAGAAGATGAGCTAAGTGAAATTTGAGAGCAATTCATTCGAACAACCATTATGGATTTCTTTCCTTGAGTGCCTTTGAGGCAACCCTAGGTAGCAACAAGCTGCTGACTCTTAAGGAATTTCAGAAGCAAGACCAGTTTAGAGGCAGCAGAAAACATTGGTGAAAAGCAAGAGCCACAGGAGGCAGAAGTTCCAACTATTTCCGAAGAGTCCGTCTGAAAATGACCTGGGTGTATAAGTAGACCAGCAGCTCGACAGTCAGCAGGGTGATGCAGGAAATCCCTGCAGCTCATCCATAGGATCCTGGGCCACATCAAGAGGTGCATAATGGTCAAGAACAAGGTGAGTGGGGATCCCACTCTTCTCCTCCCTGATCAGACCCCACCAGAGGACTGGGCTCCATTGTAAGTGCCATGTCTTAGGAAGTATGCTGACAAACTGGAGAACATGCAGAGGAAGAGAGCCAGGCTGGGGAAGGACCTGGAGGTCCCAACTCAAGAGGACTGACTGAAAGAACGGGGGACATCCCTCCTAGACAAGGGAAGTCAGAGGAAGCAGGATGGCAGATTTCAAGTATTTAAAAGCCCAACCGTGGAAAGAGATTAGTCTGGAAAAACTAGGAGCCCTGGACAGATGTTGTAAAGAGGTAGCTTTAGGCCTGATGTCAGGACAAACCTCCCCCTAACGAGAGCAGTCCCAGAGGGAAGGGCTGCCTGGGGAGGGGTGTGGGTCCTTCCTTCCTGGAAGTTGGCAAATAGGCTGGACCCCATTTGGGGCTTTCCTAGCAAAGACGCTGAAGTGGCTTGCCACTTCCTTCTCCAGCTCATTTGACAGATAAGGAAACTGAGGCAAATGGGGTGAAGTGACTTGCCCAGGGTTACATGGCTCCTAAGTGTCTGAGGTCACATTTGAACTCAGCTCTTTCTGACTCAGAGCCCAGAGCTCTAACCACTGTGCCACATAGCTACCAAGGATCGGGGGGACAATATCTGACTTCCAGGATATCCTGGACCTTTGTGGTTTTCCCCCAAGACCTAACTCCAGACTCCCTTTGGATCCCATGAAGGATTCCATGGTAGTGATTCCAACAAGGCTCCCGCCCATATCCCCACCCCAACATCCTTTCCTCCTGTATAACCAGCCCCTCCCCTCTTCCTGCTCCCCCTCCAAGGCTAATTAACTCATCAGGGAATTTCATGCAACGCACTCCAGCTGGACTGAAAGTAGTGAACAAAAAATGCCTCTTTCCAGGCTCAGGTATGCAACTGGGATGAGCCCATAGAGCTGCCCCCACAGAACATGCATCTCAGAGAGACACTATGACAGAGAAGAGGAGGGCGGGGTGGGCAGCCTTCGGGAACTTGCCTGTGGTTTGGTTCTGTTTGGTTTGAACAGCCCTGAGCCTCTCCCTGAAATAAAATGCCATTTTTTGAACAGCAACAGAGAAACAGCATGGCATGGGTGCCCATCCTATCTCTGACACATATGGATATATGTGACCCCTGAGCAAGTCATGTAACTTGAGCGAGCAAAAGTGAGAGAGACAGAGACAGAGACAGGCAGAGACAGAGACAGAAAGAGACAGACACAGAGAGATAGAGAGACAGAGAGAAAGGGGGAGAGGGAGATGGGGGACCGGGGGACCGAGCAGAGGGGTAGGCCAAATGTTCCATTGCCTTCACACCATGTCAGGGAGGGGTGAGGAAGGTTCCCAGGGTACTGGGGAGGACATTGACAGGGGAATGGAAGGGGAGAGGGCATGGGCAGATGGAGTGCCCACAACAATGGAGATCAAGAGTCAACAAAGGGATAGATGTCTACTAAGCTGAATCCTTGGAAAGGCCTTGCCAGTCTTCTCCCCTGTCTCCAACTGTCCACATATAGCCATCCACCCCCAGCTCCCAAGCCTGCCCTTCCCCCTCCACACGCCCCTATGGGATGAACTTGCCTCCCAAATCATTGAGGCCATCCATCGGAAGCTCCTTCATTCCTTCTGGTCTGCTCCTTAAAGCCTCCCTCCATCCTTATTTCATCATTGCCTTGTCTTCCCTCTGAGCACAAGGCTTCCCTTTTTCTCATTAAGGCTAGCCCCTCCACTCTCCCCATCCATCTCTGCCTCTCCAGGGCCCCCGGAACCTCATTCTATCTCTGGGGAGTATTCTGTAGCCTTTGGCTCCAGGCTCCCCATTCTATTGACTCCTTCCCCTTTGGCTGCAGGCACAACCAAGAAAACCTTCCCTTGATCCTTCCAGAGATGATCCCCTCACTCTCCTTCCCTACCCTCACGACTCCTATCCACTGTCCCTGCCTCTGCTTTCCCACCCTCCTGCAAGATGCTGTTGCCTTATTGGTCTATTGAAATCACCCTATCTCAAGCCACTAGTGGCCTTTCCATCCCTAGCATTTGGACCCATTGACCATCCCTTCTCTCCAGATTCTCCCTCTTCCCTTGGCTTTTGAAAGGATCTCACAGTCATAAATCTAGATTTGGAAGGGACCTTGAAAGTTAACTGGTCCATTTTACAGATGGAGAACCAGGTTCAGGGAGGTTGGATCTTGGCTAAGGTCACACAGCATTAGAGGCATGATTTGAACACAGGCCTCTGACTCCAGTCACTACACCAGATTGCCTGATCCCTCCAACTTCCATTTGAGGGCCTTTGTTCAAGGTGTAGAACAATGGTTTCCAGTGGTACTGGAGTCAGAGAACCTAGGTTGAAGTCTCACCTATGATGCCTGCTATACCTGAAACTTCAGGCAAGTCAAGTCTCTTCCCTGGTGCTCAGTCACCTCATCTGTAAAATGAGGAAATTGGACAATATAGATAGCTCCGTAAACTATGAACTTCCCTTGGTTGGCCATTAAATGCTGACTTTCTCTAAGATTTGGTTCTCAGACTTCTTGTCTTCTTTCTTATTTTTATATAACAGGTACTCACTAAACATGTGTCTAATTTAATTCAGTCTAAAAAAACAAACAAACAGCTATGTGGTATGGTAGATAGATCGCTTGGACCTGAAGTCAGGAAGACTCATCTTCCTGTATTCAAATGTGGGCTGAGACGCTTCCTAGCTGTGTGACTCAGTTTCCTCATCTGTAAAATGAGGTGGAGAAGGAAATGGCAACCCGCTCCAGTGTCTTTGCCAAGAAAACCTCAAATGGGGTCTAGAAGAGTGGGACACGACTGAAATGACTGAACAATGGCAACAGCGAAAACTTATTACATGCTGCTGTGAACTGAACTGAACGGAATTGAATTCAACTGAATACACAGGCAAAAGCCCTGTGTTCTAGTCTTGGTTGTGGAACCTTGGACAAATTAATTCCTTATTCTGGGCCTCAGTTTCCCCATCAGGACTTGGTAGTGTTGCGTCCTGACATTCATTCTCTGATTCGAAGGAGGGGGCTAATTGGATGCAGCTGATAGGTTGGGGGATTAGGTTGAGAGAGGGGAGGCAGGAACTGAGTTTCCCAGCATGCTGGACACTGTCCTGTGGTTTATATCAAATTGTCAGCCCCCAGCCGGCCTGCTCCTCCCCACCATGGCTGCTCGCCCGTGGAGAGCCTCAGGAAACACTGCCCATCCCCACAGTGTGTTTATACTGCTCAGACGCGGGCGAGGGAATGTGATCCGCATCACGGAGGGTGGGCTGCCTGCAGGCTTGGCTGTCCTGTCCACATCGATTTCCCCGAGACTGTACATGGGCCAGGCCCCCTCGCAGGGCTCACTCCCTGCCCCAGCCCCCTCCAGCCCCCAGGCTCCCCCACAGGCACCGCCCCCTCAGGAGGGTATCCTCTAACTTTTGTTATCATAGAATCTGCCTCCGTTAAGATGTCTCTCAGCTAAACTCTGTATGTTCCCAGGGTTCAGTGGCATGCTTAATATGTGTGTGTCATTTTGGACTCCAGAGGTCACCTAATCTAAACCCTTCATTTCACAGATGGGGAAAAGAAGCCTCGGAAAGGTTGAAGCATTTACCCAAGATCACGCAACTATGGAGTCAAAGAACTGACGTAGCAGATTACATGCTCCCACCAAGTCTGTGGCTCTTGCCCCTCCGCCATTCTGTCCGACTTCCTACAGAGAGACGGTGGGTTCCCCCTCTTTGGAGACCTTTAGGCAGAGGCAGGGAGACCAAGAAGTTACAGCAGGGCCCCCTTGAATGTATGGTGAACAAGGGGGTTGCCAAGACTCCTTCCAACTCTCAGACTGGGATTCGGAGGATGGAGTCAGGGCAGAGCAGACCGCAGTGGTGAGCGTAGATTATTAAGGAGGGTCATGTCTGGAGTCTCACGGGACCCTCCCTCCCAAGTAGCCATACCCCAAATCTGAACTATCATTCTACCTTTAAGGTGTTGAGATCTCTGAGTGGTACGGGGAGGGATGAGACACCCAGAAGAAGTCAGATATTCAAGATGAGAGACTGCATACTCTGCAGCCGCATAGATGGTAGAATTACAGGATGTCAGAGCTCATGTGCTCCAACTCTCCTTTGGACAACTGAGCCTTCATTCTCCATTTGAACATTTAGAGTGATGTGGAACTCACCACCTTCCAAAATAATCTGTTCCACTTTGGGATATCTCTTATTCTTTTTTTCCTTTTTTGATAGCTCTTATTCTTAAGGTATTTTTCTTTTATGTAAATAGTATTTTTTTTTCCAATTACATGTAAAGATAGTTTTCAACATTCATTCTTTTTTTTTTTCGGGGCAATGAGGGTTAAGTGACTTGCCCAAGGTCACACAGCTAGTGTCAAGTGTCTGAGGTCGGATTTGAACTCAGGACCTCCTGCATCCAGGGTCGATGCTTTATCCACTGTGCCACCTAGCTGCCCCCTCATTCATTCTTTTATGAGATTTTTTAGTTCAGATTTTTCTCCCTCCCTGCCCCTTCCCCAAGACGGCAAGCAATCTGATATAGATTATACAGTACAATCATGTTAAGCATATTTCCTCATAAGTCATATTGTGAAAAAAGAAACAGAACAAAAGAAAAAAAAACGTGCAAAAAGGGAAACTAGTACGGTTCACTCTGCATTCAGACTCCAGCAGTTCTTTCTCTGGGTGTAGAGAACATTTTCCATCATGAGTCTTTTGGAATTTTCTTGGATCTCTGTATTGCTGAGAAGAGCTAAATCAATCATAGTTGATCATCATACAATGTTGCTACTACTGTGTACAATGTTCTCTAAATTCTGCTCACTTCACTCAGCATTAGTTCATTTAAGTCTTTCCAGGTTTTTCTGAAATTTGCCTATTCATCATTTCTTACAGCACATTAGTATTCCATTACATTCATATACCACAACTTTTTCAGCCATTCCCCATTTGATGGACTTTCTTGGCTCTTCTGCATTCACTCTGTGTCAGTTCACATAGATCTTCTCTGTAGTCTTCATATTCATAATTTCTTATGAAACAGTAACATTCTATCATATTCAGGTACCACCATTTGCTATATCCATTCCCCAGATTAGGGACACCTACTTTGTTCCAAGCTCTTTGCTATACAAAAAGTGCTGCTATAAATATTTTTGTGTAGATGTGGACTTTTTTTCCCCTTCTTTTCAATTACCCCCTTGTAGTATATGCCCAGCACTGGAATCTCTGGGTTAAAGGATGTAAACATTTTAGCTACTTAATCACCATAATTCAGAATTGTTTTGCTGAATGGTTTTTTGTTTTGGTTTGGTTTTAGTGAGACAATTGGGGTTAAGTGACTTGCCCAGGGTCACACAGCTAATAAATGTCAAGTGTCTGAGGCCAGATTTGAACTTAGGTCCTCCTGAATCCAGGGTCAGTGCTCTATCCACTGCTCCACCTAGTTGTCCCTGAATAGTTTTACTAATTCACAGCTCCACCAACAATGCACCAGTGTGTTGATCTTCCCACAGTCCTTTCAATATTAACTATCCCCATCTTTTGTCATCTTTGTCATTTTACAGGGTTTGAGGTGAAACCTCAGAGTTGTTTTGATTTGCATTTGTCTTCTTATTAGTGATTTGGAGTATTATTTTATATGGTTATTAATAATCTGCAATTCTTTTGAGAAATTATTTGTTCATATCCTTTAGCCTGCTCATGACTTTTTTTTTTTGAGGGCAATGAGGGTTAAGTGACTTGCCCAAGGTCACACAGCTAGTGTCAAGTGAGGCCAGATTTGAACTCAGGTCCTCCTGAATCCAGGGCCAGTGCTTTATCCACTGCCCCATCTAGCTGCCCCCCTGCTCATGACTTTTGATGCGAGCTTTCATTCTAATGGGGGAAATGGCATATATATGCATATATATATATATGTATATTTATACACACGTACACACATATATACACACCTATATATAAATATACATACACACATAGAACAATGCTTGGCACATAGAAAGCACTTAATAAATATTCATTCATTCATTCATTCATTCATGCAGAGTATATACAAGATACATGCAAAGTAGAAACAAGGTAACCTAGAACAGATAGTCTAAACCCTAAGGAACTGAGATAGAATCCAATCCAGCCTCTAATATTCTTTGCTTTCACTCTAGCCAGACAGGGGCAAGTTATTTAGTCTCTGTGGGCCTCTGTTTCCTCCTCTGGAAAACCAGAAGGTTGGACAGAATGACCTCTAAAGTTCTTTCCAACTCTTCATCTGTGATTTCACGATACTCAGCTATGTTCCTGGGCTCCTGGGTCATTGGTCCAGCCAGCTGGGTGAAGAGACCCCAGAGTCTATTCACATATCTTAGACTATAGAGGGATTTGGGGGTTCTTAGAAGCCCTTGGAGAAAAGTGTGGACTGCTCTGGCCATGCCTTCTATTTTCTTTCCCAAAGGGCCTGACCTTGGAAAGTCCCTTTCCCTTCTTGGCCTCAGTTTCCTTTTTTGTTACAAGAGAGACCTTAGGATCTTAGTCCAACACTATCACATTATGATTGAGGAAACTGAGGCACATAGAGGTGAAGTGACTTATCCCAGGCAGTCAGTGCCCAAAGCAGGACTTGAACGGACCCCCTCCTAACTCCAAATCCAGCAGTCTACCCATGATACCGTGCCCCCTCTCACGGTCTTGAAAACTACTGGGATCCCAAGGCCTTCTGGAAAGTTCAATTCAACAAAAGCCAGAAGCTGCTTCCACTTCAGTTTGCCATTTCCCCTGATATCATTCAGAGAAACATGAAGCATTTCTGCAGCCGATAGCCCCAAGTCTCCCGCAGGGAGGGAGGCCAGGCTGGCTCAGCCCATGTTCCCTCCCTCCCTCCGCCTGGCTGTTTGTCTAATAGAGCACTAATATGACCTAATGTTTTATCTAATTTGGAAATTACAGTCGACCTGGGGGGCTCACTCCGCCAGCCAATACTAACAGAGAGAGCAATTCCTCCAGCCTGTTTCTTTTGCTTGGGAACGTGGTGGATAATTCATGTTTCCTTCAGGAGATGAGTTTCTTGTTCTGGAGTCCACTGCCCGCCCCCGGAGTTGGGAGTTCCTGGCTATAAAATGGCTGTTTCCCAAGCCCCCCTTGAATGAGCAGAAAGATACAATTCTGTTCCACTTTCCATCAGAGCCAGGCACAGACCCTAGTCCCTCTCAAAGGCAATCAAGCAGAAAAGCATGAGTGGCCTTCTGGAACAGAAATCTAGAAGCCCGGCTGCCTCATCCCACAGATAAGGAGACAGGCCCAGAGAAGGGAGGACTCTGACCAAAGGTCACACAGTAACAGAACAGGAGGGCTGGGAAAATCTCACCCCAGTGCTCACATTCCAGAAATAACCACTATTCCGCATCAGGAGGCTGTTAAAGGACTTGCTCACTGAACTCCATTTCCTATCTCCAGGCCTTTGCCCCGGTCATTCCCCCCTGCTGGGAATGCCCTGCTCTTTACATCTGCCTCTTGGAATCTCTTTTCTTTCGAAACTCAGTTCAAGCACTACCTTCTATACAAGCCTTTCCTTGTCCCCCCAAATACTAATGCCCTCCCTCCCAAATTACCTTGTGTTTAACCATTATATATATGCACACACACATATGTGTGTGTGTGTGATAAGTTGTGTATATGGTTTTTTTGTTGTTTGTTTTTGTAGGGCAATGAGGGTTAGGTGACTTGCCCAGGGTCACACAGCTAGTAAGTGTCAAGTGTCTGAGGTCAGATTTGAACTCAGGTCCTACTGAATCCAGGGCCAGTACTTTATCCACTGTGCTACCTAGCTGCTCTGTGTATATGTTTTGATAAAAAAAAAAATACAAGTCACCTCTGGAAATGGAATTAAATGACTCAGTCTACCTTCCTTCCATCTGCTCTTCAGCTACTTGAAGGCCACCATCCTATTCACCCCTGAGTCTTCTTCATTCCCAGGTCTTTCAAGCAATCCTCAAATGACATGAACTGAAGGCCCTTAAATATCCCAAGTGCCTTCCTCTGGAAACTGTCCAGCTTATCACTGTCTTTCCTTAAATGTGTCAGAGAGCCTTGGCTCAAATCCCAGTTGGGTTCCTTACTAACTGTGTGACCTGGACCTATGAACCTTCCCCTCCCTAAACCTCAGTTGTCCTGTCTGTATAATGGGAGAGTTAGACCAAATGAAGGCTGGATAAAATAAAGCTCTGCCTCATAGAATCCCTCCCCCCCCTCCCAAGAACTCAAGCAATTCAATATAAGTTATACATGAGTAGTCATGTAAAACATTTCCACATTAGCCAGGTTGTAAAAGAAAACAGACAGAAACAAGACTCCAGATAAAGGAACTAACCAAAAAAACGATGCTTCAATCTGTATTCAGATACTATCAGTTCTTTCTATGTAGATGGATTGCATTTTTCATAAGTCCTTCAGAGTTGTCTTGGATCATTGCATTGCTGAAAATAACCAAGTCATTCACAGAAGATCATCTTATAATATTGCTGTTATTTTGTACATTTCACTCTGCATTAGCTCATGTAGGTCTTTCCAGGTTTTTCTGATAGCATCCTGTTCATCATTTTTTTAATAGTAGACTACAAGAGTCAGGATTTGAACTCAGGTCTTTCTGACTCTAGATCCAGCACCCTAACTCCCTGACTCTCTCTCTCTCTCTCTCTCTCTCTCTCTCTCTCTCTCTCTCTCTCTCTCTCTCTCTCTTTCTTTCTCTCTCTCCCTCTCTCTCTCTCTGTCTGAGATAATATTATCAGCAGAAGCAGCATTTACATAATACTTTAAGTTTTACAAAGCTCATCACAAATATTATCTCACTCGAATCCCACAACAATCCCTATGAAGTGCTATATTCATCTCTATTTTACATAGGAGGAAACTAAGGCAGGCAGAGGTTAGGTGATTTGCCCAGCTTTCACAGCTAAGTGTGTCAGAGTCTGGATTTGAACTCAGGCCTTCTTCCCTCTAGACCCAGTGCTCTGAAATCTTGAAGGAGCACCTTGATTGACCAGGCATGTGATGGGATGTTTATAGACTGAGGTGACTCACCATTTTGAGGTCATTGATCTGGTCAATGCCGAGTGTATAAACCCAGGGCTCATGAAATCAGCATTGACTTATCGACTGAGGCTGAGCAGCAGGCTATGAGGGGCTGGTCGGTTGTTTTTCATGTCTTTTGTCCAACTGACCAGTTGTTTGACGGAACTGATGGACTGTTTGTGTGTTGTTGGCCTGAGCTGATGGTCTGTTTTGACATCTATCAACCTCCCTGTTTAGGCGTGTGGGGCTCAAGGTGCTTGGGGGCTTTGTCCAGTTTAAGGGGGACCTGGAGACCAGACCACCTGAGGTTCAGTTAAAGGAACTGACGGATGTTTAGACTAAAGTATGCTGCCTACTTACCACCTGTGTGACCTTGGGCAAGTCACTTAACCTCCACAGGCCTCAGTTTACTTATCTGTAAAATTGAGGAGATTGGACTAAATGCCTTCAGGTCACATCTAACTCTGGACCTATGAGCCTCTTGTGATTATGGGGAAAGAAAGCTTAGATAGAACATGATGGCTGTCACCTAGTACAAGAAACCTTGTCAGGTAGCTAGGTGGCACAGTGGATAAAGCACCAGCCCTGGATTCAGAAGGACCTGAGTTCAAATCCGGCCTTAGACACTTGACACTTACTAGCTGTGTGAACCTGGGTAAGTCACTTAACCCCCATTGCCCTGCCAAAAAAAGAAAGAAAGAAAGAAACCTTGTCACAAGAAAGGGACTAGATTTGTTCTGCCTGGTCACAGAGGGGAGGAATGTTTGTCTAAGTACTTGGCAAACCTTCACTAGCTATGCAAAGGTTAGCTCTCACCACCATTATTGTTAACAACCTCTTTCGTTTCTCTCTTCTTGTTCAATGGAATTCAGATGTCGCTCAGCCCTGGACAAGCTGCTGCCCTGCCTGCTGCTATCCTTTCACATTTAATGTTCAAGGGAATCAAGTATGATTATGATTGTTATTGCCGTTGTTGTTGTCGTTATTATTATCATCAATTAAGGATAATCACTGACATTTAGATGGTGCTCCAGGTTTGGTGAGAGAGGCAACATGGCCCAGATGATAGAGAGCTGGCCTCGGAGTTGGAGAATTGGGGGATTCGAGGAATGTCCTGATGCACAATGGTCATGTAACCCTGAGCACTTGAGTTTATCTCTCAGTGCTCCCAGGGAACTCTGTCAATTTTTTTTTTCTTTGGTGAGGCAATTGGGGTTAAGTGACTTGCCCAGGGTCACACAGTTAGTAAGTGTTAAGTATCTAAGGTCAGATTTGAACTCAGGTCCTCCTGAATCCAGGGCTGGTGTTCTATCCACTGTGCCACCTAGCTGCCCCTCCCAGGGAACTCTGAACCAGAAAGGGACCAATGAACTACAAACAGACATCACCAGAGACAGAGCTGCCCACATCAAGGAAGATACCTGGAGCCAGGAACATCCAAGTTCAAATCCCATCTCTGACACTTTCTAGCTGGGTGACCTTGGGCAAGTCACCTGAACTCTCTGTGGCTCAGTTTCTTCATCTGTGATATGAGGATAATAATAGTACTCTCCTTCCAGGGTTGTTGTTAGGATCCAAAGAAATACCATGTGTAAATGACTTTGCAAATTTTAAAGCCCTATATTACCATTGGTATTGTTATTCATAGGCATTCTCTCCATTTGACCTCATGGCACCCCTGTGAAGTAGCTACTTCAGAAAGTCTCATGTCCATTTTATAGACAAGGAAACTGAGATTCAGAGAAGTTAAGGAACTTGCCCAGGGTCACACAGCCAGTAACTGACAGAGATTTCAAAGCACTTTCCGTTAATTCCAAGTCCACAGTGTTTCGACCACTCTATCTCTGGAGAAGGACTGAATTCATGAATGAGCATTGATTAAGCCCTTATGATGCACTGTATTACAGACTGGGGACAGAAATATTAAAGCAAAGGCAGCCTCTGACCTCAAGGACTTTCTGTTATAAAAGAGAGAGACAACATGTGCAGGGGACTGATGGGCAGGGAGGGTCATTTTGGTTTGCCAAGTCCCAGCAATCATCAGGAGAGCCCTAGGGGAGCAGACTGGGCTCCCTTTTCTACCAGCAAAGGCAGCACTCATTTAATGGTGGTTCTAGAAACTGGAAAGAAAAGGGGAGGGAGCAGGGGAAGGAGGGTGGCAACAGTAGGTGGTGAAAGGATGCCTGGAGAATACAATGGCTTCGTGTTTGCTAGAACCAGCCCAGCTCTAAGAGGCCACTGGAAGCACTTGCTCTCTGGAATTAGGAGGATGTAGAGCAACACAACCTTGCAAATATAGTTGGTCAAAAGTGGACCAGGCTAGGGGCAGCTAGGTGGTGCAGTGGATAAAGCACCGGCCCTGGACTCAGGAGGACCTGAGTTCAAATCTGGCCTCAGACACTTGACACTTACTAGCTGTGTGACCCTGGGCAAGTCACTTAACCCTCATTGCCCCACAAAAAAATAAAGAAAAAGAAAATAAATTTTTAAAAGTGGACCAGGCTGTCTAGAAAGGCAGTGAACTCCCTGTCACTGCAGGTTTTGACTCTGAGCACTGGTTGTCATGAATGTAATAGAAAGGATTACTTGTCTCATACTCCTCTACTAAGAAACAGGTCTGACCATGTCACATACCCCTCACCTGTTCCATAAACTTCAGTGGCTCCCTATTACCTCTGGGATCAAATATAAAAAGTCCTCTGTTTGGCTTTCAGAATCCTTCATCACCATGTCCTGTCTTACCTGTACAATCTTCTTATACTTTACACCCCTCAATGTACTCCACCATCCAGTGATAAGTCTCTGCTATTCCTTACACAAAACATGTTGTTTTTATGCTGTCTCCCCAACTAGACCAAGAACTCCTTCAGGGAAGGGACTGGGGTTTTGCCTTTCTTTGTATCCTGAGCACTTAACACCATGCCTGGCGCATAGTAGGTCCTTAATACTTATTTTATTAGTAGGTCGTTAATAAATGCTTGTTCACTTGAGATACAAGTTAGACCAGATACACTCCTGGATTCTATTTACCAGTATGGTCATATAATGTTGAAAACAATAACAACAGCAAAACACTGGGTTTAGAACTAGCACACCTGGGCCACACACACAGCTCTGTTACTTGCTAGCTGTATGTCCCTGGACAAGTCCCTTACCTGTCCTGGGCCTCTCTTCTTCTTCTTCTTCTTCTTCTTCTTCTTCTTCTTCTTCTTCTTCTTCTTCTTCTTCTTCTTCTTCTTCTTCTTCTTCTTCTTCTTCTTCTTCTTCTTCTTCTTCTTCACTACAATGATAGGTTTGGAGTAGATGCTCTCTAAGGCCCCTTCCAGATCCGATTCTGCATCTTCGTGGCATCAGTTGCTCCCCTCAGCCCCATTAGCTAGTCAGGATTGGATGGTGAGGGTCATGTGGGGATCTTGGTGGTATTTGATGGAGTTGTCTGATTCTCTGAAGGCCCCGGCCATGAGCTCTGCTTTACTGGTCCTCCAGAGAAGGCCCAATGGGGAAGGTTGCCTCCTGGTACAGTCATGAAGAAGGGAGTTTGTTGGGATCGAGGATGACGGTCCATTCCCTCCTACCCTCCCACAGGTGTGGACAAAAGTGTTGAGGTGGGCTTCATTGCAGCAGAGAAGGAACAAGTAAGGAAAGAAGATGGATCCAGGGGCTGGAATGTGTTAGCGCTTGGCAGAAAGCTTCAAGAATGCAACCTCTGGGTTAAGTGGATGAAATGAGGCACCAAGGGGCCATTTTGCTGGAAATTCACAGTCACGCGCAGTCCTGCCAAAACCAAGCTTTCTTCAGCCAAAAGGATTCATTGGTGAACTGAGCCCTCCCCCCAGCTCCCACTCAGGCTCGTTTCTGCCAATCCATGCATCTCCAGGAGGTGAGAGGGAGTGAGCGGCCGAGGGCTCACTCTGTGGGTGGCGGTCTCCCCCCAAGTCTATACAGAGCGGGCTGAGCAGGCTGGCCGCACACAGAGGCAGGAGGAGTGGGTGCCCACAGGGGTGGTATGAAGGGAGACAGGAAACCCCCCTGTCCCCAAACATCTCCCCTGCACTTACTCCCTTTCATATCATAGTAACTTGGGTCCACATTATTCTGAACCCAGAGCTGGAAAGGACCTTGGAAATCATGTAATATAATCTCCTCATTTGGTATATGAGGAAACTAAGGCCCAAGAAGGAAGAACAGCAGCCTGATTAGTAACTAGAAGAGCCAAAAGCCATCCTCAGGTCTACTGACTCCGGTGCAATTCTGCACATTTTCATTGAGTACCTGCTGTGTCAGGCCCTGGGGCATACGTTCAAAAATGGAACTATCTCTGCCTTCATAGAGCTTATTTTTGAACTAGGGGCAAAAAAATGAGAGAGAGAGAGAGAGAGAGAGAGAGAGAGAGAGAGAGAGAGAGAGAGGGAAGGAGAGAGGAAGGAAGGAAGGAAGGAAGGAAGGAAGGAAGGAAGGAAGGAAGGAAGGAAGGAAGGAAGGAAGGAAGGAAGGAAGGAAGGAAGACATGGACAAACAGAAAGATAGATATATAGAGATAGATGATATATAGAGAGATAGATGGATAGAAAGATGTAGAGAGAGATGATAGAAAGAGATAGATGGACAGACAGACAGAAGGATAGATAGATGGATAGTAGATAGATGATAGATGATAGGTGGATGGGTGGAAGGATGGATGGGTGGAAGAATGGATGGAAGGATGGATGGATGGAAAGATGGATGGGTGGATGGATGGATGGATATATGGATAGGCAGACAGACTTGCTAACACAACATGCAGAGAAATACAAAGTACTTCCATAGCAGATACAAAGTCATTTCAGTGGAGAAGTGAGTAATGTCTAGAGGGCCTAAGAAGGAGGAGATGGCACCCAAGCTGAGCTTTCAGAAGAAGCAGAGGTGAGGGGTGGGCAGGGCATTCTAGGCATGCAACACAGCCTGAGCAAAGGCCCAAGTTCAGGCACAGAACAAGGAATATCAGCTGATAGTCCAGTTTCCTTGGCACAGAGAGTAGGGGAGGGGAATAAGACAGGGAATGTTAAATGGGAGCCAGACCCCGGAGGGCCTAAATGACAAACTGAGGAATCCATCTTTCAATACAAACAGTGGCAATAAGGAGTGACCATGGAGAGTCACCTCAAGTGTTTGAGCAGGGGTGACGTGGAAATATCACTTGGACAGCAGTGGATGGGGAAGGGGAGAGACCGGAGGCAGGGAGACCAATGAGGGGCCACTGCAGGGGGTGGGGAAGGGTGATGAGGACTGAGCCGGGTTAGAGCCTGGTCTTTTTCAGCTGGCTGCTGCCCCCTTGGTAGAAGGCAAGCTTTTGTCTGGGCTCTCCACCTTTCTGTGCCCAGCCCCATGAGCAAAGGCCCTGTGCACACTGTACTCTTTCACAGATCTCCAATCTCATTTGTTTACCAAAATTGTCTCCGACTCTGAGACAATCCTCCAGAGCTTCCGAGGCCAAAGGAACCTTCCTAAACCTGGTCCTTGAATGACCATGTCCATCTCAGGCCTGGAACCCACTAACCATCCAGCCTGGTAAGATATGCCAGAGCAGGGCCTTGGAGAGCTTGGAGTTAGAGCCACATCAGGATGAATACATGAATGAATGAGAGAATGAATAAATGAATAGGAGCAGCTAGGTGGTGCAGTGGATAAAGCACCAGCCCTGGGTTCAGGAGGACCTGAGTTCAAATCTGACCTCAGACACTTGACACTTACTAGCTGTGTGACCCTGGGCAAGTCACTTAACCCCCACTGCCCCTCAAAAAAATTAATAAATGAATAAAAAGACACTTATTAGGCACTTACTATAAGCCAAGAACCATGCTAAGTACTGGGTGTACAAATAGAGGAGACAGGCCCTGTCTCAAGGAACTCACATTCTAACTGAGGGAGCTGATATATCCAAAAAGTTTCAGCTACAGGGCAGATAATCATTCTGAGGGCATAGCTGTAGGGCGTATAACAAGACCCAGCATCCTTAGAGAGTATCGTCAAGTCAAGTGACGGTGCTTGGAAGTCTGCAGCCCACAGGAGCAAGGCAAATAGCATAGGCCAAAGAGCCCAAAGGAGTAGTGATAAGGCAAAGGACGTGGGTCAAGAGAACTCTTACCTTACTTAGGAGGTGTCCTTGCTCACTTGCAAGTGAATGGCAAATCAGTGTTAGCAGCCAAGTCCACTCAGGGAGCGGTAGGGATAACACGGGGGCCTGGCCCATCACTGTTGGGAAGTAGAAAGAGGGTTGGAGTGGACCGGGCACTCTGGATTTTTTCCCACAGATGAGGATGGAGAGAAGGGGAAATGGTCAGCCTCAATCCAGTGAGAAACCAGTCCTGAGCAGTGACCTACTTGACACAGCCCAGTCATGAATTGACCCAGTTGTCAAAACTCCATTGCCTGCAAGCAAGGGCAGAACTCATCCTCCAACTGTGCCACACTCAGAAGTGAATTCTGAGTCTATTCTCCCTCGGGACTAGGTTGACAGAGAACTCCAAGCTTAGGAGGTTGTTATACTCTGGTTCTTGCTATGTCTTCTCAGTCAATATCTGTGTGTAAAAGATAGCTGATGTCCATTGGTTCATTGATATTGGTTAAATAGTACCTTGTAATTGATAGAGGATGAACACCCCTGATAGGGGCCCAAAATGAAGGTATTAGAATCCTTCAACCCCTCACAGCCATTACAGACACCTAGAATCCTAAAAGAAGTAAGGGCTACACTCCTGGACCGACTGGCCAGTGTGAGTGCAGGGCAAGAGAGGGAGCTCCAGGGCATACAGGGCTATAGTTCATTGAAGCTGAAGTGAATTCAGTGACCTGGCCATGAATACTTCTTGGTATTTCAAGCAAATTCCTCCCACTTGACTCAAACTCAATTTTCCCATCTGCAGAATGAGGGACTTGGGCAAGATCATATCTAAATCCCTTCCATGACCCAATGATGGATTCCTAGTTCTAGAACTAGGTCCTTGGAAGTCATCAAGTCCAACCCCCTCATTTTACAAATGAAGAAACTGAGGCACAGCAAGGGAAAGTGACTTAAAGGAGGCAGCCAGGTGACATAGGGGCGAGGGTGCTAGTGGGTTCAGGAAGACCTACGTCTAAATCTAGAGTCAGACATTTACTAGTCATGTGACCCTTGGCAAATTACATAGCCTCTTCCCAGCTGTAATTTACTTACTGTCATGATGGGGCTTCTAATTGCATCTCTTTCATAGGATTGTTGTGAGAATCCAATGATAAAATGTCTCTAAGGTGCTTTGCACACTTTTAAGTGCTATAAAGAGGGTAGAATAAGTAGTAAGACTTTTGGAACAAACTGTCTTGTTATTGACATTGTCCAAGGTCATGCAGGTGAAAGAGAGAGATCCTGTGTTTGAACCCAGATCACCAGTTTCCAAATTTAGTGCTGCACAGGGCTGCTTCTGGGATGTTGTCCTCACCCTTTCGCACCCCTGTGTCAAGTTGGGACCATGCTAAGTCATCATGGGTAAGGATCCATCATGGCCCATTAGCCAAAGAAGTGCTTTTCGGGCAGTGCCCTGCCAGGCTGCCCAGTCGCTGCCCTGGATTATGACCCCCTTCCTTACTTCCATCCAGGGCTGTTTCCCTGCTCCCTCCAAGTCCACAGAGTGACCCCTGCACTCTGGGACATTCCAGAGCTGCCCAGCCTTTAGGAGTTGGCCAGGACGTTGGGTCCAGGACATTGCACAGGCCTTTGCAAGGAGGAATGCCGGCTCAGGGCCAAATTGAAGGGTGGGGGAAGAAACTAAACAAAGGGAGAGCCCTTCTGGAGACAGAGCGTTCACCCCCAAGGGTTTCACAGACAGGGTTTGGGCAAGAGCAGAGTGGACAGAAAATGGGGGGAGAGCACTGGCTAATTGGAGCCCTGGTGGTGTGGGAAGAGACAAAGGGTCAGTCGCCCTGAGGCCTGGGCCAAGAATGCAGAAAGTAAGGGCTTCTGCCACTCCCTCGCTGTGCTGACCCCAAGCAAATCACCTTTTCTGAGACTGTTTCCACATCTGTTCGTTGAGAACAATCATCTGGGAGTCCCCACCTTCCAGGGCTGCTGTGAGAATCAAATGAACTTAGGTAAACAAAGTGATAACAGGAATTGCAGTTCTGATTATCATTAGTGTTATTGTTACCACCTCTCAGGGCAATGCATTCATTCCACTTTGGGGAAGGCTGAATTCGGGGGCAAAACCTTTTGTAGGTTCATCGATCATAAGTTCCCACCTGAAAGGGAACTCCGTGGCTCCCAAATCTCCCCTCTTATAGAGAAGTACCTGAGGTCCCGAGAATTAAATGACTTGTTCAGGGCCACACAGCTAGGAAGTGTCAGAGGCAGGATTCAAACTCAGCTCTTTCTTTCTTTCTTTCTTTCTTTCTTTCTTTCTTTCTTTCTTTCTTTCTTTCTTTCTTTCTCTCTTTGGTGGGGCAATGAGGGTTAAGTGACTTGCCCAAGGTCACACAGCTTGTATGTGTCAAGCGTCTGAGGCCGGATTTGAATTCAGGTCCTCCTGAATCCAGGGCCACTGCTTTATCTACTGTGCCACCTAGCTGCCCCCAAACTCAGCTCTTTCAGACACTGAGGCCAATGTGCTATCCATTGCCCCACCCAGTCCAACCTCTTCATTTCACAGATCAGGCAGCTGAGTCCCAAAGAAGGAAGGGACTGGCCCAAGGTCACAAGGCAGAGCCCCCGCTCAGCACTCCTGTGGTTGGAAAGCCCTGACTCTTTCCATGGCTGCCCAGGAGGGGAGAAGGAGGGAAAGCCATGAAAAGCATACATGAAATCATCCAAGCTTCCACCCGGGAAGAAAGGAAAACATCAGCGGCCTGGTCCGCGGCCCTGCCAGGGTCCCAGGAGCCGGGCTGGACAAAGGACCATTGTGGGGCCGCAGGGTGGAGAGCAGGCAGGGAGGGCCTGCAGCTGAGCAGGGCTGGCAGACCTGGGGAGGACGGCAATCAATAGCAGCCCCTCCTGGGCTCTCCCACAGGAAGTCGGCTGTTCAAACAGGCAAGGAAGGCCGAGGCCACACAGGCTGGGAAGGGGGTGGCCGGGCTGCAGAGAGTGCATCAGATCTCACACATGGGCCCGGGATGCCTGGGCTCTGGACCGGGCTGCGTCCCTTCAGCCCTGTCCTGGGCCCTTGGTGGCTTCGCTGGCCTCCTCTATCAGACAGAAGTGATGAGGCTCTACCTGCCTGCAGCCAGGCGATGAGCCAGAGGGGTTCTTGCCTCTCTCCATTCCCTATTTTTGGCCATCTTCCCTCTCACTTTTC
The DNA here is from genome assembly GCF_019393635.1 of Dromiciops gliroides. Classification (NCBI taxonomy): domain Eukaryota; kingdom Metazoa; phylum Chordata; class Mammalia; order Microbiotheria; family Microbiotheriidae; genus Dromiciops; species Dromiciops gliroides. The sequence continues at coordinate 30,280,459 of NC_057864.1, forward strand.
TATCCATTCAGGCTGAGATAAAATATAACAGATCTTCTAGATGCCCCACCCCAAGCCCGTGTAAAGGTTTAGAGCGACAAGGGATCTTAGAGACCATCAGGTCCATTTTACAGACAAAGAAACTGAGGCAGAGCGGGATGATTTGCCCAGGATCACATAAATGTTAAGTATATGAGGTGGAATTTGAACCCAGGGCTTCCTGATTTCAGGGACAGGCCCGTATCTACTGAATCATGCTGCTTTTAGGATCAGAGAAGCTAGAAACCCAATCCTTTGGCAGGAAAGACTTTCCCCAGTCCCAGAATAAGCATTGAGCAGGGCCAGGAATGAGCCCCAAGCCCCTGATTTCTTATGCTTCACCCCAAAACCCAGTCCAGCCTATGGCTGAATTCTGTATGCCAGGCTCTGACATCTCCCATCTGCCCTTGCTCTTCTCAGCTAGTCCTCCCTGAAATACTTGAACTACCCCTTCCAGCTAGGTGGTGCCGTGGATAGAGCACTGGCCCTAGAGTCAGGAAGACCTGAGTTCAAATCCAGACACTTATTTGCTGTGTGACTCTGGGTAGGTCACTTAACCTTGATTACCTACCAAAAAAAAAAATAGTGAGTTCCCCACCTGGGCCAAAGGATCATAGACTGAGAACTGAAAGGAATATCAGTAACCCTCTCATCTTACAATTGAGGGAGACAAAGCTCAGAAAAAGGCATGCTACTTGCCCAAGGTCATCCAGATGGGAAGTGGCAGAGCTGGGGTTCATGGTCCCTTCAGATACATCCTCAGCCTTTGTTTGAAAATGCCCCTCAAAGGAGAAGCTGCCATCTCACGAAGCAACTTCTCTGTCCTGCCCATTTGGGACTTCTCCCACAGTGTTAAATTTCTCTCTGTCCTCCAGTGTCTGCAGCTTCCCCACTGCTCCTGATGCTGCCCTCTGGGACCAAGCAGGACTGAGCTAATCCCTCTTCCCCCACAAGCCAGCCCCACCCCACCCCCATTCTTCTCTTTCCCAGGCTAAAAGCTACCCAGTTCCTTTGACTGGTCCCCATACGACATGGACTCACAGTTTTTCCTCATTCTGGTTACCCTTCTCTGAAAACCCTCCAGCTTCTCAGGGTCCTTTCAAAATCCTTCAAACCCAGATCTCTCCCAACTATGTCTATGCTGCCATTCACAAGTGGATGCTGTACTGCTCCCTTGTTGAGGGAGGGTAGTAGAAACTCCTACATTAAGTGAGATGCTCTATAAGGTAACTTGCAGCTTTAAGAGTTTGTTTCTAATTCACACTAAGGTGTAAATGACCTACTTGCTTCCCTCAGGGGAATTTGCATTGTTTTTCAGGGCAATGAGGGTTAAGTGACTTGCCCAGGGTCACACAGCTAGTAAATGTCAAGTGTCTGACGCCAGATTTGAACTCAGGTCCTCCTGAATCCAGGGCCAGTGCTTTATTGCTTTATCCACTGTGCCCCCTAGCTGCCCCCAGAATTTGCATTTTTAAAGGAGATTTTTGGACCCAACAGAAATTATAAAATTTCAAATAATTCACTTCTATTCTACCCATATTTGTCAAATACCTACTGTATGCAGAGAGCCCTGGGTTGGCATGGGGCTGGGGAGGTCACCAAGTTCTGAGAAGATCCAGTCCTTATTGTCTTGTAGCTGCCAATCTGGGAGGGGAATGAGACACAAGCTTGGATAATGGGGGTTTTTTTTGTTTGTTTGTTTGTTTGGTGAGGCAATTGGGGTTAAGTGACTTGCCCAGGGTCACACAGCTAGTAAGTGTCAAATGTCTGAGGCTGGATTTGAACTCAGGTCCTCCGGAATCCAGGGCCGGTGCTCTATCCACTGCGCCACCTAGCTGTCCCCGTAGATAATGTGAATGTACAGAATCCTATGGTGTGAGTGCATCAGAGGAAGCCAAGTGTTACTACATGAGGACAGAGAAGGCAAATCTTCCAGCCCTGAAGGAGGAGCTGGGCCTCATATTGTGTCCCGTTCTAGTGCCACATTCTAGATAGGACAATGATGAACTAGAGAACATCCAGGCAGGACAGGCAGGCCCATGAAGGGACCCTTTTGTGCCAAATGAAGACCAGCTGCGCGTGTTTAGCTTAGAAAAGAGAAGACCAGTGGGGGAGGGGAAAGATAGCCTCCTTCCCGTCAAGTATGAGAAGGGCAGTGACCTGAGAGGGGCCAGCCTTGTTCCTAGAGGCCTGTTCTGTGGGGCAGGACCAAGAGGGCTGGGTGAGTACAGCCAAGAGCCAGACTGAGGCTGCACATCAGGGAAAGGATCTTCAAAAGCGGAACCATCCCAGAATAAAAGCAGCAGAGCCCGCCTTGCCCGGGAGCTCAGGAGGACCCCCACACTAGAGATTTTCAAGCACAGGTCATTGACATCCCTTCCAACTCTGGAATTCAGTGAAGGGCAGCACTACCCCAAGGCCCTTCAGTCCAGCCACAGAGGAGACTGATTTCTCGCCATGCCAGAGACAGAAGGAGACTTTCCATCCGGACGCTCCAAGAGCCAGTTGGCTTTTCTCCTCCCATCCTAGGACCATGATTCTTGGGGAAAATAAAAAACCTGATCCTGGGCCGGGAGCCTTGTGGCATTATTTCAGGTGGGGCTCCTGTCTTCTCAGACAGAAGTCGAGTAGGGGCTACTGTTGGTCTCTGTGGGGTTGGGGCAATCCCAGAATCCTACAATGTCAGAGTGGGAAGCACCCTCAGAGGACGCCTCATTCTTCCATCTCTCATTTCATATCTTCCATCTAGGGCAGAAAGCTCTTCTTCAGCCATTCTGACAAGGTCTGCTTACACACTTCCAGTGATGGGGAGCTCACTTTCTACTCTCTATCTATCCCATTTCAGGACAACTCAGGTTGCTTGGAAGCAGTTTAGATTAAACTGAAATCTACCCCTCGTCCCCACAATAGCCCTTTAGTGGTCCTAGTTCTGTCCTGTCATAGGAATGGGGAAACAGAAGAGGAAGGGAGCTTGGATTAGAACATTTGCTATTCTGTTACTTCCAATCTGTCAATCACTTATTAGTGACTGACCTTGAGCCAGTCTCACTTAACCTCCCTGAGCCTCGGTTTCTTCATTTGTAAAATGAAGACATTTGACAACACAGTTTGGAAGGTCTCTCCCTGCTCTCCCATCCTGGTATTCAAGAATAAACATTTTGCCAAGTTCTTTGTAATTCTCAAAACACAAGTTCATTCTTCTGCCTGATCCTCCCACAGTCCTGTGAGGGAATAGGGCAGAGGTTAATAGTCTCCATTTTAACTAGTCATCCTGACTCCCCCGGGCCAGGGCAGATTTTCCTATCACAGAATGACAGGATTAGAAACAAATTGTCCAACCCCCAATTTCCCCTAAACCACTTGCCCAAGGTTTTTTGTTGTTGTTGTTGTTGCTTTTTTGTTTTGTTTTTTTAGTGAGGCAATTGGGGTTAAGTGACTTGCCCAGGGTCACACAGCTAGTAAGTGTCAAGTGTCTGAGGCTGGATTTGAACTCAGGTACTCCTGACTCCAGGGCCGGTGCTCTATCCACTGTGCCACCTAGCTGCCCCACCACTTGCCCAAGGTAACACAGTAAGTTCAGGACAGAACTAATGTCAGTGCTGAAATCAATTGATGAGCATTTCTTAAATTCTACTATGGGTTAGACACTCTGCTTCTTGTTGTTGCTTGTCATTCATTCCATGACATGGGGTAATGTGACTTGCTCTGAATTGGATTTAAGTGAAGGAGGGCTGTGCAAGGTCACCAACCTCACTCTCTTCCAGAGCTATCTGGGTCCAGTGATAAGATATATCCATCAGGATGACTAGAGATGGCCCTGGACTTTTAAGGCAATTCGGGTTAAGTGACTTGCCCAGGGTCACCCACTAATAAGTGTCTGAGGTAAGATTTGCAACTCCTATCCTCCCACTCAGGTCTAACCACTGCACCACCTAGCAGTCCCTGCTAGAAGCTGCAAAAAGAGACAAAAGGAAAACAATTCTAGCACTTAAGGAGACGATATCTACATATAAAAGTACATAAATACAGCTGAGTCCCAATTAGTGAAAATAATGAATCCCTTCAAGTTGTATTATTCAAAATCTCACTATTTGAATTCATAATTATATATAAACCATAGTCATTGATTTCAGTCCAGTGGAAACAATGAAAAATTTTAGAATGTATTTTTATTTGTATTATAACAGCAAAGGATAAGAAAAACGTACTTCTGATTCGTTTATTACAAATTAATAATTATAGAAAATAACATTGAAAAAATAATGAATATTATGGAACTAAATATATATGATGGAAACACTCTGGTTTTCATTTAAAATATTTTAGCATCATCGGCCAAACTGTCTTCTCTTTCTTTAAATCCTCAAACATAGCCGAGTAATGGTAGGTGCCCAGAGCTTTTTCCACCTCTCAGTGAATTCCCACGCTCACAATCTCACTAGATGAACCAAGTGTAACGATCTGGGGCGTTATCCAAAATCGGTAATACTTTAAACAAGATACTGTTGTCCTTGCAATATTTTTCAACAGCTGAGCTAAAATAAGTAAATGGAAAACGAGTCTCCAAATCATCTTTCATCACTCACGCTTCCTTATTTGACCACTAAAGAGCCTAAAGTGATGAATGGTTGTAACCTCTCAGGAGTGCAAGGATTTCAAGACCCATAAACAAGCATTGGTTTTCATTTAAAATCCCCTTCTGCATCACCTCCCTTTAAATCCAGGTTGAGGGTTGAGTTGGGGTTTTTTTTCCCCCCTTAGAAACGTAAAATCTCTAAGGCGTCCTTTCCCAGCGTAAGACCGTTTCAGCCAACATTTGAAAACTTGTTGATTCGTGTTTCCATCTTCTTCAATTATTTTCTTCAAAACATCAGGACTCTGTAATTAGCTGCCACGTCCTGGTCTGCACTGACGGCCTCTCCAGAAACTTTAACATCATGCAATGGAACTCAATTTTTAGAGCGATAGAACCACCCAAGGATTGCAGTAAAAGTTTCTCCGCCACCCACTTTCATTTCCATTTTCTCTCACCGCCTTCTGCAAAAGTGAAGCTTTTATCTGAATAGCTGCTCTGTGAAGAGGAATCCATGGATGCTTGCAATCTTCAATCCGGTCAGCTAAAAGAGGCTTCCGGGACAGCTAGGTGTCGCCATAGATAAAGCACCAGCCCTGGATTCAGAAGGACCTGAGTTCAAATCCAGCCTCAGACATTTGACACTTACTAGCTGTGTGACCCTGGGCAAGTCACTTAACCCCCATTGCTCCCTCCCCCAAAAAAGAGGCTTCATTTCTTGTCATGGCATCTCTTCCATTCCTTGTAAGTATATGCAAACGCAAAAAGATGACGCACCTTTGCCTGCTTCTCTTGACTGTGTGTTTTATTATATTGTGTGTGTGGATATAGGCATTCCAACATGGAATCTTAGGGTTATTGTCATCACATTCATGCTGTTCAGTTACATCACATTTTTGTTCTGATATAATAATAAACCTCTTGGGGGGGGGCGGGGGGGGGGCTGGCAGTGTTTCCATGTCAAGTATTCTTCCTTCTGTCCATTTTGTCAAGGGATCCTCTTAGAGGAAATTAACCCAACTGTTGGCAAAATGGTATTCGGCAGCACATCCCATCCACACTCAGGGATTGCCAGGAACAGACTGATGACATAGCAACATGTGTAAAACTCTCAGCTAGGTTCCAGACATTGCATGAATTGAATTTAGCTTGCATTAAATGCACCTGATAGTTTCTAATTTGCGCTAAATTGAATTTCATAATAGTTGAACCAGAATAAATTGTGAGCCAACTGGAGATGGAAAAGAATTGGTGAGGAGGGAAATATTAGCCTTTGGGAGGAATCAAGAAAAAGCCTCCTCTCTCCTCCAGAAGGTGGTACTTAAACTGAGATTGGTTTTTGTTTTTTTTCAAGGCAATGAGGGTTAAGTGACTTATGCAGGGACACACAGCTAGTAAGTGTCAAGTGTCTGAGGTCGAATTTGAACTCAGGTCCTCCTGAATCCAGGGCTGGCACTTTATCCACTATGCCACCTAGCTGTCCCTTAAACTGAGCTTTCAAAGAAGCCCAGGATTCTGTGGTAAGAATTAAATTTGGACCTCACAATTCTAATCAGCAGAGGTCCAGAGGGATGGTATTCCTGGGCAGAGGAAGTGGCCAATGTAAATGTGCAGAGAAAAGGGATGGAGGGCCTTTCCTAAGGACTGATAATAAGGTCAATAGGGCAGGACCGTGGCATGCCTGAAGGGCAATAAAATTTAAGGAGACTAGAAAGGTGGGAAAAGTCATTCTGTGAAGGCTTTGAAAGCCCAAAGTCTGTATTTGTCTTGTAGGTAACTGGGAGCCATTGTTATTCCCATAAGGCAATAACAGTCAAACCCAAGTTTTAAGAGAAGCTCAAATTCTCTTGTTTTGTTGTTGTTGACCAGTCATTTCAGTCGTGTCCAATTCTTCATGACCCCATTGGTTTGCCCTTTCCTTCTCCAGGTCATTTTACAGATGGGGAAACTGAGGCAAGCAAGGTGATGTGACTTGCCCAGGGTCACATAGCTAGTAAATGTCTGAGGCTGGATTTGAACTCAGGTCTTCCTGACTCCAGGCCCCGTGCCACCTCCTTTATAAATGGGGAAACTGAATCAAAATATTGGGGTTCTAAATCATGGCTCAGTTATTTACTAGGTATGCTACCTTCAGCAAGTCTGTTAACCTCTCTAGGCCTCAGTTTCCTCCATGGCAAAATGGGATCACCAGGCTAAGTGATCACCGAATCCCCTCCCAACTCTCAATTCTACAATCATGATGTTTCCTAAGACTGTACAGGGAGCATGAGAAAGAGCTGGTACTAGAACTTAGAGTGTCCCTGGCAGAAGGAGCCAGTGAGGTTGTCTTCCTTCAGACCTTGGAGCTATCTCCACCCTGTGGCCCTAGGCTCTGATGAATGAGCCCCTGCTCAGAACCTGCATTTAAGGAAGTATGAAGACCAGCCATGCTTACACCTCTCTTAGATCTGCTCCTGGCTTCCTGACTCCGACTCCTCCTTTCCCTCCCTCATGCCCTTTTCTGCTCTTCATTTTATATCTTGTCTTCCCCCTTTAGAATATGAGCTCTCAGGGCAGCTAGGTGACGCAGTGGATAGAGCACCGGCCCTGGATTCAGGAGGACCTGAGTTCAAATCTGGCCTCAGACACTTAACACTTATTAGCTGTGTGACCCTGGGCAAGTCACTTAACCCCAATTGCCTCACCAAAAAAACAAAAAAAGAATATGAGCTCTCTGAGTGGAGGGGCTTGTATTATACTGCCAGCACTCAGAACAGTGCTTGGCAAGGAATAAGCATTTAGTAAATGCTTTATCGATCATCCCTCTCTAGCCCAACCCTTAGATTTTTCTAGATAAGGAGAGTGGATATGACCTGTCCACGCTAAGTGGTAGAGATGGGTGGAATCCAAACTCAGGTCTTCTAGATTCCCTTTCCCAGGCCCAAACTGCCGCTCTCTCACTTCTTGACCGTTCCCACTATCCTAGGAGCCCCACTCCCATCTCCTGTATCCAGCAAACTGTGGCCGGGCTGCCCCTTTCCCACCCAAACTCCAACAGGTTTTATGGCAGGGAACATATTTTTGCCCGATAATGTTTTCATCCTCGGGATCTACAAACACACGGTTCCCTCTGCTTAAGCTGGAAATAGGCTTGGAAGGATGTGAGATCATCCCTAACACCACATTAAATGCAAGCCGAGAACCCGCTATATTTTAGGAAAATTCTGCACATGCTAGACTAATAAACATTTTACAATATTGCTGCACATGTTCATTGGACTTTGTACAAATAATCGCTGCCCTCACATCTAATAAGTCTGCTTGACACGTAAGTGGCCTTGTGAAAACACCTCGGAGAGCCCTGTTTGGGGGACCATTGATCCTCTATTTACCCAAACGCCCTGGACGATGACGAATGATTTTGCCGGCAGGACTGTCTTCAAACAGCGTCTTCGCCGGGCTGTTTGTTATTCCAGAAATGTAAAGTAATTGGAACGGGGCCCGAGAACGTATTGTTTTGAATGTATGAAAAATGCCTCTTCGTTTTCCTCCTGGTGGGACATCAATCAATTTAAAACAATATTTAGAAAAGCCTTCCCCCCCAATCACTCCCACTTGAGGTCCTCTAAGGCTTTCTCAGAGCCCTGGGGGACAAGGCCCTCAGAAGGCCACTCACCCTGGCTTTCTAAATAAACACTCCCCAGCCGAGAAGCTGCCCTCCACCACCAGCACCACCACCCCAACTCACCCCGAGCCTAGAACAAGGAGGAACTGCACAGAGAGTGCTAGGCTGGGTGTGTGTGTGTGTGTGTCTGAAACCCAGCGCTGCCAGTGATTTGTGTGACCTTGGGCAAAGAGGGTCCCCTCTCCCGGCTTTGCTTGCTTCATCTATAAAATCATCGGGCTTCTTGGCAATGTGGAAAGACTTGGAGGTTGGCTCATTGGATCGTCAGACCTATTATTCAGTACTCGTGATTTGGGGTATGGCCTGTCCCATCTCTGTGCCTGTTTCACAGAATCTCAGAGTTGGAAAAGATGTCACAGGCCCTCAGATGAACAAAAATCTCCTCTAGTACACACCAAGTCGTTACCTAGCCTTTGAAGACCCTCAATGAGAGGGAAGCCAACACCTGGCAGGGCAGCTCACTCTGCTTTGGGATAGCTCCAAGCATTCAGAAGATTCTCTTTTCATTAAGCCTAAGCCTACATCTCTTGCTACTTCACTCCCATTGGTAAAAGTGTCACATAATAGCAGGCAGAGGGCTAGACTTAGGGTCAGGAAAACCTGGACTAGAATTTTGTCTCCACGCACAGATCACTTACCATCTCTGAACCTTGGCTTCTTCCTCTATAAAATGAAGAGGTGGTTGGATCCCTCCAGAGGACTTGCTGCTGGATATCTAATTTCTGAAATCCTAGAGGCCTGGGTTGGAAATATGGAGCCCTAAGTTCTGTCAACAACACATCGAGCAATGTTACACGAGGCACAGGATGTCTCTGAATCCCGTTTCCCCCATCTGCAAAGAGGGTGTTAGACTCAGTCTTCTCTGAGGTCTATTTCTCTCCCCAGATCATATGACAAGGAAGAGCCCAGACTGGGAGCCAAGAAACGTGAGTTCAGTCCCTGTTCTACTAGTCATGTGCTCTTGGGTAAGTCCCCTTCCATTATGGAATTTCCTCATCTGTAAATTGGGGGTCATCTATCTGCCCTGGCTTTTCATGACCTATTTTAAAAACAACACTTCAGCTGGTTCCTCCCTGCACCCAAACCCAAAGGCCACAACCCAAGGAATCAGCTTTGGATTTGAAAGGGACCTCTCTTGAAGAGCTAGTGTCCTGAGTCACTCACTCTCTCTCTCTCTCTCTCTCTCTCTCTCTCTCTCTCACACACACACACACACACACACACACACACACACACACACACACACACACACACACAGACTCCTTCCCTGAGGCTTTAATGATACTCTGGGCATGGATGGCAGCTTAATAGGAGGATCTTCTTTCCTCTTTGATGTGACCCCAGGTGAAAGTGAATCCTAGCCCCTTATAAAAGAAGGTGATATAAAGAGAAGGGGTGGGTCCTGTCCTGACAAACAAGCCTTCCAGAGGTGAGTTTATCCTTCTAAAAGAGTGGAGGGGGGGCAGGTAGGTGGTGCAGTGGATAAAGCACCAGCCCTGGATTCAGGAGGACCTGAGTTCAAATCCAACCTCAGACACTTGACACTAGCTGTGTGACCCTGGACAAGTCACTTAACCCTCATTGCCCTGCAAAAAAATAAATAAATAAAAGAGTGGAGGGGCAACAGGTGCAGCCTGATGCTTCCCCTCTCTGCCCTGTTCCTGAGGATTTACTGGCTCTGCTACTTCCAAGCTGTATGACCCCTCCCCTCTCTGGACCTCAGTTTCCTTCTTTGCAAAATGAAGGTGCCGGGGCAGCTAGGTGGCACAGTGGATAGAGCACCAGCCCTGGATTCAGGAAGACCTGAGTTCAAATCTGGACTCAGACACTTAATATACACTTACTAGCTGTGTGACCCTGGGCAAGTCACTTAACCCCAATTGCCCCGCAAAAACAAAAAAAAATGAAGGTGCCAGATCAGAAGACCTCCAAAGGCCCTGGGATGGATGATTCCTGAGACTCCCAGAGAAAGCCAAGGCCCCAGAGCAGATCTGAGGTGATATGCCCATTCCCAGGGCCCAGGTCACTGCCCAAGAAAGGGCTCTACCTGGCTGGCAGAGAATGTGGCTGTCCCAGGCTGGGCCAGACCATCTGAAGCTCCACTAATGGGTAGCCCTTCCACCACAGCCGCTGGCCATCCCCTGATGGCTGGGGCCAGGAGGGTAAGATCAATAAACGAAATCAGGAGATGTGGCCTCAACTCCCATCTGGCCACTAGCTCACCGGGCGATGCTGGACAAGCTCCTTCTCTCTAAGCCTCAGCTTCCTCAACCATCAAACAAGAGGCCTGAACTCACTGATCCCTGAGATCCATCCCAGCTCTGACACTCTATACATCAGTGAATTAATGACATCCAACTGGGAAAGGAAAACATTTCTTTCCCATGTCAGTTTTCCAACTGTCAGGCAGCCTGGAGTGTAAGTCAGTGAAATGATAAGCATTTATTAAGCACCTACTATGTTCTAGGTGCCTTGTTAAGAGCTGGAGTTACAAACACAGGTGAAAGACAGGTACTGGCCTCAGGGAGCTCCCAGTCTCATGGGGGAGACAACCACAAACCATTCTGGACAGACACAACAGACACAGGGTCAGTTGGAGCTAATCAGCAGAGGGAGGCACTAACATTAAGGGGGACTGGGCAAGCCTTCCTGTAGAAGGTGGGATTTTAGGCAGGGCTTGAAGGTAGCTGGAGGCAGAGCTGAGGGGGGAGGGCAGCCCATGAAAGTGCCCAGAGCTAAGAGACAGAGAGCATCCTCCTTTGATGCCTGACCACGTGCTCCCCTCCCCACCAACAACCCCCTTCCACAGAAGCAGAAGCAGTGATAGGTTGGCATTCTAAGGTTTGCCAAGGGTTCTTCACCTGTTATCTTGTTCTGAGCCACACCTGTGAGGTAGGTGCTATTATTATCCTATTTTATAGATGGGGATCCTGAAATTCAGAGAGGTGAACACATTAGCCCAGAGGCACACAGACAGTGTGTGTCAGAGGAGGGACTGGAGCCCACGTCCTCCAGCTCTCTCAGCTATCCAGGGCCAGGGCTGGAAGGGCCCTCAGAGGCACTGAGTCCAATCCATGCCTCCATAGGAATCCCCTCTCCCACCTTCTTGGCAAGTGATCCCTCAGCCTTTGAGCACAGATATCCAATGAGGGGGAATACCCCTCCCCCAGGTATCCCATTCTTCTTTGGGGCAGCTCTGATTGGGAGCAAGGCTTCCTTGACATTCAAGCAAAATCTGTGTCTTTGTAGCTTTCCACCAGATGGTGAGCTCCTTGAGGGCAGGGACTGCCTTTTGCCTCTTCCTGTATCCCCAGTGCTTAGCACAGTCCCTGGTACAGAGCACTGGGCTTGGAATCAGGAAGGCTCATCTTCATGGATTCAAATCCAGCCTCAGACACTTACCAGCTATGTGACCCTGGGCCAGTCACTTCACCCTGCTTGCCTCAGTTTCCCCATCTGTCAAATGAGCTGGAGGAGGAAATGAGAAACCGCTCCAAGTATCTTTGCCAAGAAATCCCCAAATGGGGCTATTTATAGTCAGACACAACTGAAAATGACTGAATAACAACAACAAAACAAATGTTTATTGACTGACTGATTGGCAGCTCCCCCCCCACCTTTGGGTGCCCCATTCTCCTGGTTCTGTCCTTTGGGGCTAGATGGAAGGAGGTAAACCCCTCCTCTGCAGGAGAACCTTCAAATACTTGAAGACAACCCCACTGGTCCCCCTAAATGTCCCCTTCACCAAATCAAACATCCCTACTTACTTCACTCACTTTTCCTAAACCAGGAATCAAGGCTCTTCCTTCCTGGCTTCCCTCCTTCCCTCTGGATGCGCCCCCACTTCATCCATGGTTTTCCCAACATAACAATTGACATTTATACAGAGCTTCAGGGTTTGCAAAGCATTTTCTATATATTTTATGTAATTCTCGTGCTATTATCATTCTCATTTCACAGAGGAGAAAATAAAAGCTCAGCAAAGTTAAATGACTTGATAGGGTTCACACATTTACTAAGCACTTATTAAGTGCTTACTATGTACCAGGCACTGTGCAAGTTGTTGAGGTGGGATTTAAACCCAGGGGTTCCCACTTCCAAATCCAGCATACTTTCTTTTTTTAATCATAAAAATATTTATTATATTCCAGTTACATGTAAAGATAGTTTTCAACATTTGTTTTCATAAGATTTTTAGTTCCAAACTTTTCTCCCTCCCTCCCTTTCCTCCCCCCTCCCCAAGACAGAAAGCAATCTGATATAGATTATATATGTACAATAACATTTAACATATTTCTGTATTAGTCATATTGTGAAAGAAGAATCAGAACACAAGAGAAAAACCTCAGAAAAGAAAAAAACCAGCCAAAAAGTAGAAATATTTTGGTTCAATCTGCATTCAGAATCCATGGCGCTTTTTTCTGGATGTGGAGAACATTTTCTATCATGAGTTCTTTAGAACTGTTGTGGATCATTGCACTGCTGAGAAGAGCCAGGTCTATCACAGCTGATCATCACACAATGTTGCTGTTACTGTGTACAATGTTCTCCTGGTTCTGCTCACTTCCCTCAGCATCAGTCCACTTAAGTCTTTCCAGGTTTTTCTGAAATCTGCCTGCTCATCATTTCTTACAGCGCAATAGTGTTCCATTACATTCCCATACCACAACCTGTTCAGCCATTCCCCAGTTGATGGGCATCCCCCCGATTTCCAATTCTTTGCCACAGCACACTTCCCACTACCACAGCTCCACTCCAGCTCCCCACCCTGCTTCTTCTGTGGTTCCTAACTATACCCAGCCCTCCAGATGTTATGGGATGTTGCTGATTTTAAGCAAATGGAAAGCCTACGGGCCCCTGCCCATCCTGCCTTGGTCCTCCTTCACTTGGAAAAACAATATCCTCCTGTATGAACTGGAGAATTCCAGGTCCATGATCTTCAGCAGACTCATGAATGAGAGCTTATCAGAACAGGGAAGGAACCCCCCCCCCTCATTTTACAGAGAAGCAAACTCAAGGCCTGGAGGGAAAGAACTTGCCCAAGGTCATACAACATATTAGCTCAGAACAAGGGCTCTTCTTTTATGCATGCTGGGCTCCTTGGTCAGGCCATCCATTGAAGCCTATGAACTCCTCTGAAAAAAATGGCTTTAAATGCATACAATAAAATATAGAGGATGACAAAAGAAACCAATCATTTTGGAGTAATTATCAAAATATATTTTTTTTCAAAGTTCACAGACCCCACTGGTTAGAAGAGCTGAGTTAGAACCAATTAACAGGCATTTGGAAGTAGCTAGTTGAGGGGAGGGGTGGATAGAGCAGTGGGTCTGGAATCCAGAAGATCTGAATTACAATCTAGCCTCAGACACTTACTAGCTGCAGTGTATCTTTGTTAGAGTCACTCCTGATGAAACCACAGCTGCTTCTGACATTTGACAGCGCCAAGGACTTTCCATCTTCAGTAGCTGTGGCTGCTGAGGAGGCAAGGGCTCAGCACCTGCAAGGGACAGTTGCCAGGGAGCCTCCCCATAGGGGTTACTCTCTCCCACCCCATGATAGCTGGGAAAGAGGGACCTAGCACTTTGGGGCTCAGCTGCCCATCAGTTGCAGTTGGTGGTGACGGGAGGGCTAGAAAGTGCCTTCTCCATGGTGATTGCTCCCCTCTCTCTGCCAGGATCAGGATGGTGGCAGAGAGGTTTGACCCATTTGGATTAGGTGTCACCTCCTGCCTCTCCCTCAGAAGAGGATGACCCCAAGTTTCTGAGTGTGAGTGACAGAGAGCATGATAGAGGCTTCTGTGGTCAGAGGGAAGCTGGGAATAGGGGGAGGGTTTGGGGAGAAAGATGATGAGTCTGCTTTGGACAGGATGCCTGATATCAGGTCAAAGCTCTTCCCCCATCCAAGGCTGCTTCACAGGCTCAGTCACTAGGAGCACATCCAGGGGAGCGTGACCAAGAAGATCATTGGGAGAGGTATCCAAATCCCTCTAGTGAGATGAGGACTGTCAATCAAGCCAAGCAAGGACCCACAGGGAAAAACTGGGAACCATGAAGATTGGGGTCAAGGGAGATTCTAAAGCAGCAGGTTTGGGCTCATTATAAAGAAAGCCTTCATAAAAATGAGAGCTGAATAAAAGGGGAATGAGTTGCCCTGGGAGGTAGTGAGCTCCCCATTACTGGAGGTGTGACCCTTGGTCAGAGAAGCTTTAAGGGGAGATGCCCGTATGGGAAAGGAAGTTAGAATAGAAGCCCCCAGAGGTCTCTCTAGCACAGGGAGACCTCTATAGGGAGACTGTGATACAAGAGAAAGGGTACTCAGTCTAACTAACTAGTTCAATTAGAGGGTACATGGTGTAATGGATACAGCATTGATCTTTTATTTATTTTTTTTTTTTAGTGAGGCAATTGGGGTTAAGTGACTTGTCCAGGGTCACACAGCTAGTAAGTGTCAAGTGTCTGAGGCTGGATTTGAACTCAGGTACTCCTGACTCCAGGGCCAGTGCTCTATCCACTGCGCCATCTAGCTGCCCCTACAGCATTGATCTTGCAGCAGGAAGACTTGGGCTACAATCCCACTTCGGACACCAGCTATGTGACCCTAAGAAATTCCCCTAACCCCTCAGAGCCTCAGTTTCTTCATCCATAAAATGGGTTATAGGTTTACATATGTGTATATATGAATATCCATAGTGCTTGCCTCATTGTGAGGTTGTGTATATAATAAAGTGCTCTCCAAAGGATCTATAGCCATGGTTGGTACCTGCGTGATGCTAGGCAGCCCTCTCCCCCTCCTTTGTGACTCAGTTTCCTCCTCTGTAAAAGGAGAGGATTGGATCAGATGCTGTCTGAGATCCCCGCCTGCTCCAGATAGAAGATCTGGCAGCGATTCTCAGCCAGGCCTGCTGATATCACTCTTGGAGAGTGGCCAAGGAGGGCCCGGTGCCCATTAGACCTGAGATGAATGGGGCCTGAGAGGTTAGCCTCCCATCCAATTCTCCATTTCAGCCTACATTCCATCTTCAGAGCAGACACCAATTAGCAGTCATCGCCCGACTGGGAATGGAGCCTTTAATCTTGAGAGAGAGCGACGATTCCTGGTTATTAATGTCACGTCTCACGGCAGCAGACGGCTTAGCGCTAAGGAGGAAGCAGGCCTTTCTTTCACCCCACAGATCCTGAAGGCAAAAAAACAAAGGAGATGCTTGCCCTCTTCCCTCCCAGCCTGCAGGGCTCTCTAGGCCAAAATGCTCTGAATCTGGCCTTCCGTCTGCTGGGCCTCAGCTTCCCCACCTGGAAAACGAGGTGGGTGGCCCAGACCTCCTCCAAGGTCTCTGCCTACTCCGCCATTCTAGGTTCTATGGCCCTAAGGCCCAGGAAGCCAGATTTCAGCTCCAGATCAGGCGGAGCCTCCTAATAATAATCGCTGGCCAACGAGGCAATGGACTGCCTCAATAGGGAGTGAGCTCCTGCCCATGGGAGGTGTTCAAGCAAAAGAGAAAGAGTCCTGTAGGGCAAGTCATTAGTTTTTAATTCAAAATAATGTCCTAGAACACCTGTGCTAAGAGAGGAAGGTAGAGATAGGGTAGGAGCTAAAAAAACAAAAACCAAAAAAAAACCCTGACCTTAGTGTCAGGAAGATGCAAGTTCAAATCCTGCCTCTGGATGACCCTGGGGAAATCATTTTTTCTCTGCAAAGTGAGGGGGACAGGCTTGACATTCTCTCTCAGATTCCTTCTAGCTCTCCATATGATTTTATACATCAATAATTCAGTGACTTCATGATATCATTCCCTCCAACAGTGCAGATTGCAGCCCATGCATGCCTTCTTTTGTTGTTGTTGTTGTTGTTGTTTTTGTTTTTCAGGGCAATGAGGGTTAAGTGACTTGCCCAGGGTCACACAACCAGTAAGTGTCAAGTGTCTGAGGCTGGATTTGAACTCAGGTCCTACTGAATCCAGGGCAGGTGCTCTACCCACTGTACCACCTGGCTGCCCCCTGTGGCTTTCTTTTAAACCACTTTTCAAACACAAGTTGGCCTGGCTAATTTTTTAGGGACTGCACCTCCCACACATCCTTTCCTTTGGGTCAAAAGCCTAGGGCTTAGTCTGTCTCTCCTTTGCCCTCCAGCCCATTCCATCTTGCGTTATTTATATGTGTGTACACCTCACTCATGTTTTCCATTAGACTGTAAACTCCATGAGGGAAGGAACCATCCTTTCCCATCTTTATATAGCTACTTTCCCAACTCACACTCACGCTGGAGAGATGACTCTCTAGAGAAGGGTTGCTACCTATTCCCCTTAGGGCTCTACAAGAAATCCTTAAGTACTGGATTTTCTAGTGTTGTTGGTAAATCCCCACCAATGTGATTCCTATTTCATTCACTCAGCAGATATTAATTAGCATTTTAGGGAAAAGCATCTATTAAGATTGTAGGAAGAGGGGTCGGCTAGGTGGCGCAGAGGATAAAGCACCGGCCCTGGATTCAGGAGTTTCTGAGTTCAAATCCGGCCTCAGACACTTGACACTTACTAGCTGTGTGACCTTGGGCAAGTCACTTAACCCCCATTGCCCCCCCCCAAAAAAAAGATTGTAGGAAGAGGAGGCAGCTAGGTGGCTCAGTGGATAAAGCACCGGCCCTGGATTCAGGAGGACCTGAGTTCAAATCTAGCCTCAGATACTTGATACTTACTTGCTGTGTGACCTTGGGCAAGTCACTTAACCCTCATTGGTCCCCCAAAATTGTTTTTTTTAAAAGGATTGTAGGAAGAACAGTAATTACAAAAACTGCCCTCCTCCAAAGTCCAGGGTCCACTCTCCCACAAATACACACAGATTCTGTGAAAAGGTTGGGCACAAAGGACAAAGATAGCGAGGCAGACACAAAAGATCCATATGGCAAAGGGTTAACACACTTCCTGGTTACTGGAATTCCTTTTCTCCCCTTTGAGTCCTCACAGATTTCCTCTTAGGTGTAGCTCTCCGGTGGGCTCCTAGAAGCAGTGCCTCTATAGAGTCCACAGCCATCAATTCTCTGACAAGAGGTCATAATCCCTAATGCTTCTTTCTCCTTCAGGTGTCTGTTTGTCCGTATCCATCTGAGTTTGTCTTCACTGAGCCTGCATGTGTCACTCTTTGCTCCTGGTTGGATGCTTGACTCCTACTGGTTTAGACTTTCCAATGACATGGTCAATGGGGGCAGGGAAGAGTGAGAAGATCCCACTGGGGTCACTACCCAACCTTTGCTACCTTCCTGTACAGGCATGAGAGTCTCTCTCCTCAGGGGATACTCCACCTTCCACTGGTTTACTATTTCTTTGCAAGGCTAATTCAACTGCTGAAATTCCTCTGCTGTGTTTGGTTAGCCAATCACCTATTCCCTTTGTATCCACTGTGGGAGCTTCTGGGACATATAGTTTTCAAGAGATCAGAGCTGCAAAGGAATTCTGCATCTCTGTGGAGGGGAGTATGGGAGTCACACATGTGCCAGTAGATTGCAAGTAAAGAGAGGTTTTATCCCAGATTGACTCTAGGATCAACTATATTTGTGAACAGATTGGCTCAATGATCTGTTTAAGGAGTGATATTCCCATATAGAACTTGCTGTTTGTCTTAATGTGTCTGCTGCAGAGCAAGGCTGAGACCTGGTGAAATTGTCCACCCTCCATTTCCTTCTCCTGGCTTCGTTGCACGCCTCTGGGGAGGTCCCCCCCCCCTTTTTTGGTGAGGCAATTGAGATTAAGTGACTTGCCCAGGTTCACACAACTAGTGCGTGTCAAGTGTCTGAGGCCAGATTTGAACTCAGGTCCTCCTGACTCCAGGGCAGGTACTGTATCCACTGCATCACCTAGCTGCCCCTTTCCCCCCTCTTTTTAAGCCTTATTTATTTGGTTTTGTATTTTTATAATGCATTCTGTCTCTAGATAAAGATAAGCTGAGCAAGCGTTTGCTATAAAAAAATAACAGATAAGGAGAAACAGTGTACACTCTCAAAGTGTACAATATAGCAGAAAGGTTAGCCACTTTGCTTAGTGGCTCTAGAAGGGAAAATTTTCTTTCATAGTCTGAGGGACTCCAAGCTTAGTGAATTCCATGAATATTCAGCATAACTAGCTCCCCAAAATAGAAGGGAAAAAGGACAGAAGTAAGCTTGTAAAACCAAATGTCCTGGATTGTGAAGTTAAACACTGAGTTTATATTACTCTTTCTGGTGACACAAAGGGTGGCTTCATTTGTTTATGATTATTTCTTACAAGGGTTTTGTTTTTCTTTTTTTTTTAGTGAGGGAAGGTGGGAGGGAGAAAAAAAAGAATGCTTGACAATAGAAAAAAATTAAATTAACATTTTAAATGGAGGAAGAACTTGACCTTCTTGGCCCAATCCCATAAGAGATCACAGGGCATGAACAATGTCATTCACACTTTTAAAACATCATCATTCCCTGACAGTGATTAAATGTCTCATTTATTGAGAGAGAAGTGTAGAACATCCCCAGCCCCTTACATCTGTGTCTCCAGGGATGAGCAAAAGGTCCAGAACTTAGCACGATGCCTAGCACAGAGGAGGTACTTTAAAAATGCTAGCTGATGATCAACTATGAATGTCTTAACTCTTCTCAGCAATACAATGATCCAAGACAGTTCCAAAGAACTCATGATGGAAAACGCTCTCCACCTCCAGAGAAAGAACTGATGGAGTCTGAGCACAGATCAAAGCATGTTATTTTCCCTTTTCATTATTTTCTTCTTGTTTTTTTCCCTTTGGATCTGTGTCTTCTTTCTTTCTTTTTTTTTTTTAGTGAGGCAATTGGGGTTAAGTGACTTGCCCAGGGTCACTGTCTGTTACTCCTGGCTCTGACATCATGCCCACCCACCCCCTTTTCTGCCCATACTTGTCCTCAATGGAACTTTCTTTTTCTTCTTTTTTTTTTTGCACAGGGCAATGAGGGTTAAGTGACTTGACCAGGGTCACACAGCTAGTACAAGTCAAGTGTCTGAGGCCGGATTTGAACTCAGGTCCTCCTGACTCCAGGGCTGGTGCTTTATCCACTGTACCACCTAGCTGCCCCCCTCGATGGCACTTTCAATGCCAGGTGTCATGGGCAAGTCATCATTGGTGATGCACTATGCCTCTTTCCATTGCCCTTTGGGTCACTCAACATTGTCAATCAGTCGGCAAGCATTTGTTAAGTGCCTACTATGTGCTAGGACCTGTGCTAAGCTCTGGGGATGCTAAAAAAGGCAAAAGGTAATCAATCCCTATTCTCAAGGAGCTCACAGTATAATCAAGGAGATGACCTGCAAACAGTTACACACAAACACAATAGACAGACAGATAGAAAGATGGATGGATGGATGGATGGATGGATGGATGGATGGATGGATGGATGGATGGATGGATGGATGGACAGATGGATGGATGAATGGATGGATAAGTGGATGGGTGGATGGATGGATAGATAAGTGTATGAGTAGGTGGATGGATGGATGGATGGATGGATAAGTGTGGGGGGGTGGATGGATGGATGAATGGATGGATAAGTGGGTGGGTGGATGGATGGATGGATCAATGGATGGATAAGTAGATAGATAGATAGATAGATAGATAGATAGATAGATAGATAGATAGATAGATAGATAGATAGATAGATAGATGATAGATAGATACGGACCTCATGTGTATATATATATATATATATATATATATATAAGTGTATACATCGTATGAAAGGTAATTTAAAGAGAAGTCATTAGCATTAAGGGAGAACTTGAAGGAATCCTGGCAGAAGCTGAGATTATGTCTAAGATTCCTGAGAATTTGAGATACTCCAGGACTGGCCGTCACACAATGCCTCTGGGCTTCTTAAAAAGGCTAAATAAACTCCAGAAAGGCCACTCTCATAGTCCAAGGAGAATGGGCCTCAATACCCCCAAGTGAGAAGCCCAGTAATTCAGGATCAGAGATGTGCATGCTCAGTGCCGAGCAGCTTCTGGAGCTCAGTCTTTCAATCTGGAGTTCAGGGTCTAGAGGGCAAGGACAGGTCAAAGGCCCAGGACCCAAGGCAAGGGTCCCCTGGATTAGCCCTGAGTAGGCACTTCCAAATTCCATGGTTCCATTTGACCTTAGGCTGATCTAACAGATAAAGAATGCATGGGCCAGAGACTTATCCAAGGTCACACAGATAATGTGTAGCAGTGGCACGATACTGACCCCAGCTCTTCTGATCCCCAATTCAGGGCTCTTTACATAGGATTATAGATTTAGAATTGAATAGGACCTTATTAATCACCTGGTCCATCACTTGGTCCACCTCTCTCAAAGGCTGCTAAGTATTGGAGTGGATGGAAGATTGGACCTGGAATAAAGAAGACAGCTTCCTGTGGCCTGGTTACTTAACCTTTCTGCCTCAGTTTCCTCATATGAAAATGAGGATAGTAATAGCACCGACATCCCAGAGTTGTTATAAGAATAAAAATGAGATAAAATTTGCAAAGTATTTTGCAAACCTAAAGCGTTATATAAATGCTAACTATTATTATTTCCAGATGAGGAAATTGTTAAATATCTCAGTCCAAGTTATTTGTGTAGTATCTGAGGTAGGATTTGAATGCAGGCCTTCCTGACTCCAGGCCCAGCGCTCTGTCCTCCATAAGCATGGAGGAGGGATCGTAGAATCATACAATATCGTAGCTGAAAGGGCTCTTGGAGGCCATCTGCACAAATGCCTTCTTTAGGCCCAAAGAGAGCGCGTGACCTGGCGATCCCCTCACAACGTCTCACCGCTTGTAAACAGCCAAGCCAAGACTTGTACCCAAGGCTCCTGATTTCAAATCCAACCTAAGCTTCTCAGGAAAAGGAAGGCCGTGTCCCCTTGAGCACCCTCACTGGCTCTTGTCCTGAGCTGGGGCCCCTAAAGGTAAGAGCTGGGTTATTTCAGAAGCCCATTACCCATTACCCCTGCCAATCCTAATGCCTGGGAGAGAGGAGGGTCCGATCATGATTCCCTGGCCCCCTTCTTGGCCTAGGATGTGCCAGGGGCTCCAATGGGTCTGCATGCCCAGCTCAGTGCTCTGGATCTGTGCCTGCTTGTCAGCTGTCCAGGGCAGGGAGGGTGGGCTGTCCTGGGCACTGCCCCCAGAGCCCACGGGCTCATCAAGATAACAAGTGTCTGTTTGCTTTGGGGGGCTCAGGCTGGGATCCGGCCAGCCTGTCCCTTCAGGGACAAGTAACTTTACAATAAATGCTTCAAGACTGTACAAACATTTCAGGACGCTCGGAGGCCTGGTGTTCTGGGTCAAGGAGGGGAGCAAATACCTGTCAATCACAGCGAGATGGGCCTGATAAGGAACTGAGTCATTTTTCAGGCCTTGGCGGCCCACTCCCGGCTCTGGCCCCTCCCCCTCCCCAGTTCTCTCACGAAATCATTTGCATATTAATCAGTATAACAGCCCTTTATTTGACTGGAGGGATATGCTTTCCCTGGAAGAGGGGAAACGGAGTCAGCTCCCTCTGCCCGGCTCAGTCTCATTTCCACAGGCCCAAAATCACGTTGCCGTGTAGCCTTGGACTAGTCACCTCCTTCTCTGAGACTCAGTTTCCTCCTCTGTAAATTGAGTGTGTTGAATGAGCTGGTCTCAAAGGCCCTTCCAAGCTCTAAATCAATGATGTGATTTTCTCATGCATTTCTAAGTTATGAAGCTCTGTCGTCCCCCTCTCTCTGTCCCTGTCTCTGTCTGTCTCTGTCTGTCTATCTATCTGTCTGTCTGTCTGTCTGTCTCTCTCTCTCAAACACACACACACACACACACACACACACACACACACAGCATCTTCTCAGTTCTTTCATGTGGTTCTGTGTGGAAAATCTCTGGCCCGGGAGTAGAGATGTGGATTCAAGTGTTAGCTCAGCTCCCTGGGGGACCGCATGCCCCTTCCTCGGCTGTAAAACGAAGAGTTGGTGTAGCTCATGCCCACCCCTCTTTACTCTACATTTCTGGAGCTTAGTGATTCCATACAGAGACTCACCATACTCTTGGTATGTATATAGTAGCATGGCTGTGCATGCTTCCCTCTCTGGTCTGCCCAAGCCAAGCCCATGGGCTACCTGACCCTGCAGGGCTCCTGGGAATTAGAATCTTTGTCCCATCTGTGTTGGTGCACAAGATGTGTTGCTTTTCATCTTTTTGTAGCAACCGCTGAGTCCTGGGATTAGGAGAAAAATCAGAGGTGTCTGTCCTTCAGGGGGCCCCTAATTCTAGACTCCCTCGTGTGGTCCAGGTTCAGTTCTGGGGAAGCCTGGACTCTAAGGACAGGCTCAGGCTCTTTCTCTCACACTCACTGGAGCTTGACTTGGGCCCAGGTCTGGGGTCTTCCAATGCTTCACTTATTTCCTGCCTGGACTCTCTCCTGGCTCCTCCTGCTCTCCTTCACATGACATCACCATCCCAGGAAGCCTCTTCCCCAGGGTCCTCCTGCCCTCATGGTGACTACCTCCCCATGACCCCCATTTCAGGAGGCCATGCTCCTCCCCACCCTCACGCAGACTCCTCACCTGCCACATTGTGCATATCCTCTCCTCCCCTGCCCTGGCTTCCCAGTGGAATGATGTGTGCGATCTTCCCCCACTAGAATAGCAACTCCTTGAAGGTAGGAAGTGTCTTGTTTGTGTTGTTCTCCCTAGTGCTTAGTATAGTACCTGACATCTAGTAATCCTTTAATAAACTATCTGTCTCAATCTATCCACCTATTCATCTATTGATACATTATCTATCTATCCACCTATCTGCCTATCTCTGTACCTTCCTATCTACCTTTCTATTCATCCATCCATCCATTATCTATCTATCTATCTCAGTCTATCCACTTATTTAACATCTATTGAAATATTCTCTATCTATTCATATTTCTGCCTATCTGCCTACATATTTTTCCAACAATCTATCCAACCACCAATTCACCTACCTGTCCATCTACCTACCTATCAACCTTATTTCTTATTTCTTTCTTTCTTTCTTTCTTCATGTCTATCTGCCTATCATCTCTCTCTCTCTCTCTCTCTCTCTCTCTCTCTCTCTCTCTCTATCTATATCTCTCTATATATCTATCTCCAAAATGAGAAATAGAAAGTTAATCAATGCACAATGTAGATCAGGCATTTGGTGTTTTTATTTAGTTGTTTCAGTCACGTCTGACTCTTTGTGGCCCTATTTGGGGTTTTCTTGGCAAAGATACTGGGGTGGTTTGCCATTTCCTTCTCCAGCTCATTTGACAAATGAGGAAACGGAGGCAAACAGGGTTAAGTGACTTGCTCAGGATCATACAACTAGTCACTGTCTCAAGCTAGATTTGAACTCAGGAAGATGGGTCTTCCTGACTTCAGGTCCGGCGCTATTTATTTCCTGGTTTCATGAGTCATCCTCTCTGATGTGGTGTGCCCCCCAACACTGATGCCAAGAGGGCCAAGAGAATGCTGCATCATCCCAAAGTGCCCTGTCCCCAGCACTAATCCAGCACACATGGCCTAGCAGAAAAGACAGCAAAAGTGTCAGTAGAAGGGGCCCAACTCCAGGGACAGAACATGGGGAACCAGAAAAGGTCCAGCTCCAGGCAGGTCCTTAGGGTGCCAGAGATAATTTGCATGGGCTCCCCTGAGTACACCCATTCCATTTGAGGATGGGGCCCTGCTGCCAGCCGGCTGACACTCAATATTAATACTAACCTACGCTGGCATAGCATCTCCAGGATTACAAAGTACTTTTCTCACACCCAACCCAAAGAGGTAAGAAATGGAAAAATGATTATACATATTCTACAAATAAGGATCAAGTTGGAGCTTAAAGAGAGACAAGGTTAAGAAACGTTTCTGTGGAAAGGACCTTCAGAGGCAGAAGTGGGACTCACCCAATTAAGTGAGACCAAGAAGGTCACGGTAATCTTGAGCTTCATTGAAAGATGCATGGCATCCAGACCTAGACAGGTGGTAGAGCCTCTGTCCTCTGCTCAGGTCAGATGACATCTGTAATAGGAGTTCAAAACTCCAAATCTTAGGGAGGACGTTGATAAACTAGAGAGTGTCCAATCAAAATAGGGAAGGCCTTGGACTGATGACACTGGTGATACTTAGCCTAGAGATGACTCGGGAGTGACATGAGTGCTCAAATATTAAAAGGAATCCAGCCTGGACCAGGGATTGTATTTGTTCTTCTTGGTCCTAGAGAGAGAAGCAGGACAGTGAGTGGAAGCTATAAAGAAAAAAGGCTCGGTATAGTGAAAAGTTAAAGCTGCCTGAAAAATGAATGGTCCTTCTCAAAAGGGGGTGGGTCTCCCCCTCATGGAGAGGCTAGAAGATAACATGCAAGAGATATTCATAGAGTCTTCTTCTAGGCCAAGATCCTGCCCTTTTCAGGAGTTTGGCCTTGGCTAAGAAAGTCATCTATGCTTTTATCTAAACCATTGACATAGTTTGGGGGCCAAACATAGATCCTTGGGTACCTCATGAGGGTCCACCTTTCAGATGGACAAAGAACAGCAATGATTGCTTTGATCATTCAAACACTTGTAAACCCCCAGTTTCCCAAAGGAATCTCAATTTGGGGAGAACAATGGGACAGACTTGATTCCATCAACCTTCCATAACCTTCCCCACAGAGACTATTGAAATCATTATCTGTAGGAAATTGGGGGCCAGTCTCAGGGTTGTGGCTTCTTCAACTCTGACAGAGAGCCTCATCTCTTCAGGACTTTGTTGAATTCAGAGGCTGGAAGTGCATTTGTGATTCTGGAGGTGCTTTTAGGAGGGACAGCTTAAGACAGCTGTGACAAGACAGAGAGAAAGAAAATGAAGAACACTTCTTTCCTAAGAAAACTATTATATCTCTTGTGAAGAAATAGAATTCTTCAAGAAGTCTGAAGGATACTGAAGAGTCCTTGTTGTCTTTCTGGAGAGTTACCTGCCAAGGCTCAAGAGATATTGGGACATGACAGAGAAAAGGAGCTTATTCCTTGAGGAAATAGTTTAACTCAGATGTTATTAATGTATAAGAAGAGACTATGGGGACAGCTGGGTGGCACAGTGGATAAAGCACCAGCCCTGGAGTCAGGAGGATCTGAGTTCAAATCCAACCTCAGACACTTGACACTTACTAGCTGTGTGACCCTGGACAAGTCACTTAACCCTCATTTCCCCACCAAGAAGAAGGAGGAGGAGGAGGAAGAGGAAGAGGAGGAGGGAGGAAGGAAGGAAGGAAGGAAGGAAGGAAGGAAGGAAAAGAGGAAGAAGAAGATGCACGTTTGTGGGGAGGAGTGGCATGTTGGTTGAACTTTAAAGGTGGCTTGAAATTAATTTGCATTTCTAGCATATGGAGCATCCTGGGCTAGGTGTAGCCCTGGGAAAGCACTGGACAAGTCTATGGAGAGGCTAGAGGTGGGACAGTGTGGTCATTCACAGGGAAAACTTCTGGATGAAGAAACTACCTCTGGCACTTCTTCTTCAACTTACCATCTTGCAGAGCTGCCTAGGGCACTGAGTCATGGAGCCAGTCTGGGTCACAAGCAGAACCTGAACCAGAGTCTTCCTGGTTTTAGGTTGGTTCTCTGTGCATCTCTGCCCCACTCATATCCAATTCACGCACAAGTCATGACATTACCCTTGTGATATCATCGGTTGTCTTCAAGAATGAAGAACCTGAACTCTGGACTCCTCCATCGAGGGAATTCTCCCTGGCCTGGATTGGTCTGATGACCCTCTCTAGTCCAGGAGCCCAGACCAGCCCTCTCCCTCAGCACCTCTGGGGCACAGAAGGGAATGCCATGTCCTGTTCCAGGACAGCCTTACTGATGCATGGGTTGTTCACTCATTTTTTTCATTCCTGTCTGATTCTCCATGACCCCATTTGGGGATTTCTTGGCAAAGATACTGGGGCGGTTTCTCATTTCCTTCTCCAGCTCATTTGACAGATGGGGAAACTGAGGCAAGCATGGTGAAGTGACTGGCCCAGGGTCACACAGCTGGTAAGTGTCTGAGGCTGGATTTGAATCCATGAAGATGAGCCTTCCTGATTCCAAGCCCAGTGCTCTGTACACCTACTATGTGCCAGGAACTGTGCTAAGCACTGGGGATACAGGAAGAGGCAAAAGGCAGTCCCTGCCCTCAAGGGGCTCACCATCTGGTGGAAAGCTACAAAGACACAGATTTTGCTTGAATGTCAAGGAAGCCTTGCTCCCAATCAGAGCTGCCCCAAAGGAGAATGGGATACCTGGGGGAGGTATTCCCCCTCATTGGATATCTGTGCTCAAAGGCTGAGGGATCACTTGCCAAGAAGGTAGGAGAGGGGATTCCTGTGGAGCCATGGATTGGACTCAGTGCCTCTGAGGGCCCTTCCAGCCCTGGCCCTGGATAGCTGAGAGAGCTGGAGGACGTGGGCTCCAGTCCCTCCTCTGACACACACTGTCTGTGTGACTCTGGGCTAATGTGTTCACCTCTCTGAATTTCAGGATCCCCATCTATAAAATAGGATAATAATAGCACCTACCTCACAGGTGTGGCTCAGAACAAGATAACAGGTGAAGAACCCTTGGCAAACCTTAGAATGCCAACCTATCACTGCTTCTGCTTCTGTGGAAGGGGGTTGTTGGTGGGGAGGGGAGCACGTGGTCAGGCATCAAAGGAGGATGCTCTCTGTCTCTTAGCTCTGGGCACTTTCACTGGCTGCCCTCCCCCCTCAACTCTGCCTCCAGCTACCTTCAAGTCCTGCCTAAAATCCCACCTTCTACAGGAAGGCTTGCCCAGTCCCCCTTAATGCTAGTGCCTCCCTCTGCTGATTAGCTCCAACTGACCCTGTGTCTGTTGTGTCTGTCCAGAATGGTTTGTGGTTGTCTCCCCCTTGAGACTGGGAGCTCCCTGAAGCCAGGACCTGTCTTTCACCTGTGTTTGTATCTCCAGCTCTTAGCACAACCTGGTGCTCTATGACCTAAGGCACTGTCTACCTGCCTAATGAATAGGTTGGCCCACCTGAAAGACCAAACCCAAATTCATCCATCCGTTCCTCAAGGCCAGGCTAATTGGCCTTAGAGGTAGCTGGTGGCTCAATGAATATAGTCCTAGGCCTCGAATCGGGAAGCCTGAGTTTAAATTTGGCCTCAGACTTTTACCAATTGGGTGACCCTGCGCAAGTCACATAACCTCTGTCTGCCTCAATTTTCTCAACTGTAAAATGGGGAGAATAACACCCCCTCCCCTCCCCACCCCCCTCCCCCATGGTCATGAGGATCAAATGAGATAATACTTGTAAAGCACTTAGCAAGTATCTGACACATAGTAGGTGCTATAATAAATGTTAGCTATTATAATTATTATTAAAATAGTCATGACAAACACAACACCCACCCTCCCATGTTTGTTCTGAGGATCAAATAAGATAATGTTTGTAAAAAGCACTTAGCACAGGACCTGGTGCATAGTCAGTGCTTAGTAAAGACTTATTCCCTTCATTGCCAGCCAGTTCCTAATTGAGAAGCCTCCTGTGTACCTGTTCCTTACCTTTCCCTTACTTCCTAAGCTATGAAAGTCTGACTCCTCACCCCCACAAAAGAGCTATAATAATCACTCCTGCTCCAGACCCTGAAGTCAGATGCACAGGATTGAATCCAAACTGTGCCGTCTAATAGCTCTGTGACCCTTGGCAAGTTATTTCCCCCTTTGGGCCTGTTTCCTCATGTGGCAGGGGCAGGAAGTGCCCCGTAACTGGCAAGGGTTTTTACATCTGGGATAGCGTGATTCAGGCCAAGGGAAAGCCCAAAATGCGGCCTCAAGTTGGCACAATAACCCACTTGGAACAGATACTGAGAACACCTCAAAGCCACTTCTGAAAAGGCCACTGCCAAAAAGAGGAAAGGGAGAAGTAAGAGGGGACCAGGGCCTGGCTGAAGAGGGGCTCACCTGGAGTGGGGCTGCCAGAGGAGGATGTTGTTTTCCTGTTAAAGGGCTTCAAGTGCTTTTAGCACCCTTCAAATTCAGCATCCTGGACCTAAGCCCCAACTGCTCCACCCTAGTTATGGCTCATGAGGGATCTCTAAGGTCTCTTTCAGTTCAGAATCCAGCCCATTCTGTGGTAAGTCTCATAAATGGTGTGAGTCATGAAGTACCAGGAAGGATCATTACCCACATTCAGCAGAGCAAGGAGGCAGTGTTGTGTAAAAGAGAACTGAGCTTCAGGGTCCAAGCCTGCCTCTGACATCTCCGGGCAGTGTGACCCTGGGCAAGTCATTCCCCCTCTCAGTGCTTCCCAGGCAATGCTCCAAACCTAGAAATCGCAGAAATCCAAAAGCAATCTGCTTTGGTAAAGGGAATTTTCTCAGCAACAATTCCCTACGCTAATAAAACCATTTGTCTGATCATTTTTCAGTCGTGTCCAACTCTTCATGACCTCATTGGGGGTTTTCTTGGCAAAGATAGTGGAATGGTTTGCCATTTCCTTCTTCAGCTCATTTTACAGATGAGGAAACTAATTAAAGAGAGTTAAGTGACTTGCCCAGGGTCACACGGCTAGTAAGTGTCTGAGCTGGATTTGAATTCAGGAAGAGGAGTCTTCCTGACTACAGGTGGGGCACTCCAGCCAGCCAGCCACTTAGATGTATGGCCAGGGGGGAAAAAAAGGAAAAAAATAAAGGGGGGGGGAGTCTGTGGCAATTTGACTGCTTCAGATCACACAGTTATTAAGTGTCAGAACATGGACTAGAAGTGAGGTCTCCTGACTCCTTCCCCAAACCCCTTGCAAATTAACTTATGTTTCCGTTGTATATACCTGTCATCTCCTTGAGTTCAGGGAACATTTTATGTCTGTCTTTAAATCAGAACACAGCAGTCATTTAATAAATGCTTATTGATGCCTCTGTCCTATACAATTAAAGGAGCACCTCTCATGCCCTGAAAAGACTCAGTCCTCCAACTAGGCCCAGGGAACCCCTGCATTTCTGTGAAATACCTCTGCTTCTTCCTGCCTTCCTACTTCTCCTCTACCTTTTTCCTCCTGACCCTCCTCATCCTCCCCATCTTCTCTTTTTCCTATTTTGCTCCTCATGTCACAGAATTAGAAGAGACCTCAGAGACCGAAGTCTAAGGTCCACATCATTCACAAATGAGGGAAACTGAGGCCCAGAGAGAAAACAAGTAGAAGGCCACCATAAGTAACCGATCTGGGTTTGGAAGCCAGGCCACATCTCTTAGGCCTACTTCACCCATCCTCCTCTCCCTCCTCCCTGACCACCTCCTCCTTCTCCGAGTCCAATCCAGCCCCCTGTAATCCCCAAATAAGTCACACCTGGAGCAACAGCAGCCTGGCCCTGTAGCTGGCCCCAATTACCCGCCTGCTATCGCGGTGTGCATCTCATTATCTCGTTTCAAAGAATTCTCGGAGAAATCCAGCCTGGGCCCAAAACCAGGCAGGGCAAACACAGCTGCACCTTGTTACCGCCTGCCCACATGCAGAGGGTTCTGTAATGAAATATGGAAGCAGTAAGATATGTAATGCTTTATTAAGCTATCTCAGATACAAGGCGGCATGCATGCCGAGCTCTGCCTCCTGCCTGCAGGCTCTCAAGGGCTCCTCAGCTGGGCCTGGACCACCCACCAAGCCAGGGAGCTGGCCAAGAGCAGGCTGCAGGCTGAGGTTGCTGCCCTCCACCCACCCCAGCTCCTAGAGCTCGGGACAATTCAGGGACCCCAAAAAGCAGAGCCCCCAAGTCTGTAGACCACTCCCTGGCTCTGCCTCTACTTATCATTTGACTTTGGGCAAGTCATTTGTTCATGTATGGGCACCATGTTTTAGGCAGACCATGGTCAAGCATAAGTTTGTTTAGAGTATAATGACAAGGGCCAGTCACCAGGCCATATGAGCACCCATTGATGTGACCTGATAAGAAAAGACAAGACCTATGAGAAAGGTAGGATAGGTATCCCAGAGGAGTACCAGGCTCATTCTGCTTGGACACAGACGGGTCTCAGCTCAACACATCAAGGGAATAAGGCTACATTTCCCAGCATGCATGGGCCTGGGATATAATCAGGCACTGGCCAAGGCTCATAAATTCAGGGCCAATGCCTGGTAACAGACGATTGCTCCCAGAAGAGGGAAAGAATGAGATATGATAAATCATGGTAGCCACCACCAGGATCCATCACTAAATTCCCCCTCATACCATAGCACGAGTCTTGGTTGAGATGATTTCCCAAATACTATGGGAATAGAGGGGAGAGACATGCAGAAGATTGTACAAGAAGGTGTTCAGGCTCATTTCCTGTTGCTTTATTCTTTATGTAGCTCAGTAACTTTAGGCAAATCTCTTAGCCTCTCTGGGCCTTGGTTTTCACATCTGCATAATGAAGTGTTTGGAATACATGGTCACTAAAATTCTCCCATTTCAAAAACTTTATGAACCCCTTCTAAGAATATTTGAATTTTGGGGGCAGCTAGGTGGTGCAGTGGATAAAGCACCGGCCCTGGATTCAGGAGTACCTGAGTTCAAATCTGGCCTCAGACACTTGACATTTACTAGCTGTGTGACCCTGAGCAAGTCATTTAACCCCGTTGCCCTTAAAAAAATTTTTTTTGAATTTTGAAGAATACTCTTGATACAAATAAACTAATTCTTTTCACTTAAAAAAGTTAGTGTATTTTATTTAGTTCATTAAATATTTCCCAATTATATATTAAAAAATTTAACGCAAAAAAAATTAACACTAATTTTGAGTTCCAAGTTTTCTCCAACCCTCTTCCTCTTGAGAAGGCAAGCAATAAGATATGTTTATTTTTATTTTTAAATTTTCATATCTTATTTTTCAAATTATATATTAGAAACAATTTTTAACATTTTTTAAAACTTTGAGTTCCAAATTCTCTTCTTCCCCTTCCCCTCCTTGAGAAGGCAAGCAATTTGATATAGATTATACATGTGCAGTCCTCCAAAACATATTTTCATATTAGCATGTTGCAAAAGAAAACACAAGCAAAAAAACCAAGAAAAATAGAGAAAGGTTTTTTTTAAAGCATGCTTCGATTGAAACTTCATAAACTCTTTCTCTGGAGGTGAATAGCATTTTTCATCATAAGTCCTTCGGAATTGGATCATTGTATTGCTGAGAATAGCTAAGTCATTCACAGCTGATCATTGTACAATATTGCCGTTACTGTGTACAATGTTCTCCAGGTTAGGATCATTTTACTTTATATCAGTTCATGTAAGTTTTTCCAGGTTTTTCTGAAATCTTCCTGTTCATCATTTCTTATAGCACAATAATATTCTATCACAATCATATACCACAACTTGTTCAACCATTTCCCAATTGATAGGCATCCCCTTAATTTTCTCTTCTTTACCACCACAAAAAGAGATACTATAAATATTTTTGTACATATAGGTCCTCCCCTCCTCCCCCCACCTTTTTAAAATCTCTTTTGGATACAGACCTAGTTCTGGTATTACTGGATCAAAAGATCTTCAGTTTGATTGCCCTTTGGGAATAATTCCAAAGAGCTCTCCTGAATGATTGTTTCAGTTCACAACTCCACCAATAGTACATTAATGTCCTAATTTTTCCATATCCCCTCCAACATGTATCCTTTTCTGTCATATAAGTCAATCCAATAGGTGTCAGGTGGTACCTCAGAGTTGTTTCAATTTGCATTTCTCTAATCAATAGTGATTTAGATCATTTTTTTCATATGACTATAGATAGCTTTGATTTCTTCTTCTGAAAACTGCCTGTTCATATCCTTTGAACATTTATCAGTTGGGGAATGTTTCCTATTCTTATAGATTTGACTCAGTTCATATATTTGAGAAAAGAGGCCTTTATCAGAGAAACCTGATATAAAAATTTTCTCCTAGTTTTCTGCTTTCCTTCTAATCTTGGTTGTGTTAGCTTTGTTTGTGAAAAAACTTTTTAATCTAATGTAATAAAAATTAACTATTTTACTTCCCATAATGCTCTCTATCTCTTGTTTAGTCATAAATTCTTCCCTTCTCCATAGATGTGACAGATAAACTCTTTCATGCTCCCCTAATTTGCTTATTATATCACCCTTTATGTCTGAATCATGTATCCATTTTGACCTTATCTTGGTAAACCATATGAAATGTTAGTCTATACCAAGTTTCTGCCAAACTGCTTTCCAGTTTTCCAGTTTTCCAGTTTTAATTTTTGTCAGTGAGTTCTTACCCCCAAAGCTTGGATCTTTACCCAAATAAACTAACTTTTAATGGTATCGTTCCAGGTATATTTGGAGGCAGAGGAGACATCCCAGTAGTGCCCAGCTCTGGGACAGCTAAGGAGGCATACATTGTTTGGGTCCCCTAGGCCCGATTGTCCTGAGCTCTAGGCCTCATGGATCCTAATCAAATTTCCTCCCACCCCCACCCCACATGTGCCTGGGATGGAGGTTGTGTATAACCTCTATCTGGGTCTATGATTTAGCTCTGACCAAGCTCAAAGGAGATGAGAATGCAGGAATACTCAGCATAACTCCCCAATTCAATGGTGCTTTAGAATTTCCAAAGCCCTCTCCTCACATTGGCCCAGGAAGAAGTTGTGAGGCCAAACCCCGACAGGCAGACCCAGACATGAACTCAGAAGGTCAAAGTCACTTAATCTCCATAAAAACTGCAAAGGCCTGATTCTAGAATTACAGCACCATAGGATTTTAGGGTTTGGAGATAGAAACGGTCTCTGGCCACCTCATTTTACAAAGGCCCAGAGGAAGGAAGGGACTTGGTCAAGGTCATAAAGATTTGGAAAATAAGTGGCAGAATTCAAACCCAGGGCTCTAAACTACAGATCTGATGCCCATCCTGCTACTCCAGAGCTTCCTCTCCTACAGCATATTGCCTCTACTTAATCCCCATGAAAGCCATGAAGGCAACCTCACAGCCCCCAGAGCTGTTATTAATATACCTGGTACCATCATACATCAGTTCAGCCTTGTCCCCTGTTTCCTCCCTTACCCCCGATTTTTACCGCTAAAGGCCTAGTGCCTCCTAAGTCATGTTCACATGTAAGCACTCAGGAACAAAGTCTGTTTTCTTGAAGAGAGGAGTCCACCTGGCATTCAGAACTGGGCCAGCCATATACCAAGGACAGGAGAGAAAGGAGAAAGAAGACCAGTTTGATTCAGGCTTTGGTGGCCTTCTTCTTAAGCAAAGTTCATGGGATTGTAAGATTTAGGCTGAAAACAAACTTTGGAATTCATTTTCTCCAATCCCTTCATTTCACAGTACCAGAGGAAGGCACTCACCCAAGGCCACACAAGTTTGTAGCAGAGCTAGGATTTAAACCCAAGTCCTTCATCTACAAACCTATTGCTAATATCCCACAATGCCTTCTTTGCCACAGTCCGTGTGGCTGGATTCCAGGAGTGAATCTCTAAGCCACTAAAAAATTCCCTACCTGTTCTCTTATGCCTGAAAGGGTTACAAGTTCAACAAGAAGGCCTCTCATTCCTCATGGAGACCTCTGACTTTGACTGCAGATAATCCCTGAAGAATAAACTCTAGAAAATCAGTGCTCAGCCAGAACCTGGAGATTACTATGGGAGAAAAATTCCTGTGCATGCCCAGCAAGTTAGGCTTCATTACCACCACCACCATCATGATTTCTACCATCATTATTGTCGTCATCACTGACACCATCACTGTCACCACTACCATTATCACCACTACCACTGCCATTGTCAATATCATCATCACTGAGGGGCAGCTAGATGGCGCAGTGGATAGAGCACCGGCCCTGGAGTCAGGAGTACCTGAGTTCAAATCTGGCCTCAGACACTTAACACTTACTAGCTGTGTGACTCTGGGCAAGTCACTTAACCCCAATTGCCTCACTAAAAAAAAAAAAATCATCATCACTGTCTCCATTATCATCACCACTACCACTGCCATTGTCAATATCATCATCACTGTCTCCACTACCACCATTATTATCAACACCATTATTGTTGTTATC
Source organism: Dromiciops gliroides (assembly GCF_019393635.1). Classification (NCBI taxonomy): domain Eukaryota; kingdom Metazoa; phylum Chordata; class Mammalia; order Microbiotheria; family Microbiotheriidae; genus Dromiciops; species Dromiciops gliroides. The sequence continues at coordinate 30,314,712 of NC_057864.1, forward strand.
ATTACTGTCACTTCTGTACCATCATCAACATACAATCCCCATTTCAGCAGCACTACTCATTATCTTCATTATCATACCAGTGGTATTTCTTTTGTATTTTAAGGCTTACAAAACCTTTGCTTACAACATAAAAAAGAGGGGGCAGCTAGGTGGTGCAGTGGATAGAGCACCAGCCCTGAATTGAGGAGGACCTGAGTTCAAATCTGACCTCAGATACTTGACACTTGCTAGCTGTGTGTGACCGGGGTAAGTCACTTAACCCTCATTGACCCACAAAAACAAAACAAAACAAGCAACAAAAAAGAATACTAGGCATGTAGGCATGTAGACATTAACAGAGACAAAATCCAAGAAAGGTACTGGTGATAAAACCTGTAACTTCAGAAGCCTGTGCACAAATGCCCAAAGTATACTTAATAAACGAAGTGAAGCAGAGATAGTCCTCTGTACCTAGAGACAGGAAGACCTGAGTTCAGGTCTGGTCTCAGATACTTAATAGCCATGTGACTGTGGGCAAGTCACTTAACCTCTGTTTGGATGTGTAAAATGGGGCAATAGTAATACCTACCTCCCAAGGTTATTATGAGGAATAAATGAGATAACACATGCACAGCACTTTGTAAATCTTAAAGTACTATATAAATTCTAGTTATTGTTATTAAGGATTTACTATAAAAATAAATATTTTTAAATGATTTATTATGTACCAGGGCCTATATATAAGCCTGGCATGGAAGCATGCTACTTTAGTGATAGGGGCACTTCAGTTATCCAGATACTATGCACTGGAGCTCTCTCATGAAAGCAGTTAACTTCTTCTTGACTTGTTTTAATAAAAACATTGTTCTTCAGAAGGTAGAGAAGCCCACAAGGTGACCTTTCATTCTGAATTTGATTCTCTGAAGTATAAATGATCAAAGTCTTGGGAAGGAAGTAACTGTTCCTGTTTTAGAACTTGTGATAGTAGAAGACAGGAAAACCAGCCATTGTCTGATGTCCTTTCTCCCCTTCCCACCCCCAGATCTGGGGAGAACAGACTATAAAGGAAGATAAGCAGGATCCCATGGGCTAAAATTCCTCAAGGAAAATCAGTCCATGAGGAATAGATGGGAAGTGCAAGAAAATGAAATTCTGACAACACAAAGAGAAACAATTCCAGTGAGGGAGAAAAGGGGATGCTGTCCAAAGAGTATAATGTGGATGAACAGGGAACTCTCTACCTTTATCTTTAAAGATATATGCAGAAGGGGGTGGCTAGGTGGCGCAGTGGATAAAGCACCAGCCCTGGATTTAGGAGTTCCTGAGTTCAAATCCGGCCTCAGACACTTGACACTTACTGGCTGTGTGACCCTGGGCAAGTCACTTAACCCCCATTGCCCTGCAAAAAAAAAAAACAAAAACAAAACAAAATAAAACAAAACAAAAAAGATATATACAGAAGAACACAAACCAGCACATGTTACATTCAAGATGCATACAAAAGCATGGCACAGACCTACAAGTATGGTATGGGGGGTACCAAAGCACAGAATGAGCTGAGGCTAGCTAGTAAAACTAAGAACAACAAAATGAGTTTTATTGGGGTAGAAGGGCAATGGGAGAAGGGGTCAGCTATATTAAGGAAAAGAGGAGGAATAAGTCCCATGGAAAGAACCCTGTATGTGGTGTCAGAAGACCTGGGTTCAGATTCCAGTACTGCCACTTACTAATTATCACCTTGAGCAAACTGATTGCCTCCTTAGGCCTCATTTATTCATCTGTGATATGATGGAAGTTAGACTAGATAGTCTTGGAGGTCTCTCTCATCATTAAGTCCATGATCCCACAATCCTCTAAGCTCCACTTGCAGCAACTGAGATGATGATCACAAGAGAGAGAAACAGAGTGGAATGAGAGAAGGCAGAACTACTCAATCTTGTTTTCTACTTTAAAGAGAATGATCTTTGACCTGAAAAGACCAGATAGGACTAGAAATATTTGAAGTGGCACAGATAGATATAATTCTAGCCATTGTCCTTCTTAGACTTGGAGGAGAGATGGGACTCCAAGGGGGGTTGCCTTTCCCCCATGTGGAAGTGATAGATGAACTGTGCGTACCAATCATATGGATGCTGGGTGGCACAGTGGATTGAGTGATGAATTTGGAGACAGGAAGTCTTGAGCTCAAATCCTTTCTCAGACACTTATTAGCTGTGTGACTTTGGACAAGTCATTTAACCTCTGTCTCAGTTTCCTTGTGTACAAAATTCTACCTCCCAGGGCTACTAGAATCAGTCAACAGTTGACAAACATTTATTAAGCACCTACTATTTACTAGGCAATATGCTAAGAACTTAGGGATACAAAAAAAAAACGGAGGGGAAAATATACTCTTCCTTCCAGGAGCTCACATGCTAATGGGGGAAGTAACATGCAAACAATTAGATACAAATAAAATATATATAGTGCAAATGGGAAGTAATCTCAGAAGGCAGATACTGGGGGGAGGGGAAATGTGACTGGGAAAGCTGCTTTGTGGAAGGTTGGATTTGCCCTGAGGCTCGAAGGATCAAAAGAGATAAGATGGGGGCAGCTAGGTGGCGCAGTGGATAAAGCACTGGCCTTGGATTCAGGAGGACCTGAGTTCAAATCCAGCCTCAGACACTTGACATTTACTAGCTGTGTGACCCTGGGCAAGTCACTTTACCCTCATTGCCCTGAAAAAAAAAAAAGAGATAACAAATAATGTGCTATGTAAACTTTAGGGTGCCTTCAGAAGGAAAGCTGCTTCCCTGATCACTGGGAAATGGGGAGGGATCCTTAACTCATACCTGTCAGCTTAGGTCCTTCCCACAAATAGCATTTATTCAAACAAAACAGCAACCAGAAATCAGAGAATCCCAACAGATTAGAATTAACCAAAAAATATACAAGAACATGTGAATTCTTCAGATGTGAACATGATCAGATCTTAGCAGAAACAAGAATAGTCAGTCAACTACCATTTATTAAGCACCTACTAAGGGGCTAAGCACTGGGGATGCAAAGCAAAGCAAAAAACAAAACAGCCTCGGCCCTCAAGGAGCAGATTGAGAAAGAACATGTAAAGAGCTAAGTACAAACAAGCTACATACAGGATAAATTAGAGATAATATCAGAGGGAAGGGAGTAAGATTAAAAGGGACCAGAAAAGACTTCTTGCAGAAGATGGGGCTTCACCGGGATTTGAAGAAAGCCAGGGAAGCCAAGAGGAAGAGAGGAGGAGGGAGAGAGTTCCAGGCATTGGGGACAAGCCAGTGAAAATGTCTGAAGTCAGCAGATGGGCTGTCTCAAGTGAAGAACAGCCTAGAGGCCACTGGATCAGAGAATACATAGAGGAGAATAAAGATTAAGACTGAAAAGGTAGAAGAGGCCAAATTATAAAGGGCTTTGGAATCTAAAGATTTGTGTGTGTGTGTGTGTGTGTGTGTGTGTGTGTGTGTGTGTGTGTGTGAGGCAATTGGGGTTAAGTGACTTGCCCAGGGTCACACAGCTAGTAAGTGTCAAGTGTCTGAGGCCAGATTTGAACTCAGGTCCTCCTGAATCCAGGGCCAGTGTTCTATCCACTGCACCACTTAGCTGCCCCTAAAGATTTTTTTGATCTTGCAGGCAATAGGGAGCCACTGGGATTAATGGGGGAAGGAGGTTGACATGGTCAGATTTGCATTTTACAGAAATCAATTTGAGAACTGAGTGAAGGATAGATTGGAGTAGACGAGAGCTTGAGGCGGGCAGACCCACCAGCAGACTAGCAATAGTCCAGTAGTGAAGAGTTCAGGGCATGCACCAGGGTGACAGGGTCCAAGGAGAAAAAGAAGCACAAACAAGAAAGGACAGGACTTGGCCAGTAATTGGATATGAGAGATGAGAGAGTCAAGGAAGACACTCAAGCTGTGAGTCTGAGTTACTTGGAGGATAATGGTGTCCTAAACAGTGATGGAGAAGGCACGAAGAGAGGCAGGCATAGGAGAAAGATAATGAGTCCTGTCTGAGAAGATATTGAGTTTAAGATGCCTATGGAATGTCCAAGGGAGTTAGAGATGGAGAATTGGAAGTCAAAGAAAGGTTAGGCCTGGACAAGTAGATCTAAGAGAGGATCATTGAAAGCCTGGAAGTAATGAGATCACAGAGAGGAATAGTATAGAGGAGGTACCCATCAACTGGGAAAGGGCTGAATGATCTATGATAAATAAAAGAGATAGAGAACCCATTGTACTGTAAGAAATGAAACAAAACCTCTGTTAGAAACATGTATAGTCATATAAAACAAATTCCTGTACTGGCCATTGATGTGTGTGTGTGTGTGTGTGTGTGTGTGTGTGAGAGAGAGAGAGAGAGAGAGAGAGAGAGAGATTCTGCACCCCGAGGTCATCACTTCTCTATCAGGAGGTGGGAAGCCTCTTCCATCATGAGTCCTTGGGCATCATGGTTGGAGAACTTACAATAGGAGCTTTTAACTGGGGGTCCCTGAAATTGTTTTTAATTTTTTTGATGACTACATCTCAAGTGAGTTGGTTTCCTTTGTATTTCTGTATATTTTGTTTTATGCATTTAGAGATGTTATTCTAAGTAGGGGTCCATAGGTGTCATCAAGCTGCTAAAGGGATCCATGACACAGAAAAGTTAAGGACCCCTGCCTTATCTTGTCATCCAACCAATTAATTTTTACAGAGAAAGAAAGTGAGGCCCAGAGAGAAGAAAGGATTTGTCCAAGAGCACACAGGTAGTGAGCAACTGAGCTGGGACATGTATGCAAGTCATCTGACTCCAAATCTTTCCACATCACCTTGCTGCCTAATGAGGCTAAAATGTAGAATCCACAGAGATTTCAGGAAATCTGGATTCAAATCCCAGCTCCTATTAGCTGTAGGATCATTGAGATATCCATCAGGGCATAGTGGACTTGGGAGCCAGGAACACATTCAGCCCACTGGGGCGCTGTAGTACCCACTTCACATGGCTGTGGTGAGGACCACATGAGAACCTGCTGAGAAAGAGCTGAAGCCCTCTCTGGGTAAACATGAGCTTTTGTAAGCTTCAGGTTTTCTTGTCTGTAAAATGTTAGATAGCAGCCACCCGAAGCTAGCCCCCTCTCCCTCCAAAGTCCCTTGTATTTATTTTATTTATTTATTTATTTATTTTACTGAGGCAATTGGGGTTAAGTGACTTGCCCAGGGTCACACAGCTAGTAGGTGTTAAGTGTCTGAGGCCAGACTTGAACTCAGGTACTCCTGACTCCAGGGCCGGTGCTCTATCCACTGCGCCATCTAGCTGCCCCTTGCATTTATTTTTTATGCGTTCTGTATGTATTGATATATGCACAGATTGTTTCCCAATAGAGTGTAAGCCCTCTGAGGTCAGGAACTGATTCTTTTTTTATCTTTCTATCTCCAATGCCCAGAACAGTGCTTGACATATAGAAGGAGCTTTTGGTTTTAAAATAATATTTTCTTTTCTCCCTAGTTACATGTAAAGACCATTTTAACATTTATTTTTAAATTATTTTCAAATTTTCTCTTAGCTTTAAAAAATGTTTAGTGTTGATTGATTGATGGTAGAAGATAATATAAGACTGGATAGGTAAGAAGAGGACAGGTTTGTAGAGAGCCTTGAAGGCCGGGTAGAGGAGTTAGTTTGAACTAGAGGGGGGGAGGTAACAGCCATGGAATGTTCTTGGGTAGAGGAGTGACAACGTCAGAGCTAAGTGCCATTCTGGAAGCATGAAGTTGTGTCCTTGGGAAGACACAGGGCAGTGGCTCCTGAGAAGGACCCCTTCAGCTGGGTCCTTTAAATTCCTGACTTCCCCCCTGCCCCTAAACACGACCCCTGAGCCTGGCCATTGACAGTGTGACCTCTTGTGACCTCCAGGGCAGGGCCCTGAGGCTCTTTCACACGGGGCCACTGCAGGTCAGGAGTCCACTGCAGGAAATCATTATCTCTGCCTCTGTTTGCCATTGGGGGTGGCCAGGCCAGGCACGGCCCAGTAGGGAGAAGGAGGGGTGGTGGTGGAAGAGTGGAATGGGTCAGAGGTCAGGAGAGGGGCTAGAAGGAAGAAGCAGAGCATCCCAGATCCTCCTGAGAAAGCCTCTCTCCTCTCACATTATCCCCCCTTCCATCCTCCTGTTGGATTTGATGGGCAATACCGGGACGTTCTTCCCAGTATCATTGTAGTTGGTACCCACCATTCCATGCCCACAGCCCCACCCAAGCCAGGACCTCCTTGCCTCCTACAGACCCTGCAAAGCGCAGAATGTCAAAATTGGGACACACATTATAACCCAGGAAAGAGAACGTTGGGTTGGAAGTGGGGTGGGGTGGAGGGAACAGCATGAAGGAAGCAGGGATGTCTATCACGGCAGCACACTCATTTACAGAAGAAGGAGTCAGCCCACAGACCTCTGCCAGTCTATAGTTCTGTCACTCATGGCCAGTTTGTGTTCCTTAGCCCTGCATCTCTCCCTCTGTAGTAACTAGCCGTAGAGATCTGGGTGATGCCACCTTCTCTGGCAAGTAGAAATAAAAGAATAAACCTGAAGATCACTGCAGAAAGGTATGACCCCACTCTAAGCACCCCTCCCCGCTGCCTGCCCTTCTTTAGGAAGAAGTTATTCTCCCTTGGAGGACACCATTCTTGGTTCTGATCCAAAAGGAGGAAATATTGTTTGTTGAGAGGACCAATGGCATCAGGAAGGTGGTGTCTTGACTTGCAAGTGAATTGGATTTAAATGAGGCAGGGCTATGCAAGGTCACCAGCCTCATTCTATCCTCTGGAATCATCTGGGTCCAGTGACCAGATATACATCAGGACAAGTTGAGATGGCCCCAGATGCAGTGGGAGACCTTGGCCTTTGTAAGCCAAGGTCTTTCCCAGGTCTTGGTTTATCTGGGGCATCACCCATTCATACTAAAAAAAAAAAAAATCAATCTGTGAGGGGAAGACCTTCAGGGTTTCTAGTTAGAACAGAAATAATTGCTATTTACACTCACTCTGAGCCTTCAAAACCCAAACACTGACCAACAGAGGCTTGAGCTGGAACCTATTATTGGCTAGTTAGAGGCAGAATGATTTGGGTTCAAGGAATAATCAAGTAGCTCTACCTGAATGCCAATGGGCCTTACCAAAGCCTGGTTTTTCCAGAGTTCTATTTCAAGAAATCTGCTTTTCTTTGGACAGAACACCCACATGTAAGTGCATGATTCCCTATGTAGACAGAGAAAGGGAGGGAGGGAGGGGGAAGGAAGGAAGGAAGGAAGGAAGGAAGGAAGGAAGGAAGGAAGGAAGGAAGGAAGGAAGGAAGGAAGGAAGGAAGGAAGGACAGAGGGAGAGAGGGAGGAAACAAATACTTAATAAGTGTGCTATTATACACTGTACTAATCACTTTACAAATATGTCACAGGGTCCTCACAAACAATCTGAGGAGTAGGTGGTATTATCACTGTTTTACAGATAAGATCTGAGGCAGCAATGGTACAGAAGAGTTCCAGGGAACTCATGATAGAAGAGGATCTCCAAATCCAAGAAAAAAAAAAGAAAGAAAGAACTGTGGAGTATAGATGCTGATTGAACCATATTATTTCTTTTGTTTTGGGTGCTGTTGTTGTTTTTTTTTTCTATTTTGAGGTTTTGCATCACTGCTCTGATTCTTTCTCTTGTAACAGGATTAATGCAGAAATAGGATTAATGTTATGTGTATATATATATGTGTGTGTATATATCTATATCTATATGTATATGTATAGAGATATATAGATATAACCTATATCAGATTACCTTCTGTCTAGGGGAGGGGGGAGGGAGGGGAGGGAGGGAGAAAAATCTGAAATTGTAAAGCATGTATAAACAAAAGTTGAGAACTATCTTTACATGTAACGGAAAAAATAAAATATCTCATAAGATCTGAGGCAGACAGAGATTAAACGGTATGCCCAGGGTCACATAGCTAGTAAGTGACTGAGGCTGGATTTAAACTCAGGTCAGAGACAACAAGCAAATAACTATGCACAAAGAAGATAAGTTTAAGACAAATTGGAGATAATCAACAGAGAAAAGACAGTAGTATAAAGGGAGATTAGGAAAGGTTTCTTGTGGAAGGTAGGGTTTGAGCTGAGAAATGTCAGTAATTGTCAAATGTTAAATACTAAAAGAACAAAGAGAAATAATCATGATGATTAGGACAAGCAGAAGTTATATGAAAAAAAGAGGAAAGAAGGAATTATTTTAAAGACATGGTCAGGAGGTAGAAGCCAGGGCAGGTAACAGTATGAATCCAAAATCCTTTGATGATTCTCTAAAATAGTGTCTGGAGGGGCAGCTAGATGGCGCAGTGGATAGAGCACCGGCCCTGGAGTCAGGAGGACCTGAGTTCAAATCCGGCCTCAGACATTTAACACTTACTAGCTGTGTGACCCTGGGCAAGTCACTTAACCCCAATTGCCTCACTAAAAAACAAAAAATAAAATAGTGTCTGGAGACCAAAGCTTAGAATGAATTGAGCCTGGTGAGAAAACAGAGGAAATCAAAAAGGGATGAGTGTTTTGCTGTGTTATGTTTTTAGAACTAGGGAAGGAAAGATGGATAAAAATGAATGGGACCCCTGCTTTGGATGTATGGGACAATGATGCTGGAAAGTGAAGAGAAGACACGGGAACTCAAACTTTTATCTTACTTATGTTTTCTGCCAAGGAAAATTACCTCTAAACTTCAAGAAAAGAGGGGGGGAATGGCTAATAGGAATTAAATATATAAGACAAACAGAAAGATAAGTGGAATCAAGGTGGTGGAATACAGATAGCCACCCAGACAGACTGTCCCAACATTTGCCTCCAACAAACTTTAAAAACCTTCTCAAATAAAATTTTGGAGCAGCAGAGCCAACAAAAAATCAGTGAGACATTTTTCCAGTCTAAAATAATTTAGGAGGTCCACAGGAGAGGTCTGTGACACTGGGGTGGAAGCTAGCCCAAAGCGTGGCAGGAGTACCAGCAGCGGAGGCTTGTGGGTAGCCACGACAGCAGTAGCAGCAGCTTCAGAAGATCTCAGTCTAGAGGCAGCTAGGTGGCACAGTGAATAGAGCACTGGCCCTGGAGTCAGGAGGACCTGAGTTCAAATCCAGCCTCAGACACTTAACACTTACTGACTGTGTGACCCTGGGCAAGTCACTTAACCCCAACTGCCTCACCAAAAAAAAAAAAAAAAAAAAAGGAAGATCTCAGTTTAGAGGCAGTAAAGAGATCAGACAACTGGTCAGAAAGAGAATACAGGGGGTCCTTTGCTGGCTTTGATTGGCAACTCTATTGCCCATACACAGTTCTGAGTCACAGCTTCAGGGAAGAGAGGAGTACTTGTGGTAGTAGGAGTAGGAGGAGTAGGGGCCCTGGTCATAATTCTTCTTTTTTTGTTCCGGGGCAATGAGGGTTAAGTGACTTGCCCAGAGTCACACAGCTACTAAGTATCAAGTGTCTGACTCTGGATTTGAATTCAGGTCCTCCCAAATCCAGGGCTGGTGCTTTATCCACTGCACCACCTAGCTGCACACCTCCTCCCGCCCCCACCTCCATCACAATTCTAAGGCATAGAGGAGCAGTAGTGCTGGAGGCTGCAGGAGAACAAAGAACAAGGTTATAGTTCCAGGGCCAAGAGAAGCGCTAACACTTGCAGCTGCAGGGGAGTCTCACCCTTCCTGGGTAAAGACCAGAGAAAAGACCAGGACAGTAGTGACCACACCTCTTTCTGATCATATCACCTTGGAAGCACCAAAAGCTTGCAGAACCCCAGAACTAGCTCTGAAAACAGCAGCAGTGTTTCTCCACCCCGAGGTGAGCAGAATCCAATGTTGACATAGAGTTAAAAGTCAAGAAATAAGCTGGGGAAATGAGCAAATAACAAAAACAAACTTGACCATAAAAAGGTTCTATGGTAGCAGATCATATGGTACCATCATTGCCCCCCACACAAAAAAAATGTCCTTGAGGTGGGGGTAAATTGGGGGTGGGGGCAGGGCAATGAGGGTTAAGTGATTTGCCCAGAGTCACACAGCTAGTAAATGTCAAGTGTTTGAGGCCTGATTTGAACTCAGGTCCTCCTGAATCCAGGGCCAGTGCTTTACCCACTGTGCCACTTAGCTGCCCCATGGGTAAATTATTTTTATAAAAATTTTCAGGGCAGCTAGATGGCATAGTGGATAGAGCACCCACCCTGGAGTCAGGAGGACCTGAGTTCAAATCCGGCCTCAGACACTTAATACTTCTGGCTGTGTGGCCCTGGGCAAGTCACTTAACCCCAATTGTCTCACGAAAAAAAAAATTTCTATAGAATGGATATTTAGGCATATAACTAAGGAGCTGACATTTTCTCAATCTTTTTTTCTGTACTAATGAGGTTTTTGTCCACATCTTTGATAGCTTCCCTTCCTTTAGGTACCCTTTGAATTAATTATTCAGCACATTCACAATAATGTTGCTTTCAGTATGGATTTCCTTCATGTACACTGTATAATCCACCTATTTCCCTTACTTTATTCTTTTTTATTTCTTCCATAAGCAAGTCTGAGACTATAATGTTGGAATCCCAATGTAATGGTTCTATTGTCCTTGATGATAAAAAACAGGTTTATGATTTCTGCAGATTTTTTCCATATTTCTTCTGTTCACTGCCTTCCTATTTTTATTCTTAAATGCCCTCAGATGACTTTGCTTTATTGGTTTTTTATCAGCCTTTCTTTGAATTGGTCTTACTTTTCACTGCTTCCATTTTATGAGGCAGTATTGCTCATAACCTCCCATCATTCTCTCCAGAACATTTTTATAAATAAGTTTATATTCTAAAATTATGTTTTCTTTGGCAGCCATCTCTCTCTATTTGACAAGAAAATCAAGTGTTTGATGATGACAGCGATTTTAGGGCTTGTTTTTGTCTCCTACTTATGGTAATTGATTTACAAATGAGCTCCAGTAAATTGTATAAAATTATTGTAGTTTGTGTTCATGTCCTTTCTTCAGTTTATTGCTTATTTTTTATTTTCCAAAATTTGTTTGAATGGGTCACAATTGAGTTGTTTCAATTGCAAATCAAATCTTTTTCTCTTTTTTATGTTTTCTGCTGGCTTTATAATAATTTCCATCTTGGTTTTTTGAAGTCAGTGTTATCCACAGTGAGCTGTTACCATCACCACCACTATTGCAGCCACAGAAAACTTGGGTGCCCAAGACTGTTTGTTGGAGGAAAAGAAGTAAATAAACAGAGAGTGAACCAGAAAGGAAATGGATGCTAGAGGAAAAAGTATAAAGGATGGAGGGCCTTGGCTAGTGTTGAATTTCGTAGGACTCCATTGAAGCCACCAGTACCTTCATCTACCATGGCATATAGGTCAGCTGATGCCAGAGTGTGAGTACTAGCCAATCAACAGAGAACTTTTTTTCCCTGACCAAATTAAAATGTACGTAATACTTCTTCCCTCTTCTCTACTCCCTTTTTGTCTGGGAGGACAAATGTGTAATCCAGAGATTTTCTGTTCATTGAAGATCTTTACTTGATGTTTTAGCAGCTAAATAGATCAAAGAGCAATACTAACTGCTCCTAGTTGTGTGATTTCAATCTTTTATGAAGGGGAAGGAAGAAGGAAAGAGAGAAGTAATTGTTTTCTGTTGTAGAGAGATAACGGAACTGTGATTCAGACCTTTTTTTTTGTGGGGCAATGAGGGTTAAATGACTTGCCCAGGGTCACATAGCTAGTGAGTGTCAAGTGTCTGAGGCTGAATTTGAACTCAGGTCCTCCTGAATCCAAGGCTGGTGCTTTATCCACTGCGCCACCTAGCTGCCCCGATTCAGAACTTCTATCCAAAGTCACAAAGACCCTTTCCTGGCTGGAGGTTGAATCCAAATGAGAGAAAATTTTATTGACATTGATGATTGTTATATCTTTGGAATGTTACAAGTGGGTTGTAACAGATCACATTCATCCTAGGGAATGCTCGAGCCATGAATAAGAACATTTAAGTGGTAGAAGGAAGCTGAATGAGACCTTCCCTCAAGAGTAGAACTCTGGCAAAGTTACTCTCTCCCTTCGTTCCCTCCCTCAACTAAAGGGAAATCATACCTTAGGACCAGCTGAAGGGAGAAGTTGGGAAAGAGTGACTGCCCACACAGAGGCCACAGAGAGTTAGTTGTTTTCTAACCTAAGCCCCTCCAACACCACACCTGACTACATTTATAATGAGATGGAGTGAACCTATTGTAGCTGATCTTGGTACAAGGACCTCCCAGTTAGAGTCAATAGCTGAATTAAACTGTAAGAATTACAGAAAAGCCATAATTTTGGCCCCCATGCCCTTTTTTTTTCTTCCTACCATCACAGCATACAGAGAAGGATACAGCATTTAGGGTCATTTTGTGGCTCTCTCTGTTTCACTGAAGAGCTGTGGCCAAAGAATCCATGACCCAGTAGACAGCCTGACCATGACAAGCCTCTCTGTACTTAGCTGGGCTGCTCCTCAGGAAGAGACTTGGTTTGCTCTTGAGCCCTATCCCTTCCTTGTGGAACCTCAATTCTGTTGGCAAAGCCTTTGAGAACACAGTCACCTCTTTGCCCCAATGAGGTGTCAGAGTAAGACTTTGTGGTCCATTTCTGCAAAATGAGGGCCAATCATTCTTCCACCCCTCAGTTCCCGGTGTCATGGGGAGAAAAATATTTAATATTAAAAGCCTCTATTTCACTGGGCCCTTACTTTTCTCACCATAGTCTCATGAGCAGAGGGGAAGGGCTATTTGACCCCATTTTCCAGGGAAGGTAACTGAGTCTTGTCAAGATCCATGGACTTGCCCATGGCAACCATTTATAGTGAGTGTTAGAAGAGTGATTCTACCTCAGACCTACTACCTGGGGTCCAATATTCTGTCCATTTATGACATACTTCTTTGCCTTCTTCCCTCATGGGATTGTTTTTGGGGGAAGTGCTTTGTAAAATTTACAGCACTATAGAAATGGGAGCTATTAGGATTCCTTAATCAGGACCGGGTACAGTTTGCAGGGGTCTGCCTTGTTCCAGGGACCTCTCAGCCAGAGAGTCTAGTATCCCTGTCTCTTCAGGGGCTGGCAGCCCTCACCAACCAAGCTGGCTATTGGTCTCTCTAATTCACACCTTCTTTGCCTTGCTGGGTTTTACAATTAACACTCTAGCCTTTCCCAGGTGCCTGGGAAGGATCTGGGAATATCTCTAGAGATGAAGGGAGAGCTTCACCTGGGTTACATAAACTCAGGTACATCTTTCACCTCTTCTACCCCCACCTTTCTCCAAGGGAGACTTTCATTCCTGCCAGGAGGGAAAGCAGGGAGTTGGGGCCAGAGGCCACCACTATGCTCTCCTTAAAGATGGGGTACAACAGGAGCAGCTAGGTGGCCCAGTGGATAGAGCACTGGCCCTGGAGTCAGGAGGACCTGAGTTCAAACCCGACCTCAGACACTTAACACTTACTAGCTGTGTGACCCTGAGCAAGTCACTTAACCCCAATTGCCTCACTAAAAAAAAAAAAAAAGATGGGGTATGAGGTCAGAAGTAGAACCACCTCCTCTCTTAAATATTATAGTCTAGGGGATAAGATCAGCATCAATGTCATTATTTTGGGGGGAAAGGGGGACCCACAGCTTCTAACTCCAAATTCAGTGTCCTTTCCACCCCACACTAGCTCCCAGTACCCAGATTGAATTAAATCATCACTACCCTTCCTTTGATGGGGAATTGGGGGTTGGGGCATTAGATACCTAATTGAATTATCCCTTTTTTCTGGGCAAGCTCCCACACCTGCAACAGCTTATTTTCTCTCTCCCTCCTTGGGACAGGAAGAAGCATTTACTTACGTAGTGATTAATGTGGGGAATGTGACTGGAGGACCAAGAAGTCCACCAACATTCAGATTTTTCCATCGGATGGCAATGAAATGGAGATTCTAAATGTAGTAATGAGAAGAGCAGGTTAAGACTGAGGTGAGGGTGGGGGCTCAAGGGACCATTGAAAAATTCCAACTTGACCTTGGAGTTTGGCTCCAGAGATGCTATCATCTGGGGTGGGGATGGATGAAGACAGATACTCAGAGTGTGAGCCCCCATCCTCAAGACCCCAAGAGCTTTAGCTACAGCACAGGTTAATTGCTTCTGGCCCCATCCTAACTGCTCTGGCTCATTTCTGTGATGCACATTCTCAAGTCCCCAAAGCTCTATTGTGTTCACTTCTTTTCCTGCTGTTTCCATGTTGGTTATTTCTCGGCACTGACAACTGCCATCCATGTGATTCCTTTCAGGCCATGAACCTGCCTGAGCTCCCCTTTCTGAGCTGGTCAGATGAGGATGGTAAGATGGGCACTGCCTACATCATCTATGGTTGTGAGCAAAGTCCTTGGCAAGACTCAACAGTTCTCTCCCTATGGGTGTTTGTTGTTACCTACTTTAGGGTTAGAGTCCCAAGAATTCTCATTCTAATTCTGACCCTAACTCCCAAGCCTTCTCTGGCTTAGCTGAAATAAATCTGAGCCATAATGAATGGAAAAGGAAACAAAACCGCTATTTTCCAGGCATTTCACCCATTTTTCTTCCTTTGTTATGAAGCAAAGTCCCTTGCTTTGCTGCTGCCAGAGGGCCACTGAAAAATCTCATTGCTTCCCTACAGTCTAAAGGGCATGAATCAATCGGTGAAGTGATCAGCAAATATGTATTAAGTACCTACTATGTGGCGGGCACTGTGAACAAAAAAATGAGACAGTCCCTGCCCTCAAGGGAATGCATGGTATGTACCAAATAAATACCCAGTGATGGAGGGGGGGAAAACACTTACCATTGGAGGAAGAAGGAAAGGCCTCCTGAAGGAGAAGGAAGTTTAGTGGTTCCAAGAAGTGGAGGTGGGGAGGGAATGGACCACCACCACCACCATCATCATCACCACTGCTGCCAATATCCACTACCATCATCACTGACATTTCATAGCACCTACTATGTGCTAGGGGCTTTATAATTATTATCTTATTCGATCCTTAAAACATCCCTGGGAGATAGGTGCTACTATGACCACCATTTTACAGATAAGGAAACTGAGGCAGAGAAAGGTTAAGTGATTTACCCATAGTCACACAGCTAGTAAGTGCCTGAAGCTAGATTTGAATTCAAGTCTTCCTGACTCCAAAAATAGCTCTAACCATTGTACCACCCACCTTCTCTTAATGGAATACTGGGGTGCAAATACTCGTGTCTTCCAGAGGGAACCTCCAGTAGTCCAGCTTGGCCAGGCTCAGGAGGCAATAAACCTGGAAAGATGGGCTGGAATCAGATGGTGATGGGCTTTAAAGGCCAAACACAAAGGTTTGTATTTGTAACCAAAGGGCAATGGGGAGCCACTGGTGACATCTTGAGTGAGAGTGCTGCTCTCAGACCTACCTGTGCTTTAGGAATCTCCATTTGGAACCTGGGTGGAGGATATTTTGTAAAAGAGAAAGAATGGAGACTGAGAGAACACGCAAGAAAGTATTGCAATCCTTACAGTCAATGAATTCAGGAGTTGGAAGTGACCTATGAAGGATTCTGTAACATTTCGGACTACTGGTTGTCATTCTCTATCTAAAGACCTGCAATGACAGGGAAGCCCCCTCTCTACCACAGCATAACTCACATCCTTTCTCAGCCTGTGCATCTGTTCCGATAACTGGAGAAGGAAGACTCTGGGAGAAGGGTCTGAACATTCAAATACAGGCTCTGCCACTTGCTGTGTGACAATGAGTAAGTCATGTAAACTCTCTGGGCTTTAGTTTCCATCTATGCAAAGTGAGATAATGATCTTTGAATTATCTGCCTCCTAGTATTGTTAAGAGGAAACTTTTTGGTGTTTTTTTTTTAATCATAAAAGTATTTTATTATTTTTCAGTTACATGTAAGAATCGTTTTCAACATTTGTTTTCATAGGATTTTTAGTTCCAAATTTTTCTCTCACCCTTCCTTCTCTCCCCCCTCCCCAAGACAGAAAGCAATCTGATATAGGTTATATATGTACAATCACATTAAACACATTTCTGCATTTGTCATATTGTGAAAGAAGAAGCAGAACAAAAGAGAAAAACCTCAAAAAATAATAAAAAATCTGCCCCAAAGTAGTAACAGTATGGTTCAATCTGCATTCAGAATCCACAGTTCTTTTTTCTGGATGTGGAGAACATTTTCTATCATGAGTTCTTTGAAATTGTTTTGGATCATTGCACTGCTGAGAAGAGCCAAGTCTATCACCACTGTTCATCATACAATGTTGCTGTTACTGTATACAATGTTCTCCTGGTTCTGCTCCTCTCAGTCAGCATCAGTTCATGTAAGTCCTTCTAGGTTTCTCTGAAATCCTCCTGCTCATCATTTCTTACAGCACAATAGTATTCCATAACATTAATATACCCCAACTTGTTTAGTCATTCCCCAATTGATGGGCATTCCCTCAATTTCCAATTCTTTGCCACCACAAGAGAGCTGCTCTAAATATTTTTGTACATGTGGGTCCTTTTCCCTCTTCCATGATCTCTTTGGGATACAGACCTAGCAGTGGTATTACTGGGTCAAAGGATATGAACAGTCCCATAGCCCTTTGGCCACAGTTCCAAACTGCTCCCCCAGAATGGCTGGATCGGTTCACAGTTCCACCAACAATGCATTAATGTTCCAATTTTTCAAAGCTTCTCCAACATGCATTATTTTCCTTTTTTGTCATATTAGCCAATCTGATAAGTGTGAGGTGGTACTTCAGAGTTGTTTTAATTTGCATTTCTCTAATCAATAGTGATTTAGAGCATTTTTTCATATGGCAATAGATAGCTTTGATTTATTCATCTGAAACATACCTGTTCCTATCCTTTGACCATTTCCCAATTGGGGAAGGAGGAAACCCTTTGTAAAACACTCTGGGACTGGTCTCTGGATTGAATCCCACAATCTCTGAGGTGAAAAGGGTCTCAGCTCTCTATTTTCACCCCTACCCGGTTACAGAAATTCTCCATCTCTCCCTGGCCGAGGGTCATTCAGCCTCTTCTAAATCACCATCAGTAATAGGGAGCTCACTACCTATTCGAGCAGCTCCTTTCTGACAGATGATAATTTAACACCAAGTACTTTACATTTCAATTCATCCTCACAAGAAATCAGTTACTTGGGGGTCTTATTGCTCCTATTTAACAGATGAGGAAACTGAGATTTAGCAAGCTGCCCTGACTTGTCAGAGGGAGCATTCGAACCCAAGTCTTTCCTGCCTCTAAGCCCAGGATGCTTTTTGCTGCACTACGTTGATACTGTTAGACCCATTTTTTGCCTCCTTGTGACTTTTCAGGGGCACCTTCCCCCCCCCCCCGCCCCGCCCAGGACTCATAGCTGCCTCTTCTAGGCTCAAACTAAACAAGCCTCATGTTTCTTCCCCCATAGAGTCCTAAGGGAGGGACCCCTTGAGATGTCCCAGGGGTGCATCCCATGTGGGAAGGAGGAAGGGCATGGGAAACTCAGGGAATACACCTGAGGTTAAAGCTGTGAGAGAGTCATTGGACCTAGAGCTCACCCATGGGGAAACTGAGGACCAGGGCAGCTCCCAGGACAACTGCATCTTCCAACTATTACAAAGTATTCTTTTTTCAGATCCGAGTAGAGATAAGACATCACACCCAACAATGAGATCAGTAGGGCAGGATTTAGCACTAGAAGGGAGGGACAACCCCTGATTTGATTCAAGAGTAAACTGAGGTAGTGGGTGGGGGAATTACCCAAGGACACAGATGTGGCAAACAGCAGAGCATGGACGGAGGGGTGAGTGGGGGAGGGGCAAGTACTATAGCAAGAGTCCCCGGAGAGTGGACTCTGTGGTCTGGGCTCCTGGGGACCAGCCAGACAGCCCTGAGAAAGTTCAGTGAGAGGGGTCGCCATCTATCTTGGGCTTGGAGGGGGTGTAAGGAACCTCACAAAAGGAGGTCTGTGTTGGGAACAACACACCCAGGACCCGGCTCCCAGAAGCCCAGCTGAGACCCAGATGTTCATTCCCTTAAAATCTGAATCAGATCAAAACTGGGAAACAATCTCTCTATTGTGCAGGCAGGGAAACTGAGGCCCCAGCACCATAAGGGTCATGCAAGGCTGAGTGGAAATGTTAGCTCCCTGCTGCTGGGGACCCCAGAATAAAGCAAAGCCAGTAAGTGAGCAAAGTAAGGATGAAAAATGTGCTTCCCACCAGGCAGATGTTATTCCAAAGACAGGCAAGTCGGGTCTAGCACAGGGGCCATGAGTGTATGTGTCCCAATTAAATGATTAAATGTCCTTAGTCTGTGGCATGATGTGTGTGTGAACGCACGTTTCAAAAGGACTTAGAGATAGGGAGGGAGGGAAGGAAGGAAGGAAGGAAGGAAGGAAGGAAGGAAGGAAGGAAGGAAGGAAGGAAGGAAGGAAGGAAGGAAGGAAGGAAGGAAGGAAGGAAGGAAGGAGGAAGAGAAGGAGAGGGAAAGGAAGAGGAAAGGAAGGAAGGGGAAGGGAGGATAGAGGAAGGGAAGGAGGAAAGGGGGAAGGAGGGAGGGAGGGAAAAAAGAATTTATTAAGCATCCACTGTAATAAACACTTTAGAAATGTAATCTTATTTGTTCCTCACAACAACCCTGGGAGGTAGGTACTATTATCATGACCATTTTACAAACGAGGAAACTAAGGCAGACAGAGATTAAGGGATTCATTTTAGACAAGAATGCCCTGTGCCGGTGGCAGAGGTAACTCTGACCGTGAGCACCAGCACACCAGAAGAAGGGTGCTATGGCAACAGGTTGCCAGGAGAAGAGTGTCATGGCAACTGGGGATGGCAGCCTGAGGGCAGTGGAAAACTAGAAGGAAAAACACTTTAGAGTGGAAGTGCACCCCCCTCCCATATGTCGGCACCCTGAACCAAGCCCAAATCGATTCAACCTCGTTACAGTTCTGGTCAGACCTGTGGCTCACACCCAGTTTTTTTTTTTTCCTCACCCCACATCCAGTGTTCTTTCCATTGCTCCAGTCACACAAGTCGGGATTGTATCTTTTTCTCCTTTGTCTCCTACTCAATTCCTAGCACAGGGTACCCACTTGGGACTCAGTGAAGACCTTTTTAGTTGATGTTAGGTGTGGTATTAGGCATGGGCCTACTCGGAAGTAGAGGAATGGACCAGGAGACCCCTAGAGGTCTTCTTAGACCCTGACCCAATTTGGCCAGTGAGCTTCAGTCTCCTGGAGGAAATGCTTCCCCACAATTCCATTAGAGATTTTGTGATCCTCTGGGTACAGATTCCATTCCAAATATGGAGGGACCACCCCCAAACAGGATCCTGCTCTCTATGGGGTGTACCCCTGGGAGCTGCTGACCACCTGCTTTCCTGAGACCTTCCTCCTACTTCTTCCATATATGGGAATCTATCCCCCTTCCAGTCCCCAGTGATGAACACCCCCCCCAAAATACTACTCTTTGTTTATGTAGCCTGATTGAGGACCCAGGAATGGAATAAAGGGAGAGAGTGGGTGAATTACTAGAGAACCAAGGGCTTAAGAAGACTGGGGGTTTGGGGGGCTCTGGTCACCAGGACAGACTTTTTGAGACATCCTATCCCTCTCTTCAGCTAAGACTCAAGGAGAACTAGCTTAGTTCTTCCTTCCACAACAGCCAAGAGACCAGACCCATCTGTCCCCAGTCCCCTCCCCAGGCAGCTGTCTCTCCTACTGTCAAGTGGGCATTTAGAAGAGGAAGGGGATTGGGAAGGAATTTCCCTTTGAGGCAATGGGAGTCTACCTGAAGGTCACACTGGTAAACTCTGAAATGTCCTCTTTCCAGTACCCACCAACCTCTCTTTCTTAAGTTCATCCTGCCCTTGGGGCAGTGCAGTGGATAGAGCACTGGCCCTGGATTCAGGAGGACCTGAGTTCAAATCCAGCCTCAGACACTTAAGACTTACTAGCTGTGTGACCTTGGGCAAGTCACTTAACCCCTATTGCCTCACCAAAAAGGGGGAAAAAAGTTCATCCTGCCCTTACAATCCTGGCTGATTCAGAGTCTAGCTGCTATTACTTTAGAACCATGAAACCCTATAGAAAGTAACGCATTTGTGTGAGGCAATATGGTACAGGGAGGAAGGAGCCATCTGGTGCTTCTGGCAAGAACATGTCTCCATGGCCTCTCTCCAATCTCAATGACATCCACAGACACTCAAATGGGTTTGTCCCAACTATCCATGTAGACATACTAAGTGGATGAAGAGTACTCAGACTATGACATGTAGTTGAATGAAGAACCCACTAAGATCTTGGACAGGCCCTGTAGCTAGACGATGAACTGAGCCCAGGATTAAATAAGAAAGAGACAGCCAGCTGGTGCTTTCAATATCCCGAGAGGCTAGCTGAATTAATTAATCAATTAATTGGTTAATTGATTCATTAATTTAAAATCTTGCATTAAAAAATTTACTGTATGGAAAAGAATCTTTGGTCTCAAGGAGTAGACACAAAGACACAAGTTAGATGGAAAACTCCAGGACCCTTAGCTGGTCAGGCCTCTTCTCTCATGTCATTTCCACTGATAAAACCATGTTGGTTTCTGATGTCGGCCCATGAGACCCAAGGGCTTTGGTGGGAGAACTTTCTTTCCTGGATCCCCAGGACGGGGCGCTGCTGAGGAGGCAGGGGTGGCAGCACCTGCAGAGGAAGATGCTGGGTCTCATCTTCCAGGAGGATGGCTATGAAGGAGCCTAGGCTGGGGGGAGAAGTGTTGCTG
The DNA here is from genome assembly GCF_019393635.1 of Dromiciops gliroides. Classification (NCBI taxonomy): domain Eukaryota; kingdom Metazoa; phylum Chordata; class Mammalia; order Microbiotheria; family Microbiotheriidae; genus Dromiciops; species Dromiciops gliroides. Next base: position 30,335,505 of record NC_057864.1, read on the forward strand.
TTCTCCCAGGGTTCTTGGGCTCAGCGTCCTAGGCTGTCTCCATCAGGATCTGAGAGGAAGTGATGGTCGCAGTGGGGACGGTAACTGATTGGCTTGGCACATGGAACCTGACACAAAAAGTCCAACCTTTAACTCTCCTCGGGCTGGCATCACTGAACTGACCCTGTGGACCCCCCATCCCCCACCCAGGACCGCTGGGAGCAAACAGGCTGTCCTTGGCTCCAGTAATGACTTCTACACCCAAAATGGCCTGAAGAGATAGGACAGAAGCAGAAGCGAGACAGTAAAGCATCCTGGGCTAGGGATGAGAGAGGGACAGTCCCTCTGCGACGCTGGTACCCGCATTGTGGGCGGGTTCTCTGTGGAAGCTCCACAGAAGTCCACCAAAAACAATCACAATCGCTCACATTTCCATAGCGCTCGAAGGTCTGCAAAACAATTTGCATGGATGGTTGAGGAACTTGGTGGTCAGAGGCCACTCAAAATACCAAACTCGGGATTTCTCTATTTGAAAAGGTGCAAACCAGCCCGTGCCATCTTGTCTCTCCAACAGAGGAGCCACCCAAGCTACCCCAGCTGCCTTATTTCTATCCCGCCTTATTTCTCCAGCTGGATGGATGAGTGCCCAAGCTCCCCCATGCCTCATGCTTCTGCCCCTCAGCCCTGGCTGGGCATGGTGAGGTTTCTGACCCTGCCCCTCAAGCCAGCCCAGGAGACCCAGGTCCCTGCTGCCTCTCACCCCCTTCTTTTCCTTCCTCCGGTGTTCACCTCCTTTCCCACTCCCCTTCCTTCCCCGCCTTGCCCAGCTACTGCTGAGCACTACGCATTCCTTCGCGATGTGCGGGCACCAGGGAGCACAGTTATAGGGGAGGCCCCAGCCCCGCAAACATGTTGCCGGCTGTTACCTAGCTCCGGCCGCCAGGCCCCTCACTCCTGGGGCCAAGAACAATATTTTCATAGCTCGATTGTTATGAAAATATTTGAAGTAAAGCCTAGGCTATCAATAACTCATGGAAAAACGTCCCCCAACGATCAGCTGCACTTTGCCCAGGGCTGAGATAACACTTCCAGGACCCAGACCGGGCCAAGAGTTTTAAATAATCATTAAGAAGCAGGGCCTTGATCTGGACTGTATGTCACCAAGTCCAGAAAAGCCTAGGGCCCGGAGTGAGAATAGGCAGGCCCCTCTTGGAGGCTGATTCTGCTTGGATCCTGCAGACCTTCCCAGGGTGTGGAGGGGAGGGGAGGGAGAGGGTGCCCAGGCTGAACCAGCAGCCTCCACAAAGGACCAGGGTGATGTGAGTGGCCCACTATCTAAGAAGGATGTGACCCTAAATAAAGGGAGGGAGAGGCATAACCAGAAGGACCCTCAGGGAAGGGCTGGAGGAAGTGTCTCTGCCTTCCAACACCCCATTGCCTCCCACATTAGGCCCCCAGGTTCACCCTCCAGTCCCTGCTGAACTGGGCCCTAGATGGTACCCGTAGGGCATGGACTGTGATTCCTCAAGGATTCCCCCCTTCCAGCCATCCCTAAACCCACACATAATTCTCATTCCTTCAAAACAAAGTATAGGGACCCCAAAAGATGGGCCTTCTCTCTCTGCCCTGCTCAGACCTGGGGTCCACTTCAAAATATTTTGATAAGTGGATTTCAATAAAATCGGGTTTTTTATAATCCTATGTACTTTTTTATTTATGATTTCTTACTCATTCATTCATTATTTATTTGTTGTTTTTAAATGTGCTGCCTTTAAAAATGTTATTCTAAGAAAGAGTCCACAGGCTTAACCAGAGACTGAAAAGGGGTTCTGTATCACACACACACACACACACACACACACGCACACACGCACACACGCACACACGCACACATACGCACACACATGTACAGAGGTCGAGGCTTTGACAGCTGTCTAGTCCAACGTGTCCCTGAAAAGATTACCCCCTTCATGCTAACTGGCAAATGGTCCTTCAGCCTTGTTTTGAAGATCTGCAACAAATGGGAACCCAGCCCCTCCCCAGGCAGCCACTCTCACAGGGTGGGAAGTGTGTCCTGACTTCAAACCTGAAGTCCCACCAGCACCCAGCAGGGATGGTGACCCTCAGATGGCAGGGGCACTGGGGCCTCCAAAAATGGCTCCACCTTCTGCTGACAGAGTATCCACTGAGGGATGGGTCTGCAGGTTCAGAGAGGGCTGCTCGCCTGTGCTTCTCATCATCGATCATAATAATATTCATAGAACACTTGAAGGTTTGCAAAGCACTTCCCAAATATTATCTCATTGATCCTCATAATAGGGTTACTTAAAGGATAAAGAGGGGGGCATCTCGGTGGTGCAGTGGAAAGAGCACCAGCCCTGGAGTCAGAAGGACCTGAATTCAAATCTGACCTCAGACACTTAACACTAGCTATGTGACCCTGGGCAAGTCACTTAACCCCAATTGCCTCACCCTCCCCCCCCAAAAAAAAAAAGAATACAAAAAAAAAAACAGGATAAAGAGGCAGAATACTGATTCTGATGCTGATTCCAACTGTGCTGTGGGACCTAAGTCAGAGCTAGAAGGGACCTTGTAGGGCATTCAATCTCACCCAGCCCCAGGGGACTACCGGCAGGTAGTACTCCAGATTCCACTCACAGACCCAGTGGTGACAGGGAATTCGCCACCTAACAAGGCAGACCATTCCACCTTAGATTGCTCTATTAGGCTTCTCTAGGTCTCAATCTTCTATTGTCTAAAATGCAAAATGGCCTGGCAGGAGGGGGACCTCAGAGAGGGTCAGGACCAGAGCTGCGAGAGGGAAAGCCCATTGCCCACTAAAAGGGTACGGCAGGGCAGCTAGGTGGCGCAGTGGATAGAGCACCAGCCCTGGAGTCAGGAGTACCTGAGTTCAAATCCGGCCTCAGACACTTAACACTTACTAGCTGTGTGACCCTGGGCAAGTCACTTAACCCCAATTGCCTCACTAAAAAAAAAAAAATTAAAAAAAGAAAAGGGTACGGCAAGGCTTCCTCTCCAGCCTCGTCTCATAGCGCTTTACCTCATTCATACTGATCTGTAGCCAGACTGGGCGATTTGCCATTGCCCAAAAGAATTTTCCCACCTCCTGGTCTTTGCCCATGCTGTTTCCTATTCCTAGAGTGTCCTCTCCCCCTCTCCCCACTTGCTGTGCTCATTCTCAGCCGAAATGCAACTTCCTCCATAAAGCCATTATTCACTCCCTTCAGCTCCTCCCAGGCCTATGACCTAAAGCAGCCATGGCTTCCTCCGACCTCCCCGATATAGTCACCTATGGATGCCTCTGCTGCGGGCTCTCATTGGTCTTGTTTGGTGTCTGGGGCTTTGCATCACTTTCCTTCCTCTCCAGAGTGGGCACTCACTGAGAACAGGGCCGGCGCTTCCTATTGCATCCCTTTTATTATTGAGCATGGTGCTCTGTGTACAAGAGGCCCTTCTAGAAAACCTCAGTAGGTCTGTGGTCTCCAAGATGAATGTTCCCTCCAGGGGATGTGAGAGCCAGCCCGTCCCTGCATCCCGATAAATCCTACACAAAGGGACCACCCAACATCCTGGAGTCCTTCCTTCCTTCCTGGTTGTGTACTTGGGGATTCCATTTCCTCACTGGCCCTTCTTCTTTTCCACACCTTGGATACTGCCCTTATTGCTACATCTTACCCATCAGCCCTCACTGATGTTATGCCATAGATAGCACATACTCACCGTGAGATTGACTCTGCATTTCCCTAAGGGTCACCCATCATTTGGGTTTCTCAGAAGTGGGGATATGACGTGATCTACAACTATCTGACACCACAGGAAACATAGTGGGGTTAAAAAAGACAGGTTTGGGGAATCCCTTGAAAGCAGTGAGTGGTTTCCTGAAGACAACGAAGCCCAATTTTCTCCTCTTCAGTTCTGAACCCAGCTCATTATCCAATTACAGTGTCTGTTCAAAATAGACATGCTGATAAACCAGCCCTGTGGGATGTGCGCCCAGCTAATAACCCAAATATAATACTCTGGAAAGTAGGTATTCTTCATCCACTTGTTTTTTCCTGTGTGGTTAGCTGGGACAAATTATTCTGAGTGATTATGGACTTCATGGGGAAGGCTCTGCAATAGCCAAAGACTTAATGCAATCAGCCCAATGGAATCCACTAATGGGAGCACCTGGAGGAGCCCCACCATGTTTCCCTATCATACGTAGAATCTGCCTGTAGAGCCTTTGAGAGTGCAGATCTGTCTCATATCAGGATGAGGTGTACTTGAAGGTCAGAGAGTTACCTAGGTTGGCCACCCCATGTCATGTGTATCATGTGCAAGGATGTGAAAATAAGACTGCAAATGAAGATTCACACCATATTGTAGAGGGCTTTGAATGCCAAGCCCAAGAGTGTAAATTTCAAGTCAATGGCAATGAAGCTTTGACCTTCGTTGAGAGGACAATAGGAAGACACTCCGAGGCTTGACACGGAAATGTGAGATAAGTAGAACTATGCTCTGGAGATTAATCTGGAAGTTTAAAGGGGGAGCATTGGAGTAGGAAGAGGATAGGGCCAGGGAAGTATGAGAGGAGGCTGTGGTAACAACCCAGGCAGGTGGTGGGTACACCCTTTACTAGGGTGGTTGGTGATCATGGAAAAGAAGGCCAAGGTGGTCCAGAGGGAATTGACCAGACCTGGTAACTGATTGGATATGAGAGGTGAGGGGGGGGTGAATCAGAAATAATCCCAAAATTGGGAACATGGGAGCTAGAATCTGCCTCCCTATAACCTCCTCCCATCCCACACTGACCGCTCCTACACAGCACAGCCCTTCCAATACCCAAAGATGGCTACCATGACCCCCTGAGTCTTGTCATCCAGGGGCTACATATGCCTGGCTCCTTCACTGGGCTGAATGGAATGAGCAACTCGGGGCCTCTTGGCAGAGGCTCTGATTGGCCATGGGTAGTTGTCTCAGCACATTCTTGGGGTCTGCCCACTGATGAACCAACACATTCCAGCCACGTTTCCCCTGGGACCTCTGATGGTCATGCAGACACCCTGAAGCCCAAGCATGACTGAGTGCACACATGCACATACTGCCAACCTCAATGTCCTGCCCGGTGATACCTGTATTTCACCCACAATCATCTAAACCCATTGGCCCCTAGCCCCACCCACTCTGACCATACCACAGAGGGCCTGGCCAATGGATGTTTTCCAGTTTGCTCAATGAATGGAGCAGAGTGAGAGGTGTGGTGGCCAAAAATGGCGCCTGACCTCCAGCTTGATATTTGACCACGGGGGAGCCAGGAAAGGAACTGGGGTGGGGGGGTGTGTAGAGCTTTTCCTTTTCCCTTCTAAATCTCTGACATGAACAGGCAGCTCTGTGTGGAATGGCCAGCAGGGGCTAACACTGGAGGGGAAGGAATTCTCACCATAAATCACAGTCAGCCATTTCCCGAGAAATAGCAGGCCTGTCTTTGGCAGCTACTGAAATTCAATTCCTTTCAACAAACATTAAGTGAAGCACATATTTTGTGCCAAGGGCCAGGAACACAGAGACCAAAATGGAGCCACTACTGCCCTTGGGCGGGGGGCTGATCTTCCAGGGGAGGGGAGGGGGGTGAAACAGGCAAGTAAAGGAAGAGATGGAACTTGAGTTGTGCCTCGATCATAGGTAAGGGTGCTGAGAGGCAGAGGTGAAGGATGGTACGCTTGGTGTGGGGCTGGTGCGTGGAAAGGCATACAAGTGGGAAATGGCATGTCAAGTCTAGGGAACAGACAGCAGTCTCATTTGGCAGAAATATAGAGGGTGTGAAAGAGAGTAATGGGCAATGACCCTGGAAATGGGGACAGGTTGTGATGGGCTTGAAATCCAACCAAAGAAACTGTATTTAATCTAAATCATCGACAAGCAAGTATCTAAAGCCACAGAGAAACGATCATAGATTAGCATGGAGAGGACCATATCAGTCACCTTGTCCAACCCCTTCAGTGGACAAGCCCAGAGAAATTGAGTGACTTGTCCAGTTACACAGGTAGCGAGTGGCACGGCTGTCTTGAACGTCTGTCCTCAGATGTCACATCTCCCACACTCATTACACCACACCCTTCCTTAACAAGGGGATCAGAAGACAATACCAAGGACAGCTAGGTGGCTCAGTGGATAAAGCACCGGCCCTGGATTCAGGAGGACTTGAGTTCAAATCTGACCTCAGACACTTGACACTTACTAGCTGTGTGACCCTGGGCAAGTCACTTAACCCCAATTGCCTCACCAAAAAAAAAAAAAGATGTTGTCAAATGTAGAAACCAGAAAGAAGGTGGGTTAGTCACAAGGCTAGAGTGAGGGATTACTGTTGGACAATCCATGCTCTCTACTGGTGTGCCTGACTAATGGAAGGTAAACAGCAGACCCCCTGTTCATTTCCAAGGAAACAATTGGCTTAGCACTGAAGGGCTTATTGCTTTGAGGTAATTCAGCAAAGCCTGGATGGTCCCTTGATCCCTGACCCTGTTATGGCTAAAGTCAAGGAGACTACATCGTCAGAGAGGTTTGACCACTAAATCCGAAGATTGTCCCACTCAGTGGACCTTAAAGAAAGTGGCCACACCCCCCAGGCACTCTCTGTCTCTGTCTCTGTTTGTATGTGTGTGTCTGTGATTCTCTGTGTGTGTGTGTCTCTGTGTGTCTATCTGTGTCTCCCTCTGTCTCTGTCTCTGTGTCTCTGTCTCCCTCTGTCTCTGTCTATCTCTGTCTCTCTGTCCCTCTCTGTCTGTCTCTCTGTCTCTGTCTCTCTCTGTCTCTCTCTCTGTCTCTCTCTGTCTCTGTCTCTCTCTGTCTCTCTCTCTGTCTCTCTCTGTCTCTGTCTCTGTCTCTGTCTTTCTCTCGCTTGCTCTCTCTCTCCCTCTCTCTCTCTCTCTGTCTTCCTGTCTATTGAGTATGTCAGAACCTCTCCCCAGCAGCATGGTGGCTACAAGCACATGGCAGCTAAGACACAAGGGTTGGCTTAGGTGAGTCTGAAACTAAATGCCTCTAGCTACCTCTTCAGCTGTCTGTCTCTTCCTTGAGTATAGGTGATTGAACAGCAATCTAGAGGTGGCCATTTTTGGCCTTGGAGCCAATCTTGTGAGATTGCTTGGTTGGGAACCCCTCGGTTCTCTGTGGGTGCTAGCTATACTTTGGGAGGACTGCCCCTCTCCCCTTGGTTCTCACATCCCCCAAAAATCTACTTCATGGAGAAATACTAGCAGAAAGATGAGCCAAAGTAGTGAATCTAGAATAAACTCCTGGAAGAGTGAAAAGTGAAATGCCTATTCCATGGTCTGGAAAATGCTTCCTTTTTTTTTTTTTTTTTTTACCTTTTGAAAGTAATAGGCGAAAGATTTATAGATCTGAAGAGAAAGTGGGAAGGGAAGGGGATAAGAGGGGAGAGGTGAAGGAAGGGAGGGCAGATTGGGGGAGGGGGCAGTAAAAAGCAAAACACTTTTGAGGAGGGATAGAAGATAGAAAATAGAGTAAATATCAAAGGGAGGGAACAGGATGGAGGGTAATACAGTTAACAATAGTAACTGTAAAAGAAATGATGGGCAGAAAAAATGTCATCCATCTACAGGCAAAGAACTGATGGTATCTGAATACAGATTGAAGTATAATTTTTTGTTAGTTCCTTTTTCTAAAGTTATTTTGTGTTTTCTTTCACAAACTGACTAATGTGGAGATGTTTTGCATGACTGCATATGTATAACTTACATTGAACTGCTTGATTTCTTAGGGAGGGGCAGGGAGGGAGGAGAAAGAAAATTTGGAACACAGAGTCTTAAAAAATCAACATGAAAATATTTGTTTTTTACAGGTAAAATTCTAAAATAAAATAAAAATTTTAAATTATAAATAAATTAAAAAGTTTTTTAAAAATTTTTAAAAAGAAAGTAATATGTGAATTTTATTACAATTTTTAAATCAAGTTATATGAAATGGAGATTCATGCTTCCCATATATATGCATCTAACTAAATTAAGGCTCACAAAATGGGCAAGTGGCTTAAAATATTTCTGCAAATTAACTGTGGATTGATAATTTTAATAATTCAAACAAAAGTGAACAAGAAAATAAATGCTTCATTTTTGATGTTTTAAGTATCAGCCTCATAGGAGAATATAAAAGGAGTTTTAAGTTATTTCTACTGTTTTTTATCTAAATTAAGTGTACCTTTGAGTCTCTTATATTAAACACTTCTTTTGTGTAGAGGAAATAAATAGCTGTCCTATATCTGATTTACCCTGTACATTGAATATCTTTCTCCTTCCCCCATACATGAATCAAACCTAAACTAAATCTTGTGATTTCCCCACTCTACCTACCAAGACTTAAGGAATCAAATCTAAAAACCAAAGAGCGTGAGAAAAAAGCACAGACCTCTATCTCTAGAGGCCAGACTCCTCTCAGACTGACCCTCAGTCTGTCCTCGTACATGAATACAGAACTGATTAGGGATCTCTTAGTAGAAAGGAAAAGGTAAGTTCCCTGGGCCCCCCTAAATTGAACAGAGGTTTTTGTGGTTTTTTACTATTACAATTATCATGTCAGAAGACCTCAATGAAGTCCCCAAAGCCCATTGGGTAAATACCTTGTTGAAAACTTATGATAGGACCCAAACAAGACTCACCCAAGATGCATGGGCATTGATGAATAGTGATCTGCCATCAGATCCCAAAATCAATGGAACTCTAGAATATTAAAGAACATTCTCTTCTAGAAGGGACATTGCCTTTTCTAATATGCTTTTCCCCATAACAACCCTGTAAGAGGGGAAGCAGAATTCAATAGGGTGGACATATGAACATAGTGGCCACTAGATGACTCAATGGATAAAGCACTGGACCTAGAATCAAGGAGGTCTGAGTTCAAATTCAGTCTCTGACCTTTACTGGCTGTGTGACCCTGAGCAAGTCAACCTCCATATGCTTCAGTTTCCTCATCTATAAAATGGGGATAATAATAGTACCTGCCTCCCAGAGTTGTTATGAGAATCAAACGAGACTTTTGTCAAGTGCTTTGCAAGCCTTAAAGGGACTTACGGTGCTGATGTTGGTGATGAAGATGACAACAACGACGATGATGATATAGTGTAGTAGAAAGAACAATGGTGTTAGACCAATCAGAACCCAGGAGATCTTGGTTCCAATGATAGCCCTTCTGTTTTCTAGATATGTGGCCCTCAGCGAGTGACTTCTCCGTGAGCCTTGATTCCCTCTTTTGTCAAATGAGCAAGTTTGAACAAGTCAACCTGCAAGTTTCTCTTCTGCCCTTAAGGTGGTATAGACCCCCTTAGCTATAAGGGGTCTTAGGGTTCATTGTGTCCAACCACCCCATTTTACCGAAGAGCAAACTGAGATCCAGAGGATAGAAAGAAAAAGCCTTGCCCCTCAGTCCTAAGGTCATCAGGTTCAGAGCGGAGTCTCCTAATTTCCATTAAAGGCAAACAGATCTCTCCTTTGCTCGTTCTGCATGCTATAAACTCTTCCATATGGAAGACCTGGTCAGTTCCTTATCTCTCACACAACCCACGTTTCACCCAGGCCAAATGCTGAGGCCTGGGCCAGCGCCTTCATAAATCCTACCATCTCCCGGCACTTTCAGGATGGCTGCTAACAAGCACTTGGCCCCTGGGTCCTGCCAAAACTCAACAGCGACAGATGGAGAGGTCCTCCCCCTCCCTTCCTGGACCAGCAGCCTCACAGCCAGGCTTCCCAGAGAGCACTCGGCCAGTGAGGTGGGGCCGGCGGCAGCTGGACACCAGCAAGTGGGGCTGGCCACAGGCAGGGCTCATGTGGGGCCTCCCCAGGGTGCTGACTCTGACCCCTTTCGAGGAGATGCTCAGAGCGTCTCAGGGCTGCTGAACTTTCCCCACACAGCACAGCCCCAGGGTTGTTCTCCAGCCTTTCCAAGGAGTTTCAGGTTTCTGAGAAATTCAGTAAAAGCCTAATCGGGCGGCTGCCCCTCTCCCCGCTGCTGGTGGCCAAGCCCAGCGGGGCTGGGAGAATTCAGGCCATGCCAATCACTCTGCAGAGCACAGCCTCTGCTTTTCCAGCCTCAAGGGTGAGCTCTTTCAAACCTTGGAAGTTCAGAGACAGAGAACACAGAAACAGAGAAGGACGAGATGGCAGAACTTGGGCATATTTTCATCTTTGAAGCTCAGAGCTCCAGAACCATGGGCTTTCCAAGCTCCAAGGCACCGGGAAGACCATCTGGTCCAATCTAGATTCTCAGTTCTAAGACCCCTCCCAGCTCTGGCCTTGTATAGTCTAAAGTCGTTCCCCCCCCCCCCCCCCCGCCAGCTCTGACACTGTTCTGTGTCCTAAGATCCGTCCTAGCTCTGAAATGCTACGTTCTGTTTCTGAAGGTCTGACAATCTACGTTCTAAGGTCCTTTCAAGCTCTGACATTCCACGTTCTAGGTTCTAACTTCACTCTCAAGCTATGACATCCTCTCTCCTGTGTTCTAAAGTCCCTCCCGGATCCAACATCCTCTGTTCTCCATAGTCAGTTCTGCCCCTGTTCTGATGGCCTGTGTTCTAGCCACGATTCTATTCATTCACACAGAATGGGCTCCTTCCTCTTCATTTCTACCTAGCTCTGACCTCCCCTCTTCCCCATAAAGCTTTCCCTGGACCCCACCACCACCATCTCAAATGTTTTCTTCTCTCCCCATTTCCCAAGGGCTCTTGGTCTGACTTCCATTTGCCCCACTAAAACTCTAGCTTGAATCCTACTTTTCACATACCCATATCTTATCTTCCCTACCCAACTGTAAGATCCTTGAAGTCAGGGAGTCCAGGGTTGCTTTCCACATCTTGGGATTCCCTGCACCCAGCCCAATACCTTGAATGTGGCCAGTGAACAACCTGTATTTGTTGAACTCATTTCTATGACTCCGGCCCCCTCCCTGCAGAATTTCTTAATTCCTCTGTAGAGGGAAGGGTGCAGACCAGGGCCACCAAACCTTCAGTCCCTTTCAGTCTTTCTGTTTTTCTTCCATCCAATCCCTGCCCAAAAGTAGCCATGAACATCTGCCCAGAGTGGCAGGAGCCTAGCGCTCCAAGGATGGCACTCAGGTCAGAGTGATGTGGGTAAGATGGGGAGTCTTATTCACACTCAGTCCAGCAATCAGTCAGCTACTCACTCCTGATTGACTCCTGTATGGTCAACCCTGTGCTTGGCTCCAAGGACAGCAGATGGGAATGACACTATTTTTCCCAGTCTGGACCTGAGACTATTGGAAGGTTCTCAGTCTTTTCTCCTTTCTTCCTGTGCATGTGAACCCATTTTCTCCCATTCATCAGGGCCACATTTACAAAGTACTTTTCTTACAACCCTGGAGGTCAAGGAGCAGAGGAATGATCATCCCCATTTCAAAGATAAGGAAACTGAGGGATGTGCCCAGAGCCACCATTCAGAGACCAGTTTCCTGGGGTTCTCTCCATTATACTATGTACACTGCCACCACAACAGTCTCACTGAGGAGTTAGGAGGGGCATTAGCATCCCTTCTCTCTCCCCTGTTCAGCTCAGCCCATGGAAATTGAATCATTCTGCTAGAGGTCCTATAAGGAATACCTGCCTACCTTTTCAGGTACAGTTTGGGTGAGATCCTCTCTGACGTCCCTTTCAGAGTAGTTGGGAGATTCCAAGAATCCAAATATCATTGATTCCAGGATTCCCTGATTCTAAGATTGCAACGTGCTCCGATTCTAAAATTCCATAAGTAAGATTCCAAGACTCTATAATTCTAAAATTACAAAATGTTATGGTTCCAAGAGGCTATAACTCTAAGATTATGAGACTCTATGATTCCAAGACTCCAAGATTCTATTATTCTAAGATGACAAGATTCTCTGGGTCTGAGCTTCTGTGGTTAGATGATTCTTGAGCTCTATGGTTCTATGCCAGAGGTGATTGCAAGGCTAAATACACAGCCTGAAGTCAAGATCACCCTTCGACTGCTTCTAGGAGTAAAAGCAAGAGGGTATTTGAGCACAAGCTGGACGTTGGGGAGGCCATCAAGGGAATTCTTGCTCTGGGCAAGAGAAAGAACCAGAGAAATCAGCTGGAATCAGAAAACCTGAGTTCAAATCCAGCCTCAGGCACTTACTGGCTATATGACCCCAGGCAAGTCACTTCACCTCTGTTTGCCTTGGTTTTCCTCATCTGCAAATGGGGATGAGAATACTAACACTCACATCCTAGGGTTGTTGGGGGATCCAGTGAGATGATATTTGCAAAGGGCTTAGTGTAGTGCCTGGTACCAGTGGGCACTTAATAAATGCTGATTCCATTCCTGTTCCATCTTCCCCATGCTGCCATGGGCTCATGCCTATCCTCTGCTCCCTAAGGATCCTGTCATTGACTCACCAACACTGTGAGCTATGACCCAGTGTTCAGGTGGGCCCAGGGGCCACTGGGCCAATCAGGCAAGAGTCTGCCCCCTTTAAGAACAAGATTCTCCAGAATATCAGGCCTGTGGACAGAGGCAGAAGGCTCTCCAGCTTTGGGTGGGCTGAGCTGAGTAGGGGGCTCAAGGACGGCTGTTCTCAGCGCTCCCATTGGCCGGCCAGTCTCCACTCTCTGTGTCGTGTCCAATTGCACGCCAATCAATTACAGAGGGCCCTGGATAAACACATCAGGCTAGCTCTGACAGGGAGCCGGGGTGAAGTTGGGTGTCGGGGTAAAACAGGGGTAATAAAATCACTTTAGATTTATTTCTCCAAATTGGAAACTTCATGCTTACACCTGACTAAATCATCAGCCTGAAACCCTAGCCCCACTCCCACAGAAAACGCGTGAAACCCTATCCTCGCTTTGTTTAACGGCGGCCAATCATGAGGGCCTGATGGATTCTGCAGATGGAGGCCTCAGACCTCATTGAGCTCCTTGTATTCTGTGGGGCTCAATTAAACTTGCCCTCTCTGCTCCCTGCCCGCCCAGCCCCTTCCAGGGAGGAGGGGACCCCTTCCCCTCTCCCCCTCCTTTTCTCTACCCTCACAACCCCTTCCTCATGGGGACATGCCCAAGAAGGGGCCCCGGATCCCAAAGGAGCTCCCTTCTGGGCCCTGAAATTCCACCATTACAGAGGCACTCCCCTGGAGTCATCATTGTCCTCTCCCCCTCTCCCCTTGAAAAAAATGCAGCTACTCCTGGGAATTTGTTAAGTCATAAACACCTTAGAATATAGGAACTGGAAGGGACCTTAGAACAGAGAACATCAGAGCTGGGAGGGATTGTAGGACATAGAATGTCTGAGCAAGAAGGGGCCTTGGAACAGAAATGTTCATAGATGTGGAGGGACCTTAGAACATAGAACAGGGAATGTCGGAGCTGCCAGAGACCTTAGAACAGGGAATGTCGGACCTGGCAGAGATATTAGAACAGGGAATGTCGGAGCTGGCAGAGGCCTTAGAACAGGGAATATCAGACCTGGCAGAGACCTTTGAACAGGGAATGTCGGACCTGGTAGAGACCTTAGAACAGGGAATGTCAAAGCTGGCAGAGGCCTTAGAACAGGGAATGTCAGAACCAGCAAAGACCTTAGAACACAGAACAAAGGATGCCAAAGCTGGTACCTTCGAGTGCAGACTAGGAAATGGCAGAACTAGATGGCAGAGGCTCCTACAAGATCATGTCCCAACTACCCCATGTGTAGTTGCCTATGCATCTATTGTTTTGTATCTGTATTGTATTGTATGCACATGTTGTCTCCTGAATTCGAATGGAAGCTCTTTGAGGTCAGGGACCATGTTTTTGTCTTTGTTCACCCACTGCTTTGCACAGAGTCTAGAACAAGGAAGCCTAAGTGCTTGTTGACTGAATGAATGACCTTATAGCAGCAAACAGCAGAGCTGGAGGGACCTTAAAACAGAGGACAGGGAAAATCATAGCTAGAAAGAACTCTAGAACAGAGAATGCCATAACTGGAAAAGGAGTTAGAACATAGGGTATCAGGGGGAAAGGAGTTTTAGATACTCATGGAATGCATATCTAGAGCAGGGATTCATAACATTTTGGGGTGAAGCCTACGTACCCCTCCTCAGAAACATGTGTTCAAAGAATTGAAGGAAATGTGTTAGAGGGTAATGAAAATAAAGATGTCATTTTTTTCTCCATCCAAGTTCATAGACCCCCCCAAAAAATAATTCTTGGTGTGGTCTGTGGGCCCAGGCTAAGAACCTCTGATCTAGAGTAATCTTAAGATACTTTATCTAGAATTTTGTTTGGAAAGAATCTTCTAGTCCAAAACTTTCCTTTGACAGATGGGAAACCCGAGGTTGAGAGGAAGGAAAATTACTTGTCCAAGGTCACACCAGGTATCAGTAATAAAGCCAGAAGTAGAGTCCAGACTTCCCATTTTGCAGCCTAAATTTCTAATATGAATGAACTTACCAGATTCCTCTTTTTTAAACATAAAGACAGAAACAAAATCTGGGATCCTGGGCCCCAAAGACAGGATAGGGTCCTTTCTTTCTTTTTTTTTTTTTTTGGTGAGGCAATTGGGGTTAAGTGACTTGCCCAGGGTCACACAGATAGCAAGTGTTAAGTGTCTGAGGCCAGATTTGAACTCAGGTCCTCCTGACTCCAGGGCCATTGCTGTAAACACTGTGCCACCTAGCTGCTCCAGGATAGGATCCTTTCACGAAGAAATTTCAAGAAGAATTTGGGAATGGCCACATCATGGAGGTAACCCTGAGAATCCATTTCCTTGATTGATAGAGAGATAAATAATGGATAGATGGATGGATAGATGATAGATAGATGGATAGATAGATAGATAGATAGATAGATAGATAGATAGATAGATGGATAGATGGGTGGGTGGATGGATAGATGATGGATGGATGGATGGATAGATAAATAGATGATAGATAGATAAATGGGTAGATGGATGGATAGATAGATGATTGATAGATGGATCGATGGATAGATAGATGGATAATTGAATGGATGGATGGGTAGATAGATGGGTGGATAGATGAATGGATACATGGATAGATAGATAAATAGATGATAGATGATGGATGGATAGATAGATAGATAAGATAGATAGATAGATAGATAGATAGATAGATAGATAGATAGATAGATAGATAGATAGATAGATAGATAGATAGATAGATGGACGGATAGATGGACGGATAGATGGACGGATGGATGGATGGATGGATGGATGGATGGATGGATGGATGGATGGATGGATGGATGGATGGATGGATGGGTGGGTGGGTGGGTGGGTGGGTGGATGGATGGATGGATGGATGGATGGATAGATAGATAGATAGATAGATAGATAGATAGATAGATAGATAGATAGATAGATAGGAACTCCTGTCTCTTGTCTTTCTTTTCATCCCCTCACTGAACACAGTATTCAGCACATAATAAGTTGCTTAATAAATGATTATTGATTGGCTGATTGAGGTTCCCCCAAAACAAAAAATAAAACTGTCCTTGTTCTCAAGGAATGTGCTTTCTACTGGATCCAGAGGCCTTCATAATCTGTAATTCTTCCACATCTTGTTATGATGGAATAAAGAAACCAAGTAGTTACATCTGAACAGTGGATAGAGCATGGGGCCTGGAGTCAGGAAGACCTGAGTTCAAATCCTGCCTCAGACACTTAACTAGCTGTGTGAACCTAGACAATCACTTTACCCTGTTTGCCTCAGTTTTCTCATCTGTAAAACAAACTGAAGAAGGAAATATCAAACCATTCCAATATCTTTGCCAAGAAAACCCCAAATAGGGTCACAAAGAGTTGGGCACAACTGAAATGACTGAACAAGATGGAATAGCATCTAACCAGACCCAGGTTTCAGCTTTATATAAAGAAGAATGCCTAGATATTCGAAGGCTGAGCCAAAGGGAAATGGAGGTGGTGAGTGCCACATCCCTGGAGGTATTCAAATAGAGTCTGAAGTTCTTCCCCGACTGGCTCCAGCTGACCTCCGTGGCCCATTACTCCCCTTCACACACTCTATGTTCCACTCAGATCTGTGTACTTGCTGCTCCCCAGACTCAAAAGCATCTCCTCCCTCCACCCTTTGCTTCTTGGACTTCCCAGCTTCCCTGAAGGCTCGGCCAAGGGTCGCCTTTTCTCGTCCCCTCAGAAGCCAGCTGCCCGCCGCCCCAAGACCTTGTGCATCCTTCCTCTGAGGTTGATGTTTACTGCTTAGCTCAGTAGAACAGAAGCTGTTGTCTTTGCATCCCCAAGTGATGAGCCCAATGCCTGGCCCTTAACCAGGACACTTAACCAAGGCTGGCTGGCTGGACGAATGAGTGGCTGTTCTCTTGACCAGTTTCCCAAGGGAATTCTTGTTCTGGCCTAGGTTGGACTGCACAACCTTTGAAGGCTCTTGTAGATCTAGGATTCTGGGATTCAAAGCCTCCCCCCCTCCCCGACCCCGTAGCCTGCCTGAGAAGTAGGGAGTCTGGATGGAGGCAGGGGAGGGGGTTGGGGGGGGTAAGGAGGAGGAGGGGAGGAGGGGCCCGTGCTCCTCGTTTTCACCAGCAGGCACTGGAACCCCTGAAGTGCAAGATGACTTTTCTCCCCAAACATGAGGAGCTAGTTAAAAATCAATAAATCAGGCCTGACCTGTGGATAACAGCCTTCTCCGTAAAACCAACATGCCTTGGGTTCTGGGGGGGTCTGACGGGTCGGGTGAAGGCTCACTGCTTGCAGACAGATCTCTTCCTTAGCAGGAGCGTCTTATCTGGGGGGAGTGGGGGAGTCTCTGGCTCTTCAGCCTCCCTTCTTCCTTTCCCCTCTGTCCACTCCTCAGCTGGGCTCACAAAGCCAAGTCAGATTTAGCCTCTGGCCCCAACCAGACTGGACTCCCATAACAAGAGGGCTTCAGAGCCTCCCCCCACTCCCGAATCCCTGTGAGATCAGAAAATCAGGCCATTTTAGAGAGAAGGAAATTGGGGAAGTGAAGGCAGCCTGGTGTAGAGGCAACAAGAGAAGCCTGGGTTCTAATCTTCCCTCCCTTCCATTCCCTTCCCTATGTGACCAGATCTCAGTTTCCTAATCTTTAAAATGGTCACAGCTCTCTCAGGAGGCCCTGCCTGAATAATGTACATCAGGGGCTAGAGAAGAAGGGTCAGTTCTCCTTACCAAGTGACTTGGCCCTAGTCCCAGGTCTGCAGCCTCGGGCACCAGGGCCTCTGGCCATGTCCTGCTTTTTAATATTTCTTTCCCTCCCCTGCCTGCCACTGGGTGGACCCTTGTTGTGTCCACAAGAATTGTGCTACAACACAAAATACAGAGCATGCAGGGCCTCGATTGCCCTTGCCCCACTCTGACAGGTCTGGAAAAATCAGAAGACAAATGGACCATAGAGCAACATTGAAGCCATGGACCAGTGAGGGACAGAGGCAAACAGGAAATCCCTCAAGGGGAGGCAGCTGCGGCCCCACAGGGCCCCAAGGTTAATCTACTTAATTTCTCCTAAAAAACTAAATGGCTTCTTTGTAGCTGGGGGGTGAGTTCCCTGTCACTAGATGTGTGCAAGAGGAGCTACATTCCTGTACCAACAGGCATAGTTGCAATGAATTTTTTTGTTTTTATTTTTGGCCTTGCTCAATGACATTGAGGGCAAGAAGGAATAAATACTTGTTAATTGAAAAATCTAAAATTGAATTATTTTTTTAAAAGACGGTGGAGGGCCGGGTAGGTAGTGCAATGGATAGAGCATCACCCTGGAGTCAGGAGGACCTGAGTTCAATTCTGACCTCAGACACTTAGTATCTATGTGACCTTGGGCAAGTCACTTAACCCAGATTGCCTTATTTAAAATAAAAAAAAAAAAGAGGGCAGGCAGCCACCTCCAGAAGGCTCCAGTGGGGAGTCCCATGTCCCTTTAGACGGCCTCCTGCCATTTCTTCTACTTCTGGGCGTGAAGACAAATCCTGAACTATAACCTGGGAGGGTTCAGGTCTGCTCTCAGCTCCATCGCTGAGTGTAGCATCTTACTAGGTTTAGGAAGTGAAGAGTCCTTTGAGATCACGGAAGCTGCTCCCCCTTGTTTCTCCCAGGAGAAGCCTGGAGCCAGCAGTGGGGAAAAGACTTCCTCAAGGTCACACCAAGCCAGGATTCCAACTTGGGCTTTTGAACTCTCAAATCTGATTTTCAGTGACCCTGGACCCTGGATGGATTGTGTATTCAGTTCTTTCCCACCCTTCTCCCAGCAAATATAAGCTCCTTGAGGGCAGGGCTAGCAAAGGGCCAGCACTGGGACATCTTACTTCCCAGCCCTGCTGTGAGCTACTGCACAAGGGCACAGTGAATGGGAGGAGCCTGGGTTGAGAGGCTCTGCCTCAGCTGCTGCGTGTGACTGTGGCTGTGACTGTGGCTGTGGCCATGGCCGTGGCTGTGGCTTTGGCTGCCTTCTTCCCCCTCTCTAGGCCTCAGTCTCCTCTTCTAAAAGACGGGGTGCTGGGCCAGGTGGTCTCTAAGTCCTCTCCCAAATCTAAACCAATCCTCTGGTGTTATCTAGAGGAAAAGAGTGAGATTCAGAGAGAGGAAGCAGCATTTGGTCACCTAGCTTGGAAGCGTGGGAGCCCGACTGCGAACCTAGCCCCTACCTCCATCTTTTCACAAAGCCTGGGAGCCGTCAGGCTGCAATTCCAGGAGGAGGAAAGAAGGGCCGAGGGAAAGGAGGCCCTGAGATGTCTCTGTCTACATCCAGGTGGAAGCTGGGGTTCTGAGGGAGGAAAGCGTGTGCTCTCCCTATACACATACATTGCACACACATGTAATGTTATATACACATAGACAAGCATG
Source organism: Dromiciops gliroides (assembly GCF_019393635.1). Classification (NCBI taxonomy): domain Eukaryota; kingdom Metazoa; phylum Chordata; class Mammalia; order Microbiotheria; family Microbiotheriidae; genus Dromiciops; species Dromiciops gliroides. The sequence continues at coordinate 30,354,323 of NC_057864.1, forward strand.
TACTCACAGTACACATGCAAACATATTAGGTACACATAGACTGTGGCATGTATACTACACATGCTACATACATGCACGCCAGGTACATTCACTGTGACATGTATACAACATATATTAAACATTGCTGCATCTGCACACACATGAAGCATTATGTATACACTAAGTACATGTGTGTGCACTACACACATATACATTGTGCACTCCAATACTGTGAGTATATGTGAGCAAGCTATATACACGCTACACATATACAATATACATTCTATGAACACACATTCATGATACATGCATACTACACTATGCGCACATGCTACACACACACCAACTTCCATATCTGTACAGGGCCCAAAGGCCAGCCCAGGCAAACAGTGCAGCAGTAAGTTCAAAGGTGAGCCAGTCCAAACGTTTCCCTTTGTCCAGAGAGGAATCTGTCCTGGACCAAGGGCCAGGCAAGGGAAGAGGCCGCCCCCCTTCCCCTCCCTCCTCCCATCTCCCATGATGGCCAGGGCAGCATCTGTGTACACAAAGCCGGCCGCTCCCCCACAAATACTCCAAATTTCTCATTAAAACTTATGGCGTGTCAACATGGGAGGGCCCTGGGCCTGAATCTGGAAAAGGCATTTTCTCTCATCCGTCCCTCCCACCCCCCATCACCTCCTGCGCCCTCTTCACCCCAATACCCCAGCTCCCAGCCTCCACTCTCTGCTGGGGGGGAGCTGGGAGGAAAGGGAGAGCCCAGCCCCCAAAGAGCAGCCGTCAGCTGCTGCCCGCAGACCTCGCCCTCCCCTGGCCCGAGGGGGGGGGAGGCAAGCCGCCACGTGCAAATGTTCCACTCCATCTATTTTCATCAGTGGTGACCAGGCTGTTCCTGCTCTGTGCCAGACAGAGGCCAGGCTTCCCTCTGCGGGGCGGGGGAGGGGGGGGGGACCAGGGTTGGGAGTGTGCCTATACCTGGTCCAGCCTCACTAGCCCCGCCTCATTTAACCCCAGGATGTAGGAGTTGGAAGGCCCCGCCCTCAGTGATATAATAGAATCCTCTACCACTTCCTGAGACAACTCCATTCCATTCTGGACAGCTCACCAGGAAGGTCCTTCCAGACATCAGGCCTCAGCCGCTGCTTTCTACCCGCCCCAGGTACTCCTGGCTCTGCCCTCTGGGAGCCCGGCAAAACAAAGCTGGTCCTTGCTCCACTTGCGAGCCTCTGGGACCCTTGAACATAGACATCATTCACAGGGGAAGGAGCTCTGGGCTTGGTCTCTGAGAATCTGTGTGATCTTAGGAAAGTCCGAGCCTGTTCCCCGTGTGTACAATGAAAGGGTTGGCCTAGATGATATCAGAGGTCCCCTCCAGCTCTTAGTCTATCCCTTCCCCTCCCCCTGAAGTCTCTTCTTCTCTGGTCTGAATTGCCCCAAATCCTTGGCCAGGGCAGAACATTTGGAGAAGGTATGGGGTAGGTATGTGCTGGTGGGTTTGGGGAAGAAGGTGGAGAAGGTGCGCTTGAGCTGGGATTGAAAGGACGGGCAGAATTGCAACAAGGGAAGAAGGGAGAGAAGTCATTCTGGGCATGGGGAGCAGAGAGGGGAGAAGGGCCGGGGTCAGAGGCAAGGCCCCAGAGTAGCCTGATGGGGCTGTTGTGTATGTTATCTTCAGGGGAAACAACAAAAGGGAATTCTGGAAGGATAGGATGGAGACAAAGAGGCCAAGCAGAGTGTGAGATTTATTTGTTATTCGTCCTTCATTCTCAAAGAGGACCAAAGACATCAGGAGGCCCCGGAAGGCCCAGGAGCCTCAGCATCAGTTCTGAAAGCAAGGGAAGGATCGATGAAGACAGGGAGAGTGTGGAGAGGAGATGGGCTGTCAAGAGGTCAGTAAGTCAAGAAATATTTATTTTGCACCTACTATGTGCTGGGCACTATGCTAAGCACTGGAGGGATAAAGAAAGGCAAAGAACCAGTCTTGTAGAGAAAAACAACAGAGGGGAGGCACCGCCATTGAGGGGGACCAGGAAAGGCTTCCTGGAGAAGGGGGATTTTAGAGAAGACTCAAAGGGAGCCAGGAGGGATCATAACCATAGCCCAGGCAGGTGTTAACAGGGCCAGAAGAGAGGGGAGGGGGCAAGGGGGAGTTCCTGACCAGCAGAAGAGAATCCCTTCTGAGATCTCTCATTTGACTCTCTCTTACATCTGACTTGTGTTAGCCATGTGACCAGAGGTGTCACTTTATGTCCCTGACCCTCAGTTTCATGATCTGTAAAATGGATCAGGTAAGTATTGTCTAGCCATGCCTCCCTCTATCTTGTACTTTTTGCTGTCATTCAGTCATTTAAGTTTTATCTGACTCTTCATGACCTCATTTGGGGGTTTTCTTGGTAGAGATTCCGGAGTGTTTTGTCATTTCCTTCTCCAGCTCATTTTACAGATGAGGAAACTGAGGCAAAGGGGTCTTGTTCAGGGTCACACAGTTAGTAAGTGTCCGAGGCAGGATTTGAACTCAGGTCTTCCTGACTCCAGGCCCAACGTTCTATCCACTGCGCCACCCAGCTGCCCATCTTGCACTTGGGCAGGTGACTTCTCTGACAATGGAAGGGAAGGAAGCTCCTCCACTGGTTGACATTCTGTGGAGGAGAGACAGGACAGGAAGGAAGACCTTGTGTACTTGCGTAGTAGACGCTGCTTTGGGGCTCTCCCTGTGGTCGGCTGAGAGGCCCAGGGAAGGAGCCTGGCTGCCCGCCTTCCTCCCATCCCCGAACATGCCGGTCTAGGTTCTTAGGAAAGGAAGGGTGTCCATGAGCAGAGGAAACCCGGACCGGCGGCTGGTCTAACTCTGTCATCTCCCAACACCAGATCAGCACCCAGGTCTGGAAAGCCTGGAAGGCCTGGTGCCACAGCTTCCTCTGGCTCACAGGCCCCTGGGGTATTCAGGAGCACACGCGCGTGCGCGCGCGCACGCACGCACACACACACACACACACACACACATACCACGCATGCATGTGAACTGCATGTGCGATATACTTTTACATGCCTTATGCAATCACACACATGCGTTACACACATATGCACAGCTATATACATATATCCCCAGGGCCCAGCCCAGGACCTGACACATAATTGGTGCTTAATAAATGCTTGTTGATAGATTGATAGATTTTGATCTTGTCAGAGAGCACCCCAGGAAGATGCCTGGGTTATTAATCTCACCCATTGCTACAACATCATGACTAGGAAGCGGGATTGGAATCTGTATCCAGAATGCTACAACTCTTCCTTCTTTCTGTAGGTGTGGCCCAGTGCACAGAGTGCAGGATCTGGAGCCAGGAGCACCTGAGTTCAAATTCTGCCTCAGACACTTATTCGCCGTGTGACTCTGGGCAAGTCACTTAACCTCTTTCTCAAGTCTACCCATGTGCAAAATGGGTATAATAATACCTGTTGTGAGGATCAAATGAGATGTTATTTGTAAAGCATTTTGCAAATCTTAACTCAGTATATATGTGCACATATACATATATGTGTATATATACCTATACCTACACATATAATACACATACAATTATACGTATACATACACATATACATATACAAATACCTTTACCTACACCTACACCCATACATATACATATACCTACACCTATACCTATACCTACATGTACACCTGTACATGTACTTGTACCTATACCTATACAAATACCTTTACCTATACCCATACCCATACATATACATATACCTACACCTATATCTATACATGTACATGTACCTATACCTATACAAATACCTACACCTACACCTATACCTATATATATACATATACCTATACATATACATATATATTTGTGTATGTATCTATTGGCTATTAGTATTGCACACAAAGCCCTCGAGGAAAGTGGACTCAAATGTAAAGCTCAATGATTGTAAGGAACATGTGTAAGGAGCTCATGTTGCTAAGTGTACCAGTAACTTCCTAGTTACTAGAAGTTCCTTTATCCATTTCCAGAGTCTCATAAAGTTCCCCTTAGGTGTAACCATCTGTTGGGCCCCAAGGCTCAGTACCATTCAGAGTCCACAACCAGCACTTCTCTCCATCACAAGAGATCATGATTCCTGAGGGTGTCACTCTCCTCTGGTGACTTTTTCCACATCTTAGGGCATTTCTTCTATCACCAGCCACTGGTGCTATGGTGGACTCTGCTACCAAGCCCAGTCACCAGTGGGATCTCTGAATCAAACCTCAGGATCACCCACACTCACAGGGTCATTTCTATCTAGGGATACTCACTAACCCAGAATCAGGGAGGATCAAACCCAAAGGACACAGAGACACCATGTGTTCATGGACACGTGGCAGCTGGGTGGAGGACAGTAGCTCGCTGCCACTGCCAGGGAGCTCACAGAAGTCCTTGCCTTTCCCATCATCAGGAAGGAAAAAGAGACAGAGATGAGTAGATCAGCCCATCTACAGGCACACTCTGTTCTGGCTCAGCACCTCTTGGGTCCCTCTGACTTCACAGCCAATTAAGTCTTCATCCTCACACAATACCAGCCCCTTAATTAAGGGTGTAATTACTCACACCTGGAAACAGGCTTCCAAACAAGGTAAGGACTATCTCCCACGCTCCATATAACCCAAATCCAAACATGCACCGAAGACTAGGCCCTCAGTGGTCAGCCCCTCCCCTCCCCATTTGTAAAAAAAATTCATGAAGAAGAAAATGGAGCTAAATTGAATCCATGAGAAGAGTAGGGTAGGTATTTTACAATAGTAGCATTGAAAAGTTTCCATTTAGAACCAAAGGGCCCAGGTTCTAATCCTGGCTCCACTATTTTCTGGCTGTGTGACCTCAGTAGAGCCACTCCGTAAATCTCCATTCCATGTGTAAAATGAGGGTGTTGGATTAGGTGACCTGCCCTTCCAGAGCCACGTCCCATGAGCCTGCGGTCCTCTGCTACAGGTCTGAGAAGAAAGGGAGCCATGTGGGTCCTAGAGTCAGGGGGAAACGCAGCCACCTGGTCGGGTGGTCCCAATGTGAAGCACATGGATTTCACCAGGCAGCCAGGTGCAGCCAAAGATCCAGATGTTTACAAGCATCCAGGAATCCACGTGCTTGGGGTTGCACCCACACAATCAGGGAAAGAGCCCAATGGCTCTGAGACCCAGGAGGAGCTGCCAGGGGAGATGGAGTGGACGCACTTCCAGTGGTTTAGGAGGCAGGAGGAACAGGAAGAGGGCTCTCCAAGGGTCCAAGGAGAGGAAGAATAATCTCTCAGGGGAGAAAGGGTTAAAAGGAGGAATGTAATATAGCAGAAAGGGCCCTGGCCTGAGACCCAGCAGACTTGGCTTGGACTCCCAGCTTGGCCTGCTCTCCCTCCTCATCCCTACCTCCCCACTACCCTGGCCTCCTCCAAGGGCCCCCTAAAACCCCACCTCCTTCAGGAAGCCCTTCCCAGTCCCCCTGAATGCCAGGGCCTTCCCTCTGTGGACTATCTCCAGTCTGTCCCGTACGTGGCTTGTCTGTACCAGGATTTACTTATTGTCTCCCTCATTGGACCGTGAGCTCCTGGAGAGTCTTTCCCTGTATCCCCAGAATTTGACACGGTGCCTGGCACATGGTGGGCATTTAATAAATGCTTATTGGCTTGATTTTTCTGCCTCTCGTTTGCTATGTGACCTTGGATAAATCACTTAACTGTTCAAGGGTTTAGGTTGTTGTTTTTTCATCTGTCAAGCAGTGGAAATTATTGTTACTCCTCTCCTTCACAAGCCCATTGTGAAGATGGAGTAAGATACTTTGGAGAAAGTGATTCAGTAATGCCAGAGTGCCCTCTCCACATGGAATACACAAACAGTACATACATGTACATGTATACACATGTGCATGTATATGCATGTGTACAAAATGACCACAGACATACATGTAAACACACAGAGATTTATTTTTATTCAAGCCGGCTGCTCTGACCCTCTCCATCTTATCCCTTTGCCCAAGACATTCCAGACTTCCAGCCTCCATCCGCCATCTTTTCCCATCTATTTGAAAAAGTCCAGAATCCAGCCCTAGGAGCCCAGTGTCCTGCCCTGCTCAGGCCACAGCCAGGACAGCTCATCCCTTCTGGGCACCACGGTTTAAGGGGACACTGAGGAGCTGGGGAGAGCCAGAGAAGGGCAGCCAGGACAAGGAAGGCCTGGAGCCCACGTCCTGTACGGGTCGGGTGGAGAAACAGGGGACATTTGGCAGAAGAACAGAAAACTCAGGTGGGATGTGAGATGGATGAGGGGCTTTAGAGACAGTCTGGCCCAATCTGTCGCTTTACAGATGAAGAAACTGAGGCCCAAAGAGACCAAGTGACTTGCCTGGGGTCACTCAGGTAATGAGTGAGCAGATTCTCACCCAGAGCCTTTGAGTCCTGTACTACGGAAGAAGAATTCGTCTGACTCTGCCTGGCACCAGAACAGCACCAGGAGTAGGGGAGGGCGAGAGCAGGGGGGTGGGTTTCAGAAAGGCTTGGGCTTAAAGTAAGGAAGCTGTCCCAGAGTGAAAGGAGCTGCCTCAAGTGGTAGTGAGCTCCCTGTCACTAGAAAATAATCATAATAATCCCAGCCTTTATCTGGAAGTGCTTTGCAGAGCTAACAAGCATGACGGAGGGCTCGCTGCTGCTGTTGTCAATCAGAGCATCCTTAGTGAATTTATAAGTGGTTTTCCTTACCACAATTTGCTCCCATCCTGTCACTTCCTCCCTGAAGGCCCCAGGGGACCCAGGGCCTGTTCCGGAGCTGTTCAGTTCATCCCTCTGGGAAGTCGAGGGTAGAGCCTGGGATCTGGAGAGACTGCCAGTGGCTGACCCTACCACCCACCCCCCACTGTGCCTCCGCAGAGTTCTGTTTAAGAATATTATAAGCCCAGGCAATGAGGGAGGAGGAGAGAATAACAAAGCTGAGTTGACTTTAATTAAAATGAAGGGTGTTTGCACCTCCCTCCCTCTGGTACCTCCCCACCCGCCTTCTGGGCACCACCCAAGGTCCCAAAGGAATGTCGCCATGGTGGGATACATGGCTGCTATCACTGCCCAGGGAGAGATGGGACTATCAGTGACGTCCTATACGGTCCCAGGAAAGCTTCCCAAGTGGTGACTGGAGTAACAACCGTTTGCAAGCCAGATGGTGTCAGGGACAAAGCCAAATCAGGTTTATGATTTGAAGGAAGCTGCGCCAGAGTGGGTGTGGGGAAGGGTTGCTGGCCTCATCAGCTGAGAACCCCAGCAGCTACTGCAAAAGTCCAGGTGTGAGGTGATAGATGGTCTGCACCAGGGTGGTAGCAGCATCAGAGAATAGAAGAGATGTTACAAAGGTAAAATTGACAAAGCCTTGGCAACTGACTGGGTATGTTTCTATCATTGTGACCATTTTACAGATGAGGAGACTGGAACACAGAGAAATTGAGTGGTTTCCCTCAAATCACAGCTGCCAACAAATATCTGAGGTGAGATGCACACTTAAGTCTTCCTGACTCCAGGTCTCAAGCTCTGTGTGCTGATCCTGCTAGCAGCCCAGTTTGGTCATAATGTAGAGCTCTTAAAGGGAAAGGAGAAGATTCATTGGACTCCATGGTTTCTCCCAGTTCTAAATCTAGGATTCTCTGACCTACCGACCAGGTTCCTACAAGCAGAGGCTTTAGGAGCTCAGATTCACCACCAGCCCAGGATGGAACATCAGAGGTGGATGTTAGTGAAGGCAGGACCGTCGCACAGATTGAACAATGGCTTAAAGACTTGGCAGGCATTGTGGAAAGGAGCCCTACACTGGACACTAATCCTTATTCTTCCATTGACTTGCTACTATATGGCCTTGGGAAGTCAGCCTGCTTCTGGGTCTCAGTTTCCTCCGATGAAAAATAGGAACAATGATCTTTTCTTGGCCCTTCCTTGAAGTTATGGTCAAGAAAGTGCTTTGAAAATTGAGTAGTTTATGGGGCAGCAAGGTGGCACAGTGGATAAAGCACTGGCTCTGGATTCAGGAGGTCCTGAGCTCAAATCCAGCTTCAGACACTTAACACTTACTAGCTGTGTAACCCTGGGCAAGTCACTTGACCCTCATTGCCCTGGAAAAACAAAAAGAAAATTGGGTAGTTTCTATTAGTGCTATAATATTGGGAGAAGGAGTGTGGAAGATCATTTGGGATCAGTGCTTTGAGGGCCTTGAATGCCAGGAAAAGGAGTTTGACCCTCATGCTGTGGAAAATGGAAATCACAAGCAGAATGTCCTAGGGTTCCCTAGAGATGCCTTCCACTTCAGCCCATCCTGTTTCAGTCAAATTCAGTGTCAGCTGGAAGCCCCCTGCCCCTCCCACTGCATGACCTACCCTGGATCAGGCCCTGGGAAGCCTCCAGTGCCAAGTCAGCTCCTCAGGGACAGAACCTGTCTCGATATCTCCACCTGAGGCTTAAGCAGTTAAGCTTCTGCCTTGAACCAACAAATCCCTCCTAATAAGGGAGATCAACCCTTCAATAATGGCAATCAGCTGCCCCAGAGACCCTGCAGGCCCCTGCACTTGGGCAGACAGGCGGGAGCCAGACAACTGACATGGCCGGCTCTGCTCCTGCTGGACAGCGGCACATCCCCTCCATCACCAGCCGCTTCGAGGACTCACCACGGCCAAGCACCAGAAAGTCAAACAGGAGAGATGGTGGCCCAGAGTGGCTCACTATCCGATGCTGCTAGTTATTGACAAATCAATTTCTTCTGGGGGTGAGGGGGGCTCAGTTTCCTCATCTGTAAATGAGGGAAGAGGGAGGCCTCTAAGGGCCCTCCCAGCTCTGATATCCCCTGTTCTAAGGCCCCTTCCAGCTCTGACCTTCCCTGTTCTAAGGCCCCTCCCAGAGTTGACATTCTCTCTTCTATATTCTAAGTCCCGTCAGAAGATGACATTCCATGTTCCAAGGTCCCTCACCTTCTGGTAACTCAGCCTGATCTTAAGGGCCCTTTCTCCCCTTTCCAATCCTTATTCCCTGCTCTTTCTACCCAAGAGTGCTCGACTGCTTCAATGTCCACAGAGGAAAAATCTGATAAGGAACTAAATGTGTATGTATAGTTGAGATCATATTATTTGCTTTCTCAATGGGTGGGGGCAGGACTAGAGGGAAAGAATTCGAAACTCAAAAATATCAAAAATAAATAAATAAGTGGTGATTTTCTAAAAATAGGACCAAATGTGTCTCACCTGCAGGGGGTCTGAGCAAACAAGGAGGAACTGGGTGAGGCTAGTCCTCAACCTCCAGGAATGGATCGGTATTGATGGCCTTTCAGGAAGCATCATAGACAGGGGGCAGATATTTGGGGAAATCAAAGAAGCCTTGGGACCACCTTCTCCATCTACACAGAGGGTAATGAGTTCCTAGATTCTTAGATGGGCTAAATGTGGTTCAGTAGATAATGTATTAGACTTGGAGTCAGGAAGAGCTGGGTTCAAATCCCACCTCAGCATTTACTAGTTGTGTGACTATGGCCAGGTCATTCTAACTTCCTGTGCCTCAGTTTCCTCATATGTAAAAAGGGCACAATCATAGTACCTACCTCACAGAGGTGTTTTGAAAGCCAAATGAAATGAAATTGGTAGCAGCCCATAGGTGGTGTGGGGCATGAGCAGATTGGCAAAACTGAGAGCCATTGAGAAATCTTAGTTATCATTAGCATCCCAGAGCCTTGGAAATATAATCATGAAAATAAATAAATGATATATTTATAAAATCATCAAACCTTAGACTCTTCAGATCACAGATTGTTTTTAAAAATCATTGATTCAGAATTGTGGAAGGAATCTTAGAGGTCATTAGGTCCAAGTCTCTCTTTCCACAGATGGAGAAACTGAGGAGCAGAAAAGTTAATGATTTACCCAAGGTTACACAGTTATCCAGGTTTCCTGACTCACTGTGCAGCCTAGTGACTCCTGGGTTGGGGGGATGAGGGAGAGCCCCTCTGAGCCCACACTTGTATCCTGTCACCAAAGGTCCTCTTTAGCTTGAAGGTATATGTCCCCAGTTTAGAGCCTATGACCACTTGAGATGGGTGGGGTTGGCCATGGAGAAGCCAGAGCCTTGCCACCAACACCTGAGGTCTGTAGGCTCCCGTGGACCAGCCACACATCCACCCAGGGATGCCTGTGCTCTCTCTCCCTCACACATCATTGCTCATGGTGGGGCCAGGCCCAACCAGGCCCATGTGCAATGAATTAGGGCCCGAGTGAGCATCCCAGTTCCGGAGGGGAAGACGTGCTGCTGATGGGACTGTCTCTCCCTGGCACTGAGCTGTCAGTTTTCCAGGCACGGCTCAGCCCGGGATCCTGGGGTTTGTTTTCTCCCCTCCTCCTAATGCAGCTAAAGCTTTGTTGAGAGGATCGGGTGACTGCTAATCATTGCAAGGAGAGGCTGCTCTGCAATCTGATTAACCCTTCCTGCGATGGAATCAGGGGAGGGAGGGGGGAAGGCCCCAGAGCTGCAGGAGCCAAGCCTTCCCCATCAAACCAACTTCAGGCACTCACCGTGCCCAGTGTCCTGGCGGTCACAGAGAGGAGGGGAGTCCAGCTCAGACCGGGCATGGGTCCTGTCCTCGTGGAGTGCCCAGTGTAGGAGAGTACGAACACAGACAACTGCAGTTCAGAATAATTCCTGACAAAGAATAAGAAAAGCTCAGGCAAAGTACTCCCTGATGTCCAAGGAGGGTGGTCATCATTGACCAAGGGAATTGGAGAAGGCTTTCTGAAGTCCACAGATGGAGGGGAAGGAGGACATTCTAGGCATGGGGAGCAGTGAGAAAGAAGGCAGAGAGGACAGGGAGCATGGGGAAGGGAAGGAGGGGCAAAGAGCCATTCCACTTGGCTGAAGTACAGAGGACATGGAGGAGTATCACATGAGAGAAAATGGGAAAGAAGAATGGAACCTCAGATGGGAGACGACCTGACTAAGAGGTAATAGGAAGCCATGGAAGGTTTTTGAGCAGAGGAGCAACATGACCAGACCTGTACCTAAGGGAGATCATTCTTGCCTTATGTGAAAACTAGACTAAAGATAGGAGGCCTGTCAAGAAGCTATTGCAATAACTCAGGTAAGCAACATGCAGACCTTCAGGCTACTTGAGGGCAGGGAGTATTGTCTTTGTATCATCAGGGCTTAGCCCAAATGCTTAGCCCTGAGAAGATGCTTCAACAATGATCACTGATTGTCCTTTCATGGTGGCTACAGGCATAGGAGAGACTGTACAGGGTGGGTGGGGCTTAGTCATCCGTTGGAAGAGACATGGGAAAAGATGAGTGAAGGGCACCCTTAGAGTCCAATCTCTGATACAAGATTCTCATCCCGATGAAGAGGAGCCATATCCCCTTTGCCCTGTCTCTCCACCTTGGCATCTTCCCTGCATCAATCAAGTCCTCAGTCTATGAGCTTGTGGGGCACCCAGTCCTCAACCCACCTTCATTAAGATAGAGACAAGACAAGTCAGGCCATTTATGAAGCACCTACTATGCGCCAGGCACTGTGCTAAATGCTGAGGAAACAAAATAAGGAAAAAAACAAACAGTCCCTGCCCTCAAGTAGCTTGCAATCTAATGAGGGATATGACTTTTCAGCAACTATGTACAAACAATATAATAGACAAGATAAATTTGGGGTGGAGAAGGGTGCCCCAGACCCTGCCTTCACATTGCTCCCGGCCTATGGGGGAGGTGAGACCCTCACATAGGAAGCAGTAGGCAAAGCTATGAGTGCTGAATCAAGCACTGAATCTGTCCCTGGTTCTCCAGGAAGTCCAGACAATTGGGAGGTCAGTGAGAGGTGCTTTGTGCCTGTGTGGCCTTGAGTGACTCACCTAATCTCCCCAACCCCTCCGCTTCCTCTTTCTCCTGTGTCTCAGCACCACCAAGGAGCATATGGGAAGAGCCATTCAAATTCTCAACAGGTGTATAGGGTGAATCTGGATATCTCCTGTAGAGAATGCACTTCGTACCTCTGAAAGCTTCTTCAGGGACAGAAACAAGATGGCGGAGTGAAGCCAGAATGGTGCTGAAATCCTCATCGAATTCTGTACTTTTCAAAGTGATGTCCTGGTGAGCTTGGTTTTGTAAGCAGAGGTAGATGGATGAGTCACAGGGCACGTACCGTGCCATTTGTTGGGGAAACGCGTGAAGACAAATTCTATTTCATCCCACAGTGAGCTTCTCTATGGATGAGAAGGGAGAGAAAGAAGCTTGAAGTGGTCTCCGTCTGCAAAAGGAAAAGGAAAAAAAAAGAAAGAAAAAGAAAGTGAAGGCAGAGAGATCATCGAGTAACTAATTGAAAAAAGACAAGCATGGGGTTTCAACCCAGCTGGCCGCAGGGGAGATGCACTGCTAGGCTGTAATCTAGGTCTGTCATCTTCTCCCTTTCAGCCTTTGCCAAACCACTCAGCCTGAGCTCCAACTTGCTGGGCATTACGTCAACAGCAGGCAGTGGAAGGGTTTCCCAAGTTGAACCCTGCAGGAGCTGATCAATCGATCCTCCAAGGGCCTTTGATACCAGGTTGGCCTGAAGCCCAGAACCAAAGCTGAAGCCTGAGGAATTCTGACACAAAGATCAAATCTGGAGTGTGTTAAAAAGAAATATTTTGCTCCAGCCTTAATGGACACTGGAGGGAAAGGGAGAAGGGGATCCTGCCTCGGACAGTTGCTGGGTGACCTTGCACTCCCTGTACTTCAGTCTCCTCATTTGCAATTTGTGGATGGATCTCAGAATCTCAGTCAGAAGGGACCTCAGAGGTGAAAGCATTCCTGAAGGCAAATGCCACACTCTGACAAGCAATCTCCAAGCCTTTGCTTTAAGACACACCAAGGGGGAAGCAACTGACCTCCTAGGGAACCAACCAGACCTGCCCAGGAGTAGTTTTTTGGTTTTTTGTTTTGTTTTGTTTTTTGTTTTTTGCAGGGCAATGAGGGTTAAGTGACTTGCCCAGGGTCACACAGCTAGTAAGCATCAAGTGTGTGAGATCACATTTGAACTCAGGTCCTCCTGAATCCAAGGCCAGTGCTTTATCAACTGTGCCACCTAGTTGCCACCAGGAGTAGTTTTAATCATTATGAAATGAGTTCGTTCATCAAACCTAAATCTGTCCCTTTCCTATGTCCCTCCCCGCCCCCCATTTTTCCCAGTTCTACTCCCAGATCGATAGAGGGGAAGCAAGCTGAGGGCAAGCCCCCAGGCACAAAATCCTCCCAGTCTCTGCCCCCCCCACCCCCCCACCCCACCCCCCACCCCCGTGTCAGACAGAGGACTGGTCTGCGCTTGTGGCAACAGACTAAATGCACTTGTCTAATCCCCGGGGTTACCAGATAACAAAGGGCAGTGCAGGCATTCAAACTCTATCCAACTATGAGCAGCTAAATATCAAGGGAAAAGACAGATAGGAAGTGGCCCCTGCCACGAGAAGCTCATAATTGTGTTAGGTACAGAAAACAGTGAAGCCAGCGTGACGGCAGCTGTCCATACACAATATTCCATCTGCCCTTCATTTGGGGAAGATGGCACCTCTCTCCCTCAACCTTTTAGAACCCCTGGCTTCCCTCCAAGCACAGTTTAGGGGCCACCTCCCATGTGAGGTTTTTCCTGACCCCCTAATTTTTCATTCTCTCTCCCTTTTGAAGTCAGTTTCCATAACTTGGCATCTATTTTCAATTTACTTACTTTGTGTATTTCATCGATTGGGACTGGACTTGTAATTTCATTGGTACTCAGAATTCCAAAGGTGAGTCCCTCTTCCCATGCAAGTGGGCACCTTCTCCCAAAGAAAAGTGGGCTGCTTCAGAAGTCACTGGGCTCCTCTTGCCTGGAGGTCTTGAGGCAGACTCTAAATGAGCCCTTGTCAGGTTTAATGTAGATGAAAGGCTCTCTGTCCAAGCCCAGAGTGGTGTAGGTGGCTGTGAAGATCCTGTCTAAATCTGAATCTGCTCCTCTAGGACTCCCTACCCTTTCTCAAAGCTCAGAATCTGAGATTCAGAGAGAAATCAGGAGCCTACCTGTACTTGAGTTGGAAACCTGCTCCACCCTGTGCTAACATCCTTAACAAGGGGCCATCCAGCTTCCTCTGGAAGACCTCCAGTGAGGAGGCACCCGCCACCTCTCCAATCAACTCATTATACTCTTGGGTAGTGCTGATTGTTAGAGTTAGAGATGTTGTATTTATCTTTATTAAATTTGGCTTTATTAGATTTGGTCTATTGTCTGAGTTTGGGGTTTTGGGGTCCTGACTGTCATCCAACATATTATATATCTCTCCTGGTTTTCTGTTCCATGCAAATTTAATAAGCATTCCTTGGTTTTTGAAAAAATGAACAGAAAGGGACCAAGGGCAGAGCCCTGGGGAACTTGGCTAGAGACCTACCTCCAAGTTGATACTGTGAGCAGAAACATTTCTTTTTTGTCTTTCTTTGTATTTCCAGAATTTATCAATGTTCTAGGCACATAGTAGGTGCTTAATAAATGCTTGCTGACTTGGCATGAATGATCATTCTTTAGGTTCAATCTCTCTACCTGTCCCCAGTCCACCTGCCTGTCCGGTCATGTCTTCCATCTCTCTCCCCCTCAGCCACCTAGAGACCACCTGAGATTATGTTGAAAATCTTCCTGACTTGCGGTCTTCTGTGTCCCTAGCATTCCCCTAATCTACCAGTCAGAAAAAGAAATTAAGGTGGTAGAATGCCTGTTCCTAGAAGAACCCATCCTGGCTCTTTGTGATCACCTCTTTCCTGCCGAAATGTTCCCAAATAGTTTCTTTAATCAAGTGTAATCTGTAGCCTACAACCACAACCACAGCCACATATTAAATACTGGGTCTAATCATGGGCATGCCCCCTCCAAATCATAACACATCAGCCCATTTTGCCCCCACCCAGTTTCCTCCTGAGAATCTCAGGTTATAGCTTAAAATATAGTTCTTAAAGTCCCCACGGATGATACTAAGAGGATTCCCAAATCCCATACAAGCACTCAAGGTAATAAGATACATTGGGGACAAGAAGGCCTTTATTTCACTTCATAGAAAATATAGAAAGCACATATAGCATTCAGAGTAGGCCATAAGTAATCCATCCATATAGTTCTCCTCACTCTCGAATAAGAAGGATCTAGTGAATCTCACCTTCCCTCTCAGGACTTTATGGATCATCTTGCACTCTGTGATTTAGACTCCATTTGGAAGCTAAACAAGTTTGGGGCTATTAGAGGAACCCCTCCCCTCAACAGTCTGGTGGGCAGGAACTTGGGGTTCAGGAATGGCCCCTTTCTGTAGACATAAAGGGGGGCCATATGATTCCCTCCTCACCTGGGGCCATACAGGTAAGCATCATGGCCAGGACTTCTCACAATGACCTCTACAAGGACACATGTGACCAAGACGCTCCTCTGCCCCAGGATCACCCTTGGTCTCTCCTGCAAGTCGGTCAGACTCAGGTCTACTCTTATGTCCATGACATCTGAGCCAGATCTAGGGGAACATGGGCCACACCACAGCTTGAGCCCTTTAATCCTACCATCTTCAGGGAGTCTCCGCCTCTTTCCCCCGCCCCAGGTAGCTCTTCCAAGGGATCAGGATCAATCACTTACAAAGACATTCACACATTTCCCTAGGAACTGAATTCAGGCTGATTGACCTGGAGATTGTGGGCCACCAGCCATGCCAGGATACCAAGGGGGTCTGTGTCACAGAAAAAGCTTAAGGGCCCCTGAACTCGATGGCCTGCTCTTGATCTGTGACCCGTGGTTATCACTGCTGTACACCTGAGAAAACTCAGTCTCGGAGGAATGAAGTGATTTCCCAAGTCACCCATCTATTCAGCACCAGAAGGAGGATTCGGACCCGGGTCACCCCGCTCCTTTGTACTTTCTGACAGGCCTCAGGCCTGCCAGACGCACAGCTCTCCTCCAAACACCCTCAGTAGAATACAGGGACTGGAGTGAATTAGGGCTCCCCGACTTACCCTGCCCCCTCCCCGCTCATTCACTTTCAGCCCTCCCCATCTCCTTCCCTGAAGTCATGGCTCGTGCTCCCAGCCCAGCCAGGCCTGCGGACTCATCCCCTGCTAATCAGTGGCATCCCGCCTTCAAAGTCCTTAGACTTGATTACCCACCGCAGAATGACAGGCTCTGAGCTGAAAGGAACAAGACTTCTGCGGACCAGAAACAATGTTTTCCCCATTGCTGCCCGCCTTCGACCTGCTCCCATTTCAGAGTTAACACTTGCCTCTCCAAACATCTCTGTCCCAGCATCCCTGCTCAGGAGCCTCTGAATTCCGCACTGATTCACGGGCCCTGTCAGGGCATAGAAGGGGCCCCACCAGCCTCTCTTTGTCATACATGCTTAGGATGATGAGTTAGTGCTAGAAGTACAAAGAAGGAACCTCAGAGACCATCCAGTACAACCCAGGCGAGAGCAAGAATCCCTCCCGCGGCCTCCTGGATAAGGGGCTAGTGCTTGAAGACCTCCCAGGAGGGGGAGGCCATCCTTCTGTTCAATAGCACACCATGAAGAGATGTGTCCTGCCCCTTCTCCCCATTGTGTCTTGTTCAGCTTTCTGGGACCAAGCAGAACAAGGCTAAGCCTTCTTCCAATTGGAGCCTTCTCTTCTTCAGGGTTCCTTCCCTTTTGCAGTACCTTCTACTCTTTGGGGGGGGTGGTGAGGATGGAGAGAAATGAGAAGTGGTTGGCCTGGGTGCCCTCCTTAAATGGAGGGGCTGGGAAAAGCCACAGGGGTAGAGGCTCAAGCCCCATTTCACCCCTACTTGGAACCCCCCAAAGCATGACATTCCAAAGTGGAGTTGGATACCTGATTTGTGGCCTCTTAAACTTATGGTGTTGTTTTGGAATATAAAAAAATATTTTGACAGGAATTTGATAAAAAACCTTCAGTGCTTGAGTAGAATGAAAAAAAAAACACTTGAAAGCTTCTACAATAAAACATCTGACTTCAAAAGCAATTTACTCATTAAGATTTGCATTTTTTCAAAATATGCAAAATAAA
The DNA here is from genome assembly GCF_019393635.1 of Dromiciops gliroides. NCBI lineage: Eukaryota > Metazoa > Chordata > Mammalia > Microbiotheria > Microbiotheriidae > Dromiciops > Dromiciops gliroides. The sequence continues at coordinate 30,371,353 of NC_057864.1, forward strand.
TTAACTATGTATTATTCATCATTCTCTGTTTCAGATACATTCCCAAATAAAACTTTAGGTCATTTAAATGAATGAATGAATGAACAAATAAATAAATAAATGGATGAATTAGTTCATTAATAAATAAATAAATGAGCAGATGGACATGTAAATAAATGAATGAATAAATAAATAGGTGAATGGATGAATAAATAAATTAATGAATGAATGAATAACTAAATGAGTGAATGAATGAATGGATAAACAAATAAATAAATAGATAGATGGGTAGAAGAGTTCATAAATAAATAAATAAGTGGGAGGCAGCTAGGTGGCATAGTGCATAAAGCACTGGCCCTGGATTCAGGAGGGCCTGAGTTCAAATCCAGCCTCACACACTTGACACTTACTAGCTGTGTGACCCTGGGCAAGTCACTTAACCCTCATTGCTCCACAAAGATAGATAGATAGATGGATAGATGGATAGATGGATGGATGAATAAATAAACAAACAGACAGACAGACAGATAGATAGATAGATAGATAGATAGATAGATAGATAGATAGATAGATAGATAGATAGATAGATGGATGGATGAATAAATAAACAAACAGAGAGATAGATAGATAGATAGATAGATAGATAGATAGATAGATGGATAGATGGATGGATGGATGGATGAATAAATAAACAAACAGAGAGATAGATAGATACATGAATGAATGAATAAATGAATAAGTGAATGAATAAATAAATGAGTGGATAGATAAATGAGTGGGTGAATGAATAAATAACTAAATGAGCAGATGGACATAAATAAATGATTAAATAAACAGATGGATGAATAAGTAAATAAATAGATGAATGGATGAATGAATGAATAGATGGGTGGATGAGTGCATAAATAAATAAGTAGATAGATGAACAAGTGAATGAATAAATAAGTAAATAGATGGATGAATGAATTAGTTAATAAGTAGATATATATTCACTCTCAAAAAAACCCCAACAAAACAAAGGTTTCCACAATCCATCCCTGATCTACCTTCCTCATGTGAGCTCATATCTCTTTCCTTCCTCCAAAATTAAACGCCAGCCATATTGGAGTCTTCATTGGAAATCTTCCACCAAAGGCAAGATGCTCATTTGTTGGATAGATTCACCAAGTGAGATAGTAAAGAAGAGAAGAGGGTTCAGGACAGGTACTCAAGATGAAGATCCAGCTACGAAAACCAAGAGAATTCTCTCTCTCTCTCTCTCTCTCTCTCTCTCTCTCTCTCTCTCTCTCTCTCTCTCTCTCTCACACACACACACACACACACACACACACACACACACACACACAACTCTAGAAGAGAAAATATCCTAGAAAAGAGACTAATCCATGGTCTCAAAGGCTGCAGAGATCAAGGATGAGGATAAAGATAGGGCCATCACATTGGTCAGTTACAAGATCATTGGTAACTTTGGAGAGAGCAGTTTCAGTCAAATGCTGAGCTCAGAAGGCAAATTGCAGAGCGTCTACAATCAAATGAAAGTGGAAGAACCCATTGTAGATTCCTTCCCAAGGACTGTAGCTGAGAAGGAGAGAGAATGATAGCTTGTAACTTCCTGAAACCAGGGAGAGTTTGTGTTTCATCTTTACACCCAGAGCACCAAGCACAAGGAACTACTCATGGTAAGTGCCTAATAAAGGCTTTCTTGAATGAAATTAAGTTGATTTGAATGGAAAATAAGCTTAAGCTCTGTCATCCTATTGTGTGTGTGTGTGTGTGTGTGTGTGAGGCAATTGGGATTAAGTGACTTGCCCATGGTCACACAGCCAGTAAGTGTTGTGTCTGAGGCCAGATTTGAACTCAGGTACTCCTGACTCTAGGGCCAGTGCTCTATCCACTGTGCCACCTAGCTGCCCTCTGTCATCCTATTTATAAACTGCTTTCATGCGTGTATTTCTACTGTAAGGTTGAAATATGATGATGACTGAATACACATTTTTTAATTTTTAGAATACAGCAATGTCTTAGAAACTTGCTACAAAAAAGTCCTATCAATTAGTTTTTCAACAAGCACTTTTTGAACTCCTGTTGTGTGTGTTACACTGTGCCAGGCAATAAAGATACAGAGACAAAAGCAAGACAAAAAACAAGCCTTGTCCTCAAGAAGCTTGCATTCTGTGAAGGGGTTGGGGATGGGGAGGAGAAATAACTCCTAGGCAGAAAAGTCAATACAAGATCATTTCAGAGGAGGAGAGGGTGCTGACCATAGAGTGGGGTCTGTGTGGGAGTGTGGAAGGTGGGGGGAGTGTCCTGCTACAAGCTCCTGAATCACCTACTGAAAACTCAATGAAACCTCAGCCAATAGAAAACTGAAAGACAAAAACAAGCAGGATTAGGAAAAGCTTAACTGGTCCAGGGCAGGAGGAGGGGAGGCCCTCTAGTCTAATTCCCTTATTTTGCAGATGAGGAAATGGTTTCTCAGAGAAAGGGTGTGATTTGTTTTTGTTTTTTGTTTTTGTTTTTTTGGTGAGTCAATTGGGGTTAAGTGACTTGCCCAGGGTCACACAGCTAGTAAGTGTCAAGTGTCTGAGGCTGGATTTGAACTCAGGTCCTCCGGAATCCAGGACCAGTGCTCTATCCACTGCGCCACCTAGCTGCCCCGAAAGGGTGTGATTTGATCAAGAGCACCTAGATTAGTAAGAGACAGAGACAGGATTCAAACCCAGATCCTGTGTCTCCCAGCCTCCTCTGCCTCTCTGCCTCTGCAGTGAAAAATCTTGACAAAATAACCCAACTTTTCCCAAGTGACATGGAAACCTTCACCAATGTCCTCTACCAATGACCATCAGCCTGAGCTCTCAAAGCCTCCATGGAGAACAGTAGCTCTGGTTGTCTTACTGAGCTCTTCAGGCTTGGAATATGAACTGAAAGCCTATCCCTGAGGACAAGCCAACCTCAGCTCTGAAGGGCTCCTTCCCAGAGATTGGTTACAACACACTAGCTCCTAAGGTTTGGAGGAAAGAAATAGATCTTCACTGGTAGAGAGGAGACTCACACTAAGCAAGTCACAAATATAGAAGCATCATGTCCATGACTGGGATGGGATAGGACCGCTATCCTCTGCCTTGGTCAGACAGCACCTGGAGGGTAGTATCCAGCTCCAGATGGGCCCTATCTTTTTTGGGGGGAAGGGGCAATGAGGAATGAGAGTTAAGTGACTTGCCCAGGGTCACACAGCTAGTAAGCATCAAGTGTCTGAGGTTGGATTTGAACTCAGGTCCTCTTGAATCCAGGCCTGTGCTTTATCCACTGTGCCACCTAGCTGCAGGATGTTCCTAAGAAGGGGAGCGTACAAAGGCTAAGATGTGATTCAAAGCAACCAACATTTTTGAAGTGGCTTCTATGGGACAAGCACTGTGCTGGGTGGAGACTGGTGAAGGGTCCAGAGACCACGCCATACCATATGATGATCCAATGAAGAAACAGGGATATTGTGTCAAGAGAAGACTTGGGATGGGGGAGAGGATTTCAGCAATTATAGTATGTACATGTAATATATCTATATCTATATATCTATCTATATATATATGCATATATATATAATACATAGCACATACCTACATAAGCCAAGAAACATTTATTATGCATTATTATTATTTAGTATTTAGTATGTACGAGGCACTGTGCCAAAGCAAGGCAACACCCTGGTCCCTAGTCCTAGAGGCTCACCTCTATGACTAGCTCACTATGAACCCAGGATTTCTGACTCTGAATAGAACTGTAGGCTGCAGCAGAGACCAACTAGGGTGTTGGACTTCCCATTTCTGCCAGCTAAGAAAAGAAGAGGGTCCGGGTCCTTTCCTGGGGGCCTGGGCCTTCCCTCCCCTAGATTTGTGTACAAGTCCTCAGGGCATAGGACAGGGGTTGTCAGGGGAGTGAAAGGCCTGTGAGAGATTGATGCCATTTAAGTAGACACGGAGTGAGGACAAGGGAAGTCAATATTTGTCCAGGCCAGTCAAAGAGCCCGGCCTTCCACCCAGGAATGCGGGGGAGGCCCAGCACTCGGCTGCTTGGGACTTTAACACACATATATTTGGAGACCAGAGCTGGATTGTTGGGGTTTTTTATTCCATCCCTCATTTATCCTCAGGGACAGAGAAAACAGGGGATTAACTCTCTGTCAGTGCAGTGCTTGTCATGGGGTGGAGAGACTGGGAGGGATGGAAAGCAGAATTCTAGAATATTGTTGGGGGAGGTCCCTTACAGATCGCTCTCTCCTTGTACAGAGAAAGAAACTGAGGCCCAAAGAAGACATGGGAATTGTTTAAGGTCACAAATGGAGAGAAGGAGGCAGAGCCACAGACTCTCAAAATACTCCCCTGCCCCGCTATACAACTAAGGTTCAGAACCTCTCCCATTTCCACTCCATGGTATGTTACAGTTTCCAAAGCACCTTCCTTACAAGACCCCCCTGAGGAAGGCATTGTTATCTCCATTTTCCAGAAGCAGAAAGTAAGAGAAGTAAAGTGACTCTTACAAGATAACACAGGGAATTTCTAACAAAATCAGAGTGAGATCTCAGGTCTCCTGCCTCCCAGTGCCCCTTCTACCCCCACCAATTACTATATGCACCAAGTATTGCTTCTTAGGGTATTTTCTTTAAAAACACACACAAGTGCAATCCCGGTGCCCATGGAATGTTAAATGACCCCAGGGAAGGTCAGCCTCCAAAATGTCAGGCTGATCCTTCACTGGGAACACATGGAAAAGCACCAAATGGAAAGGTGTGGAGGGCTGGGAAGTCATCCCACGGAGGGTGGACCCCCAGCAATGAGGGCACAGGGCCATCAAGGAGCCCACATATTGACATTTTCTTAAGTAAAAAAACAAAAAGCTAATGCTTGCTTTGCAAGAGCAAAACAGAAATTAATTAACTTTGCTATCTAATTATTGACACAAAATACTCAGCAAGAACAAGAGAAGAAAAACTTATTATGAATCAGTGAACTCTGACATTTAACAGATGTTTAGCCTGAAGAAGCAAAGGTTTGGAATAGGGAACAGAGATCACAACTGTCTTCAAGTATTAGAAAGCCTTTTTCAAAGAAAAATATTTCAGCCTTGCTTGGCTTGACCCCAGAGGGCCACTTAGGAGTAATGGATGAAAGTGGCAAAAAGGCAGATTTAAGTTTCGCTTTCTCAAGCACTTAGAATTATCCAAAGGTGCAATGAGCTCCCTCAAGAAGTAGTGAGTTCCCCATCCCTAGAAGTCTTTAGACAGAGGCTAGGAAATCATATATCTTAGACATTCGTAGAGGGGCATCTTGGCCATGTATTAATTGGACTTTGATCTCAAAGGTTTTATGATTCTATCAATATTTCTAGTGACAAGGAACTTAGTGCTTTGTTAAGAAGAAGCAGCCTCTACAATTTGGAGAAAGTTCTTCCTTATGATGAGTGGAAATCTATTTCCCTGAAAATTCCATCCTTTTCATGACTTGCTACTTTCTTAAGAAGAGGTATCGGGGCAGCTAGGTGGCGCAGTGGATAAAGCACCGGCCCTGGAGTCAGGAGTACCTGAGTTCAAATTCGGCCTCAGACACTTAACACTTACTAGCTGTGTGACCCTGGGCAAGTCACTTAACCCCAATTGCCTCACTAAAAAAAAAAAAAAAAAGAGAGGTATCATGGAAAGAGTACAATGTTGGCAGGATTGTAGAAAGATGAGCACCCTAATTGGTGGAGCTGATGAATTGACCCAACCATCTTGAAAAATGGTTTGAATTATGGGAAAAGAGTGACGAAAATGTTCATTCCCTGTGACACAGCAATCCCATTGCTAGGCATACACCCCAAGGAGGTCAAAGATAGAATGGTCCCATATAAAACAAAATATATATAACAGCACTTTTGTAGTAGCAAAAAACTGGAAAAAAGATAATTGGGGAATAGCTAAACAAATTACCATACATGAATAATAGAAAAACACTGCCTTAGAAAATGATGAATATGAAGAATTTGGAAGGACACAAGAAGATTTATATGAACTGACATAAAGTGCTATAAGCAAAACCAAGAAAACAACATAGAATGACTATAGCAATGAAAATGGAAAGAACATTAATTTTAATGACCAAGCCTGGCTCCAAAGCTGAACAAATGAACCTCTCTCACTCTTTGCAGATGGCTACACATGTGGAATGATATACGTACTTTCACATTTGTTGATTTGTTAGCTTTCCTGAGGGGCAGCTAGGTAATGAAGTAGAAAAAACACTGACCCCGGAGTCAGGAGGATCTGAGTTCAAATCTCACCTCAGATACTTATTAGCTGTGTAATCCTGGCAAGTCACTTAACCCCAATTGCCTTAAAACATCCAGTTTGGGGGGCAGCTAGATGGCGCAGTGGTTAAAGCACCGGCCCTGGATTCAGGAGGACCTGAGTTCAAATCCGGCCTCAGACACTTGACACTTACTAGCTGTGTGACCCTGGGCAAGTCACTTAACCCCCATTGCCTGCAAAAACAAAAACAAAAACAAAAACCATCCAGTTGTCCTGATGCATAACTTACCATTCCATCTCCATTTCCAGTTGTCCTGATGTATATCTTACCACTGGACTCAGATGGCTCTGGAGGAGAGAGTGAGGTAGGTGACCTTGCACAGTCCTCCCTCACTTAAATCCAAATCACTGCAAGTCATAACATCACCCTGATGTCATGGTCCTCTTTAAGAACAAAGTACAAAAAACAGGTTTTCCTGAACTGCTTTTTTCCTCTCTGTATTCTAAGGTATACCTATCTGAGGAGGAGAAAGGAGGAGCAATATGCTGGGAAATGGTGGTGATGTAAAAATAAAAGGTGGCAACAAACATCTTTTGAATGTAAAAGGAAGAGGGGTATGTTTGTTTAAATGGACTGGACTATATTGAATTGAACTGAATTGAAACTAGAGGTGGCCTTGGTTCTGAGAGAGATCCCCAGGCAGAAGACTCAGGGTTGAGCTGGAGGTTATAGGGATCAGAGGATATAGGCCTAGGGGGGATCATAGAGATCATTTATTCTAACCCCCCTCATTTTAAAGAAACTGATGCTGAGAGAGGAAAGGATTTTCTCAAGCTCATACAGAATTCAAAACTTGGATCCAGGACTCACGGGTTTTGTTGTTGGTGGTGGTGTTTTTCCTTTCTACAATGCATTGGAGTCCAGATGCCCAAGAAAAGGAGATATTGAATGTGAGGTCACTACTCCAACAGGATGAAGCTGAAAAATTATCATAATCCCTACTCAACTGTCCTCACAAGGTTGTTATATGGAACAGACTTTATAACCTCAATATAGTATAGAATATATTATATGTGTTTATGTATACATATATACATACACACACATACACATATATATACATATCCATATACATGTGTGTATAAAACCTCAAAATAGTATAGAAATGGGAGCTATGGTGAGCTGCCTATGCAGAAAGGAGGCAGTAAATCTTACCCCAAGGCAAAACAGATGAATATAGAACTAGCATGGGACGGAAGGTGGGGTGAATTGTGAGCAAAGTTAGAGCTATGAAAAGCAAAGCTAGAAATCGACTTCTACTGGTGATGATGAGACACTCAAGCAAACAGCAACAACAATCAAGAAAGAATATTGTTCTGCTCTGTGACTATTAAGTGGCAGCTAGAGAGTGCCAGTACACTGGCTGGGCCTGGAGTCAGGAAGTCTTGAGTTCAAATTCAGCCTCAAACACTTTCTAGCTATGTGACTCTGGAAAAGACTCTGTCAATTTCCTCAACTGTATGGGGATTATAACAGAATCTGCCTCTCAGGGTTGTTGTGAGAATTAAATGAGAAAATAATTATAAATCATTTAGCACATAGTAGGTGCTACATAAATTCTAGCTATTGTTGTTGTTAAATTATTATTACTAATCTCAGACCTAGGTCAGTCCCTGGATTTGTGATTACCACCCACAGAGCTGTCAGAGTCCATCCTCATCTTACCCTCCTTTTCAAGTGGTTCAGCACCTCTGGCTTCTGTCAATATCATGAATCATCCTGGAGATGAGTAATGCTTGTGTATGCCCCAGACTGAGCAATAGTCTCTAGTGAACCCATCCTATTCTCTCTTTTTAAAATTAAATTTGTTTTTATTTATTTTTGACATTCTTTTCCTTTTAAATATTGAGTTCCAGATTCTCTCCCTCTCACCCCTTCCCTACCCACTGAGAAGGCAAACAATATAATATCAATTATACACATGAAATCATACAAAACATATTTTCATATTAACCATATCACAAAACAAAGCAAAAAAGTGAAGAAATGGAGAAAAGCATACTTCAATTTGCACTCAGAGTCTAACAGTTCTCTCTTTGATGGGGGGGGGGGTAGCATTTTTTCATCATGAGTACTTTAGAATTGTTTTGAATCATTGTACTGAGCAGTGTAGACAAGTCTTTCAAAGTCAATCATCATTAGAACATTGCTATTACTGTGCACAATGATCTCCCAGTTCTTCTCACTTCACTTTGCATCAGTTCATATAGGTCTTGCCATGTTTCTCTGAAATCCATCTGCTCATCATTTCTCATAGCACAATAGTATTCCATAACTATCATATACCGTAACTTTTTTCAGCCATTCCCCAATTGATAAGCATCCCCTCTGTGATAAAATCATGGAATTTAGCAGATGCCCAGGGATCCCACCTGATTGATTTAGTATTGTTTGAGAAACTGACTAAGTACCTACTTGGAATAATTAGATATAGGCCACACCTGGCCTGCCCTAAGTGACGTATACTGCTAACATCAGCAGGGGAACCACTCTCAGCCGAGTAACTAGAAGGACCTCCCTTTTGGGGGAGGGAGAAAAAAGGTAGAAAAGAGATCGCGGAGGCTGGGAGCTCTCTTTCCTGTTGGTGAGCTTCCGAGAGCGGACTGGAGAGGGGCTGCACAGCTGTCTCCTATTGAAACTACCAACCCCAGGTGGTAAGTTAATAGAAATAAGGCCAGCTCTTCGAATTAGCTGAGCTGGAAGCATGTTTGGGGATTGTGTCAGTCTTTCCTAGAGCCAGGGAGCTTATCCGTTTTTCTCTTCCCCTATTCTCTTGTCCTTGGCTTTATTAATTTCACCTTTATTATATATTTTATTCCCATTAATAAAACCTGATTTGTTTGTGGAAAAGAGGCTGTTAATGGAAAAATAACTAAAAAAGGCAGTTTGGAAGGAAGGAAACTTTAGACCTAGAGGTCCCTCATTATTTTCTGAACCCCAATATTATGGTGAGCCACCCAATTAACTCTCCCCATATTAAATTTGGCCCTTGCACCTCAATTTCCATTTCTTTGCCACCACCAAAAATAGCTGTTATAAATATTTTTGTAAATATTAATCCTTTTTCTTTGATTTCTTTGGCATATAGATCTAGTAGTGGTATTACTAAGTGAAAGGGTATGCATAGTTTTATAGCCCTTTTTTATAGTTTCAAATTCTTCTCCAAAATGGGTGCACCAGTTCACAACTCCACCAATACTACATTAGTTTCCTTATCCCCTCCAGCATTTGTCATTTCAGATAAGTGTGAGGTAGTACCCCAGAGTTGTTTTTTGTTGTTGTTGTTGGGTTTTTTTTTTGGGGGGGGTTGCAAGCCAATGGGGGTTAAGTGACTTGCCCAGGGTCACACAGCTAGTAAGTGTCAAGTGTCTGAGGCCAGATTTGAACTCAGGTACTCCTGAATCCAGGGCTGGCGCTTTATCCACTGCGCCACCTAGCTGCCCCACCCCAGAGTTGTTTTAATTTGCATTTCTGTAATCAGTAGTGATTTAGAGCATTTTTTCATATAATTATAGATAGCTTTGATATCTTCTTCTGAAAACTTCCTGTTCATATCTTTTAACCATTTAGCAATTGGGGAATGACTCTTATTTTTAGAAATTTGACTCAGTTTTCCATATATCCGGAAAATGAAACCTTTATTAGAGAAATGCTATAAAATTTTTATTACTTCATTGTCTGTGGTATCTTTTAGCAAAATGTTGTTTCCCTGATTATCTCTTCAATTAGGTCTGCTTTTGCTTTGAGATCATGATTACTACCCCCACCTTTTTTATATCAGCTGAAGCTTAATAGAGTCTACTCCAGCCCTTTATTTACCATGTGTGTCTTTCTGTTTCAAGTGTCTTGTATGCAACATATTGTTGGATTCTGGTTTCTAATGCATTCAGCTATCTGCTTCTGTTTTATGGGTTAGCTCATCCCATTCACATTCACAGTTATTACTAATCTTATTCTCTCTTTCTCTCTTTCTCTCTCTCTCTCTCTCTCTCTCTCTCTCTCTCTCTCTCTCTCTCTCTCTCTGCCTCTCTCTTTCTCTCTGTGTCCTTTTCTCCCTCTCTCCCTCCCTCCTGTCCCTCCTTAAAAGTCTGCTTTGCTTCTAACCACTGCCCCCTTAATCTACCCTCACTTTTATCATTCCCTCATATTCTCTTCCCCTCCTATTTCCACATGGGACAAGATATATTTCTAAAACCAACTGAGGGTGTCTATATACTCTTCCCTCTGAACCAATTCTGATGAGAATGAGGTTCAAACATTGCTTAACCCCCTTTATTTTCCCCATTGTACTTCTTCCTTCACCTTTCTTCCAGTGCATTCCTCTTTCGCACCCCTACAATTTTTTGGAGATCATCTCAACATGAACTCATACCAGTGCCCTCTGTTAGACTCCTTCTGACTGCTCTAATATTGATAAAGTTCTTAGGAGTTACAGGTACCCTCTTCCCATGTAGGAATGTAAACAGTTTAACTTTATTGTGTTCCTTCTGATTACTCTTTCATGTTTACCTTTTCAGGATTCTCTGGAGTCTTCTGTTTTAATGTCAAGTTTTCTATGCAGCTCTGGTCTTTTCATCAAGAATATTTGATGGAGGTGGGGTGGGAAGGGAGGGAGGAAGAGAAGTTGGAACACAAAGTTTTAAAAATTGATGTCAATTTATTTTTATATGTAATTTGGAAAATAAAATTCTTAACAGGACAAAAAGAATACTTGAAAGTCCTCTATTTCATTAAATATCCATTTTCGAGGGGCGCAGTGGATAGAGCACCGGCCCTGGAGTCAGGAGTACCTGAGTTCAAATCCGGCCTCATACACTTAACACTTACTAGCTGTGTGACCCTGGGCAAGTCACTTAACCCCAATTGCCTCACTAAAAAAAAAAGGAAAAAAAGAAAAAAAAAGAAAACTGTAAATATCCATTTTCCCCTGAAGGATTATACTCAATTTTTCTGGGTGGTTATTCTTGGCTCTAATCCTAGCTCCTTTGCCTTACAGAATATCACTTTCCAAGCCCTCCACTCTTTTAAAGTAGAAGCTGCTAAATCTTGTATGATTCTGACTGTGGTACCATAATATTTGAATTGTTTCTTTTCAGCTACTTACAATATTTTCCCCTTGCCCAAGTAGCTCTGGAATTTGGCTATGATATTGCTGGGAGGTTTCATTTTGTGATCTCTTTCAGGAGATAATCAGTGGATTCTTTCAATGTCTGTTTTACCCTCTGAATCTAAGGTATTGGGGAAGTTTCTCTGAATAATTTCTTGAAATATGATATCTAGGCTCTTTTTTTATCATAGCTTTCAGGTCATTTAATAATTCTTAAATTCTCTCTCCTTGATCTAGTTTCCAGGTCAGTTGTTTCTCTGACAAGATAGTTCATATTTTCTTCTATTTTTTCCCATTCTTTCATTGTTTCTTGATGTCTCATGGAGTCATTTGCTTCCACCTGCCCAATTATAATTTTTAAGTAATTATTATCTTCAGTGAGTTTTTGTGCCTCTTTCTGCATTTAGCCAATTCTGCTTTTTAAGGAGTTCTTTGCTCAGTAAATTTTTGTGCCTCTTTTACCATTAGGCCAATTCTTTTTTTAAAGTGTTAATTTCTTTAGCATAGTTGTACCTCTTTTACCAAGCTGTTAATTCTCTTTTCATAACTTTCTTGTACCACTATTATTGGTTTTTTCCATTCTTCTAGGAATTCTTGTTGAGCATGTGTTCAACTAACATTTGTCTTTGAGGTTTTGCTTGTAGCTGTTTTCACATTGTTGCCTTCTTCTAAATTTATTTCTTGGTCTTCCCTGCCACCATAGTAGCTTTTGTTGCTTGTTAATTTCCCTAGCCTAGTTCTTGATTTTGAAATTTATATTAAAGTTGAGATAAGAATCCTATAAAAACCTACCAGACTTTACTGGTTTGGGAGAGGGTACCCATTTCTACCTGTGAGCTGAATTCTCTGCTCAACTGAGGAATGGCTCAGTGCCACCCTTCTCTAGATTAATTTCTAATATATGTCTAGGTCCTGTGCATAGGAGCCTTCAGAGTTAGCAAAGTTAGTTGAGTTCCTCAATTTATAGGTATGGAACCATCACTCTCCACCTCTATAAAATGAGAGTCCACATGCCTCCATTTTTTACCCTGATGCTATGTCTGGCGCTCTCTAACATGCTGATATGAGGCAGACCCTCAGATAATCACCTCATCAGAAATGCCCCATGAGCTTTCTCTGAATTACCAATATGCCATCCCCAGGCTCACTCTTCAGAGGAGGAGCTAATCACTACTGTAGGAGGGGAAGGTTTGTATAGTAGAAAGAGCCTTGAGCTTAAAGTCAAAAGACCTGAATTTGAATAATAGGTCTGCCATCTATCAACTGTTAGACCCAAAGAGAATCAGTTGCCTTCTCTGGGTGTTTCCTTATCTATAAAGTGAAGGGAAGAGTCCTTTCACTCCCAACTTCACAATGTTGCTGTGAGTGTGAGCCACTTTGTGATAGAGACACAGGAACTGTGGGAGCCACAGCGCGCACACACACACACACACACACACACACACACACGATGTCAGATTCCTAGAATTACTGGACCTCTGAATCTCAGAATTGGAGGGGATATCAGAAGCCATTTAGGGATAGGGACTAAAGAACACAAGCTCTAGACCTATAATTTCATTAGTATAAAGAGCTCCCAAGTGAAGAAACTCCCTCCACTAATGCAGGGAGGTCCATTCTCTGCAACTTTTACAGTCTTTAGGGAGGGTTAGAGAGCCAATAGGTGCCATAGTCAGGACTGGGAACCAGGGCTTCCTGGTGCTGGAGCTGGCTGGCTCTCTGTCCACTATGCCAGGTTGCCTTTCCTCTTATCCAATTACCATGAACTTCAATCAACAAGTCAATAAATATTTATTAAGTGCCTGCTACATGCCAGGCACTGTGCTGGAAATGCCAAAAGAGGCAAAAGACCGTCTCTGACCTCAAGAAATTCTCATCTAATGGGGGACACAGCAAACAAACAAATATATATAAACAAGCTATATACAGGATAAATAGGCAATGAATGAGAGGGCAGGCACCAGCAAGAAGAGGAGCTGGGAAAGGCTTCTTATAGAAAATGTAATTTGGGGTAGCTAGGTGGCGCAGTGGATAGAGCACCGGCCATGGATTCAGGAGGACCTGAGTTCAAATCCTGCCTCAGACACTTAACACTTACTAGTTGTGTGACTCTGGGCAAGTCACTTAACCCCAATTGCCTCACACACACACACACACACACACACACACACACACACACAAAAGAAAATGTAATTTTATTTGGGAATGAGGTTCCTCTACAACAGACACACCAAGTAGGAATCCACTCAGTTTTTCAAGACCAGGGAGAGGTTTTTCCCTAAAGCAGAATCTGATCATGACACTCCCCAGCTATGTAATTTGCACTGGCTCCCTATTTCATTTAAGATCAAATACAAAGTATTCAGTTTCATACCTGGAGTCTTTCACAATGTGATCCCACCTACCTGCCTAGGCAAACCACATTATACATTATTCCCTTTCTCACACTCCAGTAGAATGTATTCCTGTCCCCATTACTTCTGCCTCTTAGAATCTCCAGTTTCCTGCAAAGATGATTTCAAGGGGTACTTTCTAAAATCAAGGTTTCTTTACCCTTTTGTGTGTTCTAGACCCCTTTGACAGTCTGGTAATGTCACTGAACTCCCCCCATGCTAATATGTGGGGGGAGGGGTTTCCATCATAATTGAAGAGAATGTTAAATGTCAGAGAGAGGTTAAAGGTTATTGAAAATAGAGGTAAATGTTTTCCCATCTGTCTTAAGGCAGACTTAAGAAGGTTTAGCACTCCAAAGCCTCACACATGTAGCTCACAGAGATAGCAAGGCAAGCCAAATCTCTAGAGGGGAAATACAAAATATAGGGCAGTCAAGGAGAATGCTGGGAAAAAGTCAGGTGCACTGGGCCCCCAGGTGGAATTTGGATAGCTCTCTGGGGTCTCCAAGGAAATGGAGTCCCTTCTCACAAAGCAGTAATGTCTAGTGGGTTTTTATAGGATTCTTATCTGGATCTAACAAGACCAGGCACTGGGGGGAAGGGAGCAAGTAGCCAGACCTGGGGACAAGTGAGGATTCATGCTAGTGAAGAAGGAAAGACTTCTGGGAGATTAGAGACTAGCTGATATTCAAATTCTTTTACTACAGGGAAAAGAGGGTTGGGGGCTCTTACTGCTGGTATTCTCTGACAGAATGACTCCACTTCCTCTGGGGGCAGGGGTCTTAGTTTATAGGTTAGGGAAGCTTCTGTATCTCTTACATCACCCAAGTTTAGACCCCGTGAAATCTATCGCTAGACTCCTTCCATGGAAACCAGGTCAAGAAACTCTGTTCTAAATGCAGACTTTTCTGCCCCATGCACCCAGCAAAATCACCTTGTATTTGTAATACTCATGGGCTCTGCTGATAGAATGTAAGCTCCTTGAGGACAGGGACAGTTTCACTTTTCTGTTTGTATCTCTAGCACCTGGCACAATGCCTGGCCCATAGTAAGGACTTGGTAATGTTTTGATTGATTATAGCAATACAAGATTATTGAATATGTGTCCGTGGACACACAACAAAACCAACTCCACAAACACCTTTATTTACTTCTCCAAGGACAACCTGTGAATCATGTGTCCTTCTTTCTTGTCTTCTGGTCTCAAAGATATCAAGAAACTCAGACTAATATGAGTCAGTTCCTCCAGTCCAGAAGGACCAGAAACTAGGTTAAAGTTTATAGAAGATCAGGGGGCAGCTAGATGGTACAGTGGATAAAGTGCCAACCCTGGATTCAGGAGGACCTGAGTTCAAATCCAACCTCAGATACTTGGCACTTACTAGCTGTGCGACCCTGAGCAAGTCACTTAACCCCCATTGCCCCAATAAAATTTTTTTTAATTTAAATAAAATAAAATAAAGTTTATAGAAGATCTAAAAACTGGATAATTCTCAGCCCCCTCAGTCCTCTTTTCCACCACTTTGCCATGGCCACTGCACAGGACCTAGAGCCATTTTGTATTTTGCTTTGTTCTATGAAACCATAGAACATGGGATCCAAAGAACTCATTCCCAAATGGCTAGCCTCTTAGTACTGAGTGGCTCTAAAGTTATCCAGGCTGATCTCCAGAAAACAAACACAGGCTATTGCCTGGTCCCTAACCAAAGCCATTCCAGCATGATAGAGCTTGCATTCTTCAAGCAGAACCATGGAGAACCCAGCATCATCTTCCGACAACAGTGAGACATCAGAGTATGGCTTGGTGGAGGAAATACTAGTATTGATCACTATTAAATTTATCTTATTAGATTTGGCCGAATAATCTAACCAGTCAAGATGTTTTTTGATTCAGACTATAGTATTAAAAGGACATTTCTGGAAATGTCAACATAAAAAAGATACCATTTTTTTTGATGAGGTAATTGGGGTTAAGTGACTTGCCAAATCTGAGGCCAGATTTGAACTCCGGTCTTCCTGACTCCAGATGCCAATTTTTCAAGTGGGCTGACAACCCAGAGAGGGAATAACTAAAGATATGGCACAAGAGTTCAATGGCATATTACTACCACATGAAGAATTTAAAGAAGTATTAGAAGACTTACATGAACTGATGCAGAATGAAGTATATGGAATCAGGAAAACAGTTTACACAATGAATACAGCATTATAATTGGAAACTAGGAAAGAAATTGAAAGCTATATAATTATGAAGACCAAGTTTGGCTCAAGAATAGTTGAAAAAATATCACTTCTCTGCCTTTTTTTACAGAGATGAGTGACTATAGGTTTAAAATATTGCATAAATTTTTATACTTGGTAGTTGTTCTGGTTTTGCTGAACTGATCCCCCCCCTTTTTAAATATCTGTTCCAAAGGATGGCTCACTGAGTGAGGAAAGAGGGAGGTACATATTTGGAAATATGGATAACAGAAAATGAAAAGATATCTATAAAAAGAAAAAAGAAAAAGAAAAAAGAATGGGGATTGACCTGAAACCCATCATTCTTGAGTCCCATCTGGTGATGGTCACATGACATAAAACATCTGGCTGAAAAGTTAAAATCTTCATCTAGGTTCACTACTGGGTGATGTTCCCATCCAAGTACATGGTACCAATGCTTGGATATAAACAGTAGACTTGGAGAAGACAGAGATGGGAGGGGCCTCAGAAGGCAGCTAGCCCATCCTCCCCCAATGGCGGTCAAGTCAGTTTCAGCCTTGGCCAATGAAAAGCCCAGATGAGAATTCTCTCTTGGAGGCAGGTTGGCTGGTGGAGGGTCTCACCAACCACCCACAGCTGTGGGGCTACAGGCTTCCTTTGGGGAAGGGGCTTTATCTGTGCTTTCCACATTTCTTCTGGTTCGCCCAGGTCTCGGTTTGGAAAGAAGGGTTTTCCGCCCCAGATCTTATCTCTAAGCTGCTTCTCATTAGGGAGCGATTAGTGCTAATCCATTTGCATAAGCACACAGGGACTCATTGAACTGAAACTGTGGAGGGGGGG
This sequence comes from Dromiciops gliroides, assembly GCF_019393635.1. Taxonomy (NCBI): domain Eukaryota; kingdom Metazoa; phylum Chordata; class Mammalia; order Microbiotheria; family Microbiotheriidae; genus Dromiciops; species Dromiciops gliroides. The sequence continues at coordinate 30,388,215 of NC_057864.1, forward strand.
CCTGGCTGCCCTGCCCCCTAGAGCAACCCCTGAGCAACTCCAAAAACAGCTAGGCCTTGAAGATTCAACTCATCACAACTCCATTCAACAGGTTGGGCTCATTAAGAGGCTTGAAAAAAAAAGTTCTTGAGACAGGCTTCTCCTAAGAAACTCAAGTCCAAACTCTCTTGATCCAGGGTCTCCCATGGAGATGGAGGAGAATGGAGAAAGACCACATGTGGCTCCTGCCTTCAGAGACCTCCCGCAGACAGCTTTAAAGTCCTTCCCAGCCTGACTTTGGTGATGTCCACGATTCCCCTGTTGGAACTCTATGTTCCAAGCAAACCAGCCAACTTGTGACATCTCCATAATCAACATCTCACCTCCCACTTCCCAGCCTTAGCAGATGCTGTCCCATACACCTAGAAGGCTTAGATGTTCCTCTTAGAATCTCTAGTTCCCGTCAAGCTTTAGCTCTAGAACCTCCTCCTACATGAAATCTGCCTGCCCATCCACCCAGAATTTCACACTCTGCCCCCCCCCTAAAAAAAACCTTCATATTTACCTTTTTTTAAAGAAAATAACTTTTCATCAGCTAGGTGGCGCAGTGGATAGAGCACTGGCCCTGGATTCAGGAGGACCTGAGTTCAAATCTGGACTCAGACACTTGACACTTGCTAGCTGTGTGACCCTGGGCAAGTCACTTAAATCCCTTTGCCACACCAAAAAAAAAACAAAAAAACAGACAAACAAAAAAAAATCTTTTCTATGTATAAATTGCATCTTCTGCCCCCAGTAGTATGTAAGCTCCTTGAAGGAAGGGACTTTGACTATCTGCCTTCACTTCTGAACTCCTTCAAGAAGTCACCCTGACCATGCTCAGGTAGGAGGAAGCATTAGAGAAAAGTTCAAACCAAGCCAATGCTACCGTGGCCTTGTACATGGAAAACAAACAAGGGAGAGAGCAGAGAAATGGGGAGGGAGAAATAAGAGAAGGAGAAGGGCAATGGGAGGTCCACCAGGTCACTGGTGCACAGGTGGGTGAGAGGTGGTAGGTGTCTGAATACACCCTGATAATGTGGGTAACAGACACCTCATAAAAGGTATTGTAGAACATAGATTGCTATATAAATGTTAGCTCTTCTTGTCATTATCGTGTGTGACTATCATCATTGTGGCACCTGGAGCATGTGTCGAGGACCCTGGGATGTGGGCAAGGGTACCAGGCTGTAAAGCACCTATAAGGGGGTTTGCGAGGGCCCCCATGATGTGGACGATGGTGTAAGCTGGGCTGTGAAGGGTGTGAGGAGGATGCCACACACAGAAGATCAGAATCCTGGAGCTGGAAGCATTGAATTGAATCCAGAGCTAAACATGACCCCCAGCCTTGGTTTGAAGACTTCCAAGGACCAGAAGGTCACCACCTCCTGAGGTAGCCCCTCCCACTTTAGGAAAACCCTTGTTGTTAGGAAGCTGAAATGGACCTCCTAAGCTGTTTCCACCCATTCATTAGGCCTGACTCTGAGACCAAACAGAACCACTCTAATTTCTCCATGAACAACAACTGCTAGAGCTCTGATTTCAGAGGTATAGGGACCTCCCGGGTGAGGAGACTTTCCTTCCCAATGCTGCTTGTCCATCACTAGGCCTCACTGCTCTTCTGACCCATCTTCCTTATGGCGCTCTTAAAAGACTCAAAGGTGTCCATTCTGAATAACCATCCCACTCCCTTCACTTGATTCTCCGACAGCCCATCCTTAAGGCCTTTCACCATTCTGGTTGGAGTCCTCTAGCCCTCTCAGAAGTATCCAATATACTGTGTCCAGCTAGAATGTCCTGCTCTAGATACGGCCTGACCAGGGCAGAGTACAGAGGCCTTTGCATAGTCCTGGTAGCTGGTTCTCTCTTAATGCAGGCTAAGTGTTCATGAGCTTTCTCTCCATTCACCTGCCCATCACCCTGCTAACTCACCAGGAGCTTGTGGTCCACTCAAACCCCCAGATCTTTTCAAGGTAGAATGCTTCCTGACCATGTCTTCTCCTCCCTGTGCTTCATTAAGTTAATTTTTTGGAATCTAAGGATAAAACTTTATATGCCTTTATATCCCTTTGAAATTTCACTGGGCCTAATAATAATGTGATCATTTATAGGATATGAAAGTTTTCAGGGCAGCTAGGTGGCGCAGTGGATAGAGCACCAGCCCTGGATTCAGGAGGACCTGAGTTTAAATCCAGCCTCAGACATTTAATACTTACTAGCTGTGTGACCCTGGGCAAGTCACTTAACCCCAGTTGCCTCACCAAAAAGAAAGTTTCAGAGCACTTCACATTTATTCTCATGTGGATAGGGTGCCAGGGTTGGCGTCAGAAAGACCTGAGTTAGAATCTAGCCTGAGACACTTACTAGTTGTGTGGCCCTGGCCAAGTCACTTCACCCTGCGTGCCTCAGTTTCCTCATCTGTAAAATGAGCTAGAAAAGGAAATGACCAACTACTCCAGTATTTCTGCCAAGAAAACCCCAAATGGGGTCATGGAAAGTCAGGCACGACTGAAAAACAACTCAAAAGCTGAACAACCTGAGGGACAGGGTACAGGTAGTTTCAGCCCTGTTGTACAGAGAAGGAAAGCCAGGCTCAGGGAACTGGGGACAGCTAGTGAGTGTCAGAGGCCAGATTCCAACTCGGTCTTCTTGGCTTGGAGTCCCGTGTACAAGCCGCTGCCCCACCCTGTCTCTCAGGGGTCCTTGGCTGCACCCTGGGTGTCCTCGAATGTCCTTCCCCAAGCTCCCTTGCCTGGGGCTCCCCGGGATCTGGCGTCAGATGGAAGCCCCCCAGTTGCTCTGGCTGCCCCTGCCCTCCCCAGCACTCCCTGCTCTCGCCTCCTTCTCATATTCACTGTCCTGTTTTTGGAAAAGGCTCCACAGCATTAGATTACCTCCTGATAAGGGAGCTCCCCACAGCCTTCCCAGCCCCTTACAATGTCCCATCTGTTCCCCCTTAGAGCCCAATATCCCTGGAGTTGTACAAACCCGTAAATAAATAGACGGAGGCCTGGTATTATCACTTCCTTCCAACTGGTGTTTATCGCAAGTTTTCAAACAAGCTTCACAATTCTAAAATCATTTGGGATCTCATTGGCCTTTTGTTTTTTCTTTCTTAAAGCAACAGGGTAACTTAAGTCTTGCTCAGGCCCCGCCAGGATCAACATCAGCCTGGAGAGCCGAGAGCGGGAGAGCGGGATGTTCTTCCTGGTGAACCCAGCAGGCCAGAGTGTAAACGAAACAAACGCCTGCCCTGGGCCCTGGCCAGGCCCTCCCCGCCTTCCCAGGCTGGCTCCCACCTTCTCTCCAGCCAGGTTTCACATGACTCCCACACACATGTACTCAACACTCCAGCCAGTCCAGGGAAAGGATTTCCTCCTGGGTGTCCTAGAAGAAGGACAAGGCGAGAAAAGGGGGACCAGAATGGGGGAGAACCTGGGGTCCACTGGGTTTAAACTGGGAATATTTAGCTTGGAGAAGAAAAGACTTAGAGGGGCATGATAATTATCTTCAATTACACAATTATCTTGTGTAAAATTTGGCTTTTTGTGTTTTCCCTCAGAGGGTAGAACAAGGTGTGATGGATGGGGGACACAGGAAGATCTATTTCATCTCCATATAAGGAAAAATTTCCTCAAAATTCAGAGCTCTCAGGGACAGCTAGGTGGCGCAGTGGATAGAGCACCAGCCCTGAAGTCAGGAGGACCTGAGTTCAAATCCAGTCTCAGACACTTAACACTTACTAGCTGTGTGACCCTAGGCAAGTCACTTAACCCCAAATGCCTCACACACACACACACACACACACACACACACACACACACACACAATTCAGAGCTCTCCAAAAGTAAAATGGAGACTTTGGGGGACAGTGACCTCCTATCATTGGAGGTCTGTAAGCAGAGGCCGGAAGGACAGTTATTGGGGCTGACTGAGAGCGGATGTTTGTTAAATGCAGGTTAGAGTAAGAGGTCTCCAACAGCCACAGTGAAACTATCCCTGCCCCCTAGCAGCTTCCATTCTAATGGGGAGAAATAAATAGGTACCTAGAAGAAAGAGACAGAGCGAATGGGAGGCATTCATGGTGAGGGAAGCAGAGAAAGGCTGCATGAAGAAGGTGGCATTGCGCAGAATCTTAACAGATTCCAGGAAGCAGAGGGGAGAAGAGAAAGCATTCCAGGCATGAGGGGCAGCCCGTGAAAAGGAACATGGGGGGAGAGTGGGAGGGTTTGAGTGCCCTGCAAGCTTCCCACGAGTCAGTGGGACAAGTGCTTTAGAGGCAGATACACTATGGGAGGTGGGAGAACTCCCACCCTTTGCCCCGTACATCTGTGTGCATTTCTGAGTGCCGTGTTCTAAGAAGGACCTGGACAAGCTGGAGAGATGCAGAGGATGCCAACCAGGAGGGTTCACTGTGGATAGTCAGGATGGCCGTACTCTGCTTGGAGCCCAACAGAAGAACCAGGAGCATCTGGTGGAAATTGCCAAGAGACCAGTTCAGGCATGACATCAGGCGTGTCTTCCTGAGGGCGGAAGCTGTACCTCCGCCTCCTTGGAGGTTGCCAAAGGCAGGCTACAAGACCGATGACTCGTCAGACAGTGGGGATTCCTTTCTACATGGCCTCTGAGGTCACTTCTGAGCCCCAAAGTTCTGTGATTCTGAGACGGGGCATTGTGTGTGAGGAACAGCGAGGTGGTTAGAGACGCTGCAGGACATGAGGATGGCAGTGCAGGGGAAAAAGACTAGAGGGGTGAGAAGGGGCCTTAAATGCCAAGGGAGTCTGTTTGCTCCGGCACACAATGGGGAGCCTCTGGAGTCACCGAGTAGGCCAGCAGATCTTTGCTTTAGAATAATCAGCTTGGCAACTGGGTGGAAGCTGGATTAGGTTGGCAGAGGCTTGAGGCAGGAGGATCAGCTGAGCTTAGAAGGACTGTGAGGACCAGGATGTGGGCAGGGCACATGGGAAGTCCTTCCAGGAGAGACAGACATGATCAGAGTTAGGATCAAACCTTCCTGGAGACCATGTTTACAAAAGGCTTCGCTCCTGGGACCTCACTGCTTCCTCACAGCCCTATAAGGGAAATTGTCTAGATCATCTTGGATTATGCCCCTTTTACAGATGAGAAAACTGCAGCTCTGAAGAGAGCCAACTTGTCCATGACCACAGAGTAAAATCATGGAGCCCAAGCTGGAACCCAGGTCTTCTAAAATCCCTTTGTAAGGCTTCCAGGGCCATGTAACAGAGCCATTCCTTCTACCTCCAGGTCCAGGCTCCTGCCCTTGGCAGATGAGCCCCATGAATTCTTTTTTTTTTTTTTTTTTGCAGGGAAATGAGGGTTAAGTGACTTGCCCAGGGTCACACAACTGGTAAGTGTCAAGTGTCTGAGGCCAGATTTGAACTCAGGTCCTCCTGAATCCAGGGCTGGTGCTTTATCCACTGTACCACCTAGCTGCCTCCCACCCCCCACGAATTCTTAGTTCACTTGTACTTCTGTTGGATCACATGTTTTTCTCTGATAGATGTACAACTATCAACACGTGCACACTCAGCATTCATTTCCCAGCAGCTTGCTCAGCTTGGTGTCCACTCCATGAACATCCTGCCATCACCAGAAATCCTCTCATTATGGAGATTGATTCGGCTTTGAGACTCATCACCTCCTCAGGAGCTTCTCCCCTCTGACCTCTATCAGGAGGGTGGAGTGAGAACTCTCCCCAAAGCCGACTGAATTTTCTACCTAATAGATCTTGCCTGGAAGTCAGGGTACCTTCTGCCGGCCCCAACCCCTGCCCCCTTTTCCAGCTTCCTTTGGTGTGTTGTCTTCTCCCATTAAATTGTAAACTTCCTGAGGTCAGGGACTGTCTTTCTTATCTGTATCATGAGGGTAGCACAGTGTCTGGCACTTGTTAATTCACTATTGACATTATCAGGGGAGAATTTTCACCCCTGGCTCCAAGAAGCTTTAGTATGCACAAAAACCTCCTTGGCAGACTGGCTAAAGCAGGTTAAGGGGAAGGGGCAGCTAGGTGGTGCAGTGGATAAAGCACCAGCCCTGGATTCAGGAGAACCCGAGCTCAAGTCCGGCCTCAGACACTTGACACTTACTAGCTGTGTGACCCTGGGCAAGTCCCTTAACCCTCATTGCCTCACAAAAAAACCAAACAAAAACCAAGTGAAGTCACCATTGCAGATGCCTAATCAATCATCTCTTTTGGGGGCAGCTAGGTGGTGCAGTAGATGAAGCACTGGCCCTGGATTCAGGAGGACCTGAGTTCAAATCCAGCCTCAGGCACTTGACACTTACTGGCTGTGTGACCCTGGGCAAGTCACTTAACCCTCATTGCCCTGCAAAAACAAAACAAAACAAAAAAAAAAAAAATCAAAGGATGAACGACATTTATGAAGGGTGAACACACGTGTAAATATAAGTATGTCAAACCTAATAAAAACAAGCAAACAAAAAAAACCCTCAGGGTGAGAGGGCAGTGGTCAAGAAAGGCTGCAGGCAGAAGGTGGTATTTGAACTCTGCCTTGCTCAAATGCGGCCTTCCTTTCCAATGATCCAGGTTAGAAATGGTCTTCCCCTCCTCAAAATTCACGTGGTACTTTTCAAGGCCCGTGGTTGATCAATAGCTCAAAGCCAGCCCCCACCCTCACCTCCTCTTCGGCTTCCACCCCCAATGAAGAAGTATCACACTTTGGTGGGTAAGAGCACTGGTTTGGAAGAGTCATTTCCCCTCCCTTATCCTCAGCTTCCCCATCTGTGAAATGGGAGTAATACTGACCCTGTGTACCTCACATAGCTGATTATGGGAAAAGGGGAAGGGGGGGATTGTAAACCAATAGGAGCTGGGGTTATTGACCATTGGTGTGGTTGAGGCGTGTCTCACCTGCTAGTACATGACCACACAGAGTCTTGTTTTCCAACTTGGTATTTCCACATTCAGTGTTTCCATCTACTCTGGGGGCTGATCTGCAGCAAGCCCTTCCCAGCCTGAAAACCTTTATCCCTTTCCTTTGAAGACCTCCTTCCCGAGTACAGCTCCTGCAATCCCCTGCTTATTCCTTCTTAGGTTCTGCTCCCTATTCTCTGAGTCAGGAAGAGATACCCATGGCAGCTTTGGAGACTAGTGATGCAGAGGGAGGCATGATGGGATTTAGAGTCCAAGGTCCTGGGTTCAAATCCCATCATTGTCATTAGTTTGGAGAGACAACACTGCATATAGAGAGGGGGTAATAGGAGAAAAGTCTGGAAAAGCAGGGTGGAGCTCAAGAAAGGAGAGAAAAACCAGGTAGAAGAGTCTGAATTTCACTCGGTCATCATCAATAGGGAGCCATGGATGGCTTTTGAACAGAGGAACAACATGACTGGATCAGCCCACAAGGAAGACAGTTCTGGCAGCAAGTGAAGGCTGGATTAGAGGCTGAGGGAATGGAGGTGGGAAAGCCCTGTGAGGAGGCTCTTGCAAGGTCCAGGTGGGAGGTCATGGGGGCCTGCACATGGGTCAGGTGAGGGGGACCCAAGAGGAAGAGATAACTCTGATACTCAAGCTTCATGGGGAGTAGGCCAAAAACAGACACACACACACACACACACACACACACACACACACACACACACAACAGGATCCCACAAACATCCGGTTGGCATTACCCCGGGCCTGCTTCATCGGCTGCCTTGTAATTAATCCCACACATGACAAAAAAACCATGATTAAACAGCTGGAAACTTAGCCCACAAAGAAAGTCTCCAAGAACGGGCTCTCGGAAGCTCCAGCCTCCAGACTCCAAGGCCCTCCTGCCTGCCAGAGACTTGAGCCAATTCGTTTTTATGGCATCTTGAAAGGGAGATGTTATCGCCCCATGAATCAATCAACCGATATTTATTAATCATGTTTGCTCCAGGGCACTGAGGACCCGGGGTTTCCTCCAAGCGGATTCCAAGAGAGGCAAAGTCCCTCTGCACCCAAAAGATGCTGGAGCCCAAATATGAAAGCCCCTGAGTCACACTCCCTGCTTCTGAGCCAGGCTGGGCCTTGACTGACAGATACAGGGGTGGGAGGCTCAGGACAGGGGGAAATGGCTGAAGACTGGGCTGATCAGAGAATGCCCCAAGGGAGCAGGCTTGGAAGGACAACTCCTTGGAGAAGAAGGAAGACCTTCCAACCTAAGAAAAGCCTGGATGAGAGAGGAAGGCAGAGAAAAATGGAAGCACAGGGTCACCAGGCCAATGGCACCCAATGCATGGCAAAGACCCCATGGTCATCTCCCAATACTCATTACCCCCTGAAAACATGGGGGGGGGCAGAGAAAGAGCCCTGCTAAGAGACACTATCTCTGCCTCTGGTGGTGAATTTGTTATGACCCTGAGTAACTTCCCCTTCGTTGGGCTCAATTGTCCAAGTTAGACACTGAGTCGATTGAATGAGGTGATCACTAAGCTGGAAAGGGCCTTACAATAGAGAATGTCAAAACTGGGACAGCTTCCTAAGCTCTGATGACCCTTCCCGGCTCTGATAGTCTGGAGCCTAAGATTCATATAGCTCTGAGAGTCGGGGCACAATCAATCAAGCATCATCTTTATCTGGAAAATGGGAGAGATGACATCCAAGTTCCTATCACATAGGATTGCTGAGATAACGTCTGCAAAGTGCTTTGGGTACCTTGTAAATGGGCAGCCTTGTTCACCAGGGACCTTCTCTGTCCCTGGAGCCGAAGGGCACACTAGGGATACAGGTACAAAAGAGAGAGACTGAGAGTACAGGAAGCTTTCACTCTCCTGTGGAGGTAACATGTGGCTGTGGCTTGTTAAGGGCCATCTTACCATCCAGGCACAGTTTGCTGGGTGCTGGAGCATCAAGAGATGTGAACCCTTGACCTCCAAGAGTTTATGATGAAGATGAATCCATGTGTGGAGGAATTCTTTCTTGTTCTTTCTTCTTTCCTTCCTTCCTGTCTTCCTTTCTACCTTCCCTTCCTTCTTTTCTTCATTGTTCCCAATAAGCAACTATTAAGCACCTGCCGTGTGCTAAGCACTGAGGATACAAAAAAAATGAAGGCAAAAACACAGCTCTGGCCATCAAGGATCTCACGGTCTAATAGGGAAGACAACATGCAGACAAGTAGGGAAGAAGTAAACCATGCTCACAGATAAATAAATAACCAAAGAAATTCAAAGTCATTTCAGAGAACAGCACTAATAACTGGAGAAATTGGAAAAGGGCTTGGAGGGAGCTAGGGGCTCCAAGACTCACAAACATGGGGAGAGAGACAGCATGGGGGGAGGAAGGCAGGATACCAGATGGAAACTGAACCACATCTTGCATTCATTGGCCACTGGACGCTTTGCATGAAAGCTCCCAGCCCTCGTGCCAAGCATTTGTCCCCTTAATTAAAGACACACTTACATACACACATACACACACACACACGTGTGTGTGTGTGTGTGTGTGTGTGTGTGTGTGTTTGACAGGAAATTGAATCTAGTCCCATGTGATTCATTCACAAGTCAATGGTTGCCCTGAATGTAGGGTGCCAAGCTTTGCCCAGTAGAGTTGCTTTGCAGAAATGGTTTAAGCCTTGGGTTTCCCACACACACACCTCCACCTCCAATAAAAAGGTGGTTCTGGCCTGGAACAAATAAACCAGGGAGTAATGGCTCAGTATCCAAACCTGGAATTCCAACTTTAATTCAACTCCACTCAATAAGCATTTATTAGTCCCCATTATGTGACAGGCACTGGGGGTACAAAGATCATCATACTGACTCCTGAAGGATCCAGGACACAACACACAGAATCCCTACTCTCATCCAATCCAGCCCAATGTTCTATACCAGGCCTGTGCTAGAACCACCATCACTTCCTAAGGCAGCCCACTTCACTTTGGGACAACTCTGGTTGTTAAGTTTTTCTTTATTGCAAACCTTAGGTTGCCTCTTTGTAGTCTATCCCCTCCACCCCACCCTAGCTTCTATCTCTGCCCTTATCCCTCAAGGGCCAAAAAGAACAAGCCTAGTCCCTTTTCCACAAAATGGCCTTTCAGATGCTGAAAATAGGTCTCAGGGCACCCCTGAGTCTTCTTTTCTTCAGGCCAAGCACCAAGGTTTCTTCAGCTCTTATATAGCCTAGACCCAAGGCTTCCACCATCCTGACTGCTCTACTGGCTCTTGATCTCTTCCTTCCTGTGCCTAATACTAATCCATCCTGGGAGGAAAAGCTGGAGGCCCAGCCCTATTCCATCCTGGTCATGAGGAAGAGGGGCTTAGACTTGCCCTTTGGGTCCCCAGGGGAAAAAACAGGGAATACAGCAAGGAAGTTCCAGAGAGACAAATTTCATTTCAATAAAAGAAAGAATTTCCTAATAAGCAGAACTCTCCAACAATAGCCTGAGCCACCCTAATAGGTGGTGAGTTCACTGTAAATTAAAGTCTTCAAGCTGAGATTGGATGATTCCTTGTTATGTTCTGACTTGGTACTGTGTGTGCTTGGACAAGTCACCTCCCTTACTGAAGCCCAGTTTTTACCCACAAACTAGAGATAATAATCCTTAAGATAACTGTATCACAGGGTCACTGTGAACTCTCAGGTACTAGGGAAATGGGAGAGGATATTATTTACTGATATGTCCCTTAAGGCAGTCCTGTTGGGGTGTAGGGAATGAAATATCGTTGGGCAATAGTGAGTTCCTCATCACTGGACATCTCCAAGTAGAAGTTGAATGATCACTGGCCAAGAGATAGAGAAGAAAGAATTCCTGTTCAGGTAGATGTTGGATTAAATGCCATCCAAGGCCCCTTCCATGTCTGGGTTTCTGCTTCTGTGGGCAGAATTGGGATAAATTAGAGTTACAGAATCCCAGCATCATCCAGAGCTGGAAGGCAGTCCAATGCTTACTAAGAATTTCCTCCTCTATTGATTGAGGATGATGGATAATGATTGATTATTGATGATGGCAAAACATGGTACTTACTTTGCTGGGCTATTGTGAAGAAAATTCTTTGTCAGGGATAAAGTACTACATAAATGTTATCTATTACTGTTGTTACAATAATCAACCTCATGGGTTTATTGTAAGGAAATTTCTCTTTAAATTACTATATAAATGTAGTTAATATTTTTTTTTAAAAAATGATGAATAGGATGTTATCAGAAAGACCTGGAAGGAACTGCATGAGCTGATGCAAAGTGAAATGTATTGCAATAGTGTGAGATGATCTGCTGTGAATGACTTGGTTATTTTCAGCAATGCAATGATCCAAGACAACTCTGAAGGTCTTATGAAAAATGCAGTCCATCTACAGAGAGAGAACTGATGGTATCTGAATACAGATTGAAGCATAGAATTTTTAAAAATCTCTTCCTCTTTATTCCTGACAAGTGGGCATCCAGACTCACCTTGAAGACCTCTGGTGATGAGGAACTCATCTGTGCTCACTGCCCTGTTGCATGAACATCTGCTGGAATGTGACCCCCCTCTCTCTCCCTCCCTCCCTCCCTCTTTCTCTCTCTTTGTTTCTTTCTGCTTCTGGGGGTGTGTCTCTCTCTGATTTTCTCTGTGTGTGTCTCTTTCTGTTTATCTCTGTCTCTCTCAAGCAGAGCAGCTAATAACTTCTTGACTTGCCTTATTGACAATTTCATCCTTCAGAAGGTAGAAGAACCAACAAGGGGAAATTCTATTCTGGATTTGATTCTCACTAATGGGGGAGAGCTGATTGCTAGACTAGGAGGAACAGGAACCTTGAAGGGGTCGTGACCAATCTATTCCAGAGTTTGCATTACAGCAGCAGAGACGAGCTGGGCATGGTCTGACTTGCATACTGTATTTGGGAAGCTAGATTTTAAATGACCTGAATGTAAGATAAGTAGAGCCCCATGGACTCAAATACTTCAGGAAAAGTCAGTCCAAGCAGAATGTGACATGCTCAAAAGACAAAACTCTAAAGACGATACAGAGAAACCATGCTACTGAAAAGAAAAAACAAGATTTGTCTGAAGAGACCAATGTGGATGCACAGGGAATTCTCCAACTAATTTAGATTTTAAATGCACATACATAGAAGATATAAATAAGCAAGAACGGTACAGAAGATAAAAGATATGAGCACAGTCCTAGTGTCCGGAATACTGAAGCTCAGAATAAGGTGAGGCTGGCAAGGAAAGTTCGTTTTTAGCTATAGGGGGTGGGGGTGGGAAAAAAAGACAAGATAAGAATTTTGCTTTGTATGGACTGGATCGTGGTCATTGACAAGACAGAGAAGACAGAGCTACTTAATTCTTATTTCATTTGTTTACTCTGCAGAGGAGTATGGTTATTACACTGGAAATGAGAGAAGAAAAGTGACTCAAGCAAATCAATGCTCAGGATAAGTAGGGAGGTAGGAAGAGAACACTTAGCTATCCTTGACAAGTCCAGTGACCCAGATGAGCTTTATCCTTGAGTCCTGGAAGAACTGGCAGTTGGGATTGCTGGGCCACCATTAGAGATATTTGGAGAAACAGTCCATATTCTTGTATTTCTGTCTTCCTCAGTATCCGGGTAGTGTTTGTGATGTTTAAAATCTAATTGTGACTAAAATCTAATGAGAAGCATACAGCACCAGTTTTTGGGCATTAAGTATTTATTAAAGTAGATTAGAACACGTGAAGAAAGAAAGAGCCTAGCTCCCTGCACCTCCTGCTCCTACTTCGACCTCCAACAGAAAGGGAGATCCCTGTCCTCCTGGAGCAGAAGTTCTCTGTGGGCCACCCAGGCATGGTCCTCATGCACAGTTCCAAGCTAATTGGCTGGTAGCATTGATTGACATGACTTACAGGCAGTTCTATGAATAGATGTAATTTCCAGAAGCTAGTCATATGCTTTCTCCTCAGGGTGGAGCTGTCCTGATTCTCACAATGTCTTTCTCAGCAGGGGGGTAGCACCCTGATTCTCACATATTCCTCCTTCCTACATCTGTACCTCTCACTGAATCGTTGGGGACTCAAAGGGGCACTCTAATATCCCTTCAGATTGTCTTTATACTTCTTTCTGGGCATCTCTGCTCTGCCAGGCAAATTCATCCAGGGATGCTTGGGGAAAGCACTATAAAAGGAACATGAAAGCAGAGCCAATGACTGGGCTATGTCTCTAAGTTGGGTCACCTGCATCTGAGGATAAACAGCTAGCACTGAAGGTGACATAAGTTCTGTTGCTCCCTACATCTAGATGGATGGTTCTTGAGGAATCATCGAGTCTCATCAGCCTCATCTTTCAACTCAGGTGAGGCTTTATTGTCAAGGTCCATTTCTAGTCTTCTTTTGTCTTGCAGGAAGGATCCCCCAACCCCCTTACCGGGCATTTCAAGTATGGAATGAATGACTTCTTTCATATGGCCAGCACCCCTCCTGCTTTGGTTTAAACCAATACCCACATGTTGGACCATTGGTCAGCCTCTACCTCACATAGTCCCTTCCCATATTTAAATGTGCCAACAAAGTCTCCCTCAACCTTCTCTTTTCCAAGAGCCCCAGGGAGCCCCTAGGAGTCCCAGGTCTGAAGGGGAGATAATCCACATACACTTACAAGCACAATTAGTATACATAGACCATACAGACAGAGACAGCCTGAGCCACAGTGGGGGCTGGTGAAGGAGCACCGCACTGGGGCTGATGCTGGGGATCGGGGAGAGGGGGGAACAGAGGAAGCAGAAGGGCTCCAACTGAGGGCTGTATGGCAGTGTCTGGGGGAGGGAAGGGGGTGGGATGCATATGTATATGTTACAGTAGCCCCAGGGTCTCCATGAGGCCTTTCCCAAGGGCCCCCTCCAGTTGTGGAAAATAATGAAGAGGCCCACATGTGTATTTGCATAACATCTCCATTTCATTTGCCTCTCATTTGCATTCAAGCCCCTGTCTGCACTGTCTCCTCTCTTTCCGGAGAGGCTTGAGGCTCTGTGCCTTTTCTTCTCCCTCCCTCCATCTTGAATGTGGTCATGCTCTCCATCTCCACTCCCAGAGGTGTCTGAAGAAGGGTAGCAACAAGAGCCCCATTTCTCTAGTGCTTGAAGGATTGCAAAGCACGTTCCCCATAATCACTCTGTAAAGTGGCTATAGCAAGAATCAGTATCCCATTTTGACAGAGGAGGAAACTGAGGTTCAGAGTGGGAAAGTGACATAGTCATGATCATGCATCTAGAAATGGTTAGAGATGGTATCTGAACCTAAGTCTTGGCACTCCAAAGCCAGTACTAAACCATACTAAATCACACTGTGACAGGAGGAGAGCTGAGACATATTATTCATCTTACTATACTAATCCCAGAATTACAAACAAGTGTGATTTAAATCACAAGGAAGACAAAACTTGAATCATAGATTCAATTGAATCTATGCAGATTAGTGTGAACTACTTCCCATGCCAGTCCTGCCCCAGAACATGAAGGGTGGGTTATAAAGGTGCTCCCAAATGACTGGGAGTCCTAGACTGAGCCCTGACCATGCTCACAGGTTGAGCCCTCATCCTGGTCCCAGACTGAGCCCTGATCATGCTCACAAACTGAGCTCTGATGCTAACTAGTTTAAGTATACTTGCTCTTAGTCATAAGGGAAATGGAGAAAGAACCATAGGCATAAAATGTAAGAACTAAGAAGAAACCTCATTTTAAAGGAAAGGTAACCAAGGTGCCATGAGGGGGATTAACTCATCCAATATCACACAGTGATAGGAGGGATGCCAAGACCAAAGGCTCCTGAGTATAACTGGCTAAACTAACCTGTCCTCACCTCTGGAAAAGAGGTAAAAACGCAAATCTCACCTGTAGCAAAAAGATATTCTAATGTTATTCAATGCAATTCAAGCAGGGTGTATATCACTTCAATTCTCTAGGCACTGTGTTTGGCAGGTGCTGATAAGATGTCAAATATGATAGCCCATGTCCTCAAGAAGCTTAGACTCTACTAAAAGTATACCACCATACCCACATAAGTCAATGTGAAGGATACATAAAGTTATACAAAGTAATTTCCTGAAAGAGAGAGCATCATAAAGATTTGGGAATATGGGTGAGACCTGAACCTAGAGATTCTCTGAGGCAGAAGTGAGAAGGATGATTACACCAGGTGTGAGGAATACCTTACACATAAAGAGAAGGGGTTACAGGACCTCAGAGTTAAAAGGGATGTCAAAGGCATCTAGTCCAACTTATTCCTGAAAAGTCATCCCTTTGACATCTTACCCAACAGGGGGTCATCTCACCTTCATTGGAATGCCACTCACTGCTCCCTGAGGCAAGGCATGTTACTTATGGATAGCTTCTAATAGTTAAAAAGTTTGATCTATTACATGTAATTGGTAAATATTTGACAAAATAAATAAAGATACATTAATAAAAAAGTTTGGTCTAATATGAAACCAAAAACTTCCCCTCCCTACTGTTTCTCAGTCTGCTCCCTGTACCTGAACAGAGTCAATTTTATTCTCCTTTCACTTGACAATGCTTCAGAACCCTGAAGATAGTTATCCTGCCCCCAAAGTCTTCTCTTCTCTAGACTCCTATTCTTTCAAATGATTTCCATATGGCAAGGTCTCCAATTCCCTCCCCATCCTGATGACCTTTGCCCTAACAGACTCCAACTTGTTAATATCTTCTCTAAAATGGGCTATCCAGAACTGAGCTTAGAACCCCAGATATAATCTAGAGTTAGGAGTCACCCGTAGAACATGACATCATATAATATGAGTGACATGAAGGATACCTGGACGCCTCCTCCTCTTCCCCCTTCCCATCAACAAAACTCCTTAAGTGGAGCATTTGGTTCATTGATTTTAGAATTAGTAGGAAGCTAGAAATCCTTTGGCCCATTCCTCTGCTTTTTTGGAGGAAAAAACTGAGGTTTGGAGAGGGGGAACCACTTGCCTAAAATGATAACAATTATAAATAGTAGAAGCTAAACTCGAAACCAGGTCACCTTCCTTCCAATTCCAAGCCATCTCTGCTACACCCCACTGACAATGGAGGAGGCACCTAGAGAGACTTGGGAGATGGAAGGTGACATATCAGTGACAAAGTATAGGACAGGTCAAGACAAACATGTTCACACCCATGTCCCCCAAGGTTCTGTCCTGAGCCCTCTTCCCTTCTCTCTCTTCATTCCCTTCATTGGTGATCTCACCATCTCCCATGGGTTTAATGATCACCTCCACCCAGATGATTCTCGGCTCTATTCATCCAGTCCTAACCTCTCTCCTGAGCTCATCTCCCATCACCAATTGCCTACAGGACATCTTTACTGGGATATTCCACAGGTATATGAACTCAACATGTCCCAAACAGAATTCATTAGCTTTCCCTCAAGACCCAGCCTTCATCCAATTTCCCCTTCTTCCATAAAGGGCTTTATCATCCTCCCAGCCACCCAAGTTTGCAACTACAGTTCTCTGTGTTTCCATCTTCTCCTCCTCACAAACTGTGAACCTCACGAAGGCAGGTGTCCTGTCTGACCTACACTTGCCCTTCATCCAGGCATATCACCCATAGCAGATCCTTTAAAAATGTATGTGTAAAGGAATAAAAATAGATTTCTCAGGAACATGGGATTTTTAGAACAAAATTGAGTAGAATCAAGTCAGTTACCTTTCAGTTAAAAAAAAAAAAAGATCATTTGTGGAAATACAGGGGGTGTATTGGCAAAGATTGTAAAGAGATTGGAGGGGTCTGGTGTAGCTGGATTAGCTAAAGGCAGATCACTTCTGAAGAGGATTCGGCTTCTGATCCCTGAAACTAGGGAAAGGGGGTAGCTTTGTGGGAATAGCTAACATGGAACAGTCTATTACATTAGACTGAGCAACAAGGGCCAGAGTTCAAGTCAGAATAGGAAAGAACATTGTTGAGCTGACTGGGTCGGTTTTAATCAGAGAGGGCGTAGTTCTGATATTCATACAAAAGGGACTTTTAGTTCAAGTAAATAATTAGACTAGAGGAAATGGCTTACTAAATTCTAACAGTGAATGCATAGAAGAACATAAGCTATGGAGTAAATTTGACAGAGGTCATTTTCAAAAATCCATTAAATTCTATCAGATTTTTTTTCCAAATAGACTTTTCATGGTGGTATTTTATTGTAGCTTTGCTCAAAAATAATTCGGTGATTTAATAACATAGTCCATGCCTCAGGTATAGATAACACAAAGCTGGGAGGGAGAGCTGACACAAAGGTACTTGTAAGGATCCAAAGAGAGCTTGAAAGGTTAGACTATTAGACCAAATCTTATAAGACAAAATTCAACAGTGGTAAATGTAAAGTCATACACTCGGGTTCAAAAAGTCAGTTTCACAAATACAAGATGGAGACATGGGGAGGCATGGCTGAACACCATTTGGTCCAAAATAAGATCTAACAATATTTGTGTACTGTGAGAGCAAAATGAGTCAAATGTGTGAGTGACATGGCAGATCTCATCGGGAGGATTGTGTTCACTTCTGGGCACCACAGTTTGAGAACATTGATTTAGCTGGAGACTGTCCAAAGAAAGACAACCAGGGTGGAGAAAGATCCTGAGTCTTTGCTATATGAAAGTTGATTCAAGGAATTGGATCTGTCTAGTTTAAAGAAGGGGAGTCTTAGTGGGATGTGATAGACAGCTTCAAGAATTAGAAAAGCTGATATGTGGAAGATGGATTAGCTTTATTCTGTTTAGCCCCAGAGTACAGATGCATAAGCAGTGAAGGAGAAGGTGTATGGAGGTTGAATGAAACTTGTTGTATGGAAAAACTTCCTAACAATAAATAGAATGGGCTTCCTCTAGAGGTCCCCTAAAATCACAACATTTGAGCATCCATCTAAGTCAAACTGGCACAAAAAGGGAATCCCCACTGTGAAATACAAGTAGTCGTCCAGCCTCTGCTTGGAGACCTCTAAGGAGGGAGAGCTCATCACCTCACCAGGAGGGCCCTTTCATTCTGGCACAGCTTTCACTGTGAGGAATTTTTTTCCTGACATCCAGCCTTAATCTGACTCATTGCCACTTCTACCCAGAGTTGTGAATTATGCCCTCTGGGGCTAAACCAATGAACCTAGTGCTTCTTCCACATAAGAGCCCTTCAAACAACTGAAAACACTTGTCCCTTGGAGAATTCTCTTCTCCTAGCTAAACCTCCTCATTCCCTTCAACTAATATGTGTATGGCATGGTTTGAGCACCTTCGGCCCTCCATTAATATCCAACACAGTGTTTGACACATAGTGGGTGTTTAACAAATGCCCTTCTCTGGACAACCAATGTCTATCAATGTCTTTTGTCAATTGGATCTCCCAGAACCAAACACAATAGTTCTTTTTTTGGGGGGGGGGAGAGGGGGGGGCAATGAGGGTTAAGTGATTTACCCAGGGTCACACAGCTAGTAAGTGCCAAGTGTCTGAGGCTGCATTTGAACTCAGGTCTTCCTGAATCCAGGGCCTATGCTTTATCCACTGCACCACCTAGCCGCCCCTGAACACAATAGTTCAAATGAAATCTGACAAGGGGAGAAGATGGTGGAATCTAACACAGTCCAAGATTTTGTTAGGTTCTCTGGATGCCACATCACACTGCCAACATTAATCTTTGTTTTTGTTCAGTTGTTTTCAGTCATGTCTGAATCTTCATGACCCCATTTGGGGTTTTCTTGGAAAAAATACTAGAGTGGTTTGCTATGTCCTTCTCCAGGTAATTTTACAGATGAGAAACTGAGGCCAACAGGGTTAAGTGAGTTGTCCAGGATCAAACAGTTGGATATGAGGCTGGATTTGAACTCAGGCAGATGAGTCTTCCTGACTTCAGGCCTAGCATTCTATCCACTACACCATCTAGTTGCCCTAATATATTACGTTTGATTTTATGTATAATTTTTTATTCCCTTTTCTGTGTACATATTGTTTACCCCCAATAGAATATAAGCTCCTTGAAGGCAGGAACTGTTTGAGTATTGCTTGGCACACAGTAGGTGATTAATAAATGTTTGCTGAATGAATCAATGAACATTGAGATTTGCTGGTTAGTTTTAATAAAATAATATAGTCAAGGATTTCCAGCTAGAACTCTTTGCTGGGTGACCTTAAGAAAGTACCCCCACTCTAGACCTCCGTTTCTAATTCAGTAAATTGACATTAGATTGAATGGTCTCCAGGGCATGTCTAATTGGTGTGGGGGGAGAGGGGGGCTTATCCAGTTTGGCTGGAACACAGAGAAATATGAGATGAAACTGGAAAGTATGAAGAGGGCTTTAAAGTCAATGTAAGTAACCAAAGGTTGAGTGCACTGGTGCTCTGTCTTTACACTGTGGCTTAATTTGGGGGGATTGTCTTCCCAAATCATAACTCCCTTTGACTTATAGTGCTCCCACTCAACTTCCTCTGGGAAACCTCAGTGTATACATTGAATATAGCTCATGTATAGGTCTCTCCAGGAGTTACTGACTCCCCCTGGAAGCCCACAAGGTGACCCCACCTTCCTGTGTGGAGAAGGGAGATTTTTATCCCATACTGATCTCCCAATGTGATCTCCAACACGATTTCCCAATCTATCCATCTAGCAGGAGAAGGAAGATCCCCAGGCAGCATCAGCCTTGGAGTTTGCCTCTTGAGTAAACCCAATGTCAAGAGACATCATCTGCCTTGCTGCCACACCCTAAGGACTGTGGGATCTTTACATCTGACCTGCACTTAAGACTTTCCTTATGTGCTGGCTTCCCCATTAGAATGTAAGCTCCTGGAGAGCAGAGACTGTTCTACTTTTCTATTTGTATCCCCAGTGCTTAGCACAGTGTTTTGCAAATAGTAATTACTTAATAAATACTTATTCATTCACTCATTCATTCGAGAACTTGATCTTCTAAAGATATGGGGCATTTCCTAAGCAGCATCCCTTTAGAACAAAGAAGCAGCTCCCCTATTTGGTTCTTGTAGCTGGAGAGAACTAATAACCTAGGGGTGAGAGATCTGGACTTTGTGACCACATTGTTATAATGAGTTATTTGGTCAATTCAGATTGGTATTGAAAGGGGTATGTAGTAGTACACTCTTTGGGAGAGCTAGAAATTCATCAGAATTTCAGAATATCATCCCGCTGGTAATTCTAATTTCAGATCCTTTTGGCAGGGACTTTTGTGAACATTTTATGTGTTCTCTATAAACTATTATGTTCCTTTGAGTCCTTTGAATGCATTAAGTATTTTTGTATCTATTCCTGAGTCATTTACATCATATGCATTTTCTGGAACAAAATAAAGGCTGTCCTATACCTAATATGCACTTGCAACCCTGAGTGCTTATTCAGGAGCTGGGGCTCTCTTACTCATACTCCAATAAAAGCATATTTATAGATTTCAACTCTGGGCTGAACATCATAAATCAAAGCAATATCACTCTTTTAGCACCCCCTCCCCCAAATTGAACCAAGTCTGTGTGAATGCAGGCTTGGAGGGCCTCCTGGTCACAGACAACACTAGAAATTTGTTTTGCTCAACTATACAGTTTTGTACAAGGCACTGTACTAGGCTGTGGGAATACAAAAATGAAACACACAAGAAACTGGAAAGTATCTGCAAAGTAATTTCAGGAAGGAAAGAAGAATATGAGAAGATCAGAAAAGATCTCATATAGGAAGTGACCCATGAGTGATGCTTTAAGAAAAACAAGGAGGGCCTTCTAGACATAGGAAATAGTCTATTCAAATACACGAAGGTAATAAATGAAATGTATGCTCAGGGAACAGTTAGCAAGCCAATTGGACTAAGATGGAAAGTACATGAAGGTAAGAGTCATTTCCCAATTGATAAATGGTTAAAAGATGTAAATAGTCAGTTTTCAAAGGAAGTACAAGCTATCAATAGCCATATTTTTAAAAAACTTTAAATCACTAATACTTGGGGCAGCTAGGTGGTGCAGTGGATAAAGCACCAGCCCTGGATTCAGGAGGACCTGAGTTCAAATGTGGCCTCAGACACTTACTAGATGTGTGACTCTGGGCAAGTCACTTAACCCCAATTGCCTCACCAAAAAAAAATCACTAATACCTGAAGAAATTCAAATTAAAACAATTCTGAGGTACCACCTCACACCCATCAGACTGGCAAAGTTGACCAAAAAAATGAAAAATGACAAAAGCTGGAGAGGCTGTAGGGTAAATAAGCACATTGATGCATTGTTGGTGGAGCTATAAACCAGTCCGACAATTCTGGGGGACAATTTGGATCTGTTCCTAAAAAGCTATTAAACCATGCATATTCTTTGTCCCAGCAATACCACTACTGTATCTATGCCCCAAAGAGATCAAAGAAAGAGGGAAAATACAAAAATATTTATAGCAGCTCTTTTTATAGTGGCAAAGAATTGGAAACTGAGGGGATACTCATCAGTTGTGGAATGCTTAGCAAAGTGCCTAGTGCATAGTAGACACAATAAATGTTTAATGATCAACTTGCTGAATTTGGTGTGTGGCATATGGTATGTAAATATAGTATTTGGTATATAAATCATATGGCCTATGATTTATAATGGACAAAATACAGTATAACATATGAAATACGGTATATGGTATATAAATGTGATGGAATTCTATTGTTCTGTAAACAGCTAGGTGGCGCAGTGGATAAAGCACTGGCCTTGGATTCAGGAGGACCTGAGTTCAAATCCAGCCTCAGACACTTGACACTTACTAGCTGTGTGACCCTGGGCAAGTCACTTAACCCCAATTGCCTCACAAAAAAAAAAAATGATGAAAGGAGTGGTTTCAGAAAAACCTGGGAAGTCTTATTTTAACAGATGCAAAGTGGAGCTAATAGAAGCAGGAGAAAAATTTATTCAATTACATCAATATTGTATATTTTTAAAAGGAATAGCAAGTTTTACATAATATATTTGCAGTTTCGTCTACTGTTATGCAATGCTTGTCTTATTTCATAAATTTAAAATAAAGTAAATAAAATTTCTAAAAGAATTATAATTCTTTTTTTAAATAAAAGTGTTTTATTATTTTCCAGTTACATGTAGAGATAGTTTTCAACATTTGTTTATATAAGATTTTCAATTTCAAATTTTTCTCCCACCCTCCCGTTCCTCTCCGTCTCCCCTAGACAGCAGGTAATCTGATATAGGTTTTATATATATATAACATTAAACATATTTCTGCATTAGTCATGTTATAAGAGAAGAATCAGAGCAATAAGGAAAAACCTCAAAAAAGAAAAACAACAGCACCAAAAACAAAAGAAATAGTGTGTTTCAATCAGCATCCATATTCCACATTTCTTTTTTTTTTTTTCTGGATTTGGAGAGCCTTTTCCATCTTGCATCCTTTGGAACTTTCTTGTACCATTGTATTGGTGAGAAGAATCTAGTCTATCACAGTTGATCAACACATAATGTTGATGATACTGTGTATAATATTCTTCTGGTTCTGCTCATCTCACTCATCATCAGTTCATGCAAGTCCTTCCAGGTTTCTCTGAAGTCCTCCTGCTCATCGTTTCTTACAGCACAATAGAATTCCATTACATTTGGGGCAGCTAGGTGGCGCAGTGAATAGAGCACCAGCTCTGGATTCAGGAGTACCTGAGTTCAAATCCGACCTCAGACACTTAACACTTACTAGTTGTGTGACCCTGGGCTAGTCACTTAACCCCAATTGCCTCAACCAAAAAAAAAAAAAAATTCCATTACATTCATATACCACAACTTGTTCAGCCATTTCCCCAATTGATGGGCAACCCCTCAATTTCCAATTCCTTGCCACCACAAAAAGAACAGCTATAAATATTTTTGTATATGTGGGTCCTTTTCCCTTTTTTATGATCTCTTTGGGAAAAAGACCCAAAAGTGGTATCACTGGGTCAAAGGGTATGCACAGCTTTATAGCCCTTTGGGCATAAAAGAATTAGTAATTCTGATGAACATAATGACCAACCTAATTCCAAAAGAATCATGGTAAGACATGCTACCCACCTCCACACAAAGAGTTGATAGACTTAGAGTGCATATTGAGACACATTTTCTTCTCTTTCTGTCTTCTTCCTCTTTGTGGAGGTGAGGGGGACACAACTAATGCAGAAATTTTTTTGCTTGACTATACATATTTGTAATGGGTTTTATTTTTCATTCCTTTTCTTTTTTTATTTTGTTTTATTTTTATTTTTTGATTACTCTGGGTTACCAAATCAATAGTTGAGGAATAGTAGAGTGAGATAATGGGAAACATCTAAGCTCAGATATTTCATGCCTTTTCACTGGATGAGGACAGAAGGAGGCAGAGAATTCAGAACTGAAAATAAAACAAAATTGAATTATTTTTCAAAGGAGAGATAATTCAGAAAGGGATACAAGAGAAAAGGTAGGTGGGAAATATTGTAGAGGGCTATATATGCCAGGCTAAGGAATTTTTCTTTTGTCTAAGAGACAATGGGGAGCCATGGAAGTTGTTTGAGCAGGGGAGGATCAGAGTCAGATCTCTATCTTAGGAATCTCAGTTTGGCATATTGGGGAGGGGAAGGATCAAAAAATTCAGAGAAAGCTCAATGAATAAAATGGATCTTAGTGCCTGGTTACAGCAATTCTCTCTGTCCCTTCCCTCCTGTCCACTCATAGTCCATCCCATGAGAGTGGGATTTTCTCAGTTTTCCTTCCAAGGGACAAGAGAATGCACATTACAGAAATAGCACATCAAGGCAAGGTCATTTGTGGGGGGAGGGAATATAAAAGAAATTTCCTAATGCCTGAAGGGAGAGGCAAGAGTAAGGAAGGAGATGGGGGGCACAAAACTTAACTTCCAAATGGAATGCACCTTCCTCTCTGTCACGATCGCCATGTTCCAATCAAACATACTTGTGTTCTCTGTGCCCACCATTTGATCTCCTACTTCCCTACCTATGCACAGGTTGTCCATATTCTTGGAATACATGCCCTCCTCTCTCTCTCTCATCTTAGAATTCCTAAAGGCTCAACTCAAGACCCACCAGCTCCTACACAAAGTTTATCCTTCTGCCCCCATCAGAAATGACTTGTATTCATATTGTGTCTTACTCTCATAAATTTTGCTGTTTATTTACTTAACATGTTGCTCTCCCAAATATAATATAAACTCCTGGAGAGCAGAGATTCTTGAATTTTGTCTTTATATCTATCCCCTGTGCCTAGCACAAAGCAATGGTATTTAATATAAGGTTTAATAAATGTTTATTGAGTGGATGAATCCTTTCTGCCCTTAATTGCTCAATTGATCCAATATAGCAACACACTTTGTGGGTCTCAGAGCTGAAAGGGACCTGAACAACATCAGGTCCAACACAGAGTTTGACTCATTATCATTATGCTTTGTGTCCACTCTCCGCTAATTCCTGTCCTTTGAGACTCTGGGTGTATTTATGGAGAAAGTGTGTAGGGGGAAATGATATGTCATGACTATTCTTGTTCTGCTATTTAAGAAAATGCCTTTACTAAAAGTCTGAGGCTACTGGTTGATCACTAAGGTGAAGCATACTGGTAGGAGCTTGTAAGGATTCTAAAGAGTTTTCCCAAAAACTCTTGAGCAGATTAGCAGTTACTCCTCTGGAGACCCAACTGTCCAGTGCTGGTGTCTGATTAGGCAAGTGAGCCCCAGGGTGGAGTTACACTTACTTAGAAAGGGGAGTTACATTAGGAGGAAAGTGTTTTATAGGCCCCGAAGCATGATGGGAAAAGGAGCTGCTATTTCTGTTTTGTATACAGAGGCTCAGGCCACCCTGCTCCTACCCACCCAGGAAGGGCAATTTCACCCTAAGGCCAGGCCCAGGCCCCATTGTAAAGGAAGTCACATGACTTGGAGCTAGGGTTGCCAAAATCAAAACCCAAAATCAACAGGCTCTGCATAGCAGGTCAGTAAGAATCAGGGTTACTCTATCATGAAATACAGGACAGCTGACCACCTACCTTGGAGCCCAAGCTGGCCACTTGCCTTCCCCCGAAACCAGCCCCTTTCCCTCAAACTTAGCCCTCCAAGACTTTATTTCACAAAATCAGCTAGCTCCATCCTTCTAGCCCTGACTGGGAGGAATCTTCTCTGAGCTGGGACTTCTGCACTGAGGTCTACTTCCTTGCTTACTCACCTTTGCTCCATCGCTTGCTCTCCTTTGTTATCATTGTCACATTCTGGAGTTAACTGGTGAGGATCCAGTCAACTTGTCCCAGGCTGGGGCCAGGATCAGGACTAAGACTGTGACCAGGATCAGAGTTCAGTCTGGGGCCAGGATCAGGGCTGACTATAACCAGGATCATGGCGGGATCTGCAGCTAGGGTCAAGGGTAAGACTGATTCAATTGTGTGTCTTCAGAAGGGAAGGGAAGACGAGTGATGGCCTTGAATAGATTGCTTTCCCTTTCCAGACCTCAGTTTCTTCATTTATAAAATGATAGAGTCAGAGTCAGTTCCCTTCTATCTTTGACATTCTAAGTCTGGAAGTCATTGTATTTTTCCCCCAATGAGTGTTTGTGTTTTAATAAGGAATCTTGAAGATCCAACAGAATAAAGCCATGATGGTGGGATTTCAGGCACTCTGCTCCCCACTGGGAGAGATAGTTAGAGGCCAGAGAACTTGCTGGGAACCCTCTGCCCTGGCCCCTTCTTCAACCAGCAAAGGGACTCTCTAGTCTGGGTAGTCACTGACTCTGGTGGGGGGACTGCCAACCTGGGGGTGGGGAGAGAACTCCACCTCCTTTCCTGCCCAGATGTTGGGCTTCTAAATTGAAGGGGGATCTTTTGGACCATCCCAATGTTCTAATTCCAAACACTCAGGGAAATAACTTGATGAGTCCCCAAGGACTCAGAGGGAGAAAGAGTCTGGCCCAGGGAAGGCCCTGACGGGAAGCAGATGCTTGGTGGGGGGAGTGGGCAGGGGTTAAGTTCGGCTCTCGGCTCAGAGTGGGTGGGAGAATGGAGCTCTTTGTCTTGGAGCTGTGGGATTTTTTCCCTCCCTATTGCACTCCATCATTATCCTCTTGTCCTTTTCCTCAGGCTCTCCCAAGTTCATGGAACCTCTCCAAAGCCCAGCTGTACCTCTTTCCCCTCTTCCATCCTCTGCCTTCCTTCTCTGAGCCCCTCATTCTTGGCCCCAGATCAATCAAGGAAGTCCGTCAATGAACCTGTGGACTCATCCCAGCACTTGGTATTGAGGAAACTTGGGAAGTGTCTTTCAATCACAGAATCTCAAATAACTGACATCTTAGGCATCTGGTCCAGCCTGAATCTGAGGGAGAATCCCCTCTACTGTGGCACTGACAAGTGGTCATCCAGTCCCTGCTGGAAGACCTCTGGTGACAGAGAACTCATTCCCTCCTGAAAAAAAAAAACACTTTGGGGCAGCTCAAATAACTATTTTGCTTTTCCTTATAACAAATCAAAATCTGCTTCCCTCCATTCCTCCCCGTCATTGCTCCTGCTTCTGCCCCAAGTCAGATTTTTCTACACAAGAACCTTTCTAACTGTTGAAAACCTTTCTCACATCTCAAAAGAGTCTGATCTTCTCCAAGCTAAACATCTTCCATTTGCTGCATCCAACCACCC
Source organism: Dromiciops gliroides (assembly GCF_019393635.1). Lineage (NCBI taxonomy): Eukaryota > Metazoa > Chordata > Mammalia > Microbiotheria > Microbiotheriidae > Dromiciops > Dromiciops gliroides. The sequence goes on from NC_057864.1 coordinate 30,414,777, forward strand.
CACAATGATGGAGGGCAGGGGGGCGGCTAGGTGGCGCAATGGATAAAGCACCAGCCCTGGATTCAGGAGTTCCTGAGTTCAAATCCGGCCTCAGACACTTGATATTTACTAGCTGTGTGACCCTGGGCAAGTCACTTAACCCCCATTGCCCAGCAAAAAAAAAAAAAAGAAAAAGAAAAAATGATGGAGGGCAGTGCCCCCTTCAGCCAGCATTATAGACCCACCTACCCCTAGGTACCAATGTGCCACACTGACCACTTGTACCAGCCTGTCCAGTTGATAAGCAAGTCACTTCCACATTAACCAATTAATTGAACTGAATTCAGCTGCTCAGTGCTTTCCCAAGCTGAGCCAGGGCAGGAAGCACCATCTATCTGTACTGAGATGAATAGGTGTCTGGGATGGTCCAGCTGACACCTATCTGGGACTCTGTCTTTTTGGAGTCCCCACTGCACAGTAGCTAGCTGTTCTCCATCACCAATTTATTTCCTGGTTGTGACCCAAGCAGTATAATGTCTTTACAATCATGGAGCCATAATGGGACTGACTGAGGCAGAGAAAGACACATAGATGTACAGACTCTGGCTTATCAAATCAGTGGCTGCTACTCAGTGAACCTTCCTGGAGAGCTCTCTGAGAACCCTCTGCTCAGGCCCCTCTCTGGACTGTCTACTCAGTCAGTCAATAAATATTTATTATGTGCCAAACACTGTAGCAATCTGCTGGGGATACAAAGAAGAAAAAAAAAAGATAGTCCCTGCCCTCAAGGAGCTTACAATCTAATAGGGGAAGACAAAATATAAAAGAAAGCTGAACACTTACTAGCTGTGTGACCCTGGGCAAGTCACTTAACCATCATTGCCCCACCAAAAAAAAAAAAAAAAAGCTGAAAAGGTCAGGCACTGACCACCAGAGGGTAACAAGCCCCAACACCATGATGTGTATGGAGTCAAACCAGGGCAGCTTAGCTGCAAAGTTCTGAGCCCTCTAGAAAGAAGGACACACACACACACACACACACACACACACACACACCCTCCAGTCTGAGGGGAGAGACATCTGAGGAAGCTGAGAAAGTGCCAAATACCAAAGCTAGATCAACCTCCATAATGATGAGATTTCAAATGATGAGATTATCCTGAAGCAGGTGTGATGCTGGTAAAGGTCAAGCCAAGCAAAGCAGCTGATGGAAAATGAAAAAAAGATAAATATTCTGGGAAGGGAAAGGAATAGGCATTTATTTTTTGGATCTTTGGGTTTATTAAACACTAAATTACTCTGGTCATTCAGTACAAAGTATTGTGTGCCTAATCTATTCCACTGATCCACCCAAATGGTGAAGTTTTTAAATAAATGTTTTTGTTGGGGCAGCTAGGTGGCACAGTGGATAAAGCACCGGCCCTGGATTCAGGAGTACCTGAGTTCAAATCTGGCCTCAGACACTTACTAGCTGTGTGACCCTGGGCAAGTCACTTAACCCCAATTGCCTCACCCAAAAAATAAAAATAAATGTTTTTGTTGTTCTTCTTATTGACATAAAAATTATCCTTTTTAATAATAAACATTTTTATTTATAGTTTTGAGTTCTAATTTTTATCCCTCCTTCCCTGCCTCCCCTCTCCTCTCCCTGAGGAAGTAAGCAAACAAATTGGGGTTATACATGTGCAATTATGTAAAATATTGCCATGTTAGTCATTTTGTACAAGAAAACCTGAATAAAAGAAAAAATGAAAGTGAAAAATGTCATGCTTCAGTTTGTGTACAATCAATATCAGTTCTTTCTTTGGAAGTGAATAGTATGTTTCATCATTAGTCCTTTGGAATTGTCTTGGATCATTGCATTGCTGAGAATAGTTAAGTCTTTCACAGTTCTTCATCAAACAATACTGCTGTAGGGGGCAGCTAGGTGGCACAGTGGATAGAGCACCAGCCCTGGAGTCAGGAGGACCTGAGTTCAAATCCGGCCTCAGACACTTGACACTTACTAGCTGTGTGACCCTGGGCAAGTCACTTAACCCCAATTGCCTCACTAAAAAAAAAAAACAATATTGCTGTCTCTGTGCATGATGTTCTCTTGGTTCTGCTCACTTCACTATACATCAGTTCATACAAGTCTTTCCAGACCTTTCTGAAATCATCCTACTTGTCATTTCTTACAGCACAATAATATTCCATCACCATCATATACCACAGCTTGTTTGGTCATTCCCCAATTGATGGGCATTCCTTTGATTTCCAATTCTTTGCCACTACAAAAAAAAAAAAAAAAGCTGCTATAAATGTTTCTGTACAAATAGGTCTTTTTCTCTTTGGAGGTATATCTTTGGGATATAAACCTAGAAGTGGTATTGCTGGATCAAAGGATATGCACAGTTCTATAGTCCTTTGGGCATAGCTCCAAATTGGAATAAGCATTTATTAATAACCTACTATGGGGCAGCTAGGTGGCACAGTGGATAAAGCACTGGCCCTGGATTCTGGAGGACCTGAGTTCAAATCTAGCCCCAGACACTTGACACTTACTAGTTGTGTGACCCTGGGCAAGTCACTTAACCCCCATTGCCCTGCAAAAAAAAATAATAATAATAAATAACCTACTATGCACCATGTACTCTGTGCCTTAGTTCTTTACAAATATCTCATTTAATTTTTACAACCCTGAAAAATAAGTGGTATTATTATCTCCATTTTACATTGATGAAATTGAGACAGAGATGAAGTCACTTGGCCAAGGCCATAGAGTTAGTGTCTAAGTTGAGATTTGAACTCATGTCTTCCTGACTCTAAGCCCAGTGCTCTATCCACCATGTACAAAAAAAAAAAAACCCAACTATGTACAGGATAAATTATAAGAAAATACCCTCCAATATACAGCTATATGAAAAAAAAAGTTCTCAATCACTACTGATTAGATAAATGCAAATTAAAGCAATTCTGAGATACAACCTCACACCTATCAGATTGGCTAATATGACAAAGAAGGAAAATTACAAATGTTGGAGAAGATGTGGGAAAATTGGGACATTGATGCATTGTTGGTAGAGTTGTAAAATGATCCAACCATTCTGGAGAGCAATTTGAAACCATGCCCAAAAGGCTATAAAACTGCGCATACCCTTTGACCCAGCAATACCACCACTAGGTCTACATCCCAAAGAGATCACAGAAAAGGGGAAAGGACCCCCATGTACAAAAATATTTAAAGTTGCCCTTTTGTGTTAGCACAGAATTGGGAATTGAAGGGATGCCCATCAATTGGAGAATAGCTAAACAAGTTGTGGTATATGAATGTAATGGAATACTACTGTGATGTAAGAAATGATGAGCAGGCAGATTTCAGGAAAACCTAGAAAGAACTGATACTGAGTGAAATGAGAAGAACAAAGAGAACACTGGACACAGTATCAATAACATTGTGTGCTGATCAACTGTGATAGACTTAGTTTTTCTCAGCAATACTATGATCCAAGACAACAGACTCATGATGGAAAATGTTCTCCACATCCAAAAAAAGAACTATGAAGTATGAATGCAGATTGAACCATACTATTTTCACCTGGGGGGGGTTGTTATTGTTTTTCTTCTTTCTTGTGTGTTTTTTTTCCTTTTGTTCTGATTCTTCTCTCACAACATGACTAATGTGGAAACATGTTTAACATGATTTTAATGTACAACCTATATCCAGATTGCTAGCTGGCTTTGGGAGGAGAGAGGGAAGGGAAGGAGGGAGAAGAATTTGGAAGTCAAAATGTTAAAAAATGAATATTGAAAACTATCTTTACATGTAATTGGGAAAAATAAGATAAAATACTATTTTTTAAAAAGAAAAAAGAAAAGGTTCTTCAGTCTAGGTAGTCAGTGGCTTGGGTAAGGGGGAAAAGGGACATGAAGACAGACATACACAGAGTCTCGGACTGAATGAAAATCACAACCTACTCTGTTTTTCAAATCAGATATGAATGTGGTTATTGTTTCTGGTGGGGATCTAGAGATGGAGACAGAGGGGCAGCTAGGTGGCACAGTGGATAAAGCACCGGCCCTGGATTCAGGAGTACCTGAGTTCAAATCCGGCCTCAGACACTTGACACTTACTAGCTGTGTGACCCTTGGCAAGTCACTTTACCCGAATTGCCCCACAAACAAACAAACAAACAAAACAACATAGAGATGGAGACAGAGACACAGACAGACTGGGACAGAGATGATAGTATTCCCCTCCAAATCTCCCTGCTTCCTTCAGATGTCCACTGCCCACCTCACTGTTTTCCTGTCTACACCAGTCCCTGCCCTCATACATGGGAATTTCAATATACATGTCAATGTTCCCTTAAATTCCTCAGCTCACCAACATCTTCCAGTCCAATGGCCAACATGTGCCCTTCACCTGAAAGAATGAAGGTGACTTGGGTTTCACCATACCTGGGCCACTTCCATGAGCCATAACTCTCAACTTACCCTTATTGAGAGCAATACTCTATCCTCCCATCTATAGGGAAGTTGATACCTCCCTAATTATCCTGCCCCTTTCCTATCACCTTCCATCTTTCCAACTCTTTTAGCCCAATTACCCCTTGACACTTACTAGCTGTGTGACCCTGGGCAAGTCACTTAACCCCAATTGCCTCACTAAAAAAAAAAAAATCATTCACCTCATCCCATGTCCCCTTTCCTCCACAGTCTCCACCTCCATCCTTCAGCCCCTTGTCCATCTACCATGGGCGCCTCATCAGTGCTCAGAGCCAGTTCACCCTACCCCTCTTCTTCCCTCTGTTCCTCCTCAGTCCTACTGACTCCCCCTGGAGGAAGTCTCATACCTGTGGCCACTTTGGCACTACTGTATTTGTGTTGTCTACCTCACCTGGAACTTCATTGCTACTATGGGAACCTCAGACTGGCTCTCACATTCCCCACCTGCCTCCTCTCTCCCAAGCCCTCAAACACCTACTACCCTCAGCTCCCTCTCTACAGGGGACCTTCCCTCCTACTCTGAGAAGATTGAGGTTGCCTCCCATAATCTCCCTCATCTTCCCTCTTCTCAAAACCTCTCTACATCTTTACCCATCCTCTCTTCTTTTTCTCCAGCCTCTGAGGAAGAGGTGGCATTCCTCCCAGACAAGACTATCCTCTCTGCTTGGTCCCTAGGCCCATATCACACCCCCTATCTCCTCCAGGAGCTCAACCCATTGATCTTTCCCCTTAACTCTCATCATCAACATCATCTTCACAAACATCCTGCCAAGCACTTTGTAAATGTGACCTGATTTTAACACACAACAATCCTGGGAGGTAGGTGCTATTATCCCTACTTTGCAGATGAGGAATTTAAAGAAGACAAAGGTTAAGTGACTTACTTAGGGTCATATAGTTTGTAAATATCTGAGACCAGATTTGAACTCAGGACATCCTGACTTTAGGTCCACTGCTCTATCCACCAGCTTGTCTTTCTCTGTTTCTCTCCCTGTTCATTCACTCAGACCTACAAATGCACTGTCTCCTCTGTCCTTAAAAAAATCATTCACCTCAGGGCAGCTAGGTGGCGCAGTGGATAGAGAACTGGCCCTGGATTCAGGAGGACCTGAGTTCAAATCTGACCTCAGACCCTTGACACTTACTAGCTGTGTGACCCTGGGCAAGTCACTTAACCCCAATTGCCTCACTAAAAAAAAAAATCATTCACCTCATCCCATGTCCCCTTGTAACCAACCCACAGCCTTGGGGGTCTGAGGAACCTTCTGCCAATAAGAGATCCTAGCTCTGGACTCACATGGATCAGGTTCAGTGGTGGGGAAATATGACCTCAAAAAGAGAAAGATCAGGTTCCACACACTCTCTCCAACCCTGGAATGGACTTCTGGGTATACTCTCTTAAACAAAGTTTAGGACTGACTCATGAGAAAGGACTTCCAAAAAAGGATTAATAGTGTCCTTTCTAGAAAAGTTTTCAATGGACAAAGTAATTGAAACAATTAGGCTGCACAGTGGGTAGAGAGCTGGACCTGGAGTCAGGAAGATATGGGTTCAAATCTGACCTCAGACACTTGCCAGCTGTGTAGACAATGGCCAGGTTTCTTAACCTCTTTCTGGCTCAGTTTCCTCAACTATAAAATGGGAATAATAATAACAGTCCCTACCTCCTAGGGTTGTTGTGAGGATTGTATGAGATGATATTAAATCAGATAATATCTGTAAAGTGACTGGCACTTGGTAGGCCCTTAATAACTGCTTATTCCCAGGGAGCAGCTAGGTGGCACAGTGGATAAAGCACCAACCCTGGATTCAGGAGGACCTGAGTTCAAATCCAGCCTCAGACACTTGACATTTACTAGCTGTGTGACCCTGGGCAAATCACTTTACCCTCATCACCTCACAAAAAAAAAAATGCTTATTCCCTTCCCCACCAATCCCATTACTCACCTGGAACTACCCTCTCTTAACTGCTGAATCTGCTGGCCTGTATTTAGCCTCTGACTTTCTTCCTCCGCAGAGTTGGTGACCACGCCCCTCCTCCTGTATGTTGTCTTCTCCTTCAGTGTCTGTGACATGGCTCTCTTTCCTCGGTATCATGCCTTGGTTCATGATGCACCTCTCATCCCTTCAATATAGGTGTTCCCCAGTGCTTAATTCATGAATGATGATTGATTGATTCATACAAAACTGATGCATTGAGGGGAGTGGGATGGGAATAGTCCCTTTACTACAGGATCCTCCTCCCCAGAGCAACCAGAGCCCCATTGCCATTCAAAGAAGACTAATTTCTACAGAAAGTCAGTTTGGGTCCAGTTTTCAAGAAATCCAGTGTAAAGTACAGCAATTTATTGCCCATTACTTGGGGCCTGGGACTCCCCTCCCCAGGAGCCTTAGAAAGTAAAATAGAAATGGAACTTGGAGGGGCTTCACTCAGAGGTATTTGTGTGTGTGTGTGTGTGTGTGTGTGTGTGTGAAACTCCCAGTCACTTTCTTTTTTTGTGTCTCTGTCTCTCTGTCTGTGTCTCTCTGCCTCTGTCTCTGTCTCTCTCTGTCTCTCTCTCTCTGTCTCTCTGTCTCTCTCTCTGTCTCTCTCTCTCTCTCACTCTCTCTCTCTCTCTCTCACACACACACACACACACACACACACACACACACAGGTATATTTGGAAAGAAGAGTGCTCCCCGGGTATCCAAACCCTCCTCTCCCTCTAGCCCTGCCATCCCCACTCCCTTCCCAATGTGAAATGGAAAAGAAAAGGAATGGCGTGGTGGGGAATGGAGAAGAAAGGAGTGTAGGGAAGAGAAAAGGACTTAGGAGAAGGAAGGGCCTGAGAAGAGGGAGGGGAGTGAGGAGAGGAGAGGTTGGGAGAGGGAAGGGAAAGGAAAGGGGAAGAGGAAGGGAGGGAGGGAGAGGGAAGGGGAGGGGAAGCCTTTGGTGCAGGGATTGGCTCTGGGAATATCCAGTTCACTTAACCCTGAACCAGTGGTTCTCAATCCTCCCAGTTTTCCTGTCACTGCTGCCTGAGCCCCAGCTTCCTAGCCCTGTCCTCCTGACTCCTGGCTCCTGGCTCCTGAGCCTCCTCCGCCTCCTCTTCCTCTTCCTCCTCTTCCTCCTCCTCCTCTTCCTCCTGCTCCTCCTCACGTGAGAATAATTGGCCACTTGAGTTGCTAAACAATGTGGAAGCTCTGAGCTGAGGAGTAGAGCCGAGCAGAGCAGAGCAGCGGGGCTCTCCAGGCTGAGTGGCCCTCCCCAAGGCCAGTAAACTCCCTACCCCCAACACTTAGGGTGCTCGAGCACGAGCACAAACACACACACACACACACACACACACTCTACTCATCACGTGGACAGCTCATTTCAGGCCAATCATCACATACACAACTCCTTCTCATACATGTATATCACTCATAACATGCACACAACACCCATCACACATAATTCAGCCAGCACAGCACACACTGCCCATCACTCGGACAACCCATCACATAATTACCACTACTCAGCACACAAACATACACAACACCCCCTCTTTGTCACATAAGCCGACAAGTGGTCTGCCTCAGCTTAACTCCAGACCATGCACGCAAATATACCTAATACACCCACAGCTTCTCACAGTCATTCAACCCAAACTCACTACATGGTATCGAGGTATCCCTGAGAAAGCCAGGAGAGGCTGCCTGGGAAGTAATGCTTGCAAGTCTTAGAGCAGTGGGTGCTTATTTCCTTTAGTCATCTGCCTGGGCAAACAGAATCCCCAAGTGTCCTGTCTCAGCTTTCTGTCACCTCTAGGGACCCTCCAGGCACCTGGATCAAAGTCAGAGACCCTTGGTTTATGCCATTCTGAGGGTCCCTCAAGACTCCAGCCTGGGATCCCAGAAAGTCCTTTGGCTTTGGAGATGGGGTGGGGCTGGACGAAGAGAGGGAGGGACAGAAACAGAGACAGAGAGACAGAAACAGAGAGATGCACACATATAGGTTTATCCAAAGGTGTTTGTGCATGTGTGTGAATGGGTGCCTTTGTATGCAATGTGCATCTCTGGCTACTCCTGTGTGTACTTCTGTCTGTGTGAGTGTGAGAGAGACAGAGAGAGACAGAGACAAAGAGAGAGACAGACAGAGACAAAGACAAAGACAGACAGACATAGACGGAGACACAGAAACAGACGGACAGACATAGACAGAGAAAGAGCGAGATCGAGGCATGCCCAGACCCACTGCCCAATAGCTCTCTCCATGGTCCTCTCCCAAGCAGAACCCAGAAAGCTTCAGGGACTCAGCCAGTATCTGGTTAACTTAATGGGATGCGAACTTCAGGGCTGAGCTCTGTTTGTCTCTGCACAGGAAATTAAGTAGATAATCACCCAATCACTTGGGTTAGTGGAGGTGGATGCAGAGCAGGGGGATGGAGGGGGTGGGCCTGTGCGTCCGGCTGAGCGTCTGTGTCTGAGTGTGAGTGAGAGGGTAGGTGCACGTCTATTGGGTTGGGTGGGAGGGGATGATGAGGGATCGATAGCTCTGTCATGGGGTATGCTTGTGTTACCCACATCAGCTTACCCTCATGTGTGGCTCTCTCAGCTTGGGTCTGTTTGCCCTGAGGAGACCTCCGACCCCTCGCTTGCAAGCGCAGCTGAAGTGGTCTACCCAGCAGCCCCCTGGGACCAAGGTTTCAGGCAGCTTCGATCTGCATAAAGACCAGCGAACAAACAGACAGGCTCTGAGAAAACAGGCCCAGGCCAGGGCTTCGAAATCCAGAGTCCAAAGGAAGAGGGGCTGGGGGAAGGGGTGGGGGGTGGGGGGGAGGAACGAAGGAGGATGCCTATCTAAAAGTGAATATAAAGCATTTAGAGGATTTAGAGGGCACTTTCCAGGTTTTCTCTCCTGGCATCCTTACAAGAACCCTGTGAGGTAGGCACCAGAAGTAGTATAATTATTCCCATTTCACAGATGAGGAAGCTGACACTCGCAAAAATGAACTGTAAATCAAGTTCACACAAGTAGTAAAAAGCAGAAATAAAGTCCAAAGTCAGACTTTGCCAAGTCCTGTGCTTTGTCCCACCCTCCAAGAAGCGCGCTTGCTGCCAGGATCGGGCTTCGATCTCGGTGGAGTCTCATGAAGCTCTGAGATCCTGTGGTTCTAGCAAAACAGCTCTGAGTAAACAAATCAATGGTAGCCCGGTGGAGAGGGCTGCATCTCTGACTCATGTCACTACGAGTGATGTAGGAGAGACAGACAAAAAGAGAAACAGGGAGAGAGACCTAGAGACCAAGAAGGAATCTGGGCTCTTGCAGCTCGCAGCCTGTAAGCCCTCAGGCTGTGACGTTCACATCCCTGAGCCTCATTTGCTTCAACTTTAAAATGAGGGGATTTGGGGGCATCGAGGTGGCACAGTGGATAAAGCACCAGCCCTGGTTCAGGAGGACCTGAGTTCAAATCTAGCCTCAGACACTTGACTAGCTGTGTGACCCTGGGCAAATCACTTAACCCTCATTGTCCCATAAAAAATTTTAAAAAATTTTTAAATTAAATAAAATAAAAGGAGGGGATTGGACTAAATGTCTAAGGTCCCTTCCAATTCTATCCTATGATCCAATGAGAGGAGGAGGGGAGGAGAAGGGGGAAGAGAGACAGGTAAGAGAATGTACGAAAGGCTGACATTCAGGGAGTAGAGATAGAGGAAAGAGAGAGGAGGAGGAGGGTAATGGGGAAGGAAGAGAAGAGAGAGGGGAGGAGGATGAAGCAGAGAAGGGGGAAGGGAAGCAGATGAGGCTGAGGAGAGATGGAGAAGAGAGGGGGGAGGGAGAGAGGGAGAGAGGGAGAGAGGGAGAGAAGGGGAGGGAAGGAGGAGGAAGAGGAGGGGGAAGGGAGTGGGAGGGGTGGATACAAGGGAGGCAGGTGAGAGAAAGGCTGAGATCGAAGAGCTCCTGTACAAACATTTGGAGGGGGATGAATGCCCCTTTTCTTTTATCGATAGCCTTTCCCCAGCCCCTTTCTGACCCTTCCTTGATGTGCTGAAAGGATCATTCAACATGCAGACAAGGGACCTGGCTTCAAAGGGGATCTTGGACACTCCATGGCTCTAAGACAGTTGGTCAAGGCATTTCTCATCTTGGTTTCTTCATTTGTAAAATGAGTAGAATCTTGCTTTCCTACCTCACCAGACCTTTATCAGGAATGAAAATCCCTGTAGGAAAATTGTGATGTCATAGTAATGGGTGACATTGATTTAGTACTCTGAGCCTGGCAAACCTACATTATTTCAAAACAGCCCTGGGAGTAGATAGTCCTCCAGGTAGGATTATCCCCACTTTACAGATGAGGAACTTGAGACTCAGAGAGATAAAGTAACGCCCATTTGGTGTTCAGATCCAAATCCAGAACTCCAAATTTAGCCTTCCTTTCACCACATCTTCTCCTCCCCCACCTTCTCCTCCTCCTTCTTCCTCTTCTTCTTTTCTCCACCTCTGTTTCTCCCCCCCACTCTGTCTCTCTCTTCTCTCTCTCCTACTTTGTTTCTCTCCTCTCTCTCTCTCTCTCTCTCTCTCTCTCTCTCTCTCTCTCTCTCTCACACACACACACACACACACACACACACACACACACACACTCCCTGCTATTTCTCTGTGGATCAAACCTGCAGGAGGAACAGAGCAGGACTTTGAGAAATTAAGAAAGACACCACTGGAGCCCCTCTAGCCTAGAGAATTTTGCCTAAGGAGCCCCTTTGTCCTGCTGCTTGAGGTGTGATCCCCTCCCTCCTTCCCCTGTCTCTCCCCACTCCTTACCGCCACCACTACCAGCAGCCCTGAAGCCCTGGTCATTCAAGCACACACACACACACACACACACACACACACACACACACACACACACACCCTCCTCTCCTAGCACTTGAGAATGGCCTCCTCTCTCCCAGGCCCTGTGGCCACCTGAGTGGGGAGGGAGGGGATTGACAAGGGGGACGAATCCTTGGCGACCACCTTTCAGAAGGGATCTCTGAGGAGCTGGCTTTGCCCTTGCCCCTCCTCCCTCCTCCTCCTCCTCTGCTCTCCTTTTGTCTCTGGCCCTGGGGATGAAAAGGCCTTGAGTAGGGGGCCAGGACTCCTCTTCAGATGGGCTCAGATGCTTCAGGCCCCTTCCTATCCAGGCCAGGGGCCCAGTTGGAAGCTCTTTCTGTCCCTGCTCCCATTACCCCCATGCCCTACTTAGACAATAAGTAAAATTCAGAACACCTGGTATTTTAGTCATAGATTCCACTAGATTTAGAGCTGGATTGGGATCTTAGAAATCATCCAGTCCCACCCTGCTATGTTTCCAACGAGGTGATAAACATCTCTGACCCCCACCCAAAGTGCCCTGTGTCCTGCCTCCCATTCCCCAAGAACACTGCCACTCCTTCCAAATGCACAGTCTTCTGCTGTCTTTGAAAGCCCTTGACAACCTGGTTCCCTCGTGTTTCTCCAATCTGTCTAACCCTTCTGCCCCTCTGTGTGCTTTACAGTCTAGCATTCTGACCCATCTTCCTAATGCACATGTCATTTCCCAGCTCCTTGCCTTTGCCCTGCCTGTCCCACATCCCCTGAATGCTTTCCTGACTCTCCTCCACCTGCTGGCTTCCCTGGATCCCCTCAAGATTCAACTCAAATCCTTCCTTCTGGAGGAGGCCTGTCCAGGTCTTTCCCACTGCTAGTACCTTCCCCCTTCCCATGGCATTGTGCTGGGCCTAGAGCCAAGAAGACCTGAATTAAAATGGAACCTCAGACACTTCTAACTGTGTGATTTTGGACAAGTCACTTAATCTTTGCCTATTTTCCGGTTCTTCGATTGTAAAACACCTACCTCCCAGAATTGTTGTGAGGATTAAATGAAATAATTTTTGTTAAATGTACTTGGCACATAGTAGGTGTTTAATAAATATTTTTTAGGGGCAGCTAGGTAGTGCAGTGGATAAAGCACCAGCCCTGGAGTCAGGAGGACCTGAGTTCAAATCCAGCCTCAGACACTTGACACTTACTAGCTGTGTGACCCTGGGCAAGTCACCTGACCCCAATTGCCTCACCAAAAAGAAAAAAAGTTTCTTTCCTTCTTATGAGATTATCTTCCATTTACTTTATATTTATTTTGTAGTTCATTTTTTGTATGTCATCTTTCCCATGAGACTGTGAGCTCCTTGAGGGTAGTGATTGAGTTTTTTTCCCCTTTCTTTGTATCCTCAGCACTTAGCCCAGAAAAGGGTACATAGTAAGTGCTTAATCAGTGCTTGTTGCCTGACTCTTCACCCTCTTTCTTTGTAGACCCGGTGTGTCTCACCAACAATTCACCCCAAACTCAGTGGGGAGTAGCTTCTTTTTTACTGAATAGAATTTTATTTTTCAAAATATATGTAAAAACAACTTTTAACATCAATTTTTTAAAAATTTGTGTTCCAACTTCTCTTTCTCCTCCATTCCCACCCCCTACCCACTAGAACTCAAGCATTTCAAAATAAGTTATACATGAGTAGTCATGGAAAACATTCCCACATTAGCTAGGTTGTGAGAGAAAACAGTCAAAAAACCCCAAAACGGAGAGGGACCCACATGTACAAAAATATTTATAGCTGCTCTTTACGTGGTGGCAAGGAATTGGAAGTTGAGGGGGTGCCCATCAATTGGGGAATGGCTGGACAAGTTATGGTATATGAATACAATGGAATACTATTGTGCTGTAAGAAATGATGAGCAGGAGGAGTTCAGAGAAATCTGGAGGGTCTTGCGTGAGCTGATGATGAATGAGATGAGCAGAACCAAAAGAACACTGTACACAGTATCATCAACATTGAGTGTTGATCTACTGTGATGGACTATATTCTTCTCACCAATGCAATGGTACAGAAGAGTTCCAAGGAACTCATGATAGAAGAGTATCTCCAAATCCAGGGAAAAAAAAAGAACTGCGGAGTATAGATGCTGAATGAACCATACTATTTCTTTTGGTTTTGGTGCTGTTGTTTTTTTCTATTTTGAGGTTTTTCATCATTGCTCTGATTTTTTTCTCTTATAACATGACTAATGCAGAAATAGGATTAATGTTATTATGTGTATATATATATGTATATATGTGTATATATGTGTGTATATATATATATATATATATAAAACCTATATCAGATTACCTGCTGTCTAGGGGAGGGGGGGAGGGAGGGGAGGGAGGGAGAAAAATCTGAAATTGTAAAGCTTATATAAACAAAAGTTGAGAACTATCTTTACATGTAACGGAAAAAAATAAAATACTTTATTAATTTAACAAAAAAAAACCCTTCAGATTGAGGAATTGTCAAAGAGGAAAAAAAAATTTTTTAATGTGTTTCCAGGGGCAGCTAGGTGGCGCAGTGGATACAGCACCGGCCCTGGAACCAGGAGCACCCGAGTTAAAATCTGGCCCCAGACACCCAACACCCACTAGCTGCGTGACCCTGGGAAAGTCACTCAATCCCAATTGCCTCACCAAAAAAAAAAAAATGTGTTTCCATCTATTTTCAGATACTATCACTTCTTTCTCTGTAGATGGGTTGTAGCTTCTTAAGGGCAGGGCCTGTCTCCATTGGGTCTTTGCATTGCCAGCACTGAGCACAGTGGGACTACATACAGGAGACTCAGATCTGTGGTCACAGGGATCAGGGGAGATCTCTGCAGCGATGGAGATCTCCCCATCCATGCCAGCCAACCCCAAGAAACTCTTGTCCATGTCCTCCCAACATTTTAGCACAGGGAGTTTACCCTGCATGCTGGCCAACATCATCGATCTCTCTCAAGATCAGGAGGGTACCAGTGGATAGAAGGCTCTGCTTCTCCCCATGTCATCCCTTATTTTCCCCATTCAACCAGCCCTCCTTCTCTTGTTGGCATACAATTCCCCACTGACATCATTTACTCTCATTCTTCAGGGTTATTCTTCAGTCTCCTATTGCATGTGCTCACACCCACTGCTGTTCTTCATGACCCTCTGAGTGATGCTCATTCTTAATGCTTGGGAGGCAAGGTCCTTCCAGGTCTCACCACCAAGCAGAATCACCAGCAAAATGTCTAGATTGAAAAAGTGGGCCTTTGTTGTTATGGGGGGCTTGGGGTCAGGAAAAGCAGTTTGTAATTTCCCAAAAGTAATCCAGCCCACTCACTGCCTCCTCTTCCTATAGATGCCATGTCCAAACATCCAAAACCGAACTCATGATCTTTCTCCCCTCTTCCTATCTCTCCTATTACTCTCAAGGGCACCACCATCTTCCCAGTGACCCAGACTTACAACCTCAGCATCGTCTTTGACTCCTCACAATCTCTCACCCCCTTTCCAATCTGTTACTAAGGCCTGCTGATTTTACCTTTAGAAATATTCTTTCATAAACACCCTCTTCTCTCTTCTGACACTGCATCACCCCAGTCCTGGACTATTACAGTAGCCTGCTAGTTGACCTCCCTGCAGCAAATGAGCCTCCTAAAACACACATATGACCATGTCAGGCCCTACTGATAAAACTCCAGGAGCTCCCCATCACCTTCAAGATCAAATGTACAATCCTCTGTTTGTCATTCCAAGCCCCTTTTTAAACTTGTCTACCTCCACCTTTTCTGTGCCTCCTCGGCCCCCTAACTTCCCTAAGTTCCTTCAAGACTCAACTCCAATCCCATCTTATGTAGGAAGAGATATTTCCCAATTCTTCCAGCTGTTAGAGCCTTCTCCTCTGAAGTTACTATCCATCTGCTCTGTTATGTAACTTGCATGTACATGTTTTCTTCCCCTTGAGAATGTAAGCTCCCTGAGAGCGGTGACTGCATTCTTGCTATTCTTGGTAGCCTAACAACACCCTCCTCATCTCCTCCTGGCTTCCTTGACTTCCTTTGAGTCTCATCTAGTTGCACCTTCTATGAGAAGTCTTTCTTGAATTTGCTTAATGCTAGTGCCTTCCCTCTGTTGGTTATTTCCATTTTATCCTGTCTAGATTGTGTTTTACAGACTTGTTTGCAAGTTGTCTCTCATTAGACTGTGAGCTTTTTAACAACAGGGACTGGTTTTTGCCTTTCTTTCTATCCCTAGCACTTAGCACATAGTGGGGATTTAATAAATGTTTTTTGACTGACTCTGTAGACCCAGCTCACTGTCCATCTGTACCCTCTCTCAGATACACACAGTATTGAGTGAGTTCTATGGGATGTCCATTCAGAGGAATTGTGAAATCTGGGTGTATGGATGTACAGACAGACAGAGAGTCTTCACAAGTGAATTGAATTGTTTTGTGCTCTCTCCTGATCCTCACAAGGATTCCTTGAGATTGTTGTGGCAAGTCCCATTTTACAGATGAGGAACACAGAGGTTATGTGACTTCCCCAAGATCACTACACTATACACCACTTAGAGTGGTAAGACCCAGGTCTCTGAATTAGTGTTCTTTCCATCACACCAGAAGACTCCTTCTGTCAGACAATCCCTTTATGACTTACATGTTGGATAAGTCTTGAGTCTTCTCACCTTGGCTCTGCCTCTAATAGGTTACATAACCATAAAGTCAGGCAGCCTGAGTTTTTCAGAGGGAAGAAAACCTTTTCTGATAGCCAGGGAGCCCCACCTCCACCCACTCATATAAAGACCTAGGATTTCAGTGTTTGAAGGAAATTTAGAGAGTGTCTAATCCAACCCCTTCATTTTAAAGACAAAGAACCTGAGACCCAGAAATAGGAAATTACTTCTCCAGGTTAAATAGTTAGTGGGCAGCCAACCTGGAATCCAAATCCTGATCCTATGTGTTTTTCTCTAAGCTATGCTGCCTACATCTTTGGATGTGGGATCTGGAGGCTTAGAGATTATCAAGAGAACCAGAGGCTCTTAATTGGGGAGCTAAGGGCTTGGGGTTTTCTGATATCTGGATAATTATCTCACTATCCTTGCTTTCCTCTGCAAACCTCTCTATTTTGTAGCTTTAAAACCATGATGCTGAGAAGGGATCCATAGGCTTCCCCAGACTGCCAAAGGGGTCCAGGACACAAAAGGGGTGAAGAACCCCACTTTTGGTTAATCCCTTCATTTTACAGGTAAGGAAAGTGAGGCTGAGTTAGGAATTGATTTGCCAGAGCCTCAGAGTGTGTTAGTGGCAGATTTTCTATGAAATTCTCAGACAAAGGCTCCATCCATCCCAAGGAGACCGGGGTTCTGATGATTATCCTGAGCTCCTTCCCAAAGACCATAGAGCATATGCTCTGGAAGGTCCTACCAAGGGGAGTAAAGTCTAAGAATAGGGGGAAAGTAGGAAGAGTTCAGGTTGTGAAGAGCTTCAATGTTAAATATAGAACTTCAGATTTGATCTTAGAGATAATGGTATACCACAGGAGCTTATATTTCATCTGGGAAGACAACAGAGATGGCTGCTCTTATATGCCAAAGGGAGTGGGTTGCTTCCTGTGTTACTGAAGCTAAGATCCTCCATCTCTTGGTGGTTGACTCTCTAATGAACCTCTCTCAATATTCTTAGCTAAGGTGGTCCTTGGAGGACCAACTCACAGTCCCCCAGGGTTCACTATAAGACTATTTCCCTCTTGGTAGGACCAGTGTGATTAAGTTGCAGATATCTGGGTAACTAAAGGCACGCAGTAATTTTACACCGTGCCCCTGTGCCCACATCCTTGTACTTGTGATGCAATCTAATCACACTGGCTTTCTTGCTGTTCTTCATGCACAGTACTCCATCCCCCATCTCCATGCCTTTGCATTGTCTGTCCCCCATAATTAAAAAGTTCTCCTTCCTCACCTCTGTCCCTTAAGTTCCCTGAGTTCCTTCAAGATTCAATTCCAATCATTCCTTTTGTAGGAGACCTCTTCCCATTCTCCTAGCTGCTAGAACCTTCTCCTCTGAGGTTACCACCATCCACTCTGTATGTAACTTGTATGTTTTCTTTCCCCAAAGATGTAAGCTCCCTGAGGGCAGGAACAGTTTTTTGGGCATCCTTGGTGTCAAACACAGTTCATGGCACATAGTAAGGGCCTAAGAAATGCTTTTTGATTGATCGATTGATAGAGAGAGTGCTCTATCAAAGGACTTGAGTAATTTCACCAAAGCAACCCTTACTTACCTGTGTTGGCAAAATGAAACTCCAAAATTATTCCCTTTACCTGGTCATAGAATGCGAGGGGTAGCAAGACCCTTAGAACCAGCTATTCCAATAACTTCATTTTGCCCGTGGTGAAACTAAAGATCCAAATGAAGAAGAATCTTCCCCATATTCCCACAGAATTCCAACAGTGTTGGAACTAGAACCCACATTTCCTGACTTCCAGAGCCAGTGTCCTTTCTCCTGTAACCCAGAACTGAAGAATGTGGTAGAGAAAGAAGAAAAGGAGAAAAGAACAGGATAAGGATAAGGAAGAGGAAAGTAAAGAAGGACAGAGAAAAGATGTCAGTGTGATATACAGAATTTTATTATCAAGATCTTCTTATCATTCCTGAGCTGATTTCCCACTTTACAGTTTTAGTCCATAGGATGCCACTTTGAGTCTTTTGAAGTGTGGTCTTCCTATAACTAAGGACTAGGGCAGGCCCTGCCTGGCTTCTTTCCTCTATCAAAAATTCTAAGAAGAATTGTTTACATCTTCATCCCATGTCCATATTCCCATCATTTCTACTTTAGTAACCAGATCCTCCTATATGGTAAGGATCAGGTAGAGATGTATAATTTTCCTCAATGGTTCTTCCAACATTTGAAGTGTGACACTAAGGCTGTCAAAAAACATTATTAGATGCTCTGCTTTTGGAAGAGAGAGAAAGACAGGGGAGAGAGACAGAGACAGACAGAAAGACATACACAGACACATAAGACACAGACTCAGACACATGAAGAGAGACAAAGACAAAGAGATAGACCAATGGACACAGAGTGTTCTAGTAGATATCTGGGTAACTAAAGGCATGTAGTAATTTTACACCGTGCCCCTGTGCCCACATCCTTGTACTTGTGATGTTTCCTAAAACTCTTTCCTCATTCCACTTCCTGTCAAGGTTGTCTGTAGGATACTCTGATGACAAAAATCACTTCCATTTCAATCACTGTTGATTTTCATACAAATATTCTCCACCATGCTTCCTCCCTTATGTGAGTATGGAGTTTCATCCCATGAGTATATATTCTTTTTTTTTTTTGGTGGGGCAATGGGGGTTAAGTGACTTGCCCAGGGTCACACAGCTAGTAAGTGTCAAGTGTCTAAAGGTGCATTTGAACTCAGGTCCTCCTGACTCCAGGGCTGGTGCTCTATCCACTGCACCACCTATCTGCCCCAGGTATATGTTCTTTTTTTTTTTTTGCAAGGTAATGAGGGTTAAGTGACTAGCTAGCCCAGGGTCACACAGCTAGTAAGTGTCAAGTGTCTGAGGCTGGATTTGAACTCGGGTCCTCCTGAATCCAGGGCCAGTGCTCTATCCACTGTGCCACCTAGCTGTCCCCCAAGTATATATTCTTAATATGCAATACTCCCCCCTCACCACCCAGCATCCATTTTACCTATCCTGTTTCTTCTAAATAAGATATACCTTTCTAGATCCATGGTCCTAACATTGAACTTATTGAACAATTCTCAGTAACAACTATGAGGTCAGGAGCAGCTAGGTGGTACAGTGAATAAAGCACCAGCCCTGGATTCAGAAGGACCTGAATTCAAGTCCAGCCTCAGACACTTGACACTTACTAGCTGTGTGACCCTGGGCAAGTCAATTAACCCTCATTGCCCTGCAAAAAGAAAATAAACAAATAATAATAACTATGAGGTCAGATTTGCCTTCTTGTGCCAGGGAGGAATTCTAGGTCTTCTCACTTGCTGTCTATACTTAACAAATTCTATATAGGGATATTTGAGGTCATTTCTTCAAATTAGTCTCCTATGAATTTCTGGTCATCAGTTCATCCATTCTTCCTATCTTGGATTACAAAGAAGCCTGAGTCTGAATCCTGACTCCTAAATTACTCTGTGACTTTGGCCAAATCTTTTCACTTCTCTGGACATATTTCCAATCTGTCAAATGAGGGGAGTTAGAGTAGGTCTCTATGGTCCCTTTCTGTTTTAAATCAACCCTGTGATTCCATGGGCAAAGAGATGAGGGATGCCATAAGACCCCCAAGAATCCAATTTGGTTTAATTCAACCAGCAGGGGACAGGGTGATATGGTGGAAAGAGTGCTAGATTTAGAGTCAGCTTATCTGGCTTTGATTCCTGGATTTGCCTTTTGTTACCTATGTGATCTTGGACAAATCATTTCATTTCTCTCCAATTCATCCTCCACTCAGCTGCCAAAGTGGTTTTTCTAAACCAAAGGCCTGCCCATGTCATCTCATCCTCAATAAACTCCAGTGGCCCTATTATCTCAATGAACATATATGTAATCCTCTGTTTACCATTGGTGATCCTTCACAACCTGGCCCCTTTGACCATTTCTAGTCTTTTCTGTCCTCCATGTACCATACAATCCTGTAACACTAGCCTATTCATTCATCCCCCAGAATGACACTTTTCTCCAGTCTTTGTGCTTTTGTGCTGGTATGCCTCATGACTAGAATGTTCTCTCTCCTCCACTCTTCCTGCCAGCTTTCTTCAAGATTTACTTTACTTAGGTAACTTTTCTGCCAGAGGTCTTTCCCATCTCCCTTCCCCCACCTTCTCCCACTTGTCCAGTTTTCCCCACTAAGACTGCCTTCCATTTATTCTGTATGTTTTGTCTGTACCTATTTACATGTTGCTGCTTCCCCCACCTACCCATTAGAAGGTGAGCTCCTTGAGGCAGGGTCTATTTTTGTCCAACCTTTGTAACCCCCATGCTTGGCATACTGCCTGATACAGATTAAACACCCAGTGCTGATTTGACTTGCACTTGATGGTCAGTGAAGTCCTTTCTGACTCCACATGTATGATCCTATGATCTTCCAATATGTCAGGCATCATCCTTGATTTGGGAGAGGGGAGATTATGGGAAGAGAGAGAGAGAGAAAGATGAACAGAAAGATGAAGAGAAATAGGAGAGTTTTTCCTGAAGAAAATTGTTTTATTACCTAGAGGCATAAAGGATAATGAAAAATAAAATGAAAAAAAAAAGCTTTGAGAGATAGATGGAGATGGGGAACTAGGGATAGACCAACAGACACATGGATGGATGGATGCATGGATGGATGGATGGACAGATGGATAAATAGATATATGAGGATAAATATATAAGGCATTATAGTAACATAGATTCAGACAGACAGACAGAAACCAAGTTTGCAAGAATCCCATCCACCCCCCTCTTACTGTTGTTCTTCAGCAACAAGCCCACAGCAGGAGCTAGGTTGGGAGTGAGCTGGATTCATGAGTAAGGTGAGTGCATATGCATGCTGAGTGCTGTTAAGTTGTATGGGTGTGGATGTGGGTGCTTGCATGTGTGGACTTATTCAATAACCCACACTGGAAAATAACAAAAGTAATTTATTATGAACCCCTCTATCCACTTCCCTTATGCCCTGCTTTCCAATGTCTCCCTCCAGTCTCCTGCTCCCAATGACCACCTTCAGTCCCATTCCCTTTATGTCTTCCCCCCACCCTAGTAGAAGCCTTTGCTCTCATTCTTCAGCCCACTCCTTCACTTCATCCTCATAAAGAGAGCCTCCTTCTGACCTGGAAGTTTCCCACTTCCAGTGCTCCCAGTTCCTATGAAGGATGGACTACAGCAGTGGAAAGAATCCTAGACTTAGAAGTAGATGAACTGACTTATAGTTCTGGGTCTTTCATTGTGTGGGGCAAATAAATTCTTTTTTCTGAGCCTCAGTGTTACCCTCATTTGTAAAATGAGGGGGTTGAACCAAGGGTCCTTACAGCTCTGTTGGCTTCAACAGAAAGTTAGCTTCAAAGAAAGTTAGAAAAAGGGAAGTATATCATTGAGCTGAAGAGGGCAGAGTGATCAGCTCAGGTTGGGGTAAGGTACTTACTCCACTCAACCTGGTAACTGATAACCGCTACCCATTGGTGCCCTGAGTTTGGCTCCTCCAGCTAAAAAGCCAAAGGTTAGACATGCATTGGAACACCCTCAAGCATTTTCATGGTTGACTTGCTCATCATTTACAGCTGACACAAGGCTAAAATGCATCATCAATATCCACAAGGCTCCCAAAAGGTTAAATAGAGACTTTTGGGGGGTTTTTTTGAAGTTTTTCTCTTTTGTTCTGATTCTTCTTTCACAACATGACTAACACAGAAATGTGTTTAATGTGATATATATTGATATATATATATATTATATATATACAGATTGCTTTCTGTCTTGGGGAGAGGAGAGGGAAGAGAGGGAGAAAATTTTGGAACTAAAAATCTTATGAAAATAAATGTTGATAATTGTACATTATGTATAACCTATACTGATTGCTTGCAACCTTAGGGAGTGGGGAGTGTAGGGAGGGAGGAAATGAGAGAAAGGTAGAATTTAGAACTCAAAACCTTAAATAAATAGATAGATAAATAGATAAATAAATATATAAATTAATGGATAGATGAATGAATGAATAAATAAATGACTGAAGGAATGAATGAATGAACAAATGAATGAATGAAAAGAAAAGAAATGCTGAAAACTATCTTTACATGTAACTGGAAAATAATAAAATACCTTTATGATAAAAAAACAACAACCCAAGGAGATAGAAGAGGCATAGCCAGGTCTAAAAGATTTTAATGGCCAGGAAATTCGAAGAGACTTGGCAGTGCCATGACTTGGTGTTTCGTTGAGAGAGTAAGAGCTTCCCAGCATAGAGAGGTGATGAGCCCATGGTCTTCTGCCTGTCTCAGACCTTAGCTTGAAAGATGCTATTGAATTCTGGGCACCAGTGGTGGATGAGCTGGAGAAGATGCAGAGGAGGGCCACCAGGATGGTGAAAGTTCTTTAGTTTATACCATGTGAGCCTGAGTTGGTGGAACTAGGGACATTTGACCTGAACATAAGAAGACTGGGAGAGGGGCAGCTAGGTGGCACAGTGGATTCAGAAGGACCTGAGTTCAAATCCAGCTTCAGAAACTTGACACTTACTAGCTGTATGACCCTGGACAAGTTGCTTAACCCTCATTGCCCTGCAAAAAAATAAATAATTTTTTTTAAAAAAAGAAGAAGACTGGGAGACTAAGGACCTAGCTGGGCACCTAACCCCTTGGGGCCTCAGTTTCCTCTTCTGTAAAACAAGGAGGTTAGTCTCTGTGACCTTGAAAGCCCCTTCTCAATTTACAATCCTAACATTCAATTGCTGTCTTGAAGGGTCTGTCAGGAAAAAAACCGCATGAGTTCTGCTTAATCACAGAGGTCAGAATTGGGGGGGGGGTGCAGAGGAATAGAGAAGGGGGGTGGTTATGAGGAATTACGGAGATATAGGGTTTAAGCTGCTTTCTATATCCAGGGTCTGGCACAGGGGCTTTGTGCATAGTACAGACAGTGGTTCTTGAATTGAATTGAATTGAATTGAATTGAATTGGCTTAAAAAAAGAAAAGAAAAGAAATCCAACAATAAAAGTTACTTAAAGTGGAACGAACTGTCTCTTAAAGTAGTGAGTTCCCCATCATGGAAAGTTGCATAAGTGGAGGGTGGAGCACCTAGTCGGAAGTTGGATGAGGGATCCTCTAAGACCCCTTCCATCTCTGGGTTAGTCATTCTGGATCACCTTCAAAGTCAGTATCAGCTTCATATTCCAGTGGCCAGGAAGAGGAGAGGTGCCAAAGGTTCTAAGGGAAGGTATATGGGTGGGCTGGCACCAATGGCAGCCCACAGAACTTCAGAAAGGAAAGGAGGTTGTTGGGAAATGGGATCAAGTAAGGTCTTACCTCTGTCTTCCTCCAGAAGGGACTATAGGACTTTCTGAGGCTGGAGAAATTGAGGTAAGGATCCTAAACTGGGGAAGTTCTGAGCCCCAACTCCCAACCTCTCCAACTTCACTTTCCACTATCATCATCGGAAAGGGGTTTAGCAATCAACTGGGGCAGTGAAAAGAATCTGGATAGTGAGAAGATTCAATCCCGGCCCTTCTATTACTATCCACATGACTTTGGGGGAGTCGTTTCTCATAGTTGGGTCTTAGTTCCATGGTGTGAAGCGAGGAGGTAGGGTCCCTTGCACCTCAAAATCTTATGGTCCCAACTCTGTCCAACTTTAAGCCAAAAGACATATACATTTGTTGCTCTTTTCCCCCTCCCAAACTCCTGGCTTGACCTATGAATGAACAAGTGGAACTGGGATCTCTTACCAATTCACCTGAATGGGGCGGGGGAAGGGCGGAGGTAGAGGAGGAGGAGCAGGTGAGAGTGAAGAGAGGCAGAAACAGATCCAAGGAGAGGGAAAGTGAGGAAAGAGCGAGAGGAAACCGCGGCGAGGGGAGACAGGAGGGGGGGGAGGAGGGAGGGAGAGAGGGAGACAGAGGAGAGCAAAGAATGAAGAGAAAGAAAGTAGGGAGGAGGAGGGAAGAGGGGAAGGGAAAAAGGCATTCTGAGAAGAAGCGGGCGGAAACTGGCGGCTGTTGAGACCCTCTGGAAGGAGCCAAACTTCTCCACCTCCTCCTCCCCCCTCCCTACACCACCCCCAACCCCTACACACACACACACACACACACACACACACACACACACACACCTAACGCCTTTTTCCGAGATGAGTCACGGGAGACCCGGGTCTGCGTCAGAAAGTCAGTTTCACAGTCTGCGCTTGTGTCCCCAGACTTGGCTTGGATCGGAACCCCAGGTGTTGGGCTGGGGTTGGGGAGTAGCTGGGAGCATCTGCCCCTGGGCGTCCACTTGTCTATTTTCCGACTCAGGACTCGAAGTCACTTTTCCCCGATTCCCAAGCTGTGGGTTCTTCTTGAGACCCCATCCCATCACAGGACTCCAGTTTCTCCAAGTTGGAAGGGAAGGGGCGGGGGGGGGGGTGAGAAACAAAGAAAGCTCACGAGAGTGTCCCTGGGGTTTGAGGGAATAGGGTGCCTTCACCTCTGTTGCCTCCCTTCCCCTATCACCCTCACGCCTAGGTTCAACTGGCCTCTGCTTCTGAGTTGGGTTCTCTGGGACTCAAGCCCGCCCCCACCAGAATCCTTTCCCAAGGAATAATCGGCCTTGGGATGA
Source organism: Dromiciops gliroides (assembly GCF_019393635.1). Taxonomy (NCBI): domain Eukaryota; kingdom Metazoa; phylum Chordata; class Mammalia; order Microbiotheria; family Microbiotheriidae; genus Dromiciops; species Dromiciops gliroides. The sequence goes on from NC_057864.1 coordinate 30,439,377, forward strand.
AGATGAAAAGGGGAACAGAGCCCAGAACCGACTCTCCCCTCAAGGTTCGGATCCTCCCCTGAGGGCAAGTCTGTGTCGGACAGTCTGACAGGGACAGAAGCTAAACGGGAAACCTACCTTCCTACTGCTAACTACCTGGATGACTTGGGGCAGAGACTCTCAATGGATCAGTCACAACCGCCAGGGGTTTGAGGGGAGGAGATGGGCATTCCCATGATGACTAGAAAGAAGGGACTCACTCAGGATCCCTAGCCAGGAGACAGCAACCCTGAGTCTCGAACCCAAGTGCCCTGACTCCAGGGCCTGCAACTTCGTAGGCTGCTCACTCCGATTCCGACTCTCAGCAGCCTCCTTCTTGAAAAGAGGGCGGACTTGGGTAATTCTCAGAGCTCTCCTATAGCCCCGTCACCTCCTCAGTCTCGGAATGGGAACCCAGGGGGTCGGAGTGGAAAAGCCCCGAACAGCCCTGGAAACCTGAACCCGACTCCCACCTCGACCACATTTATCTTTTGACACTCCCTTGAGAGCCGGGTCTTCTGAGGCCTAAGAAGATGCTGGACAAGCTCCTAGGGGCTTTGTGCCGCACCAAAGCCTGTTAGGTGCCTTCTCTTCCGGTCCGCTCAGTTTCCTCGACTGTCAAATTCTAACAATTAGAAGTGCCTACTTCCCTGTCAGGTTTTGGCTTACCTGAACGACTTTAAGAAAATTGGAACTCGCTGAGTGGCTGGAAGGGGAGAGACGGGGGAAGGGGTTGGCGCGTTCACATCTGGGAGAGTGTGCCCAGGCTTCCCTGGGAGCTGCGCCGTGTCCTCCCTTCCCGCAGCCCCCAGAATGTCCCAGGCCGCCCCCACTTCTTCGAATCCCGGTACGCCCTGCCCATTGCCCCAGCCCAGCAAGGGCTGCCCGTTGGGCATGGCTGGGGGGTGGGGGTGGATGAGAACCTCTCTGACCTTCGGCTCATTAAGCGGTAGCTTAGAAGTCTAGAGAATGAAATTGAAAAGATTCCCCAGCAGGCTTTCCCTTTCTCCCCTCCCCCACCAAAAAAATCACCTCCTAGACCCGCAAGGTCCCTTGCGAAGGCGGGCAGGGAGGGCCCTGAGTACACGGACGCGTGGAGCTGACGGCGACAGAAGGACAGAGTAGGGACAGAAACAACTCAAGCGGCTCAGCTCTGTCTTGTATAGAAAGGTTTGGGGTTTGTTGGGTTTTTTTACCCAAGACCGATAGGCAAACTGGGGCGGGGAGGAGGGATTCAAAAGACCCCTCCTCTGTCCTTCCCACGGTTGAAGCCGTAAGATTTCCCCAGTGCCCTCTCCTTCCATCCTATCCGAAGTCCTGCAGGCTACAAGATCGAACATCCGGAGCCTCCTGTGCCCCAAGCCTGATTCCTGCGCAGTCTCCTGTGTCCCAGGGTTGCCCCAGGACCCTTTTGAACGGTGGGGGCATGTGCCACCCCTAAGATCATCTGAGGGCTCTAGGGAGGGAGCCTGAGCGCTAAGAGGTGAGACAGATCCATTGGGTGGGTAGGCAGATAACCAGACGAAGAAGAGAAAGGGAATAAGAGAAGAGAAAAGAAAGAAAATCATAGAAGAGAGGAAGAGAAGAGGAGAGAGAAGGAAGGGAGCCCAAACAGAATAGGAGAGAAGAAAGAAGAAAAGGAGTGGAGAGGAGGAGGGGCAGGAGGGGAGGGGATGAGAAAAGGTGGCTGGGGAGCAGGAGGAGAGCCTGAGTCCGGAGCCGAATGCCGTCTGCCCGCCCTAGCGGGGCCCGGCCCTAGCCAGCCTCAAGACAGCCCAGATGTCTAGGGTCGGGTCAGGCTTAGCTCAGGGCGTTAACACCCGGACCAGCGCTTCCCGAAAGACCTGAGCGTTTGAGGCAAGGTCACAGCTGCTTCCGACATCCTAGCTGTAAAATACTCCAGTGTTCTCTGCTAAAGACTGAAAGACAGAGACAGAGACGACAGCGATGCCAGAGAGACAGCAGAGAGGACAGAGACTGAGAAGGAAATAGATGGGTCCTCCGATCCCTCAGGCTCTGGGCTGCTCGGGTTCCCTCGGTCGCTACGCAGCGCATCCAGCCTGTTCTCCTGCCCGACTCACACGATCTCTTCAGGCTTCTAAGGTCGGGGTTCCAGGGGACATGAAAGAGCATTGAGCCTAACCCTTTCACTTTATTGAGGAGGATTCTGAGGCCCGGGAAAGTAAACCTGCCCAAGATCACTCACAGATTGGAAGCCTCAGAGTCCGTATTCACGCTGACGGCTCTGATGGTGTATTCCGGATTTTCCGCTCCAGTCGACCTCAGTTCCAGCCCAGGGCCAGAATGTCTAAAGACGGTGCGGGCGCCTCTCCTCCTCTCCCGCAGCCGAGTCTGCCGGCCCCTCCCAGGGGAGTACGGAGTTAGCACCCGCCCGCTCAACCGGGTAAAGGGGTGGGGGACTGCTTGGGAAGCCGGCCCCTGCTTGGACCCCATCGCCTCTCTGCGCTCTCCGGGGGCCCCCTTTCTCTCCCTGGGCGTGGAGGGAAGGCAGAGCCTTTTTAGGGATCCCTTTTCTGTGCCCAGCGCACCCAACCTTAAGAAGCCGAAATCGCCCTGTGTTCTGGGAGGGAATCAGATCCCTCAGGCCTCCCAAGACCAGGTCCAAAGGAGAATTTTCGGCCTCCCCATTCCTCCACCCCCTGAGCTTTCTTGGGGCAGGCCTAGCCGCTGCTCCTCTGGGCCGTTCCAGCTCCAATGTTGCCCACCGACACGCCTTTGCTGTTTGGCCCAGCCTCGACCGGACCTGGCCCCTTGGCTGGCCTGCCACGCGACACTTTGACACACGCAAGACCCGCATACTCCGACTCCCTTCCCCGGACCTTAGATTTCCAGAATCACATTTACACACCTACTAGTAGATACATACACACTCACACACACTCAGAGACTCGCAGTGGAGATGAGAAAGGGAAAGGAGGGAAGGAGGGAGACAGACAGACTCGAGAACCTACATACGGAGAAGAGAAACAGAGAAAGCCCAGGGCTCTGAATAAGATGGCAAGGTGGAATGGGAGCGGGGGAGGGGGGGGGGCGGGGGGTGAGGTGAGGAGGGGAGCGGAGCGGAGCCAAGGGCGCAGGCTGTGGGCTTCCAAGTAGCCAGGTAACTTCGCGGAAAGAAAGACTCTTCCGGAAGCAGCGTCCTGGAGCCCCGCGCCGGTCTGGTAGCCATCTCCCTGCCCCAGGCTCCTGTTAGCCAGAGGCCTAACGTACTGTCAAGAGTGGAGACGGATCACAGGGGCTCCTATCCGGACTGGACTAGCTTTGTCCGGCGTTCTCTGGGCTACTGGTTCGGGGCAGGAGAGGGTCCGAGACTCAGAAGTTGCGGCTTCTCTTAATCCAGGAGTTGTTTACGCGCACAGAATAAACACTATCCACGTCACCCCCTGCCCATCTCCTGCCCTGCAAATGCTGAGGTTCTCTTCGCCTCAGATCCTGCCACTCGAGGAAGGGGTGGTCATAGAAGGAAGCACATGGCTCGCATGGGTGGTGTAGCATGTGGAGAGAAGGTGGAGACGGGGCCTTGTTATGGAATTGTAGAGCCTTTAGGAAGGGACCTCGGGAGAGGGAGAGAAGGAGAGAGAAAATGTGTGAGTAGATGAGGGCGTGACGTGAAGGTCGAGAAAAGAAGCGGTCCTGTCACGCGACAGCCGACCTGCGAAAGGACGGGGCAGAGGGAAGGACGCAGGGCTTCGTGAGCTGACCCAGAGAGCATCCAAGAGGCGTCAACTCTGCCTCCATCACCCCGACGTGGGACAAGGTGCCAACCAGTCAACCACCGGGGGGCACGATGGCAGCGCATCCGTCTGCCTCTGCCTGACTCTAGGCGAGTCACGTCCCCCCTCTGGGATCAGGTTTGCCCACCTGTGAGATGACAGAGCTGGCCTCCAGGCACAGCATGCAAGGTCGCGCTGCCTAGATTTGAAGTCAGGAGAATGAGGTTCAAATCGAAGCCCTGCTGTGTACCTTTAGGCAAATCTCTTTCCCTCTCATCTCAGCTTTCTCTATTTGTGATGTTTCTATGTCTCTGACTCTATGTGTTTTTCTGTTTCTGTGTGTGTGTGTGTCTGTCGCTTTCCATGTCTGTCTGTGTGTATGTGTGTCTATCTAGCTCTTCTCTTCTTCTTCCTCCTCCTCCTCCTCCTCCTCCTTCTCCTTTTTCTTCTTCTTCTTCTTCTTCTTCTTCTTCTTCTTCTTCTTCTTCTTCTTCTTTCTCTCTCTCTCTCTCAGTGGAAATTTCCAGGATGATTCGGCAATTGCGCTTTCCTTCTGCCCTGCCTAGAGAAGTTTCACTCCATCACCAGTTTCAAGATAGAGAGGCAGGCCTAGAAGGGGGCAATGGAGAGGCCTGGCATGTGCCAGGGAGGCGGGGGAGCTCCCGGGGCAAAGGCTAAGGTGCCCAGACCCAGCTACAAGGAAGGTGGGAGGGCAGCTCTGCCGGGGAGTTTAAGGGAGCAGGAAATGTGGATAGAGAAAAGAGGAAGATTCCTTAAGAAGTGAAAACCTCGGGGCGGCTAGGTGGTGCAGTGGATAGAGCACCAGCCCTGGAGTCAGGAGTACCTGAGTTCAAATCTGGCCTCAGACACTTAACACTTACTAGCTGTGTGACCTTGGGCAAGTCACTTAACCCCAATTGCCGAAGAAGAAGAAGAAGAAGAAGAAGAGAAAACCTCGTGAGGATGGGTCTCTCTAAGGTTTAAAACGGCATTTGTTCTCCACTCCGCCGCTGGTCTCACAGATTCTCAGCGCAGCAGCAAGATTTAGGAAGGGCAAAGTGCCTGCTTCCCATCTTCACCTCCTCTACACTTCTCCCAAAGTCCTCCCCTTCCTTATATGACCCCGCTCCAACCTCCTGCCCCCAACCGTCTCCACCCTCCCAGTGGCACCAAATAAAAACTTTTTAAATCCTTCGAGAAATGTGAGTAGAGAGAGTCCCAGGAGACCCAGAGTTGTCAGGTCTTTGCTCCTGACTATGGGTCGACGTCAGTGACGTCCTCTCTCAAGGCCTCAGTTTCCCTATTTGGAAAATTAAGAGGTTAGCCTCCATGACCCTCAAGAGTCCTTGCACCCCCTTGGGCTTTCCAAGAATCTCTGCATCAAAACCCAGGTAGAGACAAGGCCGGCCTTTCTAGTCGTCACCAGAAAACCCCAGAGGGAGAAGGGGGATTCGGCACAGTTCTGCGTGCCTCCCCACACCCCAAACCCACCCAGTTGTGGTGGGCAAATTGTGATGGCAGAGGGTGAGTGCTGAAGGAGAGGTTATGCCAGATAGCCGGGTGGGATAGGAAGGAAGGAGACAATCCCGGAAAACAGGCCACTCTTGGGAGACAAGAAGGATCCCGGACACACCTCCGAGCCCTCGGGGAAATGAGAAACCTGGAGGTTTCGTTGGAGTCGGGCAGTAATCCCATATAAATGTCCCTTCCCAAACATCTGGGCGGCTTTCAAAGCTCCATTTCCCTGGACATCTTCACCCTAATACCCAGGGATGGAGACATCTTTCCCTTCCACCATCGGTGCTGACCGGGGGAAGGGCCACAGAACTCAATAATTTCCGCCGCGAGGGAGTTTAGGATTAAGAATGGAGAATAACAGTCCTGGGAAGGAGTTTAGAGCATAGACCAAGGTAGATTAAGTGTCGGAAGGTTAGCACAGCTTTTCCAAGGTGCTAAAAAGTCATCTTTCTCTTCTCCCTCCTCAGTTCCTTTGCACAAATTGAACCCGATGCCTGGAATTCACTCACTCCTCACTTTGTCCTCAAAAAGAACCTGGGATCGGGAATCAGAGAATCGAATCCCGGTTGCCAGTATGAATGAATTGTGATGTCACCTAACCTCTCTGAGCCTCAGTTTACTTCCCAGGGAGATGAGGAGGCTGGGTAAAATGACCTCTGAGGTCCCTTCCAGCTAGAATCCTGAGAGCCTGTGATCCTGCAAGAATTCATTCTGTGGCCTCTTCCTATATGAAGCCAGTTCTGATTACCTCAGTTGGTTGGGCGTTGGGTTTGGGGGGTTTGGGGGAGTGGTCCCTCCAAAAAGTACTTCCTGTTGTATACTGCCCCCCTCCCAATGGACCGGTAAATTCCTTTTGTCTCTATATCCCCAGAGATATAGCTCGGTGTCTGCTACTTAGACGCTTAATTGATGCTTTTATAATTGGATTGGATTGGAAGAAACCTTAGAACACCAAATAGGAAGCTGGAAGAGACTCCAGAAAATGTCGTGTTCAAATAATCGTTTTAAGATGAGGAAACTGGGGCCCAGGGAGCGAACAGGAGGACTTGCTGCGGTTACCCCTGGAGATAGTAGCAGAGTCCGGACTGTACCCTGGGTCTCTCCATCACCTGCAACTACATCCGCAGAATCAATCCCTTCTCTAATCCGCTGCGGTAAAGCCCTGCCCGGTGGCGGCTCCTCCGGATTGCCGCCTGAACCCAAACTGGGTTCGTGGAAAGGACGGAGGCTTGGTTCTCCCGGACGAGACGGCTGGAGCCTCTGACCCAGCAGCAAAATCCTTCTGGATTGATGCAGAGCTGCAGGAAGGGCGGAGAATGGAGGAAGCCAGGCTCCGACCTGAGCCCGCTTGGAGCGAAAAGCTAGGGATCCCCACGGGTAGAGCAACGGTGAAGGGGGCTAAGGAGGATAGGGAGAGAATAGAGAGCTGCCCACCCCTGGGCCAAGGGGGAGCCTCGTGTTCTCTCCTAATCAAGACCTGGGGTCAGCCCACCGTCTCCCCCTCGCCTTGACTTCCTTCTCTTTGCCTCGGCAGGGAGAATCCTTTAAATGGCTGAGCCCTTCGGAGGCTTGGGGCAGGAGGAGAAGAGATGAATAGGCGACACTGGTCGCTCGCGAGGTAGTGAGTGAGACAGACAGAGAACCTTCAACTGCCCGCGAGAGACGGCTCCTTCGCCAAATGCACTTAAAAAAAAAATCTACTTCCCCAATCCGTACGGTAACAGGGGAGAGAAGGACCTTATCGAAGAGTATGCAGCCGCAAATGAGGCGGATAACTCGAGTCGGAAAGCTAAGCCCCTTAAGCACCTCTCTTCAAAAGCGAATAATTCTACGGTGGATGGATGTCTCGAGCCTCGTTGATGCGCAAGCCGAGCTTTGCCCATCGTTCAAACGCGCCCTTCCCACTAGAGTTGCCACTCACCGCCCGCCCTTTAGCCGCAGCAGTATCTGAGCCGCGCTGCGACCACCTGACTCCCCCTTCCTCTAATCCCAGAGCTACGGTGCTGCTACCACAATTTAGATCTCGCTCCAATCCCGAATCCCTGCAACACCTGGAATATTTGGGAGCTGCTCGGGCCGCATACCAGAGCCTTGTCTGTACCCGGCAAGCAATTTGCTGTCAAATCGGAAGGTTCCGATTTATCTGCACCTTTGTTTCCTGCGTAGAACGTAGCCCCTGCCCACCTAGAGCAGGAGCACCCCGGCCTCTCTCTCCCCCTCTTTTCCTCCCTCTTTCCTCGTAATTCGGGCGCTCCTTCCGGACAGCCCCGGCCCGCGACTCCTTTAGTCCGCTGCCCTTAGTGCCCTGCCCAACCCGCCGCCTTCCTTCCGAGGCGGGGTTTAAATAAACGGACTCCGGGGCTACTAGAGAAGTTGGGAGAGCAGGGGTGGGGGAAGGGAAGAGAGATAAAAGACGGCACAAAGAAAGGAGGCGAGGCTGCTGGGCGGGGGCGGGAGATTGAGGAAGGGGTGCTTAGGAAGCGGGAACCCTCTCTCTTCGCTGGCCGTGACAAACCCGGCTGCGAGCAAGAGAGAGCGAGTGAGCGAGGTAGCGAAGGGACCTCTCCTCCCCTAGCTCTCTTTTGCGGCTCCTGGGTGGTCCGAGTGGAGGCAGCGAAGGAAGAACAGAGAGAAGCCGCCACTAAACAAACGAGTTGAGGGGATAGGGAGCTGGAGGGAGGGGGGAGGTTGGAGTGGAAAAGCATCGGGGCGTCCCCCTTTGAGCAGACCTCCGGACCTTCTCCTCCCTCCCCTTCCACCTCCGAGGCACCTATCCTGGGGACCCGCTAGGAGTGGGGGAGGAAGCAATATCGAGGGGGGAGGGGAGGGAAGACAAATCCAGACTCTCCCCCCCCCCACCCCCCAGCCTCGCATACCCAGGATCCGAGTCAGGATTCTCCCGGAAATCGGAGACAGAGACGTTTCCTCCCTACACCCCACACCCCCACACCTTTGCTTTTGCTTCTCCCAGAGCCGGAGGGGAAGGGATGAAATTGACCGAAATGGAGGGAAATTGACCACGGAAATTCGTCAATTTTCTCCCCATTTAAAGTCTCTGCTCTGCTTGTCTGTCTCAAACAGAAGCCTGTTTTTCTGGGGATGTTTTTGGTTGTTTTAATCTTGAGAGGTTAGAGTTTGCCTTTGATGTTATTATTGTTGTTGACGTGATTAATAATAACAATAAGAAGAGATGGTGATGATAATAACAATAATACCAAAGCCTGCGGGAGAGCGGGGGCTGCGAGTAGCTGCTGGTTTTCCCCAAGGTGCTTCCGGGCTCCCGGGTGGGGGCGCATCTCTGTCCACTGGGACGGGGATGGGAGGGCTTCCATTCTATCTCAGATGTTCTGCGCCTCCACCTTGCAGCTCTCAGTCTGGTCTCTATGACAGTCGCGCCCCCTCCTCACTACACTCTGCCTCCGGATCCCTAGGGAAGATAGACCCCAACACCTAATAAAGACAGCCTTTTTCCAAATGAAGTCCCTCGTGTGTGTTTATGTGTGCATGTGCGCGTGTGCTCCGCGTCTATAAATTTTCGACTCAGTCTCACAGAATATCAGAGTTGGAAGGGTTCTTAGAGATTAGCTAGCTCTACCCCCCCACCCCAATTTTACAGCTGAGAAAATTGAAGTCCAGATAGAAGAATGGCCTAGTACACACACAACGATAGAGAGAGAGAACCAAGGTCGCTTGATTTCCCGTTGCGGGATTTTTCCACCCTATCACCTGTCTTCCTCTTTTTGTCCATTTCATCTGAACCTCCCAAGTTCTCTCAGTTTGATAGCCCTCATTCCTGCAGAGAAACCGAGATGAAAAGAGAAAAATGAGGGAAGAGAGGGTTCCATCTAACATCGACCCCTCCCATTCCCGGTAGCACCAGATCTGGGGACCGAGGTGTAAAAGGGAGGGGGGGGGGAAGGCGCCGAAGGACTACAACGATATATCCCCACAAACACACGCACACCCCTGAGAACAGGGAGGGAGGGCTTGCTGTCTCTCCCCCCTCTGGTCTTCGGCCCTGTGGGGCCCCAACCTTGGATTTAGTACGAGGGGATCTCAAAGTCTTAGGCAAAAAGAGCCTCGAATGTTCTTTCTTCTCCCCACTACCACCCCTTCTGATCTATAAATGAGGAAGGATTTCATAGAATCATAAACGAAAAAAAAAGTGCTCCGAAATAAGCTAGAAATGGAAGGAACCTTGGAGTGTGGAATGTATAGAGTACCTTGTGTTAAACAAAACATGATGTTACTGTCGGAAGGAGCCTTGGGCCACATCAGAGCTGGGAAAGCTATTGGAACTTAAGAATCTGTACATGCAAAATAGTCCAGCCGTGAAGGCTGGAAGGGAGCTTGGGACATCTGGGGTTATGGTCTCTAATCTTGGGGTTGCAAAGAACCTTAAAACAAAGCTGGTTAAGACACGCAAAAGTTCCACCTGGAATGAAACGGAAAAGCACAAGCTGTACAATGACCTAACTCTGAGAACAGAAAGGACCTATAGAACATAGGGTTTTGGAGCAGAGGGCCACGTTTGTGGCATTATAGACCACGCCAATTAAAAGGAAGCTTCCTTGGGACTACCAATATTAGAATACAGAATGTGGGCACTGGAAAGGATACAGAATGCTAGACTGGAAAATACTAGACTGGGAAGGTGCTTGGGGCACAGCTTGGAACAGAGGATGTGGGAGCATAGGAAAAATACTGTTCCGTATTGGATTCGAGTCTGAAGCAACTTAGACTGTAGAATGCAAAACTATCCAATATTAGAGGCGGGAGGGACGTTAGAATCCAGTGTGTCAGAGCTAGAAGGAATTTTAGAACGTTGCTATGTTAGAATACAGAACAGATAATGTTTAAATTTAGAAAGTCTAGGCAAAGGGACCTTAGAACATAGAATGTTAGACTCCAAGAGGATGAAGAAAGGGCTTTAGAATCCAGAATTCTGGAGGAATTTGAAGTGCCTAGATCAAGTCCCTGGATTTGCAGCGGGGGAAGGCAAGGATTTCCTGAACTCATCCCTGCCCCATCCCTCGAGTTCATTTCAAAGTCAGGGTGAAGCAAAGCACCATCAGCTCCTCTCCTTCCCTCCATTTCCCTCCTATCACCCAGACTCCTGAGAACTAAGTGACGAGCCTGGGCCGCCTGTGGGCCCGGAGATGACCTCCAGGCATTTACAGCCTGAGTTATTCTGGGCAGGGTAGTTGGGCCATATCTCTTTAGCATATTCAGGTGGCTCCAGCTTAGGGGGAGTCAGATCCAGCCCCAGGAGAAAGTCCTGTATTCCCATCGCCCCAGAGGACCAGAAAGCACCCAGGTTCCCCTCACTCCACTCCCCAGTCTAACTCCCACAGGCTGACAAAGAAGGCCCTGCTGCAGCCATCCCCAGCACCCGGCCTTTTGATCCCAGGTTTCACTGAGTTCAATTTGGTTTTGCTTAGGAGGAAGGAGTGTGAAGGCCACTGATTCTTCACACACACTCAGCACCCAGTACAACCCAGCATAACCACAGACCATCACTAGCACACTAGCCCAGAGTAAATCAAGAAAGGGCCCGTATTTGTCCTCTGGCTTGTCCCGTTCTCAGTTTTCTCACTCTGATTCTCTTCCTCTGTTTCTGTCTCTGTCTCTTGTCTGCCTCTCTCTCTCTCCAGGAGTGAAAAGCACTGGTTCGGAGAAGCAACCTCTAAAATACCAACCGACCCACCCCCTCATTTCCTCCAATTATCCCACTTTGAAGTAAAATATTTTTTCCACCTATTCCCAATTAGGAAAGGGTTCTTTCTAGAAGGTCATGGACAGTGATGAGGGGGGCTCCCTTTTCCTCCTTTTTTGGACACACTCTGCTTGCCTGGGAAAGTGGGGGGGGGGGAGTAGCCAAATTTTCTCCTGAAGAACTCTTAAGAGAAACCAGGGTAAATTAGAAATTAAATCATTCAGCCTCAGCCTTATTTGCATGCCTAGGCCCTAGCCTCCTCCAGAGCCTCCTAGCCCATGGAAAGGCTACTCACCTTAAGGTGAGGGTTTGATCGTCTACTTTTTCCATCCTCTGGGCCCTCCAACCCTCTGTGCCTAGAGTTGCCTGGAGACGGGGTCCCACGTCTTGTCCCTAGAGGGTCTCTGATCCTTCCTGGATTTTTCTCTCCCCTTGCTCAGCACAGAAAGGGCATAGTCCAAACAAACCCCAGGCTCTATAAGAAACTGCCTCTCCTTCCTGTCTCAGTGGCAGCAGTTAAACTTGGGGCAGTGGCCCCATCCAGGACCTGCAGCTCTCCCTCTCTCTCTACCCTCAACACATATCCTCAGAGCCCTGTGTACTCTTACACACCAGGGCATTTTCATCTGCACTGATGTATTTGTACACACACATTCACTGTCACCCATATTTATAATCTTGTACACAAATATTCATACAGTGTTCCATGCACACCTCCTGTTACAAACGGGCATACATATATATGTATGTATGTATATATATATATATACATATATATAGTCATTCATTCTCACATATATGCCTATTCTTAAACACACACATAATCACACATATACAGCTCTGCAATGCTAACTGAACCCATAGGTTTCTTCATTGTTTCTCTATCTCACCTTCCCACAAACTTTTGAAACTCACTGGAGGCTCAGACCAGCCCTAATTTCTCCCTTGGTCCCCTGAGGGCCCAGAGAAATGTTCTCTCTTCACTCCTTAATGACTGTCCCCTTTCCTGAGCTCAGAAAAGTGGAAAGTGAATTACTTGGGATGGAAGTGACAGCCCAGCTTTCCCTGATGCTTCAAGCCTTCCTCCCACCATCACTTCCAACCTAGGGCTGGCTCCCTACCAGCCAGTCTGTTCAGGCAGAAAAATGAAGGGGCAAGATGTGAGTGATTCTATGTGTATCTCTGTCTTTTTGTGTCTCACTATCTGTCTGTCTCTCTGTCTTTGTCTCTCTCTTTCTCTCTGTCTATCTGTCTGTCTCTGTCTCTCTCTCTCCATCTTCCACTACCATACAGGGGAGGAGGAAATGGGGAAGGCTCTTCTATCCTTCAGGGAGACCCGGGGCCACCACTCCCATCCACAAATTCCAGAGGGAAAGAATATAGAAAGACAGAGACAGAGACAGAATCAAAAACAGGCAGATGGGGGAGATTGAAACACTGAGAGATGTAGGGAACAAGAGAAAATGAAACACAGAAAGGGACCTTAAGGAACAAAGAAGGCCAGAGCCAGATCGAGAGAGCTTAATAGAGGGAAGGAAGCCACAGAGCCAGCACAGACCACCCACCCCCCTTAGGGAAAAGTGCTGTTCACTCTGTTTCCCAAGAAATTCCACTGAGCTCTCTGACGTGCCTGCATCTCCTTCCCCAGAAAGGGCTGTGGAGCCCTGGTCTATCAGCCCTGCTCACTTCTTTCTCTTGGTCAGTTTGGCCTCAAGAGCCCACACCTAACTCTGTCCAGGCAGTGGAGGTGCGGGGCCTGGTTTAGCTGGACCAGGAATTCAGTCTGGGCTCCAAGCCCCCAACAGGTGGCCTAACCTGGCCACACTTCCCAGTCAAGGCATTTGCAGCCATCACCCAGACAGCCAGGATCCCGCTTCTAAAGGAAGTCCCAGTGTCCTCAAGGACTCCAAAGTTGGACTGGGGAGGGCCATCTCCAAATTACTCCAGCCCAAACTCCAGGCACAACAACCCACGAGGCTCTCTGCACACCATTTCCCGTGACCCTTTTCACTCCCAAATTAAGGGACCCTCACTCGAGACATTCGTTGGCCTCCCAGAAAGCGCAGGTGGCAATCAGAAGCTACCCTAACCCTTCCCTGGACCCCAAACCAAACCAGCTCTTCTCTGCCCACTCCAGTCTCTCCTAAGACACCAGGAGTTGGGCTTGGCACAGAGAGCTAATCTCCCAGACAGGGTCTGCATGGACACACATGTGAAGTGATTCCTTTCAAACTAATGACTTGGTTCCAGAGGCCTTTCTGTTGACCAGCCTAGAGGGAAATGAACAGCTTTCCCATCCACCTCCCTGATAAAGGTGTCTGCCTGGGGGGGACCAATGTCAACCCTTGATCCCCAAGTGGACAAATGGAAAGTCTGTCTGTGAAATCGAAAATGAAAGCTAGAAGACTGAAGGGGTCGACTCACTGCATAGAGAACGTTTGTCAGAGCCGAAAAGGAGCACAGTGGTCAACTAATTCATTACTTCTGTTTTACAGATAAGGAAACTGAGGCCCACAGAGTTGCATGGACTCATAGACGGTCAGAGCTGAGAAAGATTTTAGAATACAGAACATTAAAAAGTGAGACCTGGGAAGAATCTTAGAACATTCGACCCAGAATAATAGATGGAAAAGGGAGGGCTGAGACAACATCGAGTCCAACACCCCCCCTTTTTTTTCAGAGGAGGAAACTGAGACCCAAAAGAGAAAGGACTTGCCCAAGTTCACACGAGGAATTAGTTGGAGAAATTGGACTGAAATCCAGTCTCACTGCATCACAGGATTTAGAAATTAAAGCAAAGCTCCTTCGAGGCAATAGTCATTTACGAATGAGGAAACTGGCTCCCAACGGCCAAGGTCTATGGCTTTCGTTACTCCCCAAGTCCAACTCAAGACAAGTCAGCTCTGGACCCCAAATCCGGTACAGCCCGGGTGACTGGCTGGCTGTTCCCAATCAGGGTTCCTGGGTCCCATTGATCGGAGTTGGGAGTTTGATGCAGAGGGCTGAATGTTCCCGACGGTTAAAAAAAAAAAAATCCCTCCCTTCCCAATCCACCTCACTCCCGCCACCCCCAGCAGTCTTAATCGTGCTTCTTGGGCTCGACTGGCCTCCCTCTATCATCAACTCTAGTTCAGACGCGGGCCTGAGGCCGAGACTCCCAGAGCCCAGGGACAGAGGAAGACAGATGCCGCAGCTTCAGTGAAATCCACAAACATTTATTCTTTGACACCAAGTGGGGCAGGGGTAGGAGCAGGAGTGGGGGGCGAGGCCGGGCAGGAAAGGAAGGGAAAGAAATAGGACCGCGCTGAGGGATGGGGCTAGTTGCAGAGTTTCCCTTGCTTCCACATAAAACCATTCAAGGAGGTCACGGATCCGCCCAATCTATCCTCTGCCCAGGCTCCCCTCTCGTGTACCATGCCCGCAGCAAAAGAGCAACAAGGCCCGCGCCCCTGCAGAGATCCCATAGGGAGGAGGTCAGGCCAGCTCTGGACTATTTACAAATACCTTATAGGGTCCGGGGAGGGATTCGATCAGGAAGGAGGTCCTGGTCTGAAGTAAGAAGCACGGTAGGCGCTAGGCCTCGCTCCCCGCCTCCCACAAACAGGGGAGAAGGGAATCTCTGTGCCCTTCACTTCTCGAAATTCTTTTGCCTCTGGAGAAAATAAATAGGGCGGTGTTGGGTGACCAGCAAAAGGAGCTAGCGGAGAAGAGAAGAGAAAGAGAGGTTGACAGTGAGTATTTTAGGTCGAGATGCATCCCCCAGCCTGGGCGGCACGGAACTGGGAGGAAGAGAGAATGCTGAAAAGCCTAAATCTCTTTCCTCAGCAAGGGGAGGGGGCGGGTTTTAAATTTTATGCCTGAATTATCCGGGTGGCTGCCACCCTTGCTTTTAGCTTTGTTTGCGTAGACACTGCTTCACGTTGAGGGAAGGCTGGGGCTGGGGGGAAATCCTGAGGGACTTGAAAGCGACAAATTCTCTGCAGCCCCCACAAAAGTGGAACCTCGCCTCGCTGGGCTGGGTGATAGGGGGCGGCGGGGAGGAGGAAGTAAGTACACAAGACATAGACTTACGTTTCTTTAAAGGGCAACCCAGGGACTACTCCGACCTCAGAACTGGGGAAGAGGGAGTGGGAAGTGGGGGTGAAATTCTCACCGCCTGGTGGAGGCCGCGTCCGCACCGGCCACTGGGAAGCAGAGAGCAGGCAATTATCCGGGGGTCCCATCCATCGGAAGCGGGCAAGCCATATCCAGGGGGGCAAGCTCATTAGCCAAAATACCCTCTACCCGTTGTCCCTCCCCGCTCCCACCACCCCTACCCCCACAGGGTTTTCCGGTTGGCACGAAAAATCCGGATCTTTGCCTTTGCTCCCCAGCTCGGTGGTCGCAGAAAGGGCCGCATAGGCGGCTGCGGCCCCGGGTCCGGGGCCCAGCTCCCGGACCCCGCTTCGTTCTAAGGAGACACAAGTGGAAGGGCTTTCGTCTCAGGCCGACGCCGTCCTCAGCCCTTGTCCTCCTCGGGCCATAGACTCACGCGGACGCTCATAAATACTCAGCCAACCCGCGGGGACGAACAGGCGGAGGAGGGTGACAGGGGCATCGGCAGCACGCAGCTTTGGAAAAGCTCTCACTCCCCACAGCAAGTTTTCCCCGCCTTGGGCCCCCGTGGAGGAAGGCCAGATGAATAAGGAAACGGGCCAGGGGAGAAGGGGACTCGAAGAGCCCCTAGTGTCTTTGGAAAGTTCGGTCCCCTAAGTTTCTCCCGGCGCGGAGTCCTTCGAGCGTCGGTTCAGAAGTGGCAGCCACTCAGGCTAGGGATCTTGCTGGTGAAGTTAGGGCCCGACTGCAGCAGCGCGTCCCCGGGGTGCGAGAGGCGGATGTGGGCCGGCACCGGCGTCAGCGCGGGCGCCGGCAGCACTGCCAGCACCTGGGCTTGGCCCCCACTCGGAGCAGTAGCATAGGGAGACGAAGGCGACCCTCTCCCGGCGCCCGCCCCTCCTCCGCTGCCTCCGCCGCCCCCGCCGCCCGATCCGGGGCCCGGGACGGCCTGGGGCGCCGCGCCCCCGATGATATGGTCTATGGAGAATGAGGGCCGCCCCCCAGGCCCGGTCCCGGTCCCAGATCCCGAGCCCCCGCCGCCACCCCCACTGTCCGCCTTCAGGCTGTGTAACAAAGCCGCGGCCGCCGCGGCCGCAGGCAGACTGGCCGCCGTGCCCGCAGCCGGTGGGCTCAGCTGGGCGGGATAGAAGGCCTTCCGGCAGCCCAACTCGGCCCCTAGGAAGGATGGCAGGCCGGCCGGAGTCGCAGCGAAGAGCGATGCGGCCGCCGTCGGGGGGCCTGGAGCCGGGGCCGCTGCAGCGGCCGCCTGAGACTGCACGGGCGGCGGTGGCGGCGGGGGAGGCGCAGGTGGGGGCGCGGCCAGCGGACACGGGGCGGCGGCGGCGAAAGAGAAGGCGGCAGGGTGGCCAGGGTGCGGGGTTGGGTGTGGGTGCGAGGGCTGTGGAGGGCCAGGGTGGTGTGCGTGGTAGCCGGGCAATGGCAGCCCGTAGCTGTAACCATAGGCGCCGTAGGCTGCGAAGCCTGGGAGGAAGGCGCCAGGGTCCCCTCCACGCAGCAGCAGCTCCGGGTGCGGGTGGGCGTGCGGGTGGTGCGCGTGGGTGTGCGTGGGCGGCAGCGGCTGCCGCTTGAAGCGCTTTCTCCGCCGTAGAAAGCTGCCGTTGTCAAACATGTCGGCGGACTCGGGGTCCAGCGTCCAGTAGTTGCCCTTGCCCGGGTTGCCAGGCTCCCGGGGGATCTTGACGAAGCAGTCGTTGAGCGAGAGGTTGTGGCGGATGCTGTTCTGCCACGCGGGGAACTTCTCCCGGTAGTAGGGGAAGCGGCCGCTGATGAACTCGCAGATCTCGCTCAGCGTCAGCCGTTTCTTGGGGCTCTGAAGTATGGCCATGGTGATGAGCGCGATGTAAGAGTAGGGCGGCTTCACCAGCGGGTTCTTGCCA
Organism: Dromiciops gliroides; assembly: GCF_019393635.1. Lineage (NCBI taxonomy): Eukaryota > Metazoa > Chordata > Mammalia > Microbiotheria > Microbiotheriidae > Dromiciops > Dromiciops gliroides. The sequence continues at coordinate 30,456,356 of NC_057864.1, forward strand.
GCCCCCGACGGCGCCTTGTCCCCGCCGGCCGCAGCGCCCCTGGGGGCCACCGGGGGCTCCCCTCCCGGGCTGGGCTCTGCTCCCCCCTTGGGCCCGGCCCCCCGAGGGGTGGGCGGCGGGAGGAGCCGAGGCTCGCCGTCCGAGGACTCCCCTTCCTCCTCTTCCTCCTCCTCATCCCCTTCCTCCTCCTCCGGCCCGTACTTGCACGCGTCCCGGGGGGTGACGGCAGCGCTGAGCAGCGGGTCGCCTCCTCCTCCGCCCCCGCCGCCCACCACGTCGATGTCCCCCTCGGCCTCGGACAGCACTGCCGGAGAGCTCTCGGAGGACATGATCTCGCAGCAGCAGCCGCCTAGGGTCATGGTGGTGGCCGCCGCCGCCGCCGCCGCCTAGTCCTGGGCGGGCGGCTCTGGGACCCGCGCTCCGAGCGTTCCTCCGCCGCCGCTGTCTCTGTTCCGGCTCCGGCTCGCTGGGTCTTGGTGCGTGTGTGTTTTGCGCTCGGAGAGGGGAGGGGAGGGGAGGGGACGGGTGGGGGGAGGTGGACCAGTCGGGGGTGAGCACAGAGAGTGGGGGTGTCCCCCAGCTATGAAGCGTCCCCTGGCGGCCAAGAGCTGCACTTTTCGCCAACCGCGTGCGCCCAGCTTCTCTCCAAGAAGTTAGGGAGACCCAGCGCTAGTGGGAAGAAGTGTGTGGGAAGTGTAGGGGGTGTGAGGGGATTAGTCACTTTCTTCCACCTCCTCCCCCTATGGGGGGGGGCTGATCTTTGCTGTTGGAAGGGGGGTTGGAAAGGTCTTCTCCCCCCTTCCCGCTTCCTAAGGCGGAAGAGCGGAGGGCTCCATGGGGAGGGTAGAGGGGGTGGGGAAAACGAGGGGCGGGGAGGGAAGGAAGGACGGATGAAGGGAGGAAGAGGAGGAGGGCAGCGACTCCAGCCGAGTCCCGGCGGTAACTAGTAGCCACTATGGATAAGGAGGCGAACTCTAAGGGCCTTTCTTTATATGGGGGGAGGGGGGAGAGAATTGGAGTGTCACGTGGCGCTGCTGACTGTTGGCTGGGTCCCCACCACACCCCGGGTCCAGCAGGGATTCCTCTCTCTGCTCCCCACCGATCATTCGTCTCCGCTCCCCCCCCCCCCCAGGCCGCTTTCTCCGGCAAAGGCAGCACAGACAGACTGGTGAATAACCTGACGAAACTCTGCCTGCCCGAACGCCCCCAACTTCCTTCTGCAGAGGAGTTTCCTCCCGAAGGCTTTGGCCCAGCACCCAGGAGCCATCGCACCCAAGAGTCGCAGCCGCCCAAGCCGCCCGAGCCTCCGGGACTGAAGCCGCCAGCCTGGGTCCAGAGGTAGTGGAGGGGACTAGCTGCGCCAGCCCCGCAGCGGACTCCTGGGGCTAACTTTGCGCGGATCCTTTGGACTAAGGCTCTGCCCTTGTCCCCCAGTCCGTCCCCTTCTTTCTGCCACCATTTCCCCTCCCTGAGCCCTCAGCAACCAGCCCTGAACGCTAAGGGGCCTTAGGATATTCTCCCCTCACCTTCTCGGCCTGAGTGGGGAGGTGCTGGGCCAGGCAGGGATCGTGCCCAGACAAGGTCTGGGAGGCGAGGTGAGCCTCCTTCCTGTGTGTGTGTGTGTGTGTGTGTGTGTGTGTGTGTGTGTGTGTGTGTGTGTGTGTGTGTGTGTGTGTGTGTGTGAAAGAGTCGGTTTGTCTGTGTGTTTAGTTGTCCGCCTCTTTCGAGCGTAGCTCCGACCGTGCCTCATTGTCTGTCTTTCTTGTCTCTCGTCCCCCCTTTTTGTCTCTTCCTCTCGGTCTGACTTTTCTCTCTGCCTGGTTCCTCCTCCTTCTCTTCCTCGTTCTCCTCTTCCTCCTTCGATTCCCTTTCTAGCTCTCGCTGTCTTCCTCCTGCCCCTCCCACCGAAGCCCCTCTCAGATTCTCCGTGTCCTGGGACCTCCGTTCCCCGCCAAGGAACCATTAGCGTCCTTTGTCTCTGAGTCCCCTTGACCAATCCAGCCAAGCCAGGAAAGGGCCTACCTAGCCCTGGAGCCTGAAGGGTCGGAGGCCGCTGGCTTTTGCTCTTCTAGGGGATCCCGCCGGCCAAGGGATGCATGCACCAGAAGAGACGATGGCCTTAGAGATTTCTACCAATTGCCCTTCCCTTGAGGGCTATAACCCAGACCCAAACGAACGACCTTAGTCTGGTTTGGCTGGGCCACACGAAAGACCCTCAAACGGGCCCTGCCCAGCTCTCTCGGTCTTCCGCTAGCGGCCCTTCCGCCTGAGGTGGAGGCTGGGCACTGACCTGGATGCTAGCTCCGGGTTTGGCTGGGACTACCGCCCTACCCCTGCGGTTCTTCGTTTGACTCGGGTTACCCCAGGCAATCCTGGTCCCAGCTGTTCGCCCAGCCAACCCCCTTCCACTGTTAGGACTCTCTCACTCGGCCAGGGAAGTGGATTCCCATGGCCTGGGAATCAGAAGGCCGAGGTTCTAAACTGAGCTCTGCCACGGTCATTGTGTGACCCTGGGTAAGTCCCTTCCCTTCTCTGGGCCTCAGTTTCTTTCCCTATAAAATGAGGTGGTTGGGACTCCAAGGTTCCTCCCAGAACTGACAAGAATATTTATGGGATGCAAGCTAAAGTTGAGGGGAGGGGGCCGTACTTCTGCATCCCTTCTCCCTCTCCCCCAACCCCCATTCCGAATTTGTATTCTGGCAAAGACTGATTCTTTTTGGGCGAGTTGAAGGGGGTGGTTACAGTCTTTCTCCCCGCCTCTCGATTATTTTCTGGGAGAAGTCAGTACCACTATTTCCTGTCCTAAGTCTCATCCTGACCCCCTGCAGGAGTGAGATGGGGTATTTTTGTGGAGGGACATTAGAGGCTTCCAGACTCACTTTCACACACAGTCATGCACAGCCACACACGAATCCAGGCTCTCTCCTTTTCCCCTGGGCACTGAGAGACTCCACCCCCTCTGTTGCTCTTTCCTTCTAAGTCCCTGTGGCGCCTTCCTAGGAGCTGGAAGAGACTTTGGGGACCAACTGGTCCAACGTCCTCGTTTCGTAGAGAAGTAAAGTGAGACCCACAAAGCTCCCGCAGCTGGTTAAACAGTAGTCAGAACTCGAGACCCTGTATTATCTGGGGATTCGTAGAGACACAGAGCTCTCAGACAGACCGCCAAAGATGAAGAAGGTGAAGGGAGAGGGAGCGACAAAGGCCGGCGACGCAATGGGTAAAGAAAGGTGCTCACTTCCCTGGGCCCCGGCTCTCAAGTGTCCTCCGCGTTCCATTCCCCCTTAGCAATAGACTCATAAGGAAAGTCAGCTCCTTGGTCCCGTTAGCGCAGGACCCCACCTGTTCTTAATAGCCAAGGGAAGGACTCTCTCTGTTGTGCCACGCCCCTGCCGCTTTCCTCTAGCCCCACAGCTCCCTCTGAGTCCCTGGCTCTTGCACTGGGGCCCTCGGTGTATCGGTTCCTCTCTTTAGTCTGGGAAAGGAGGCTTAGCAAGGTGCTTCCCTTTCACACCTCGGTACAGAAGACCCAGCTGCTAATGTTCCGCTCCCTTCTGGAGTTAGTCCCGGGCCCTAGTGACGCTTCCCCCTCCCCTACCTGCCTCTGTCTCTCTCATGTACACGCAGCCTTACACAGTCATCGGTGCCAGCATTCATTCGCATGTATACATACCCTCACAAACTCACTAGTTTTCGGCCCCAATATAGACAACTGCTGTCATGTGCAGTAGCTCACCCTTATCCAATGGTGCTCCCATGAGCCCGCCCCCTCCTCTCTCTCTTTCTCTCTCACACACACGTCTATGGGTCGCCTGCTCAGACCCAGGAACATTCACGAAGAACCGCACACACACAGAGATCCTCTGGCAGACATGCCCAAACCCCACTGTGCTCACACTCAATTCTTCTCACAACTGGGCCAGGTGAGCAGACAGACGTCAGCCAGGATACTTGGTTGCCCGCTGAGATTCCCCCTCGGAGACTACTTGGGCAAACCTGAGAGGAATTAAGGCCCTGGGCCTTCCACCACACCTTCTCCCGCCTCCTACGTTCAGAATGTGAGAAACAGCGTTGCGGATGCTGCTCTGAGTAGGCCGGACTGGGCTGGAGAACAGGTGTCTGCATGTGCTGCTCAAAACCCCGGCACTAATGTTGGCTCCGGGCACGGCAGCTGCGGGCAGGAGGGCGGCCTGACATAGGAGGGCACAGGAAGGGTTCCCGAGAACTCCCATGAGGAGCCTGCTCGCAGTCCCAGCTCCCCTCCGCGCGCCCGCGAACCGCGGCACACCCCTGGCCTTCAGGCGGGCGGAGTAGGGGCAGTGGCCACAGTGGTGCTGGCAGGGAGTTGGGTGGCCCTGAGTTCTGACTAGCTCCCTGCCGGGAACTTTGCTGGATGCCTTGCGATAGTCGGGAAAGGGGCTGCTTGGGATGGTGGCGGAGACTAGCACCCACTTAACTGCACACACACTCCGCCTGCACCCTCCCAGTAGTTTTCCCGCCCTCTTGGGCTAGGCCTCCGGTTCCTTAAGGACTGTCGGGCCGGGTGTCTGAGCTTCTGCGTGTGTCTGGCTGGCTGATTGGCTCTGACTCTGGCTCTGGCTCTCTCTGTTTCTGTCACTGTCTCTTGGGCTGCTTCTCTATCTCTTTCTCCCGCAGTCTTGCTCTCTCTGGTTCTGTGTTTCTGTCCAGATCTGTTTGATTCTTTGCTTCTCTCCAGGAAAATCGGTACGATTCTCCATCCTCACCGCTCAAACGTATTACATTTAACTCGGAGTGTGTGTGTGTGGAATGTATATGTGTGTGTGTGTGTGTGTGTGAGAGAGAGAGAGACAGACAGACAGACAGACAGACAGACAGACAGAGAGACAGACAGAGAGAAAGCAGGGACGACCAGGAGCACCCCTTATGAATTTGGTGAGACTCCCACTCCAATGATGGGGGTTCTCCTGGTCACTCCGCACACAGAGATCATCAATAAATTCCCCTTCTTCCTGACCTAGTCGTCCTGTCTTCTGACTTCAGTCCCTCAACAGCCTTCCTCCATGTTCCTGTCTCCACAAGGGGAATGAAGAATTGTGACAACCTTTACGGAAAAACGAAAAGCTCTAAAACGTATCCAAATAATTGAGGTCAAAGTGTTGGAGGGAGCAAGGAGGAGAATCGCGGTATCTTTCTCTCTCACACACACGAAACATTCAGACAATTTCGGCGATGACTAAGTGCGGAGAGGAGAATAATTCTTTAGCGGCCTCCCAACCCCTAGAGTGAAAACAACGAAACGCTTGGCCTCGACTGCGTCCACACAGAAAGGAAGTGGTTTTCGGACCTTTCCCCTTGCCCCCTAAAAGACAAAGCTGGGGAGTGGAGAGGTTTCGTAGTGGGTTGGGAGGGAGCTGAAGGTTTCGATCATGTGTCTTCTTAGCCCTTCAATCGGTTCCGGGGTGATCACCGAGGGGACCTAGGGACTCTTGGGCCACAACTGGGGGACCTGAGCCCCATTCCCTCTGTGTCCCAGCTCAGCGTCAGCCAGTAGGGGGTCTCCGGGAGCGCAAGCTGGCGAGCTCCAGAGCCAACTGGGAAAGGGGAGGGAAGAGGAGGAAAGGAAAGAGGGGAGGGGAGGTGTCTCTCGCCCCCTCCTCCCTCCCTGGCCCCTTTCCCTCCCTGGTCCCCTCCTCCTCCCCAGCTTTGATTCCCTGAAATAACAGCCGTGCGGCCCATAAAACGAAAGTGTCTGAAAGAATCCGGGGCGGAGCAGCTGCGGGCGCCCAGCGGACCACACACACACACACACACACACACACACACTCACATACACTCACATGCACAACACACACATACACTCATACGCACGCACGCACACACACACAGAAACACACTCCCAAACATTCCCATATGCATTCATTCAGACATCCGCATATACACATATACGCACATGTATACAAGCACACCCCACACACATACCCCGATCGGCAAAGCCCTCCGCACTGCCCCTTGGAAGAGTGAGGCGAGCTCTCTAAGAAGGTACACTGGGACAGGGGGTCGGAGGTGGAAGTAGGGGAAGCAGACGCCCCAAGGACAGCCTGCCAAGGCCAGCGGCAGCGCTGAGAACTGCTGTCAGAGTTGGTCCAGGCTTGGTCCAGGGGTCGGAACCTCACCACTCAGCCTTATAAGCAGGGCAAGAGGGAAGAAGACTTCCTTCTCCATCTAGCCCCGCCCCCCCCCAAACACACACGTAACAAAACCTAGTCTTCAGGCACGAGGCTGTTTTCTCTCTCATTCGCCCCAAATGGCGAATTTTTGGAACCCTCTGTTCTCACCCCTCACCCCCCCCCCGCAAAAAAAAAAAAACAAACACCTGGGGTTAGTGGGGCCCAGTTCCCTGAAAACTGATACTTTGCGCGCCAGGACGCAAGGGAAGAGAAGGTTCCCAGCCCAGCCCCTCCCTTCCCCTCCCCGGACCAAGCCCAGGCGGCCCAAACATCTACATCACCGACCTTTCCCTCCTTCACACCCTCCCCTACCACTAACGAGCTTTCTCTTCTACTACCCTATTTCTTGCGGGGACCCTGAAATAAACCTGATCGCTTAGAACCCCCAAACACAAAAGATCTGCCTGAAATGTAACTGGGGGGTCACAGGAGAAGAAAAATCTGGAGCCCCAGGCGACCCAGGCGGTCCTCAGCTGCGATTCCAGTTGAGCCTCAGAATGTCCACCCCCATCTGACCCAGGCAGGGTTCCAATAGGACCGCAAGGCCTGGCCCTAAAGCAGTTCCCCTAAACTCTGTGCCAGAAATGGCCGAGTGACCAGAGTGCTGGCACTTGGCTGTGTGTCCCTAGGTAAGCCCACGCACAAGCGCGTGGGCCTGTGTGTCTGTGTAGACGAGAGCTTGAGAAAAGGAATGGAAGCCCTGGAGAGCAGGCCCTGTTCCGCTCGTATCTCTATATTGGCTACACCCAGCCCCGGGCCAGCTCCCAGCAGGCCCTTCCTACACACTTGTTGAATGAACTATTGCTACTGAGAGTGTAAAGTGTGTGCGGTCGGGTCAAGGAGAGGCAGGGAACTCGGTCTCTGCGCACATAGTGGGTGCTTTATAAAATGCTGGTATTTGTGTGCGTCCAGATCCACGGGATGTATGTATGCCCCGGAGGGTGTCTAAGGAGGGTATGTGCTAGCCAAGAGTGCATGCGCATGAGCTCACACCTCGACAACCTCCGTATTCATACCCTGGGCAGGAGGCAAAGGCTCAGAGGGAGGCCAAACGCTGAGAAGTCCTTTGCTTCCTTAGTTTACTCTCAGATCCTCCCAAACAACCTCCTCTCCGACCCCGACCCCTCCCCTCGAGCCCAAATACCGAGCACAAGTCTGTAGTTTGCAACGTTGAACATGTGGGCAGAGCCCCTGCCAGCAGCTACAAGGCCTCGGGCTACGAGGGGAATGAGAAAGAGACAGAGACTGGGGGGGGGGGCAGGAAGGGAGGGAGGAAGGAGGGAGGGAGAGAGGAAGGAGAGGAAAGAGAATATTTGTAGTGGCTGCTTCTAGGTTTGTGCAGTCTGTGTTAATCTCTAGGTATATTATATTCGTATGCATCTCTTTATATTTGTATATGTCTGGATGTGTTTAGGTATGTCTGAGTGTGTACATTATATATGTGTGTGTGTATATATAGTCACAGAAGCACCTAAAATGTACTTGTAATATATACATATATTCTGTATACTATACACACACACACATATATATAAATATACACACACATACAGTGTATATGGGGCAGCTAGGTGGGGCACTGGACAGAGTACCACATCTGGAGTTGGGAAGACTCATCTTCCTGAGTGCAAATCTGACCTCAGACAATTAATAGCAGTATGACCCTGGACAAGTCACTTTGCCCTGTTTGCCTCAGTTTCCTCATCTGTAAAGTGAGCTGGAGAAGGACTTGGCAATCCACTCCAGTACGTTTGCCAAAAAACAAACAAAAGGGCAGCTAGGTGGGGCAGTGGATAGAGCACCGGCCCTGGAGTCAGGAGGACCTGAGTTCAAATCCAGACTCAGACACTTGACACTCACTAGCTGTGTGACCCTGGGCAAGTCATTTAACCCCAACTGCCTCACTAAAAAAAGAAAAAAAAACCAAATGGGGTCCACTCCAGTATTTTTGCCAAAAAACAAACAAATGGGGTCCACGCCGGTACTTTTGGCCCAAAAAACCCCCCAAATGGGGTTCCGCAGAGTCAGAAAGAATTGAACAACAAATCTAATAATATGAAAATCAACAGGGATATATGTAAAAGTCTTAAACCTGGACACCAAAGATCAACGACAAAATAGTGTATATATACATATATAGGTGCCTCTGTGTATTCTTGTGAACGTGTTCAGATGATAGCAGGAAGCTTGAAAGGGGTGGGAGATTTCTCCACCACCCCCTTGTCAGCAGCTGCTACCTGTCCCTCAGTGCTTCTTCCCTGGAGGATGGCATCTACTGGAGGGCAACGGGCAAAGGGAGATCTAGACCCTAAGCAGCCCTGCCCCACTTGTAGCCTCTGTCCAGAACCTTGCTACCTCCCACTGTGCCGGGCCTTCTTGCTTACAGGAAGGGGGCATGTCAAGGATGGACTTCCCTAGGCCTCTTACCCACTCTAGGGTTTGGCAGAGGGAGGAGCTGGAGGGTCCAGGGTTCCTGCCTGTCTTTGCCAAATCTTTGTATTCCTAGAGAACACTGACCCCTGGAGGACACTGACCTCCTAAAGTAAAATTGGGGATGAGAGAAGGAGAGGGACTGAGGGAGGGGGAGTTCTGGTCTCAGCTCTGCCTCTTCTCAGCTCCAAGTCCTTAGGCCCCCAGCATCCTCCTGGGTAAAATGAGGCAATTGGATTGTTTGTTGTCTAAGATCCCTTTCACTTCTGAATTGTAGAATTCTGTGATGCTCTCATTGCAAGACAAGGCATACCCAAAGCCTCAAGTGGACACACTCCCATCACCTCCCCCAGAGAATACACACAGGCAACTATATCCGTACACGCATACACTATTTTGTTGTTGTTCAGCTCCGACTCTTCTTTCCCAGAGAATCCTGATCTTCTTTTCAAGACTCCACTCCTAGGCCACATTCCCCGAGAAGCCTTCCCAACTACCCTTTGTTGGTTGCTATGCTCTCTTCACCCTCAAAACACTCCATATTTACTTTCCTATTTATTTTTTTACTGATCAGTAGAATGTAAGTTATTTGAGGAAAAGATTTGTTTTTCATCCTTATCTTGCTATCCCCAACACCTAGAAATAATAGCTAGCTTCCCAGTAGTGCCTGCTGTGTGACAGGCGCCCTGCTAATCACTTTACAAACCTCTCATTAGACACTCACAACAACCCTGGGAGGTAGGTGCTATTATTATCCCCATTAAACAGTGGAGGAAACTGAGGCAAACAGATCAAGTTTCTCTCGGTCATATTAAGCATCTGAGTCCTGATTTGAACTCAGGTCTTCCTGATTCCAGGTCCAGCATGCTACCCATTGCACCACCTAGGACAGATGCTTACACATATTCAGTAAATGTTTGTCGAATTTAAATTATTTCTAGATGGCAACAATGATGATAAAGCATTTATTAGGCACTCAATATTTCCAGGCACTTTGCTACTGGAAGGATAATGAATGGAAGTATGGATGGATGACTAGAAAAGTTGATAGATTGATGCATAATGGATAGATATGGGGACAGCTAGGTGGTGCAGTGGATAGAATACCAGCCCTGGGGTCAGGAAGACCTGAGTTCAAATCCAGCCTCAAACACTTACTTAGCTGTGTGAGCCTGGGCAAGTCTCTTAACCCCTATTGGGAAGAAAGGGAGGAGGGAGAGAAGGAATGAAGGAAGGAAGGAAGGAAGGAAGGAAGGAAGGAAGGAAGGAAGGAAGGAAGGAAGGAAGGAAGGAAGGAAGGAAGGAAGGAAGGAAGGAAGGAAGGAAGGAAAGAAGGAAGGAAAGAAGGAGGGAGGGAGGAAAGAAGGAGGAAGAAAGAGAGGAAGGAAGGAAGATGATGGATGATTGAAAATGAATGAGTAGGGGAGGCTAGATAGCACAGTGGATAAAGCACCAGCCCTGGATTCAGGAGTACCTGAGTTCAAATATGGCCTCGGACACTTGACACTTACTAGCTGTGTGACCCTGGGCAAGTCACTTAACCCCCACTGCCCTGCAAAAAAAAAAAAGAAAGAAAGAAAAAAAAGAAAATGAATGGGGGGGGCAGCTAGGTGGTGAAGTGGATAAAGCACTGGCCTTGGATTCAGGAGGACCTGAGTTCAAATCCAGCCTCAGACACTTGACACTTACTAGCTGTGTGACCTTGGGCAAGTCATTTAACCCCAATTGCCCCACCAAAAAAAAAAAAAAAGAAAGAAAAGAAAATGAATGAGTAGCTGTAAGAAACAATGAGCAGGTGGAGTTCAGAGAAACCTGGAAGGACTTGCATGAACTGATGATGAGTGAGATGAGCAGAACCAGAAGAATATTATACACAGTATCATCAACATTATGTGTTGATCAACTTGATAGATTAGATTCTTCTCACCAATCCAACGGAACAAGAATGTTCCAAAGGACTCATGATGGAAAAGGCTCTCCAAATCCAGGGGGGGAAAAAGGAACTGTGGAATATGGATACTGATTGGACCATACTATTTCTTTTGTTTTTGATGCTGTTGGTTTTCTGATTTCAGGTTTTTCCTTTGTGCTCTGATCCTTCTCATATAACAAGACTAAAGCAGAAATGAAAAAAAAGAAAATGAATGAGTAGGGGGAAGCTAGGTGGCGCAGTGGATAGAGCACCAGCTTTGGATTCAGGAGGACCTGAGTTCAAATGTGACCTCAGACACTTGACACTTACTAGCTGTGTTACCCTGGGCAAGTCACTTAACCCCAATTGCCTCACAACAAACAAAAAAGAAAAGAAAATGAATGAGTAAATGAAAGGACAACGAAGAAGAGAGGATGGCATGATAGAAATGACATTGCACTGGGAATTAGGAGATATCTGGATTTGAATCTCATTTCCAACATTAACCATGTGACCCTGGGCAAGTCATTTAATCTCCCTAAGCCTCAGTTTCCTCATCCACAAAATTGGCAAAATAATACTCATGTTTACTGTGAAGATCATATCAAGCAATTATATAACATTCTTTGGAAATTATAAAGTATTATACAAATGTCAGGTGCCATAATAGATTTATGGTGAATGGATGGATGCCTAGTGGAAGAGTGATGGATGGAAGGATAACTAGATACATGAATGGATAGATCGATGATGAAAGGTTGGATATTGGATGGCAGCTGGTGGATATCAGGATAAATGATTCATGTGTAATATTACTTCTACCATATGGCCCAGTACCCCTAAATTTTGGATTTCCGTGGACAGGACTCAATCTTAGGGAGCTGCTCCCCCCACCTCCCCAAATCATATTTCCCATGCAAGCACTCAAGGTAACAAAGGGACCTTAGAACATTGAATATATTCAGAGCTGGGAGAACCCTTAGAACATGGAATGATAGAAGTAGGAAAACCTTTGTGTCTATTTCCCTAATTTAAAAAATGAGGAGACTGAGGTTCTGAGATAGAATGACTCCCAATGCTGTGCTGTGAATGGGTAGAAGAACCCTGACCAGAAGCCAAGCTTCCCTGGAGTCAGATAAAGGCTCTTCTATTGCTGTTGGGTGGTTAGAGAACAGGGGCTGTCAATGTCCATTCATGATGGCTTTGGTTTTTGCTGTTGTTACTTGGCCATTGACTTCTTGACCTCGTGGGTCAGATGACTTTTCCTCTTACACCAGACTTTAGCTGCAGCAACAGGAGGCCAAAACATCTGTGGGAAAAGTGAAGAAGAGAAAAAAATATTCATCCCATTGTCCAGATGTTTCTAAAACTCCAGCTGGTTGGTGTCAAATAGGCATAACATCCAGATGACAGCCTTGGTGTGTCACTTTTCACCCAGCTGTTTGGCTTCCTGTCAATCCATCAATCGCCAAGTTTTACTGAGAGTTGGCTTCATGTGTAGCTCCAGGGCAGGATGAAGAGGAAGGCCCTGGCTGCCTCTTCTCTCTCTCTCTCTCTCTCTCTCTCTCTCTCTCTCTCTCTCTCTCTCTCTCTCTCTCTCTCTCTCTCTCTCTCTCTCTCTCTCTCTCCCTCTCTGTCTCTGCCTCTGTGTCTCTGTCTCTTCTTCTCTCTTTCTCTGTCTTTCTCTCCCTCTCTCCCTCTCCCTCTTCCTTTCTCTTTCCTCAAATGTTAATTAGGAAACAAAAAGTGAACACATGTGGCACAATTAGAACATAATTAAGTGCTAAGTACATTAGTTTTCATTGTAATCCCATTTTATGAAGAGAAACCAATGAGGGCTGAAAAGGTCAGTGAGGGCTTCCTAGATATGGGTAGGACTTAGAGAGAAGAGGAAAGACCATCCCTGTTGAACAAGGAGGGTCTTTAATAGAACAGAGAAAGCCAAAGCTCCTGCTCTTTCTAGAAGATCCTGTTGATCCCCCTAGCTATGGATTTCAGCTGAATCCCAAGTTGGAGGCAGTGGAGACTACAGAGAGGCACAGTCATCACTGTCCAGCAAAGTGACTGTAGCAACTAGTGAATTGGTATCTAGCAGAAACTGGCGACCAAGGGCATTGTGAGCAGAGACTTCAGCAAAGGCACCAGGGTCAAGACTGACCATACCAAGGCCGTGGTCTGTCATCAGAGGACACTAGAAACCTCTCCTATAGCAGTGTTCTGACCGACATCATCTAGAGTACCAAGAACTGCTAGGTAAGGACAAGAAGAGACTCAAGAGAATATGAAAACCTAGCCCTGGAGCAGCTAGGTGGCGCAGTGGATAGAGCACCAGCCCTGGATTCAGGAGGACCTGAGTTCAAATCCAGCCTCAGACACTTAACACTTACTAGCTGTGTGACCCTGGGCAAGTCACTTAACCCCAATTGCCCCACCAAAAAAAAAAAAGAAAGAAAACCTAGCCCTTCCCATAGAGGTATGTAGGGGGTTACTATGGATGGAAAATGTCAAACTAATGCATAAGAAGTCACAGGTGTTGGATGAGGCCAGAGGAGTTGGGGCTGAAGCAGTCAGGGAGAACTTCCTAGAGAAGGTGTGATTAAAGTTGATGCTAGAAGGATGAAACATTTGGGGTAGGAGGGAAGAAGAGGTAACCTAATTGGGTGATAGGATTTAAATTGCAGGGAACCTTCAAGGTCAAGTCCAACCCTATCCTTTTCTAGATAAGGACACTAAGATTCAGAGTAGTAGAATGTAGAAGAATGAACACTGGATTTGTGGTCGGAGGATCTGGGTTCAAATTCTGGATTTTCTACTTACTAGATAGAAAATTTTGAGTAAATACCTCTTTTACCTGAGCATCAGATTTTTTCCTCGGTAAAATGAGGGGATTAGGGTAGATAATCTCTATAGTCACTTTCAGATCTAAATTCTTTCATTGTTTGGTTCCTCCTTCGTTCTCAGAGAGGAAGCTGACATCAGGGTGATGTCATGACTTGCGGTGAATTGAATGTAAGTTGTGGGGGGAGGGGGCGTGCTATGCAAGGTCACCAACCTCACTCCTCCGGAGTCATCTGGGTCCAGTGGCAAGATATATTATCAGGACAACTGGAGATGGCCCCGGATGTTTAAGGCACTTTGGGGTTAAGTGACTTGCCCAGAGTCTCACAGCTAGTAGGTGTCTGAGGTGAAATTTGAACTCAGATCCTCCCAACTCCAGGACCAGTATTCTACACTATGCCCCCCAGCTGCCCCTGATCTAAAGTCTATGATCCACCACACTACTCTGGCTCAATGCTAGAACACTTTGTTCCAGTGGCCATGAAGGTGATTGAAGAAGGCACCACTGAAGTGTGGAGCACTTAGAGCTTGGTCAGACATTGAAGACACCAAGATCATCTACTGCATCCCAAGCCATCAATGGTCATCTTGACTTTTGTCTCTACAGAAGAGAGAATGCCATTGAGGACTTTGTGCAACTCTGCTCCACTTCAATCCCCTTCACGAGCAACTCAAGACATCACCTCATGAAGTCATTGGTCCTCTTCAGAAACAAAGGATGGACAAAGGCTCTGGCTCAATGCTATTTTTCCCCAGGCATGTGCTTATTCTGGGATGAGTTGTCTTATCTATTAATTGCAATTAATATGGAATATGGAATGTCAGAAGTAGGAAGACCTTAAAACATGCAATGGCAAAGCTGGCAGAGAGAGAGGGTTCAGGAACCTTAGGAAACAGACATTGTTTCCTATGATTGGCTATGAAGTAGTCAGCATTTTCAAACCATACTGAGACCACACCCATGCCTTGTCCCAGTTCTCAGGCTCCAACAAAGGAATCTCATGTGATGAGCAAGTATTGTCATGAATGTCCTCTGCCTGTGGGTTGTACAACCAGGTAAGGAATTCAAACACTTCACAGCTCAGTGAACAAAGAGACAAGGTTAGTTCTTATAGGGAGTGGTTGCCCCTTTGCCTCAAAGTCATAGCTGGGAGCCACTATCTCCTCCCCGTTCCCTTTTCCTTTCGGAGACCTCTGAAGAAAAGAAACACTGGATAATTAGCATAATCTTGCCCAGCTGCCCCAGAGAAAGAACAGCAGGCACAGAGAGAGCTTGAATGCCTCACTGAGTCATGGAAGACTCTGCACAAAAGGTGGACATCACATTGTCATGGGGATTCTTGTTCAGTTAAGAGTTGAAACAGACCACCTCGAAAACCTCTCCAACTCAGTTTCATTTTGATATTTATCTCCTATACAATAAATATTTCTTGGTAAATTAAACCTTGTCCATACAGGCCTCTGCATACAACCAGTGCTTAATAAGTGTTCAATTAAATTATATTGAACCATACCTCTGCATGTTCCCCTCCAAACCTCGATCCTAGAGGGAGCACCAGGATGGGGATGAAGGAAAACCAAGGGACCCTTGGTTAGAAGCAATCACAGTCACAATCATGAAAAGGAGAAAAGAAGCCCTTTCATACAAGTCCAGAGCTACTGCCCTGAGTGAAGAAGGAAAGCTAGCCTGATACAGGGAGGAGACCACAGAAGTAGGAGCCAAGAGGTATAAATTCCAACTCAGACATCTGCTACCTGGGTGACCATGTTGAATCTCAGTTTCCTCATCTATAAACTGAAGAGAATCAAATCAATTGTACCATCTACTTCCCAGGGTTCTTCTGATTATTAAATGACATGATGACTACATAGGTCTTTGTAAACCTTATAACATTGGGTTCTAAAACTGGGGTGCATGGACATGGTTGGTGGATACATTTCAAAGGGTCCAATGAACATAGATAAGAAAAAAGTTATATCTTTATTTTTAATAACCTCTACCTGAAATTTCACTTTTTTCCACTATTAATGTAGGAAACAAACATCATTCTCAGAAAGAGTTCATAGGCCTCACCAGACTTCCAAAGGGGTCCATAACACTCACATACACACACACACAGGTTTAAGAAACCCCTGCCTTATGGTCCAATATAACCCTGAAGGACTTATGAAAATGGCAACCCATCTACAGAGAAAGAAGTGATAGTATCTGAAAATAGATGGAAACACATTTTTTTTCTTTTCTTTTTTTTTTCTTTTTTGGTGAGACATTTGGGGTTGGATGGCTTGCCCGGGGTTGCGCAGCTGGTGGGTGTTGGGTGTCTGGGGCCGGATTTGGGTTTCGGGTGCTCCTGGTTTCAGGGCCGGTGCTCTGTCCACTGCGCCACCTAGCTACCCCTGGAAACACATTTTTAAAAAAAATTTTTTTTTTCTCTTTGACAATTCCTCAGTCTGAAGTTTTGGGAGTTTTTTGACTGTTTTCTCTCGAAACCTAGCTAATGTGGGAATGCTTTCCATGACTACTCATGTATAACTTATTTTGAAATGCTTGAGTTCTAGTGGGTGGGGGGTGGGAATGGAGGAGAAAGAGAAGTTGGAACAATTTTTTTTAAAATTGATGTTAAAATTTGTTTTTACATATATTTTGGAAAATAAAATTCTATTCAAAAAATTTTTTTAAATAAAATTCTATTAAAAAAAAAGAAACCCCTGCCTTATAGAAATAACAGATATTATTATCCCATCCAACCTGTGCCAGTCTGAACAAGAAGAACCTGAGTGTCATTCTGGCATCTTCTCTGTCTCTGTCTCTCTCTCTGTCTCTTTCTTTTTCTCTCTCTATGTCTCTCCTCTCTCTTTCCCTCTCTCTTCTTTCTCTCTGTTTCTCTCTCTGTCTCTCTCTCCTCTCTCTTCTCTCCCTCCCTCTCCTCTCTCTCCCTCTCTCTTCTTTCTCTTTCTCTCTCTCTTTCTCTCTCTCTCTCTCTCTCTCTCTCTCTCTCTCTCTCTCTCTCTCTCTCTCTCTCTCTGTCTCCCCCCCACCTCTGGTGATCGGAGCCTCCTTATTGTTCCTTACACAAACCATCCCATCTCCCACCTAAAAGGACTTTTCACAGGTTATCTATCTTCCATGTTGTGAATGTTTTCCCTCATTATTTCTGTCTCCTGCTTCTCCCAGCTTCCTTGATGTCCCAGCTAAAATCCCACCTTCTGCCACAAGTTTCTCCTGATCTCCCTTCATGCTACTGCTTTCTCTCTCTTAATTATCTCCAATTTATCATGTATTTGTTCCCGTGTTTTCTCCCCCATTAGACTATGAATTCCCTTAGCACAGTGCTGGCACATAGTAGGCCCTTCGTAAATGCTTGTTGACTGACTGATGAGGGGGCTTCTTGCCCACTGGAGCAGCACATTCCACTTTATAGCTCTAATTATTAGCAAGTCTTTCCATATGTTGAACTGAAATCTGTCCTGTGAGGACTTCCTGTCAAGGAGAGAACAGGGAGAAAGATCATGGGAAAGGTCAAGCTCTCTTACTAGGATGGTGGCAACAAGAGATGCCCCTGGGCTGAGAGGAAAGGACCAAAGAAAGTTTGTTCACCACCCCCGGCCCCCTTCCCTTCCTCCCTTCACACACAGCACAGGGCTAGGCACGGAGCAATAAAGAGGTGCTGACTGATTTGTGAAAAGTTGGGAGTCGGAGTCATATGAGGATCAGGTGAAGGAATTAGGGAGGGGATGAGATCTTTAACCAGGAGGGGACTAAGGACGATGTCACCATCTCCAAATACTTTAAAGGACTGTCTTGTGGGAGGAAGATTAGACTCCCTAGGGTGCAAGATTCGGGGCAATGGGTAGGAGTAGCCACAGATTTCAGTTTGTGATAAACGATTAAAATATCAAATCACAGAAAAGGCATAAAATATTTTGAAAAAATAGAGATGAATATCGAAAGTTGACTCACAGTTGTGTGTAGGGGTAAATTATTAACCAATTATGACAGAGGAAATTTTGAAAGATTAAAAACCTGGGGAATAGAGGCTTGATTTATGATTTCATAGACATAGGCAACTCCTAGATGAGAGAATTTCATATATGATGCATTTGGTACCTCTCTGAAAGTTTCTGAGAGTTACTTAAGCCACTAAGAAGTCTAGTGTCACACAGCCAATAGGGGTAAGAGGCAAGACTTGAACCCAGGTCTTTCTGGCTACAAGGCCAGTTCTTTATTATATCATACTGCCTCTCAATTAGGGTTATTTAGAATTGCTTAAGACTTCAGTATAAATAAAAGGCAATGCAGGTATAATAAGCAAAAAGATAAAGAATGGGAAAATAATTTCATTTTGAATTTCTGATAATTAAAATCCAAATCTAAAATTTATACTGAATTAACATAAAATCTAGAACATTAAGTCATCTAGCCAGATTTTATGAACAGGTATTTTTCTTATGACAAAACTCAAACTATCAACAACCATCCTAAAAGGTGCTCAAAATTATAAATAGAGAGCTTGAAACACCTCAGAAGATGGAGAAATACAAGACTGACAGGGATATGGGAAACAGGTGCACTAATTCACTACTGATGGAGCTATGGATTGGTCTGACCATTTTGGAAAACAATTTGGAATTGCATAAGGAAAGTTACTCAATTGTTCATACACTTCGACCCAGTGATCCCACTACTAGGTTAATTCTCCAAGGAGACTAGTTATATAAGACCCAGTCACTTCAACAGTTTCCTAGTAACCCCACTAGTAATTGTAAGACATTAGGAACAGTGTATATAAGCAACAATTGGGGAAAGGTTGTGGTGCATGAACATAATGGAATATCACTATACTGTAAGGCAGAGGTGTCAAATTTGAAGTCCACCCCCCCAGATGTTCCTCAATTCACATTAAAATAGTTCCTGTCTGATCTTAATGAGATGGTATATAAAAAAAATCACATAAAAAATCTATTATGCATGACTTGCTTTTCCTTTTAAATATATAATAAAATAGTGATATAAATTTATTTTTCCCCTCCTTCCTCTCACCCCCATAGAGATGGCTACCAATAGACACAAATATGAGTATGTATATATGTATGTATGTATGAAATCCATACTATACATATTTCTATCTATCAATGCAGCTTGCATCTTCCTTCATATGTCCTTTGTAGTCCATTCGGGTATTTATAATAGTCAGAATAACTTGTTTGCTGAAAGCTGTTCTTTAAACAATTTTGCTGTAACTGTATACAACATTCTCTTGGTTCTGCTTTTTCAGTCTTCATTAATTCATGTATCTTTCCATGTTTTTCTAAAATCATGGAGCTCATTAATTATTTTCTTTTCTTTTCTTTTTTTTTTGGTGAGGCAATTGGGGTTAAGTGACTTGCACACGGTCACACAGCTAGTAAATGTTGAGTGTCTGAGGTCGGATTTGAGCTCAGGTCTTCCTGAATCCAGGGCCAGTGCTCTATCCACTGCACCACCTAGCTGCCCCGAGCTCATTAATTCTTATAGCATGTTGGGGTATACATTTTAAAAAGAAATATATGAACATGAGTAGCTTTTAAGTCACTTTGTGGTGTGGTCCCCATTTCCATGAGAGTCTGACATCACTGCTATAAGGAAGGATGAATGTCAAAAATTCAGAGACACTTGGGGAGCCATTTCTGAACTGGTGAATAATGGGAAAAAGCCAAGCATCTACAATCATAGAAATGAAGACAACAATTAAGTATCAGCAAAGCCTCAGGTTAATTGCAATGGATGATGAATACCCAACACCTTTCTTTTCTTTAACAAAAAGTAATTTTAAAAAGATGGAGCAGCTTGGCTGTCAGACATAAACACTTATGTTGTTTAGCCTAAGAATTTTGGTGGGCTGACATTTGTGGTTAGTTTGTGTGTTTAGACTTTCTTATTGGGCAAAACCGAAATTTATCAATTAAAAAAAAAGTGTAGTCCAACATGGAATGGACTGTCTCAGGGAGTAATGAGTTCTTCATCTTTAGAAGTATTCAAGGAGCAGCTAGGTGGCAAAGTTGATAGAGCACCGGCCCTGGAGTCAGGAGTACCTGAGTTCAAATCCGGCCTCAGACACTTAACACTTACTAGCTGTGTGACCCTGGGCAAGTCACTTAACCCCAATTGCCTCACTAAAAATAAAAAAAAAAATAAGAAGAAGTATTCAAGTAGAACCTAGATGATCACCCATTAGGTATGTTGTAGCATTCTTGGTAAGATATGAATTGATCCAGAGAGATTATAAGGACCTTTTCAGCTTTGAGAGCCTCAGATTCTGGGGATGACACCCCTAACATCATTTTCACCATCACCATCCTCTCCTGTCTAGCCTCACTGCCCTCCATGTTTCCTGCAACACCGGCAGAGCTAGCCTTGTAACCAACCACCTTTATTTTGCCCTCCAGGATGAGAGTCAGGGGTCCTGGGTCATAGTGCCTGGCCTTATTCTGACTTACATGTCGGACCTTTCTTGTGAGGCCTCAGTTCTCTTCTTTACAAGGTTGAGAGGATGGATTCAGAAGGAGAAATCCCACCCTGCTGGGGAAAAGGGAGACATTACTGAATCTAGTCCCTGAAAGTCCTAGAGAGGAAATGGAAAGGGGAAGTAAAAGTGTGAGCACAGGTCTGGAGGCCATGAGGCACTGGGAGAATCCTCACGAGTCCAGTACAAACGATTGGCTTTAGCCTGCTCTGGTGAAGAGAAGGCTCAGTTTAGAGATAGGGAAACCTGCCATGTGCAAGACCCTTAGCGTTCTTAGCCATAAAATGGGTATTTCCTGACTCACAAATGATTGTAAGGAAATTGGCTTATAAATCTTAAAGTACTTTAGAAGTGGAAGTTGCAGGGCAGCTAGGTGGTGCAGTGGATAAAGCACTGGCCCTGTATTCAGGAGTACCTGAGTCCAAATCCGGCCTCAGACACTTGACACTTACTAGCTGTGTGACCCTGGGCAAGTCACTTAACCCCCATTGCCCCTAAAAAAAAAATTAAAAAAAAAAAAAAGAAGTGGAAGTTGGGGTATTGCAGTAGCACCGCTGTTATTATTGTCATTCTTGGGATAGTCATTGACCAACATTACCACCCTCAACTTGAAAACAATTGTAGTCCTTATAGACTGAATAGCGGTGGCTTCACCAGGCCTGGGATCTACACCTTCCTCTCCCAATCCGAGGCCCTGTGGTACCCCCCTCACCACCCAGGCTGACATCAAGGACTGGGACCAGTTGTCAGCTTTACCAAGTTACAAAGTGGCTGCTTTTCCAGCCGGGCCCAGCTCCTGTTTGGCCTGGGGTTAGTCACACACACGACTTTCCCAAGGCCTGGAGTTTGATGTCCATCCCCACCCCACTCCCTCCCATGAACACACACCCCTCCCGTACACACACATCTCACACATACCCTCACACCCTTTCCCTTCTCCCCTTCCCTGCAGCCCTGGGAGGCCCAGGCCTGAGCCCCCAGGCTGGGGGTCCCCCTAGGCTCTGCCTGGGAGGTGCAGATTTGGGGGATTAGGAGCATTAAAAAGGCATCACCGGTGGAGAGCTGAGGGGTGTTATGGGGGTGAGCAGGGAGGCCTGGGTGAGAGAACATGATCCCTCCACCAGATGGAAGTAGTTAGAATAATGGTTTGCTCACTGGGGGCATCGGGGGCTGGGGGGCTGAGAGGGGGGCAGGCAGTTCAGCCCGGGGTCGCCAAGCCCAGAGCTGCAGAGCTCCCAACAGCTGTTCAGCGGCGGTTTCTCCTCCAATATAATACTAATCATAACTCTCAAAGCTCACACATCTACAGGCCTCTACAAGTCTCAAAGGACTCGCTTTCCATCTGCAGTTTTCCCTAGCAGTGCTCCAAGGGCAGACTGATTTCCCTCCTAGAAGAAAAGGTAAAAGGGTTGGAGGAATCCCCTGCCTCTGCAGGCACCAGGTTTTCAGAGAAAAAGACGTGCTCCATTAAAAATGGAACCGAGGTTTCCTTGAGAAAACAAAGGGGGAACGAAGACCCCTGAGCTAAGGCACCACAGTGAGGCTCCTTTTGAAGAGGAAGTAGGGAACCTTGCCTCTAAAGAGAACTCAGTAGCTTGTTCTTCCTGGGAAGGATGCTGTGAGTTCACAGATTCTCCTGTCCAGCTCAGGGGAAGAAGAGATGATGAAGGGTGGTTAGGGACTCCCTGCTACAGGCTGCATCCTTGATCTAACTCTCTCTAGGCTTGATGACAAGACAGAAGTCTCTTCTTTTCCCAGGTCATGTATCCAAGACATAAAGAGAACCCCCCCCCAAGATTTATTGAACTGGATGACTAATGTCTACTTCTAGCAATTCACAGGGGCACAGATGATGCTGTGAGAAGGAATCTAAAAAGAATTGCTAAATATCTCCAACTCTGAAGTAGGAAACTGAAGACCTTGGGGGCACAAGAGATGTTTTTATCATTGCTGTCCATTGAAGGCAAGAGATTCAGAAGATGGGGCAGCTAGGTGGCGCAGTGGATAAAGCACCAGCCCTGGATTCAGGAGGACCTGAGTTCAAATCCGGCCTCAGACACTTGACACTTACTAGCTGTATGACCCTGGGAAAGTCACTTAACCCTCATTTAACCCTCATTGCCGAGAGAGAGAGAGAGAGAGAGAGAGAGAGAGAGAGAGAGAGAGAGAGAGAGAGAGAGAGAAATTCAGAAGATAAAAGGACGTTTAGGAAAAGAACAGCTGCCTAATAAGATGCTGAGACTGAGCTCTGGATTTCTTAAAATACAATGTAGAGAGGATAACATTTTGGCGCTGGGGTGAAATGATGAAAAGATGGAAAATTCTACTAGCTTTGCACAGACTCATCTCAACTAATATGCAAGGATGATGTCGGACACCATCTTGGTTAAAAGGAATCGCCCCATCGTGGCTCCATTCACCTCCTTTGCGATTTATATCCAATGGAACTCCCAGCATGATTTGTAGGGACTCAGAAGTATGACAAAATTTTTATAAGGAATTTTCTTTTCTTTCTTTCTTTCTTTTTTTTTTGTGAGGCAATTGGGGTTAAGTGACTTGCCCAGGGTCACACAGCTAGTAAGTGTCAAGTGTCTGAGGCTAGATTTGAACTCAGGTCCTCCTGAATCCAGGGCTGGTGCTTTATCCACTGCACCACCTAGCTGCCCCCAGGAATTTTCTAACTATAACTCTAATAGGAGTTTAAACTGAGAAAGTATAAGCATCAGCAGAGTTGAATTTAAATAAAAAAAAGACAAATGCCAACGTTCATCTCTATCTAGGTATTATGGTTTGGGTTTGCTGGTGTTAGAAATCATGAAAGAACTAAGTAATCCTTGGGGCTATTAGCTAAAAGAATTGAGGGACTATTCCCCCTAGGAGGGAGAAAGGGGATTATTTTGCACTGCAGCTAAAGACCAGGAGATGGCAACAAAGAGCAGCTCAGGAGAGGTACCAGCTGCTGATGACATTATCATAGGACTTCCCCTGCAAGAGAATCAGGAGCAATATGCACACTAGGGAAGGGTTCCACCAGAGACACCACCTTTGGAACATGAGTTGCCATGTGTATTCCCTACATTGTTATCCCATCATCGTGTATGCTCTCGGGCTAGGAATGTCCCCTGTGTTTGGCTCTGCATGTTCTTGCCTCACGGCATTTCTTCCATTGGTATTGATAGTGAAATGATCATGGAAAATAGGAGAAGTAACACAAGAATACAGAGGAGAAAATGGTTTCCCAATTTTTGAAAAAGGGAAAAGAAGTGAGTCTAGAAACCACAGGCCAGTGAGCTTGACTTTGATTCCTCAGGAAAATTTTAAACTGGTCATAAGAGATGGTTGGTGAATATTTAGAAAGGGAAGCAGTGATTATGAAGGGCTACCATGGCTCCAGCAAAAACAGATCATACCAGATTAACCTCATTTTTTTTTTTGGCAGGGCAATGGGGGTTAAGTGACTTGCCCAGGGTCACACAGCTAGTAAGCATCAAGTGTCCGAGGCCGGATTTGAACTCAGGTACTCCTGAATCCAGGGGCGGTGCTTTATCCACTGTGCTATCTAGCTGCCCCACCTCATTTCTTTTTTTAGGAAATTACTAATCTGGTTTAGGGGTAGAATATTTATAGTATGTGTTGACTATATTAGAGCTTTTTAAAAAATGATATAATTTTTTGATCAGTAAAAATGCACCTTCTCTGACTCTTTCCCACCCCCAGAGAGAATGAAAGAAAAACTAAACCCCTGTTACAAATATGTATAATGAAGCAAAACAAATTTCTGCATTGGCCATGCCCCCAAAATTTTGTGTATCATTCTGCAGTCTGAGTCCTTTATCTCTCCATCAGGAGCTAGGTACCATGTTTCATCATTAATCCTCTGGAACTTTGATTGGTAATTACATTAAGCAGAGTTCCTAAATCTTTCCAAGTTGTCTGCCTTTACCATATTGTTATCATTGGATAAATTGTTCTTCTGATTGCATTCAGTTCATTCTGCATCTGTTCATATAAGTTTTCCCAGGTTTCTCTGGAACCATGTCCTTCCTCATTTCTTAGGCACAACAGCATTCCATCACTTTTATATACCATAACTTCTTCAGCCATTCCCCAATTAATGAGCACCCTCTTGGATTCCCATTCTTTGTCACCTCAAAAAGAGCTATAAATATTTTTGCACATCCCTTGTGTTACTTAAGACCACTCCGTCCTTTAATCTATCCTCCCTCTAATTTCCCTTTCTCTTTTGCCTCCTATTTCCATGTGGAGTCAGATGTATTTTTGTACACAACCATGTGTGTCTATCCATCTGTCAGTTGACTGGTTAAAATGAGAAGAAGGTCCAAGGATCAACTGCTCTCCTTATTCCCTCCTCCTCATTTGTATAAATGTCTACTTGTGCACCCCGATTATGTGAGACAATTTTCCCTACCCTTCCCTAACCTCCTTCTTCCCAACGTATTTCTCTTCCTCTCTCTTTCCACTCTCTCTTAAGAACATCAAGATATGATAGAACCACTCCCAGACCTTCTATCTAACTAGGCTCCCTCTATCACCCCTGATAATGATAGGGTTCAGAAAGCACACTAATATCTCCCCATATTTGGATGTAAACAGCTTATTATACTTTACCCCTTATCTCTGTTCATTCATGTTTGCCCTTTTATATCCATGTTAGCTCCTGTGTTTCAACAACATGATTTCTACACAGCTCTGGTCTATTCCTCAGGAATGTTTGGAAGTCTTCTGTTTCATTAAAGATCCATATTTTCCCCTGTAGCATTATACTCAATTTTGCTGGGTAAGTTTTTCTTGGTTGTAAACCTATATATCCTTTGCCTTGTGGAATATTGTATTCCAAATTCTCTCATATAATGGTAGCTTCTAAATCATTTGTGATCCTAAACACGACTCCTCAGTGCCTGAATTTTTTTCTTTTTGGCTACCTGTAGCATTTTTCTTTGATCTGGCCCCTCTAGAATTTAGTTGCGATGTTTCTGGGAGTTTTCATTTTGAGGTTTCTTTCAGGAGGTAACTGATAGATTCAATTTCCATTTTTTTCTCTCTGGTTCTAAAAGATCTGGGAAGTTTTATTTTCAGATTTCTTGAAATATGATGAGTAATGGAGTTCAGACAGTCCAGTGATTCCTAGATGTTTTCTCCTTGATTTGTTTTCTGGGTCACTCGTTTTTGCTGTAAGATACCTTAGATTTTCTTCTCTTTTTTTAGGCATTTGGTGGTTTTATTATTTCTTGTTATCTCATGAGGTCATTAAACAATAGCAAGGCTGTGGGAGATGTGGATTAGATAGATTTACAGTTAGTTGGATTCAGAACGGATTTGATAGTTGGATCCACAGTCATTGTTTTTTTGGGTTTTTTTGGTTTTTTTTTTTTTTTAGTGAGGCAAGTGGGGTTAAGTGACTTGCCCAGGGTCACACAGCTAGTAAGTGTTAAGTGTCTGAGGCCGGATTTGAACTCAGGTCCTCCTGACTCCAGGGCCGGTGCTCTATCCACTGTGCCACCTAGCTGCCCCTCAGAGTCATTGTTAATGGATGTAGAGGAGTCTAGGGGTCTGTGCTTGGCCCCCAGCTATTTAACATTTTTATGTACATGAAAAAAGCATAAATATTCACTAAACTTTCAGATGACATTAAGATGTGAAAGATAGCTAACACACTAGATGACAGGGTAAGGATCCAAAATGACTTTGATGATGCATTGGGCTAAATCTAATAATAATGGATAAGCAGCTATGGGGTGCCTTAGTGCATAGAGTGGCTGGGGTTGGAGTCAAAAAGACTCATCTTTATGAATTCCAAACCAGTGTAAGACACTGTGTGACCCTAAGCAAGTCACTTAACCCTGTTTGCCTCAGTTTCCTTGTCTGTAAAATGAGCTGGACAAGGAAATGACAAACTACTCCAGTATCTTTGCAAAGAAAACCCCAAATGGGGTCAAGAAGAGTCAGAAAGGACTGAACAACAATAAATCTAATAATATGAAAATCAATAGGGATATATGTAAAGTCTTGTACTTGGGCACCAAAAATCAACTTCACAAGTACAAGATGGAGGAAGTAGCTTGTCTGAAAAGGATCTTGTGTGTGGAAAGGGTTAGTAGACTACACAGCCAAGAAAAACTCCTGAGATTTTTGCCTTCATTAAGAGAAGCATGGTTCTGTCTCATCTAAAGCAAAGGTGTCAAACTTGCAGCCTGCAACACTCCAAACATGGCTGAAACCAGATTAAAATGGAATTGGGAAATATTTGACAAAATTAATAAAAATACAATAAAAATATATAATGTTAATATGGGGTTTTCTAAGCCAAAATGCAGCTAGCAGGGATCTTTATGTATTATTTAGTGGGCTCACTGCTGTTTGAGTTTGGCATGGTCTGGAGTATTGTATTCAGTTCTGGGTACTGTGGTGTAAGAAGAACATTGATGAGCTCAACTTTGAAGGGCCTTGAACCCATGCAATAGGCAGATGCTTAAAGGAACTGGGGGTGTTTCGACTCAAGAAGAGAAGACTCAGTGGGGGCATAATGACTGTCTTTAAGTATTTGAAGGGCTCTCATGTGAAGGAATCAGCCTTGTTCTCTTTGGCCTCAAGGAGCAGAACCAGGAGCAGTCAACTACCTATTGGTGGGAGATTAAAAGATGTAAGTGGAGACTTGAGATAAGAAAAAGCTTCCTAATAGTTAGAGCTGCCCCAAAGTGGCTTGGACTGCTTGGAGAGGTGATGTCCCCCACCTTGGAGGTCTCAGAGGTGAGGATCACTTTCAGTTATGAGTCACCAGATGGTGGCTGAGGAACCTTCCAAAATTCCTGAGATTCTGCAATTCATTGAAACTCTTTGTGAATTTGGGGAAGAGGGTGTGGAGTCTCCTGTCACTCATTTTACTAGGTTATCTTTTCCTTTCGAGTGTTGTGTCCTTGGGTTGTCTGCTAAAAGAAATGGAGATAGAGGGACTCAAGAATGGTGTTTTTTAGTGAAAGCTGACCCACAATATACATCCAGTCTAGGATAGTGTTAGCAGGGCTCATGTGTGAGATGGCTCCTGGTAGTAAGAAGCTACAGGGCAGGTAGGTGGCACAGTGGATAAAGCACCATCCCTGGATTCAGGAGGACCTGAGTTCAAATATGGCACTTGACACTTTACTAGCTGTGTGATCCTGGGCAAGTCACTTAACCCTCATTGCCCTGCAAAAAAAAAAAAAAAGCAAAACAAAACAAAACAAAAACCTGCAAAAACAAAAGACTTTTAAAGGAGAAGCATTTCCCTAGCAGAGCTGAGGGTCCTGGTCTCCAGAACCAAGCCAATGTTCGGTCATCACCCCATATGACAAGTCTGGTAGCAAGACCAGTCCCATCTGTACTGAGGCCTGGGATCAGTGAGGGTGAGGGTCCCAGGTGTGGTAGAATACCTGGAGGAACCCCCTTAGAGGAGCTGTCCAGCTGTGGGTGCTGAGCTGGCCTGGCTCCTTCCTTCACCCTTCCCCTAGATCTGGGTCTGCTCTCTCCCCACCCCATCCCTGGACACCTTCTCCACTTGCCCAGGAGTCCCTGGCAGTCAGAGACTGGGATGACAACTCGCATAAGTCCTGCACTCAGGCCTTGGTCAGGATGGTCACTCTAAGACCACCAGGTGGCGTCCTGCTTCCCAGGAACTCAGAAATGTGGAGGGATTTTGGAGGCAAATCAAGATGGGGGAGAATTGAAAGCAGACTGAGAAAGGAAAGAGAGAAAGGAGAGCAAGGTATCAGCTCCCATTTCTCTGGTCATTCAAGATTTATGCAGCCCTTTTCTCCCAGAAACTCTTTGAAGCTGGACGTGCTGGAAGAAATTGTCCACATTTTACACAGGAGGATGCTGAGGCCCAAAGAGGAAACTGACCCAAAGTCACAGAATAAGTAAAAGGTGGAGCCAAACTCAAACCTTGGTCTTCTCACACCACTCAGTGCTGTCTGAGGGTTGAGTATGAGTCCAGCCCTCCCCTAAGTAGAAATCCTGTCTATAGGCTTCCAGCCAGGGGACCATCTGACCTCCACTTGAATACAGCCAGTGATGGGGAACTCACTACCCCCTGAGGCAATCAGTCCTCTGGCTAGAAACATCTTTGTCAAGTTGAGCTGAAATATGCGTCTCCATAACCCCACCCCTGGCTCCTAGGCCAAACTCCTCTGTTTAAATTCCCTTCCCAATCTGGCCCCCACCTCCCACTTCAGGTCTATTAAACCACTTACAGCTGTTCACGTACTCTTTGGTCCATCCCGTCTGGCCTTCTCACTGCTCATCACACATGACACGCAGTCTCCTATTTCTAGGTTCACAAGTCTGCTCTATCTTGATCCACATGAGTTGAAGAAGACAAAATGTCTGGTAAATTTGAGCTACTTATGCAGATCCCTAGAATCCAATTTGGTTTCAGTTATCTGGATCCAATGAAGCACACATGGGAGATTGGCTTGGGAATTAACTGGATTCACTTCCTACCAGAAGCACTGCGGGGCTGGGTGGAACATGACTTCCCCTCCCCCTGCCCCATTCCTTTTTCAGGGAAAGTATTTTGACTGGCCCTAATTATGGGCAAGGACAGAGTTCCGAAGACTTGGCTCCTATCAGGTCTCTGGCCAAGAGACCACAGCCCCAAGGAGACCAAGGACCAAGGAGATCCTCAGGTTACTTCATCATATGCTGACTGGACGTCTGGGTGGCCCTCAGGCCTCCCTCGGACGCTCAAATAGGCTTCCTCCATCAGAATGTGAATTCCTTGAGGTGACCCTTCTTGGTTTTATCACCAGCGCTTAGCTGAATGCTGGCCACTCAGTAAGCAATGAATGAATGAATGAACCTGTTGACTTGGCTTCCTCTTTCAATCCACACCATTCATTATTTTATTCTTTGTCCCTCTATCATAGCTCTCTTTCTGTCTCTTTCTTTCTCTATGTTTGCCAGTCTCAATGTCCATCTCAGTCTCTATCTCCTTCCCTCTTCTCTTTGTCTCTTCTCTTTTCTCTCCTTCCTTTTTTTCCCTCTCTCTGTGTCTCTGCTCTCTCCTTTCCCTCTCTCTTCCTCCCTTTCTCTTTCCCTCTTTCTCTTCCCCCCTTCCTCTCTCTATCTCCCCCCAACCCCCTCTTTCTTGGTCTCTGTCTCAAAAGCACTGACTTTGGAGTCAGAAAACACAAAAACCTGCCTGCCATACTTACTATCTATGTGGCCCTGGCCAAGTCATTTAACTTCCCTGCCTAATTCTATTATCTCCACTCCCTCTCCTCCCTGTAACACAACCCTGCCTCCCATCCTGGTTCATGGGATATGACTGACAAAGCTGGATGGGAGCTCAGAAGCTTGGAGATCCTCTAACACCACCCTATTATTTGACCTCTGAAGAATCTGAACGTCAAGAAAAAAAGCCCTGTCCCAAAGCTGGGCTGCGTCAGAACCAAGATCAGAACCCATGTTTTGGGGGCACAGTGGATAAAGCACTGGCCCTGGGTTCAGGAAAACCTGAATTCAAATCCAGCATCAGACAACTGACACTTACCAGCTGTGTGACCCTGCGAAAGTCACTTAACCCTCATTGCCCCGCCCCAAAAAAGGGGGGGGGAGAACCCATGTTTCCAGGCTCCCAGGACCACAGCCTTTACATTTCCCATACTTTCTCTACCCTTTTCCAGGTGCAAGAGATGCCCCATCTGCTCTTTACATGTTGTAGAGGTAAGATACCTGGCCAAGGAGTCTGGATGCCAGGATCCTAGTCCTGGCCCTACCACCAGCTCCACATCTGATCCTAACCAAGGACCTCCCCCTCCAAGGGCCTCAGTTTACTCCTCTGTAAAAAACCAGATAATTCTGGATTGGCAGAGACAAGAGAGGCAGGAGCCGAATTAGGGAAGTGGTCTAACACATATTCCTCTCTGGAGATTTCTCTCATTAGAAATATCACCTGCTCTAGGAAGAAACAGCACAATCCCTGTGGCCTCTGCAGGCTGTGGCCCTCCTTCTGTCTGTTCTATAACACCTGAAGGCAGATTTCCTCACCACTGAAGCTGTCCAGAGCATTGAGTCTTTCTCCAAGACCGTGGGGAAGGGACTGACCCCAACACAACCAGTGCCTGTTGGTAGACAGCATCCTCTGCCCTTAAAGAAAAAGGATCTAGATTCAAACTCTGACTCTGCAATTTATTCTCTGTATCGTGTCAAGCAAGTAACTCCCCCTCCCTGGATCTCAGTTTCCCCATCTGTAAAATGAGGGAATCAGACTAGATGGCCTCAGAGGTTCCCTTAGGCGTTGTGACTCTAGAACCTCCAATAGTGTCTTTCCTGCTCCCTCCCCTTTTTCATCCCTGACAATACAACTGGGGACATTCAGTTTGAAAAGGAGAACATGGAGGAGGGATGTGACTTGTTCTGCTTATCCCCAAGCAAGAGACCGAGGAAACTGCCGAGTGGCAGATTTATGGTGGTGTTCAGATCCATGATCCACCATCCTTGGGCCCCAGGGCTATAGAATCTCAGAGTAGGGTAACATTGACCCTTAATACCTTAACTAGGGGAGAGCACATCTCAGGCATTAAATAAATCAAACATAGGCTTCCCTTTGTCATGTCTCAGGAACCTCTTTATCCTGCAAGATCAAGTCAACCCTGGACCCTCTACCCCTGGGGCCCCTCTGATTGGAAAGTGGAAAGCCCTGCCCAGAACTTCCATATAAGGAGGATGCCCGGGCGAGGAATCTCTTCATTTCCTACTAGCCTTCTCCATTGTGCCCCTGTGTCTTCTCCCTCCCCCTCCTACACTTTCCATCTCCCTTTTGAATGTGGCCTTTAAAACTATAAACTCCTTGATGCCAGTGGTTGTCTTTATTTCATTTTATTTTTGCATTTGCATCCCTAGTTCTTAGCACAATGCCTGACACATAGTAGATGCTCAATACATGTTTATTGACTCACTGACTTTGAACTAAGTTCCCAGGGTCCTTAGCACTAGAGCACATCAGGGATCATCTAAAAATTGTCAAGCTTGTTGGAACTGGAGCATTCCAGTAATTTGAGCAAGCTTTACATTCTAGCTAACCCCCTAAGACGGAACATGGGAGCAGCAGGGGCAGGGGGGGGTTTTGACAGAGAAGAGGAGGCCTCAGCCTTTGTCTAGGTCTCCTTCCCCTTTGTCCAGATGAGGACCTTGTGAGCTTTGAAGGGTCCTTCCATCTTTTCATCATCGCCCTATCAGCATTCCAAGATCAGCTGATGGCTGTGTGTTCATTGGGAACCAACGACAGATTGGACATAGAATCATAGTTCTACTAGGAGACCAGCAAAGAGATCTAAGGGGAACTTCTTGAGCACCCCAGGACTTGAAGGAAAGGACTCCCAGAAACCCAGAGCTGGGACTTAATCATTTTTGCCTGTGTTCTCTGTAAGCTTGAGTCTTCTTTCTCCTACGCCCTGTATCTATGTACTTGTGGGGGAATTTGCCACAGATTTGGGGGTGGGATAATGTCTTATGCCAACTCTTCTTACTGTGACACTTTCGTAAACGTCCCTTTTCCAAGAGCTATTTTTGTCTAGCTGACTAAACAATTCTCAAATGACTAAATTCAGTCAGTTAACTAAAACAATTCTCAAATTATAATCCTGGACAGAAGCACATCAGGGAGAGCTCAAACCCCTTCTGGATACCCGTAGAACCCTGAGAGGAAGATAGAGCTTTGCACTGCGACCCAAGACTCATATGTGAGAGTGGAAGTTGGTTTCTACAGGCTGCAGTAGCAAGGAACTTCAGAGGAAATCTAATTCAGTTTACCTGAACAACAATCCCCTTTATAATATTTCCAAACAGAGCAGATTGAGGCTCCAGGGAATTTCTCCACTGTTGGAGAGGCCATCACCTAATACCCTTGGCAGCCTGTCCCACTTTGGAACTGTCATCATTAGCTAGTTTTCCCTTAAAGCAAGCTTCAATCTGCCTATGCAACTCCCCCACCCCACATCTGGTACCTAATTCTGCCCTCTAGGACCAGATACCAAATACCTGCTTAAGGAATTTCAGTTTGTTGCAAAACTCACTTTGAGAAAAGACCTCAAGGGAGATGGTTGAGGGGCAAAGAAAGAGATAAAGTACAAACTTTATTTATTTATTTATCTATTTCTTTTTTGTGGGGTAATGAGGGTTAAGTGACTTTCCCAGGGTCACACAGCTAGGAAGTATTTGAGGTCACATTTGAACTCAGGTCCTCCTGAATCCAGGGCCAGTGATTTATCCACTGTGCCACCTAGCTGCCCATGAAGTACAAACTTTTTTTTTAGTGAGGCTATTGGGGTTAAGTGACTTGCCCAGGGTCACACAGCTAGTAAATGTTAACTGTCTGAGGCCGGATTTGAATTCAGGTACTCCTGATGCCAGGGCTGGCGCTCTATCCATTGCACCACCTAGCTGCCCCTAAAGTACAAACTTTTAAATGTCATAGTGGAGCCTGGGAACTGAAAACATCTATGGGAAGCTCCCATCATATCCCTTGATCTCCGGGGCATCTAAGACTACAAACTGCTAAAACAGACATACCCTAAGTAAGATTATTCATTCTCTCTCTCTCTCTCTCTCTCTCTCTCTCTCTCTCTCTCTCTCTCTCTCTCTCTCTCTCTCTCTCTCTCTTTCCTCCCTTCCTTCCTTCCTTCCCTCCCCTTCCTTGCCTCCCTACCTCCCTCCCCCACTTCTCTCTCTGTTTCTGGTCTGACCTGAGATCTTACCTCACTTCTAGCTGAAGAGCTCATTCATTCTTGTGTATTCTTTAGACTATTTTAACATTTAGAATTTCTCTACTCTTAGTTCTTTTACTTGAATAAATGGGCTCTTTTGATTCACTATTCTTAAAATTTGTTCTGTAAACTGAGGCCTGGGATACAGTCAAACTGACAAGTTCAAACTAAGTGTTAACCTCTCACTGGAGCCAGATCAGAGAATCAGCTTTCCTTCTGAACCAAGACCTGTACTCCTAGACTTGATATTTTGGAGAGATAGCCAGATAGATATAACTTTAGCCCTTTTCCCCTCTTGGAGAATGTAGGTTAAGTACTGCAAGTATTATTATCTTCATTTTGTGGGTGTGAAAACTGAGGCTCAGAAACGTCAGGTGGCTTGTCAGTGGTCACACAGCCAGAAAATGCCAGGGTAAAGATTTTAATCAGGGACTTTCTAACTCCAAAGCAGCCCTCTGATCCCTCTGCCACTCTGACCCCTTCCAGTTTATGAAGGGTTATCTTGGGAAAGAGGGGTTAACTTTATTAACTCAGTTCACCATTGATTTGTTTATTCATTCATTCATTCATTCAGTAAGCACTTAGTGCCAGGCACTGTGCTAGGTGCTGGGAATGCAAAGATAAAACAAAACATCTACTACCCAGCAAAGGGGAGAAACTATAGAGAAACAGGCTTAGTTGTTTTTTTTTGTTTTTGTTTTTGTTTTGCAGGGCAATGAGGGTTAAGTGACTTGCCCAAGGTCACACAGCTAGTAAATGTCAAATGTCTGAGGCCGGATTTGAACTCAAATCCTCCTGAATCCAGGGCCGGTACTTTATCCACTGTGCCACCTAGCCACCCCAGGCTTAGTTTTAATGTCAGGGGAAACACCCAACTGTTTAGAACTGTCCCAAAGTGGAATGGGCGCCCTTGGGTGGTCTTAGGTCTGCCTTCACTGTGGGTCTCTAAGGCAGGGTTAGAGAACCACTTGTCAGGGATATTCCCTGGCATGAGCATCACGTGACTCTGGAATCCCTCACCACCTCAGATCCTGTGGGGCATGTCCCATATAATGGCAATTATGCAGGTAGAATTAGAGCTTCTACCCAAGGCTTTCTCTATGAACAGATCAGGGAGAGCCGTCTATGAAATAGACACAACAGCCAAGTCAACAAGAAGGGAACATTTAAGGAGACTGATACACCAATTCAATACAGCATTTATCTTGTTCTTTGCACCAGGCACTAAGATCTCAAGGAACTTACATTCTACAAAAGGAAAGCAAAATTTAAAAAGAAGAGTCTAAAAAAGAGTCTAAAAAAACTCAATAATCTACTCAGTGATCTCCAGGGGCTCCTTATTACCATTAAGACCAAACATCAATCCATCTCTTTGGCTTTCAAAGCCCTTCAGAGCCTGATGCCTTCATACTTTTCCAATTTCGATATACTTTGCTCCCCCTCCATGATCCAGCTGAATTGGTCAATGTGCCACTCCTCACACATAAAACTCCATCACTTACGTCTATTCCTTTGCACTGACTGTCCCCCATCCCAGAATGCCCTAAGGAATCCCTGCTTTCATTCAAGACACAGCTCAAATATTAACCATTTTCCAGTCCTTCTCCTACATCACCCTCAGCTGCTGGTGCCTTCCCCTCCTGCTCTGTATGCATCTTAGAGCTAGCCATATGGGCCCTTGTTGCCTCATTTACTAGATTGCAAGCTCCTTGAGGGCAGGGATTATTTCACTTTTGTCTTCGAGGCCCCAATGCCTAGCACTGTGTCGGGCACATAGTAGGCACTTAACAAACACTTGAGTCATTGATTGCTCTCTGATGCACTGAACCTCCCTGAGGGCTTGAGTTTCCTCATCTATAAAGTGAAAAGGTTGGACTAGTTGACTTCAGAGGTCCCTTCTAGCTCCAGATCGTACATGATATCATGGTTTCTGGCTTATTTATGTCTCATTCTTTCCTAGACTATAAAGTCCATGAAAGCAGGTACCATCTAATCACTGTATTTCTCCCAGTGACCGGGCCAAGACTCCATACACATTAGGCACTTAATCCTTGCTAATGTTAAAAGGAGGTGGGAGGGGAAAGAAAGGTGTGTTGTCATCAATGTGGATGTCCCACTCACTGCATTCTGGGAATTATCTCACGACTTTTAACGGGGAAAAGGGCAACCTTGAGCCGGTCTGCAGTGGTAAACAAAAGCCCCATACTGACTTCCGTGGGGTGAAAGGGGTGACTTATATGACAGCAGCCATAACCCGTGTGAGAAAGGCCCCACCCTAGATCCCATCTGGGGTTTCATGGCTCTCTCTCATGAGGATACTACAGTTCTGAATGGTCAGAAACAGCAGCATTTTGCCGTTTCTCCCCACCCCAAGCTCTTCCCTCTTCTGAATCTTCCTATTACTGTCTAAGGCAGCACCATCTGACCCATTAACCAGGCTTGGAACCTAGGTATGATCACCAACTTCTCACTCTCAACCCCAATATCCAATCAGTTTCCAAGTCTCATCAATACTACCTTCATAATATAACCCATATATGCCTCCTTCTCTTCCAAGACACTGCCACCACCCAGTGCAGGTCCTCATCACCATAACCTGCCAGCAGGTCTCCCTGCCTCAAGTCTCTCCCCATTCCAGGCCATCTTCTTTTCAGCTGTCAAAGTGATCTTCCTTGGGGGCAGCTAGATGGCGCAGTGGATAGAGCACTGGCCCTGGATTCAGGAGGACCTGAGTTCAAATCTGGCCTCAGACACTTGACACTTACTAGTTGTGTGACCCTGGGCAAGTCACTTAACCCTCACTGCCCCACCAAAAGAAAAAAGTGATCTTCCTAAAGGACAGCTCCGACTGGGTCATCCTCTCCCTTTCGGCTTTTAAAACCCTTTGTGACCCAGCCCCCAATCTGCTGACTTTCCAGTCACCTTATGCCTTACCTCCCACCAACTCATGCCCATCATCTGTGAGCCAGAGACAGATGTCGACCTTGCTGTTTCTCAAATACCCTCCATCTCCTGACTGAGGGCATTTTCCCTGGCTCTCTTCCCTGCCTGGCATGTTCTCCATCCTCATCTCTGCCTCCTGGCCTCCTTAAAGTCCCTATAGATAGATAGAATCCAGTGGATCCTCTCTTAAATACTGCCAGATGCTGCTGAAGACCTCCGGTTTATCCTGTCTGCAGCTCCCTTCTACATAATTGCCTGCATGTTGTATCCTTGAGATCAGGGACTGGGGTTTTGCCTTTCTTTATATTCCTAGCACTTAAGACCGTACCTGGCACACAGTAAGCCTTTAAAACTGCTTGTTTACTGACTGACACAGAAACCCCTGCATTCAGGAGAGAACAACCAGGTGGGAACTGGAGACCAGGGCTAGTGAGGACTAGGGGAGGAACCAGAAAGATTGGCGCAGTGGAGGAGGTACATGATAGCTGGGCCCACCATGGGGAGGAGGAACCAGCTTTGTTTTGCTTGGCCCCAAGGGCCCGAAGTCGGAATGATGGAGGGAAGATACAGGGAGCCGGATTTGAACTAGGTGTCAGGACTAACTGTATCACACTTAGAGCTATCCCAGAGTGTAAAGGGTTGCCATAGGAAGTGTGCTCCACCCCATACAGCAAAAGCTGGAAGTCCACTTGTTAGGTTTGTCGGGAGAGAACTAGTACTAAGACCTCTATGGTCCCCCCTCCCTCACAGCTCAGCGCAGCCCCTCCCGCCCCTAAACAGCCACGCACTGTACTGAAGGGAACTTTTATTCTTCAACCATCGCTTAAAAAAAAAAAAAGCTGGGCAGGTGGGGTGAGGGGTGTCAGGGTGCAGAGCGGGGTCCCACTGTCATATATTCCACTGAGTTTCTTTGGAGACCTCTACTTTCCAGGCGTCTCTCCTCCTGTGAGAACTGTGGAAATTGGGGCACAGGGAGGGAAGGGATAAATGGTGGTGGTCTAGGAGTGGGCGAAGAGTCAAAAAAACTAAACCAGTCAGGAGTTCCACCCTCCCCACTTTCACCTACGGGGGGAGGGGAGGTGCAGTGCACTGGGGAGAAGAAGAGTTCAATAAATAATTGGTGAATGAATGAAACAGGAGGAGAGAAGAAACAAGTAGAGGAATGTGGGAGGAAGGAGAAAGAAGGTGAACAGGAAAAGGAGAGGTGAAATGAGGGAAGGGGAGAGGAGAAATGGAGGGACAACTCCTGTTTGTGGCATCT
This sequence comes from Dromiciops gliroides, assembly GCF_019393635.1. Lineage (NCBI taxonomy): Eukaryota > Metazoa > Chordata > Mammalia > Microbiotheria > Microbiotheriidae > Dromiciops > Dromiciops gliroides. Next base: position 30,493,210 of record NC_057864.1, read on the forward strand.
CTGAATTGGAAAGGAATTCCAAGTGCTTCAGGCTTGCCCCAAAACAGACTCGGAATCCTTCCTTCCCCGCCCTTCATCTCCCCTCCCCCCCCCCCCAGCTCGGTAGGATGAAAGTTGGGGCTAGGGTGAGGGAGAAAGGGAGGAGGAAAGAGAGACTAGGGTAAGACATGGGAAGGGGGCACAGTAGGAGGAAGAAGGAGAAGTTAGAGGGGATAGAAGTAGGAATGAGAGGAGGGGACAGCTCACAGGTAGCGCTCCAGCCCCGCGCCGAAGCCCGGCTGTCTCAGGTAAGCGCCGCTGGGCCCGAACTGGGCCAGCCCGTTGACGCCGACGGCGGGCCCAGGTCCCGGGCCGGGTCCAGGTCCTCCTAGGCCCAGCAGCTGCTCCGCCCCTGAGGGCTCGGCGCTTTGGGGGCCAGCCAGAGCGGTCGTTAGCTCCAGCCTGGGGGGCAGCGCGTAAAGCTGGGGGCTGCCGGGCGGCGCGTAGCTCGAACCGGGCAATGGAGGAGGAGATGCAGGGTAGGGAGGGTAGGAGACTGAGTGGGCAGAGGCGGGAGGGGCCCTGCCCAGGAGCGCCCCGCCACCGGGCCCTGCAGCCGCCGCCGTTGCAGGGCCTGGGAAACACGGCCCAGGCTCCGAAGCCGGGAAGGCCGCCCCGTGCCCGTCGGAACCAGGCTGGAGGCTGATGAGGCTGTCGATGCTGAACACGCGCGGCGGAGGCAGAGGAGGAGGCGGAGGTGCTGCCCCCGGACCCCCTGGATAGGGCTGCAGGGTCTGGGGGCCCGGCCCCATCATGGGAGCCGTCGGGGCCGCAGGGTAGGCCGCCCCGTAGAGCTGCGCGGAATAGGGGGGCGCGCGGGCCGCGGCTGCCGGCGGGGGCGGCCCGAAAGCGCTGGCCCCTGGGGGCGCAGGAGGCCCGGGTCTGGGTGTCGGAGAGTAGCCGGGGTAGGTACTGAGGTCGCTGCGCTTGAAGCGCTTCCTCCGGCGGAGGAAGCTGCCGCTGTCAAACATGTCCTGGGCCGCGGGGTCGAGGGCCCAGTAGTTGCCCTTGCCGGGGTGGCCCGGCTCGCGGGGGATCTTGACGAAGCAGTCATTGAGCGTGAGGTTATGGCGGATGCTGTTCTGCCACTTCCGCGGGTTGTCCCGGTAGAAGGCAAAGCGCTCCGTGATGAAGCGGTAGATGCCGCCCAGGGTGAGTCGGCGCTCGGCCGAGTGCGCAATGGCCATGGCGATGAGCGCGATGTAGCTGAAGGGAGGCTTGCCCCGCTGCACCGGCCGCTTGCGCCGCCTTCCGCCCCCGACGGCTCCGACGGCCCCCGGCTCGGCCCGGCCGGGCCCGACGGTCGCCGGCTCTTCCCTACCCGGCCCGGCCCCGCTCGACTCCGCTTTGGCCGGCAGCTGCTGCGGGGGCACCGGCGACGAGGGCAGCCCCGACGGAGAGGGTGGCGCCAGCGCCAAGCCCAGGCTGGGGAAGCAGGAGAAGGCGTCCGGCGGATTCATAAAATTCCCGCTCCCGGCCTCGGGGGACCCAGGTCACCTGTCCCCCGCCCCCAGCTCCCGCGCCCCTGTAGAGAGGAAGGGCGGCCCAGGCACCCAGCCTCCTTATGTAGGGTCCGCGGCGGCCGCTACCCGCCCCTAAAGCCGAGGAGGGAGAACCACCCCTCACCCGTCGCTCTGCCAACCGAGGGCCGCCCACCTCTCCGCCCCTCGGCCCCTCCTGTCTCTACCCCAACCTGAGTCTCATCCTCACTGTTGCAGGGCAGTGGGGCGAGAGATCCAGGCGGGGGAGGGATCTTGGAGGACAAGGCAAGAGGCTGTCGGGATTGTGCCTTCAGGGGAGGCAGGTCGGGAGGGCAGCCCCAGGCCCAGGGCAGCGCGAAGAGGATGTTCTAGGCAAGATGGCAATCTCTTCCCCTCCTCCGCCCTGCTGTTCGTCTCCATGACCCCGGCTACTGGCTCTTATGGAAGAGACAGAATCAGGTTTGGAGAAGACGGACCCTGGTTTTTATTTGAAAATGTGTGGATCACATATTTACAATAATTCCCTAGGGCTTTCAAGGACTTTCTTCACAACAGGTTTCACACTCTATGGACCTCAGTTTCCTCATCTCTAAAATGGGGGGCTGGGCTACTTTCTAAATCTTTTGTTATAGCTAGGAAAAGTTATACCCATCTAACCAGTCACACACGCTCACAACCTGTGCAATTCGTGACTTCTAGCTGCTCCCCCTCATCCTGCATATCCAATCTGTTGCCCAAGATGTTACTTCCACCCTCACAATACACACTCTCCACCTTGGTGCAGTCTCTCATCACTTAAACTGGACTTTTTCAGGCAACCAGCCTGCTCATGGGTCTGCTGGCCTCCAGTCCCTCCCAACTCCAGTCCATCTTCTGCTGCCAGCAGCTCCCTATCACATGCGGGATCAAATACAGGGTCCGGCGTTCAAAACCTCTCACAACCTGGCTCCTTCCTAATTTTCCAGTCTTCATCCCCTTCACTATTATTTATGATCAGATGACATTGGCCTTGCTATTTTTCTTGGTCTCTGCACTGGCTATCCCTCATATTTAGGGTGCTCTCCTTCGCAATTTGGAACTAAGCCCGAAAGCCTAAAACACTGTGCATACCCTTTATCTTTTTTTTTTTTTTGGTGAGGCAATGGGGGTTAAGTGACTTGCCCAGGGTCACACAGCTAGTAAGTGTTAAGTGTCTGAGGCCGGATTTGAACTCAGGTACTCCTGACTCCAGGGCCGGTGCTCTATCCACTGCAACATCTAGCTGCCCCTTGTGCATACCCTTTGACCCAGCAATAGTTTAGGATCCCAAAGAGATTTTTTAGGAAAGGGAAGTGAAGTGAAGGGAAGGGAAGGGAAGGGAAGGGAAGGGAAGGGAAGGGAAGGGAAGGGAAGGGAAGGGAAGGGAAGGGAAGGGAAGGGAAGGGAAGGGAAGGGAAGGGAAGGGAAGGGAAGGGAAGGGAAGGGAAGGGAAGGGAAGGGAAGGGAAGGGAAGGGAAGGGAAGGGAAGGGAAGGGAAGGGAAGGGAAGGGAAGGGAAGGGAAGGGAAGGGAAGGGAAGGGAAGGGAAGGGAAGGGAAGGGAAGGGAAGGGAAGGGAAGGGAAGGGAAGGGAAGGACCTATATGTACAAAAATATCTATAGTAGCTCTTTTGGTGATGGCAAAGAACTGAAGTTGCAGGGATGCCCATCAATTGGGCAATGGCTGAACAAGTTGTGGTACGTGATTATGATATACTTTTTAAAAAATTTTTTTTCTTGAGGTTTTTTTTTGTTTGTGGAATTACTTGCCTTTTCAAAAGGCACAGGGGAAGAGGAGGAGGAGGAGAGAATTTGGAACTCAACATTTTAAAAAATCTAATGTTAAACACCTTTTACATGTAATGGGGGGAAAACTAAAGATTTGAAAAGGGGAAAAAAAGAATGTTGTCCTTCCTCAATTCCATATCCTGGCTTCTCTGGCTCAAGTCTCTTGCCCAGAGTCACAGTCTAGTAAATGTTTGAGGCTAGTTTTGAACTCAGATCTTCTTGACTCCAGGCCCAACATGCTGTTTACTGGACTACACAGTTCCTGGAGAACTGGAACAATATTTTAGCTTAAAACAGCACCTGGCACATAGTAAACACTTAATAGTTTGTAATGCCTAATTTTGACACATGCGTAGGAGATAACCTGTTGGAACTGAGCTCTTGAAGCAGCATTTTGCTCTTTGGAGCTCTTTGGAGTCAGTCACTCTCTCTCTCTCTTTCTCTCTCTGACTGTCTCTATCTCTCTGTGTCTCTCTCCTTCCCATCCTCCCTCTCTTCCCCCTTCCTTCTTTCTCTCTGTGTATGTATGTGTATATATACACATATACTTATATACATGTATGTGTGTTCATGCATATGTGTATGTATATATGTGCGTGTGTGTACAAATATGGGAGCTGAGGAACTCCCTGTTTAAAAGCTATGTGTAAAATATGGGTGCAAGGGCAGGAAACAAAAGTATGCCCTGGTCCTGTGAGGGAACATCATGGACACTAACTTAGAATAAGCCACGGTTGGTGATAATTGCTAAGGCAGCCCAAAATGACCTTTTTCAGCTATGGTGGGGGCGAGAAGAGGATGGAAAAAGTTAGGCCCACTCACAGCTCAGGGGAAATGGAACGAGGAAAATGAACATCAGTGAAGAGAAAGCCCTTTATTGGCAGTCAGTAGTTTCCCAGCTCTGCTTCTCCATAGGTGTGTAATCTTAATCAAACCTTTGGACCCTATACTGGACCTCAGTCCCCTCATAGTTAAAGTGAGGGGGTTGGGCTAGGGGACCCAAGTGGATCAACCGCTGGACTCAGTCAGGAAGACCTAAGTTCAAATTCTGCCACAGACACTTATTAGCTCTGTGATCCTGGGCAAATCTCTTAAGCTCTCCATGCCTCAGTTTCCACACTTGTAAAATGAAAGGTCTGTACTTTATACCCCCTAAGGTCCATTCCTGCTCTAAATCTTTGGCTATGGTCCAAGACTATGACACAACCAGGATGGTGAAAGTTTTCCAAATACTGTCATGTGCAAGTGACCTAAAAAAAAAGAGCTAGGAATGCTTGTCCTGGAGAGTATACTTGGGTGGGGAAGGATGGTCATGGTGTCTGTCTTCAAGTACCTGAGGGGCTGTTTTGAAGAGGGATCAGATTTGTTCTGCTTGGTCCCGCAGGGCAATGTGGTAACAGTTAAAAGGAGGCAAGTGGGCTTTTCCTGGAGAGTGTCCTGGCGCTGTCCCTCAGAGCTGGTCGCCTCTGGTTTCAAGCAGGAGGGGAAAGCCCTGAATTTCTCTTGGTTCTTTGTAGCGGCAGAATCCATTAGCCAACATGTCAAGCAAAAAAGGCAAAGACGAAGACTACAAAGCGTCACAGCCCAGTGCTCCTAAGGTGAGAACAGGTAGGACTGGGATGCACAGACAGGAAGGGACAGAATGAAGTAATCATACCTTTTAGAGATGGGGATCCTCGTAGAACAAAGGGACAGTCATGAAGGATAGAAAAAGGCCAGTCCTCTAGGGTCCTAGATGGACTAGGGCATGCCTGGGGACCTGGTGTCCAGCTGACAGCCAAACTCCCTGATGTTGGGAACGATGGAAAGTGGGGGCTTCCAACGTTGCTGCTAGGTTTTTGAGCATTGAGAGGCATCTTTGTTTAGCAGAAGTATGGGGAGGGGGGACAGGGCTACTGTATTCTTTACAGTTTCTCACCATAGAGAGCCCTGTGAGTTGGTGTGAAAATGGTAAATTGAGACACAGAAAGCTTGTGGTCTCACAGCTTGAAGCTCCAGAAGATGGAATTCAAACCAAGGATTTCCTGGGGTCAGGGGGTACTTAACATGGGCTCTGTTATTTTGATAATTGGATTTCAATATAATTGGTTCCCTCTGTAATTCTATGTATTTTATCTCATGCATTCAAAAACACGATTCCAAGAATCATGTTTTAGGCTTCACCAGCTGGATTGCTCAAGACAGGTCAAAGCACGTGCATGTGCATGCGCACACGCGCGCGCACACACACACACACACACACACACAAAACCATGAAAAATCTGATGCTATTATTATTCCAACACCTTAAAGTAATAAATATTTGTTGAATGAACTTATAAAGTACTTTCCTAACATCAGCCCTGTGAGGGAGGTATTACTCTCATTTAACAAATGAGGAAACTGAGGCTCAGGTGACTTGAGTAACTCAGGTGAGGCTTGGGTAACTTGGTCAGGATGATGACACAGCTAGTCAGTGTCCCAGCCAGGATCCAAACCAGGTTCTCTGAGACCAAATCAAAGTTCGTTTCCTTTCCCCCATATTTCAGGCAAAGACTCCCCAAGTCCCCAACTTCGTCCAACCCTCCTAGCCCCTCTCCCCAAACTGGCGCCAAGCCAGTGACCTCTCTTCCAAGAGCTCAGGGCAGGAGGCAGGTAAGCTGAGAAGGATGAGTGCATGTGACTTCCTTCCTGTCCTGAGGCTAGTGAGTCCCAACAAGGAAGCCTCCTCTCCCTTCTCCCAGGTTTGGCCCTCAGCTCCCCTGCTCTCAGCTCCCAAAGCCTACAGGAATTCTGCCAGCCAAATGACAGCATGCTCAGGCATCTGGAAGAAAATTGTTTAGCCAGCCCTTGGCCACTCCTTTCAGGAAGGATTGCTGGGTCTGGCCCACCTGGCTCTGCCTCCTTTCCCTTCTCCTCCCCAGGTCTGGAGCTCTCAGGTACAAACCATTCATAGGCGAGTCCAAAGAACTGGACCTATTTGGTATGAAGGGAGGACATGGAGAGGAATGTGATAGCCATTCTTAAGAATATGGGGGGGCACAGCTAGGTGGCGCAGTGGATAAAGTACTAACCCTGGATTCAGGAGGACCTGAGTTTAAATCCACCCTCAGACATTTGACACTTACTAGCTGTGTGACCCTGGGCAAATCACTTAACCCTCATTTCCTTGAAAAAAAAAAAATATGAGGGACCATGCTGGGGAGGAGGGTATAAGCTTTGTTCAGTCTGGCTGCAGAAGGGCAGATCTGGGAGGGGCAGGGAAGGAAGAGTTGCAAAGAGGCAAATGTGGGCTTACTGTCAATTATTTCCTAAAAAATGCAACAGATGGCGGGCTCTGCAAGACATTTCTATACTCAGTGAGAAATCGATGTGGATAGTTCTGATGCCCCTTCCATGTCCAGAAGGTTCTACAAGAATCTCCTGGTGAGAATGGCTGGTTTGTTTTTAAAGGCCCTTCTTGTATGTGGTGAGGATGCTCATGGCTGCTGCAGCAGGATGACAACTCAACATGGGAGGTCAACTCCGGGGGCCAACCACAGGTGCCCCCTCGTTACAAAGAGAATGGATTTGTAAAATGCAGGCTGAGGTCAGGGTTCAGCCTGGGACCAAGATCAGGGCTCAGCATGGAACGAGGATCAAGGCTTGGTCTGGGACCAGGGTCAGAGCTTGATCTAGGACCATTATCACGGCTCAATCTTGGACCAGGGTCAGGGCTCAGCCTGGGACCATGGTCAAGGCTTGGTCTGGGACCTGGATCAGGGCTTGATCAGGGCTCAGTCTATTATGAAGTTCAAAGCTCAGTCTGTCACCAGGGTCAGGCCTCAGTCTTGAACTGAATTCAGGAAATAATTCGGCCTATGATCCTAGGGTTGGGCGATGGGAAAAGGCCCTTACACTAAGTTAAGAAACCTGGCTTCTCATTCCCCATATATCATTTATTAACTGTGTGACTTTGACTGTTATTTAAACTTTCTGAATTTAATTTGTTTCATCTATGTGTAAATGAGTGAATGACTAAATGAATGCTAAAGCATTGGCTAAGTGCACACTATGCACCAGGTCCTCTGTCGGGCTGCTGGGGATAGAAATCCAAGCACACAAGACCGGCTCTGCTCTCAGGGAGCTTATATTCCAAAGGGGAAGAACCAAAAAGAGCCGAGAACCAGGGGAACAGGCACGTGGGACATGGTTGAAAATGGTCCTAAGTGCCCTGGGGGGCTGGTTCCAGACAATGAGGGCTGGGGGGGGGGGAGCAGGGACAGGGGGGGGAGGTCATGCTCCAATGGGAAGGGGGTTAAGAGGATGAGAACATTGAGCAGGGGGGCAGCACTTCCTTCTGGGCTTGCTGGCTGTGGATTACAGGGTTTAGATCTGGAAATGGCCCAAGCAGCCAACTATTCTGAGCCCCTCGTTTTACCAATGGGAAAACTGAGGCCCAAAGAGTTGAACTCACTCGTCTAAGGTCACAAGTAAGCAACAGAGCCAGAATTAAAAGCCAAATTCTTGGAGTCTAAAGCCAGCACTTTTCCACCGGACTGCTTCTTTCTGGAGGTGTCCTGCAGTCCCAATATCCTGTTCTAGGAGAAAGAGAAGGGGGAGGGGGGAGAGAGCTTGCTCCCAGCTGTGATCCGAGCCTCTGACCTGGCTGTCTTTGGGCAGGCTCTGGACAGGGTGCCCCACCTCCTTTCCCTTCCTCCCCAGCCCCTTCCTCACACCCTGAGGCTCCCTCAATGACTCAGAGACCTGGTTGGAAGCCCAGCTTTGACATCTCCTGCCAAACAATGCCAGAGAGGCCCCCTGCCCCAAAGGCCAGACGTGGCCAGAGACAAGGCGGGGAGCCCAGGAGGGCAGTGACTAAGAAGGGTGAGCCAGCGAGGGGAGCCTTGGAGACAGACACTAACAGCTTTGGACAGGGGTGGGAGTTCCCACCCTCCTATCTGGGGAGTGATCTCCTGCTGGAGGGAGGCCTGCTCTTGGCTGGTCAGCCTTCCAAGCAGGCCCCACTGCCCGGTGCCATTTCAGGAGGGAAGGACAGGCCCCCAGGGGAATGAAGCTGGCCCTTAATCCCTCCTGCCAGCCTGGATCTCCGTGCACATGGGTCATCGCCCATGGGCCCCGGCAGTCAGACAAAGGGCTGCCCTCCCCACCTAACCTCTCCCCCCGGAGCGGTCACTTGGAAGCCACTCGGGCCCCATGAGAAAGGGGCCGGCGGGTCCTTGTGGCATGGGCTGCTCAGCCGAATCACGTTCGGCCCAGGGCTTGTGAAAAGAGGGGCCCAGCCAGGCTGAAAAGGAGGATTAGTACCCTGCCCCCTGCCCCTGCCTGTCGGAGCCCAGGGGGAGCCTGACTGGTTGGCCCCATAGCTCTCTGGATGAATACTTGTCCTTACCTAAAGAATGGGCCTGGCCCCCAACCAAACCCTCCAATATCAGACATTTCAGACACAGGATCCAGGGGTCCAGAAACAGGAGCAGGGATTAGCACCCAGACTGGAGGGAGTGTTGTAGGCCCTAGACCCCTGTTTGGTGGGCTGCCTCCCCTACCAATACCCCCATTCAGACCTTCCCCAGGGAAACCAAGCCTTGGAGTGGCTCAGAGAGCTCCCATTCCCATCCCTCCTTGGGGTCAAAGGAATGGAATCCTGAGGTTCTGCAGGCCTTTGGTGAGGTGGGAGGGTCCCAGCACGGCAGGCCTGCTGCTGTTCTCTCCCCAGCTGGTGATAGACCCCCTGCCATTAGGAATCATCCTCTCCTGGATCCTTAAAAAAGACAATCTGATAGGCTCTGGGAAGGGGATGCAGAAACGTTATATATAACAGGCTCCAGAGAGGCAGGGAACTGGGGTGGGGATTCCTTCAGAAGTCCTCTTGCTCATCCTCTTGTCTCTGTGCCCAGCAGCGCTCATTCCTTCCCTTCTCACAGTCAGTCAGTCAACAATCATTTAATCAAGCGCTCATAGGATCATGGATTTAAGGCCAAGCGGAACCTTTGAGACCCTCCCTTTCCCAAGTAGGAAACGTAGACCCGGTGAAGGAGGTGATCTGCCCAAGACCACCCAGGTAGTAAATGACAGAGGCCACTTTGGTGCCCAGGGCCTTGGACTCCAGAGCTGGTATTCTTTCCACTGCACCACACTGCCCCTCAGCCCTCCCACCTCCCTGAGAACTGACTTCACAGCAATCATCATGTGAATTCCCCTTCCCATGGACACTGAAGTGATCAAGTTGGGCCCCATGGAGAGACTGAGGAGTCCCCAAGCAGCAGCCTCTTGTGACAATGGCCCATCTTTGTCACATACTCATGGAACCTCAGGGTTACAAGAGACACTGCAAAGGACAATCAGAAACATGCTGAAGTCAGCCCAAAAGGGTCAGGAGAACGTACTGTTAAATTATCAATGTGAACATTTACACCTTAGAAATTGGTAAACATTATAAATCAGAGCTAGATTTTATTTGGTTTTGTTTTGTTTTGTTTTTCTGGGCAGTAAGGGTTAAGTGACTTGCCCGGGGTCACACAGCTGGTAAGTGTCAAGTGTCTGATGCAGGATTTGAACTCAGGTCCTCCTGATTCCAGAGCCAGTGCTTTATCCACTGCGCCACCCAGCCGCCCCCAGAGCTAGATTTAATAAAAAGATTATCTAGATTTAATAAAGTTAATACTGCAGATTAAATTTTAAAGTATGTCATGACCAGTGAGCTGATTGTTAAACATTTATCAGCACACCCCTGGACATAAGGAAAGAGATTGGAGAATGTTTATAGACAGTTGAGAATGGTTCTACTTGGTGAAAGGGAGGCTCTGCTTGGCCTCAGAAGCAAACAAAAAGGTCTTCCAACTTCATCTACTTTCTCTTTGTCTCTCTTTGCTTCATTCCCATCAGAAGGGAGTGACATCTGGGGAGAGACAAGTAGAAAAGCTGTAGGACCTCCTCCCTTCTGAGGCCCCATCAACAGGACTTGGTGCCTGCACTTTTCCTTTGTTCTTTTCCCTCCTAGGGGAAGGGAGTGGAGCCCCCAGCACTGGGGGGGGGGGGCTAAAAGTCAAGAAAGGAAGCCACAGAAATCAGGAAGTCAGAGTCCAGAGCCACCAAAGCATTAATGCCCTGAATAACAAGATATAAGCTACAGGAATGACTTCAGGACCCCAGCCCAGTGGAAAGTCTCACCGGGGACTCATGCTATATCTGGGCATGAGCTTGATAGGTGCTGAACAGAGTTTGGAGCCTGCTGCCCCCAGAAATCAAGGTGCTATAAGGAAGAATACACCCCAGGGTCACACAGCTAGTAAGTGTCAAGTGTCTGAGGCCGCATTTGAACTCAGGTCCTCCTGAATCCAGAGCTGGTGCTCTATCCACTGCGCCACCTAGCTGCCCCTCCATTTGCTCTTTCAACAAGCATTTACTAAAAACATTCTGCTCGGGCTAGCAGAGACACAATTTAGGGAAGACCCAGGCTCTGCCCTCCGGGGCCCTCTGGTCAGGGAGTGGAAGAAGACTTCCACACAAATAACAGCACTGCACAACTTTGCGTTGTATGTTGAAGCAGACTGAGTGCTCTGTGACACTCGGGGGTCATGGGAGGGTCGGAAGGAAATCCAGTGGCCATCCAGTCCAGACATAAAATAGTTCCTCTCTACGACATCCCTGACAAGTGGTGGTCCAGTTTTTGCTTGGAGACCACCAATGAAGGGAAGCTCACCACCTCGCAGGGCAGACCATCCCACTTAGAGTCATTTCTCATTGTGAAGAAGGGCTTTCAGGACCAAAAGGAAAAAGAATTACATGGGATTTGGACAGTCACAAAGGTTTCCTAGAGGAGTGTGCCTGGAAAGAGGAGGGGGTTAACTGGCTGGTAGTTGAGGGAAGTGGAGGAGGAATGGTAAAGAGTAGAAATAAAAGGGGTGGAGGTAGAAGGGGGATGAAACTGAGTTAGCAGATTATGGGAGGCCAGAATGGGAAGACAAGGACAGGGCAAGGGACAGAAAGGAATTGAGGTTCAATGAGGCAGAGGGGAGAGAGGGGAGCCACGGTAGGGCCCCTATGACTCTCCCATGAAACCCAACACAAAACTGCCCACAGCAGCCGCAGCCAGCACTGGGTGGGGAACAGTCTTTGTGACTACCCTGAGCTCCAACCTCCTCCCCCTGCCCTTCGCTCTCCCTCCAGGGCAGGGATTAGGGGATCTAAACCTGGGATGTTTGCCCTTAGCTGGACACAAGAGTTCTCTGATTCATTAGTCTAGCAGCTCTCCAGCCCAGAGGGCCACACTCCCTCCCAGGCACACATCTTCACACACACACACACACACACACACACACACACACACACACACACACACACACACTTGCTGGAGGGCAGCTCCTGACTTTGAGGGCAGTGCAGGGGAAAGAGACTCAAGATGAAATATACCACAAGCAGAGAACCAAGAGTCAACAGGATTTTTGTTAGGAGGTATGGCAGGCTATCTGGAGAACCCTGGAATCTCAGGAGATCAGAGACTCAAGGGTAGCAGAGGCATCTAGTCCAACACACAAGTTGTCATCCATCTATCCATCTAGGCCACCAGGTCAAAGACCACCTGACAGGCCTGAGGTAGGGAAGTAATAGGAAGGATTCCCCAGCAACCAGCAGGTGCCTACCTAAAGCACACCTAAAGAAACAGAGGCCAGCCCCTCAAAGATCACAAGGACCTTTCTCGTTTCTTAGACCCATGGGCTTTCAGAGCCAGAAGCAACCTCAGAATCAATTAATAAGCATTTATTAGGGGGCAGCTAGGTGGCACAGTGGATAAAGCACTGGCCCTAGATTCAGGAGGACCTGAGTTCAAATCTGACCTCAGACACTTGACACTTACTAGCTGTGTGACCCTGGGCAAGTCACTTAACCCTCATTGCCCCACAAAAAACACCCCAAAAAAACCACAAAACAATAAGCATTTATTAAATACCTATTATGTGCCAGGCACTCTGCTAGGCACTGTGGATATGAAAATAAATATGAAACACCCCCGCTCACCAAAAGCTCACATTCTATCAAGAGAGAGCAGAGTATGCCAAAGCTAGAAAGAACCACAGAACACAGAATGTCATAGTTGAAAAAGTTTTGTTTTGTATTATCAAATGAGATAATAATTGTAAAGTTCTTAGCACAGTGCCTAGCATGTAGTAAGTGCTATATAGAAACGTTAGCGATCCTCCTCCTCCTTATTTTAGCACAAAAAACATAGAAAGTCAGAGCTGGAAGGTCCCTAAGAACATAGATTGTTAAACCTGGGAAGGCCCTTAGAACACAGAACATAAAAATTTCAGAGCTGGAAGAGACCTTAGAACAACAAACACAGAAATTCACAGTTGGGAGGACCCTTAGAACACAGGTTGGAGTCTAAAAACAGGTTTTGAATGGACCAGGGCTAAAGACATGGGTTGGTGGTTTTTTTTGTAGGGCAATGGGAGTTAAGTGACTTGCCCAGGGTCACACAGCTAGTAAGTGTCAAGTGTCTAAGGCCGGATTTGAACTCAGGTACTCCTGAATCCAGGGCCAGTGCTCTATCCACTGCGCCACCTAGCTGCCCAAGACATGGGTTCTTAACAAGGGATGGAGTGTCCCTAACAAGAGCCTAAAGTCATGAATTCTGATCAAAGACTTTAAATTTTAAAAAGAATGGGAGGGGCAGCTAGGTGGCACAGTGGATAGAGCACCGGCCCTGGAATCAGGAGTATCTAAGTTCAAATCCGGCCTCAGACACTTAATACTTACTAGTGTGTGACCCTGGGCAAGTCACAACCCCAATTGCCTCACTAAAAAAAAAAAAAAAAAAAGAATGGGAGAGGGGGCATTGCCCATATAGATTAGCCAAACCTGGTACCAAAGAAAGTAGCAGGTATAACATAGGAAGGGGGATGAAAATGAAAGAGATTGTTTTGCCGCTGCTGCTGCTACTAAATTTTCAGAGAGCATGGACTGGAGAGGGGTAGTTAGCATGGATGTCAGACTCAAGAGCCAAAACAATCTGGACAGTCTAGAACAGTGAGATGAATCTAATAAGATGAACTTTAGGGGTCAGCTAGGTAGTGCAGTGGATAAAGCACTGGCCCTGGATTCAGACACGACACTCCCTAGTTGTGTGACCCTGGGCAAGTCAACTTAACCCCCATTGCCTCCCCCCCCCAAAAAATAAAATGAACTTTAATCGGGTTGAATGTAAAATAAAAACAGCAAAATGTGATGAGAATGTGAGGCTAAATCTTCATTTCCAAAATTTCACTTTGGATAGTAGAAAACGTCTAGAAGATGGTGACCAGAACAGGGGGAGAACTGGAGACCATAATAATGATGGTGGTGTTGTCCTTGTTGTTGAGTCATGACGGAATCTTGGTGACCCCATTGGGGTCTTCTTGGCAGTGATACTGGAGGGGTTTGCCATTTCCTTCTCCAACTCATTTTACACATGAGGAAACTGAGGCAAACAGGGTTAAATGACTTTCCCAGGGTCATACTGCTAGTTAATATCATAGAACTTTCTCTTCAGTTCTCCCACCCTCCAAGGGGTCTGGGGCAGGGAGGGAGGGAGGAAGGCAGGGGCAGAGCAGGGCAATACAATCACCTCTCTACACCTCATCAAAGCAAGATCCAGACAAGCTGAATGACTTAGGATCATACAGCCAAGGAATAAATAAAGGTATATCAAATTTGCAGATATTCCAGAGCTGGGACAGAGGGCCGATTCAATGGCTGGCAGTCAGGACCCAAAGAAAGGCCAGAGCCTTGGGCTGAATCCAGCAAAAGGATATTCAGTAAGTATGCAAAATCTTGTACCTGGATACAAAAAGTCACCTTCACAATGGAACAGGCATTAATTAAGCACCTACTATGTGCCAGGCACTGGGCTAAGCACTTTACAAATATTATCTCATCTGAGACCCAACAACCCCAGAGAGGAAGATGCTATTATTATCCCCTTTTTTTACAACGGAGGAAAGTGCAGGCAGAGGTTAAGTGAGGTTGAGTCAGAAAGTATCTGAGTCCAGATTTGAACTCAGGTCTTCCTGACTCTTGGTCCAGCACTCTTACCCACTGCACCACCTTTGCCTCACAAGCATAAGATGGAGGAGGAATGAAAACTCAGCACTGTGTCTGAAAGAAGTCAGGGGGTTTTAGTGGACCACCAGCTCAACAGGGGCCAGTAGTGTGATGTGAAAGCCAACAAAGTGAATTCAATCAGAGTCTGCACTAAGGGAGACAGAGGTTCCAGGAATTGAGGTGACAGCCACAGGGCCCACGTTCCTTATCAGTCCCTATCTGGAGAATTGTGTTCAGCCCTGAGGACCAGAGCTTAGGAAGGACATTGATAAATAATGCCCAGAGGAGAGCAACTGGGTTAGTGAAGGGCTTTGAGTCATGTGAGAATTGGCTGGAGGAATTGGGAATGTTTGGAGGCTGGAGAAGAAAAGACTCAAGGATGACCGCTTGTCAGGTGTGAAACAATGGGGATGTTCTTTGTGGATGGGTTGGACTTAACAGGCTGAGAAGTTGTCTTCCTGACTCTCAAATGATGTGATTCTGAGAGATCATTGACTGAGGTGCCTTTAAACTGTCAGATTCTGGGATTCTGGGAAATCTAATGCCCTTGGCCTTACCAAGCAGGAAATTGAAGCCAAGAGGGGGAACGTGATTGGTCCAAGATCATAAAGTGGGTCTGTAGTGAGCCAGTGCTAGAATTCAAGTTTCCTGGTCTTCTTCTGTCTAGAATGGTAGAGATGGCCCCGCTTGGAGGTAAGAAAGTAGATTCGATGATCAATTCAATGATTTATAAGCAGCAAGCATTCGTCTACACTTTCCAGCTTTAAATCTCTGATCCTATGAACACGGGACACAGTTTACCTTTAAGCAGGCTTATGCCTTTTCTACAGAGCACCAAGCAGTCCTGCCCTGTCACAGGTCCCATCTTTAGCCAGGACGGTATAGCCCGAGTGACTCCCAGTGCCAAGGAGGGGTATGTCTGCATGGCTTCTCAGTAATTGATGACTCCCAAAAGGATTTTCAGGTTAACTTCTTCCTCTCTTGTGGGCCTCTCTTCAAATCCACAGGCAATGGGGCAGCTAGGTGGTATAGTAGATAAAGCACCGCCCTGGATGCAGGAGGACCTGAGTTCAAATGCAGACTCAGGCACTTGACACTTACTAGCTGTGTGACCCTGGGCAAGCCACTTAACCCTCATTGCCCTGCAAAACAAACAAACAAAGCAAATCCACAGGCAACTGGGCACCTTTTCATTCCCTCTTGCATCCAGAGCGGCCTCAGAAGAATGGGAACTGGGCTGGTATGCTCCTTACACTAATGAGACCAGTAAACCTACAGGACTCAGAAGAAAGAAGCTCTGTGAAAGATGGTGCCCCCAACATTAAGCCTTGTAGATCACAGGCAGCAGCATCCCGGGGCACCAGCTCCTCCTTGGAGCCAGCCCAGGAGACCCTTGGCTGCAGACAGAGTTGTCACATCCTTTCTGATCACTGAACCTATGAATCAAGACACGGGACCTCACACCCCCAGCTTTCCTGGACTCGGAGATTTGATGCACCCAGAGAGAGGTGAAAGTAAGCTCAAGGAACTTGGATTTCTCCAGTCAGGACTCCTGGGTTCAGGTCCCAGTCTGACCCTGGCTCACTATGTCTCTTTCTCTCTCTGAGCCTCAGGTTCTTCCCCTGTAAAAGGAGAGTGCTAACATTTGCCCTACTGTCCTCATAAGACTATTGTGAGGTTCATATGGGTTGGTGTCCAGGTTCTACTTGGCAGGGTATGGGGTGAAATCCTGAAAGGAGGGGAGTGGCACTGTCAGACAACACCTCCCATCAGGCAGGAGAGAGGAGGAGGGGGTGGGGGTGGGGAGAAGGGTCCAGAGAGAGAGAAACCTCCCAGAAAGTGGGAAACCTCCCATTCATTCATTGAGAAAACACCAAAGTTGAGCCGAGACAGTCCCTTCCCTCTCTTACAGCCTAGGAGGGGGTGAGACACCAACACAGACAGCTATGACGTCTGAGGAATACAGGGAGGGCCAGGGACACAATACTGGGCAAGATCATTATTAACCAGAGATCAGGGAAGCCTTCTTGGAAGAGGGAGCATTGGGTTGGGTTTTAAAGTCTAGGTAGGAATTCAGCCGGTTGAGGGAGGAAGGGAGGTCATTGAAGGCCGAGAGAACTGAATGGACAAAGTATCCAAAGCAGGCACTGCCAGAAGCAGCCACTTCTGCACCCAAAGATAAGAGGCTTATGCATCCTTACATCCTCTCAATCCAGCAGTTCTTTGCTGGCAGGAGTGGGGAGGGCAGGAGTGTAGCCTCCTGGCCATGATGGAGAAAGCATTACATCTCTGTCCAGCCACCCACTCACCCACCCATCCATCCATCTATCAATCTACCTATATCTATCAGTTTTGTATTTTATTAATCTTGCTAGCTCAGCACTAAACTGCTGAAAGACTATGTTCCCTGTGCTCTCTAAATCTGGCACCCCGAGCACAGCTCCGATCACCCCACCCTAGTTCCATTCCTGGAAGTTTACGAGCAAAGGGTGTTTTCTGGGAACAAAGAATCATTTAACTTGGCTAAAGGGTAGAGTCTGTGGAGGAGAGGGATGGCAGGCTCAGCGGGGAGGGCCTTCTCCTTTCCTGCCTGAACTTTCCCTCTACACAGTGCTGGAAATAGTAGTAATAATAACTGCAAGACTCGGAGAAGCTGAGATGCCGCCGAGACAGGGACTCCCATTATGGACACAGATCCCGGAGGTCCCTCGCCTGGGGTAGGGGTGAGGTCAGCTTTCCAGTGCTGCGTTTATTTGAATGAGCTACACACCATCTGCCACGGAGTCCCCTGGGAATGTCTGTCCCGCTTGGCAGATCCTGCCAGTCTTTGCCCCATTGGAAGAACCCAGGGTGCTCTGTCCTACAGAGGCACCAGCATGGATTTCAAGGAAGGAAAAAGAAATCGTCCCTTCTATAGCATGCTCGCGTCTACATAGCACTTTCCCAAGAGAGGTTCTGAAGCCAGGAGATCTGGCTGTGACTAAGGTCTGTGAATAACTTTGCTTCCCAGCCCGACCCTGGACAAGTCCCTTCCCCAACCTGGGCGTCTTCGTCTCTAGAATGAGGGTTGTCAGATTCTATGAGGTCTAAGGGCCTGCTCTTCTGTGAACCTGTGGGGAGAAGCAGAGGAAGGGAGGTGGGAACAGAGCAAAGACAGCCTTGCACATTCAGCAAACACACACAGCCTCTCTCCATCCCTCCCCTCCCCGGCTCATCCTTGGAGAAAACCAGACCTGAGGATGGTCAGACGGACCCAGTCTGCCCCCTGGTGGCCTGACTTCGAAATGCCTGAGCCCGAGTCAGACCTGGCCCAGGAAAATCTGACCACTGCAGAGAGGTCATCTAAAAATCGTCTCTTCATCTTGCCCTTCCCACCCCATCCCCTGCGCTGTGCAGCCCTGCCTGGGCACTGAGACATAAACTGTCAAAGCCAAACAGGCAGGGGTGAATGTCTATGAGCCAGTGCGCACACATGCGTGTGCCTTGCTGTGTCCTGAAGCACACATGTAATTAAGCCCACAAGACGTCTACGTGGATCTGCCTTTGTGTTTGCCCAGGCCTGTGTGTCCACATATGTGTAAATCATGAGCCCCGAGCACACGTGTGTGCTCGGGACTATGTGCTATGTCGGGGCATGCATGGTCTCTGTACACGCACGGGTCCGAGAGCACACATACATGCATGCACGCATAGGTCTGTGCTTGTGTGAGTAAACGTGTGTGAGCCCGGATCTTTGTTTTGGGTCACACATTGAAGTAGTTAAGGCCCCGTAATCGTATTGTTTGTTTAAAGTTTGCTTTTGGACAAGGGCCGGGACCAGAAATAAAGAGCAGATGCGCGGAGCAGCCATTATGTATTTTTGCAATTAGCCGAAAATCCAGAGACTTTTCTTAAATAACAAACACAATTCTGTGGGATGTTGATCGCTGGGAGCCACCCTCTCCTGTCTAGGCCGGCCAAACCCACCCCAGGGAGGGCTTTGTTTGCAAACGATCCCCAGCGAGATGGAAAAAGGCATCAGGGTTTTCCAAATAGCATTCGGATGCAGACTCACCAGAAGGAAATGCCACATTGGAAAAGGAGGGGAGGGTGAGGAGGAGGAGCAAGAAGAGATGGTGAGAGAGAAGGAAGAATAGGAGATGGTGGAGGAGGAGGAAGAGGAGAAATGGAGGAAAGGGTAAGGAAGAATAGGAAGAAGGGGAGGAGGAAGAGGAGGAGGGGATGGTAGAAGAGAAAAAAGAGGAGGGGATGATGGAGAAGGAAAGGAGAAGGGGGAGAAGGAAGGGAGGAAGAGTAGGGGAAGAAGAGGAGAAGGAGATGATGGAGGAGGAAGATGAGGAGGAAGAGATGGTGATGGTGGAGAAGAAAGGGAAGATGAGAAAGGTGAGGAAGAAGAGGAGCCAGACGAGATGATGAAGGAAGAGGAAAGGAGAAGGAGGAGGAGAAGAAAACAGGAAGGGAGAACATCAGGCAAGAGGAAGCTGGTAAACTACAAGTAAAGCAAATATACATGCAGGGTCTATACTGCCAGGCACTCCACTCGACACAACCACTCAGTCCCTGCTCTCAAGAAGTTTACAGTAGGGGCAGCTGGGCGGCACAGTGGATAGAGCACCGGCCCTGGAGTCAGGAGGACCTGAGTTCAAATCCGACCTCAGACACTTGACACTTACTAGCTGTGTGACCCTGGGCATGTCACTTGACTCCAATTGCCTCACAAAAAAAAAAAAAAGTTTACAGTCTATGGAGGGAAACCCATGACTACAGATAAGGTGACCACACCTTAGCTCATGGAAGGCAGCAGCAGGTGTCAGGTCAGAAAAGGCTTCCTGGGGCAGGTGGCACCTGAGATGAGGCTGGCAGGAAGCTGAAGAGTCTAAAGAGAGGAGGGCAGTGCCATCCAAGCAAAAACAAGGAGGTGGGAGATGGAATCAGAAGTCCGAATAAGAGCGAGTAATCCAGTTTGTCGAGAATGTCAAGTACAAGGAGATTCATGTGGAATCATTCTGGAAAAATCGGTCTGAGAAGACCTTGAGCCTTAGACATTGTAGGTTGTTTTATGTAAAAAGTCACTGGAGAGGCAGCTAGGTGGCATAGTAGATAGAGTGACAGGCCTGGAGTCAGGAGGACCTGAGTTCAAATCTGGCCTCAGATACTTACCCTGTGACCCTGGGCAAGTCACCTAACCCTGATTGCCTCAACAACAACCAGAAAGTTACTGGAGCTTCTTAAGGGAGGGGCGAGTCTGACACGTTCAGATTTGTACCCGATGGAAGTTATTTTGGTGGCCAGGTGGTGAATAGAACGGGGAGGGGGAGGGGGGATTGAGGCAAGGAGAACAGTTGGGAGAATGTTTCCAAATCCAAGTCAGAGAGTGAGAAGTCACTGTGTGAGAGAAGGGGACATGGCAGAGAGAAATACATTTGATCGATGTGGGAGCTGAGCTGCAAATGACTAAAGTGACAGACCTGGGGAAATAAGACAATAACAGCAGCAAACATTCACCAACGCCACTATGTTTGCAAAGTTTTCATACATTATCTCATTTAATATAAGAACCCTGTGAGAGGGGCGCTATTATTATTCCCGGGGGGAGGGGGATAGGAAGCAGAGGGAAGTGAAGGCAGAGAGAGGGTGAGTGATTTGTCCAGGGGTCTTACAACTAAGTAAGTATGTGAGGTTGGACTCCATAGCTCCCTGGTGTGGCTCGCTACCGCTCCACCACCTGGCTAGCTGCCCTGGAAGACCAGTGATGTCCTTAATAGAAACAGAAACAGGGAGTGGTCCTTTTGTGGCCAAGAGATGCCTGTGGGATATCCAAGGACAGGGCACTAGTTGAGGGTATAGGGCTGGAGCTCAGGAGAGAAATGAGGACTGGAGATGAAAATTGGCAGTGGGGTGAGGCGGGTTGCGTAAACTATTAACTGGATCCATGGGGGCTGATAAGATCCCTAAGGTAAAGGATGGAGAAGAAAGTCCAACACAGATCCTTGGGGAATACCCATGCTAGGTGGGTGAGAGATGGATCCAAGGAAGGAAGAGGCAGGAAGAGAACCAAAAGGAAGGAGGAGGAAGGCAAGAAGGGGAGGGGGAGGAGGGAAGGGGAAGGGAGAGGGAAAGGGGAAGGGGAGGGAGAAAAGGCCACCTGATCTGGCAGTTAGCTGGCTACAAGCATCGGTGCATAGTGAGAGCAGATTTAATGATGTTGAATCAGAGGCCAGATTACTAGGGACAGAGGACTGGGTGGACAGACAAGGAGAAGAACAGACATGGAGGAAGCCAGAGTAGAACATTCTTTGTAGGAATTTGGCCATATCTATGCAGATGATTCGCCAATCTCCTATCCAGCCCTCACCTCTCTCCTAACTTCTAGACTCAGATCTCCTAATGCCTATTGGACATCTCAAGCCAAATGTCCCAGGGGCATCTCAAACTCAACATTCCCAAAACTGCATTTTCCCCCAAGCCCTCCTCTCTTCCTAACTGCCTTATTACTATCAAAGGATACCACCCCCCTTCTAATCACCCAGGCTCAAAACCTAGATGTTGTCCTGGACTCTCACTATCTCACCACCCCCCCCACCCCCCCACCCCCCCCACCCCCGCCACACACACCCCCAAGCTGTTGTCAAGGCCTGTTGAATTTAGCTTTGCAGCATCTCTTGAGTATGCCCACTTCTCTCCACTAACAATCCCCCGACTCGGATATAGGCCCTCATCCCCTCACACCTGGACCATTGCAATAGCTGCTGGGGGTTTGCCTGACTTGAGTCTCTCCCCATTGCAGCTCATCCTCTATTCAGCTACTCAAGTGATTTTTCTAAAGCACAGATATGACTATGTTACTGCTCCTACTCAACAACCTTCAATGGCTTCCTATGACCTTCATGATCAAATATAAAATCTTTTGTTTGGCTTTTAAAGTCCCCTCCCCACCTTTCCAGTCTTCTTACTCCTTATTCTCCCTTCCCAGCCCAACACATACCCAGTGCCCTGTGATTTTGTGACACTGGCCTCCTGGCCCTTCCAGAAAGATGTTCCCCACATGCCATGCCTGGAATGTCCTCCCGCCTCATCTCCACCTCTTGGTTGCTCTGGCTTCCTTCAAATCCCAGATAAAATCCCATCTTTTGCAAGGTGCCTTTCCCCAACCTCCTTTCATTCTAATGTCAATCCTCTGCTGATTATCTTCAATTTATCCTTGGCGAATCTTGTTGGTACATAAGTGTTTACATATTGTCTCCCCTGTTAGACTGGGAGCTCCTCGAGGGTAGGGACCAATTTCTGCCTTTCTTTGTATGGCCAGGACTTAGCCCAGCTCTTGGCACACAGTAGGTGCCTAATAAATGCTTTCTGACTTTAAAAGAGTCTATCACAATGAGGGGGTGTAAATGATTTTTCTAAAGGCACTGAGTAAGTTTTCAGGCAACAAGGAGGAACCTGTAAAGAATTAATTGTTGGGGCGGCTGGGTGGCGCAGTGGATAAGCACCGGCTCTGGATTCAGGAGTACCTGAGTTCAAATCCGGCCTCAGACACTTGACACTTACTAGCTGTGTGACCCTGGGCAAGTCATTTAACCCCCATTGCCCTGCAAAAAAAAAAAAAAAAAAAAGAATTAATTGTTATTTGAGGTTTTTATGCCTCGGCACGCACTGACCTGGGGCTCCGGTGCTCCACCCACTGGTTGTAGCCAAGGCTCTGGCGCCTCACGTCATCACCACTCACTGACACCTACATGGGCCTGGCAAAATTATAACGATTGGAAGCCTAGAGAGGGCAGTCATGTGCCTGTCAGAGCGGCCATCCCATTGGCTGGGACTGTGTGGGATGTTTCTAGGTTTGGGAGAGGAGAATTGGGCATTCTAGGTGGAAGCTGGAAAGCGACAGGCGTTCTGCTGCTTATTTTCAGCTGATTCCTGGGCGGTGGTATTTTTTTCAGGTATTATAATTTCCTTTTCCCCATTTTATTTCCTTTCCCTTGATCCTACTGATCCTGTTTGTGTTTTTTGTTTTTTGTTTTTTGTTTTTTAAGTTCGTTCTTATTAAAATAAATCTTGTTCTGTTTTGAGGGAGGCTGCCGGTCTCCTTCCTTGCCCCAATATTGCAGTGAGCCGCTTAGCTAGCACTCCCCAATTAAAAATTGGTCCCCACAAACCAGAAGATAGGAAAGAAATGGGAAGGAGGGGGAAAGGAAGAAAAAAAGCATTTATATGGCACCTGTGAGAAATGGGTAATTGTCTCCTCTCAATGTGGATATAACAGTCAGTTATACTCCCCTGACCTGTTTGTAGGAAAAAGGTCTCTGATCCCCTCCTCCCCCTCAGGTTAGCAAGGTCACATGGTTCAAGGAGCCCTGGTCTCAATTAGGTCCTCTCCAGAGTTCTGTCCATATAAGAAAGTACAAGGTCCACTCCTGAGTCATGCCCATACAAGGAAGAGGGGTGGGAATACTGCGTTCTGATTAGCTAGTTTTTGCGCGTAGATTGTAACCCCGACCAGTGATGAAAAAGGGGAAGGTCCATTCGAGTTAGGGACTAGGGTATAAAACGGGGCCTGCGAGCCCCCTTTCGGGGCAACTACTAGCTGCACACTAGGGTGTCTCCTTCTCATGAGAAGAAAATAAAGCCTTTGTCACCTCGATGCTGAGCTCCTGAGAATTATTGAGAAGAGGATGAATTTTTCCCTCACAGCACCTATGTGCCAAGTATTGTGCTAAGTGCTTTCACAAATTCGATCTCATCTGATCCTCATAAGAACCCTGTGAGGTAGGTGCTGTTGTTATCTCCACTTTACAGTTAAGGAAACTGAGGCAAACAAGTTAAGTAACTTGCCCAGGGTCACCCATCTAGTAAGTGTCTGAGGCTGGGTTTGAATTCAGATCTTCCTGATTGTCCTTCCCAGCGCTCCATAAAACTAGACCACTTAGCTGCCCCCATCTGATGGATATGAATCTTTTTGGGGAGGTATTTCCATTTATAGCACCTGTTCTGAGGCTGCATTCCAATGCTCACTCCCCCTGATGAGTCTTTCCAGCTGCCCTGTAGTAAAACTTCCAAGATATTTTCTTTCTCCCTGTTAGAAAGTGAGTACTCGGGGGCAGCTAGATGGCGCAGTGGATAGAGCACCGGCCCTGGAGTCAGGAGTACCTGAGTTCAAATCTGGCCTCAGACACTTAACACTTACTAGCTGTGTGACCCTGGGCA
Source organism: Dromiciops gliroides (assembly GCF_019393635.1). Lineage (NCBI taxonomy): Eukaryota > Metazoa > Chordata > Mammalia > Microbiotheria > Microbiotheriidae > Dromiciops > Dromiciops gliroides. The sequence goes on from NC_057864.1 coordinate 30,516,799, forward strand.
AGTCACTTAACCCCAATTGCCTCACTAAAAAAAAAAAAAAAGAAAGAAAATGAGTCCCCTTTTGAGCTGGGCCCACCTTGCTTTTCTATTGTATCCCCAAAGCTTAGAAGGGTGCCTGGTGCCTAGTGCCTATTAATCACTTAATAAATAAGAAAGACAGACCTAAAAACTCAAACTCCAATCAAATCAATGCTTTCTCATTCATTCATCCATCAACTTCTATTTTGAAAGGACGCATGCAGAAGACAGAAGCAAACACTAGAGGCGCTGTAGAGACCCTTCTGCAATAATAGAGTTAGCATGGCAAAGGGGAGACAACCCTGGATTCGGAAGTCAAAAGACCTGAATTCAAATCCAACCCCAGTGTCCAGCTCCACAATGCTGAGCAAGTCCCTTAACTTCTCCACCTGGAAAATGGGGGTAACAGCAACACTCACCTCACAGGGCCATTGTGAGGATCAAATGAGGCCACGATTGTAAAGCCTGAAAACATGATGGGAACATAAGCACTGCTTGTTATGAACAGCGTCAGAATCATGGAAGCCTTGAATGAGCTGAGGTGCCTATTGGATGAGGGGCAAGGACAACGAAAATGGTTTTTCAGCTGTCTTGGCAGCAAATGGAAGATCAGAGGAGAGGCCTGAGATGGATGCAATGGTAAAGAGAAGGCTGAACCAGATTTCTCAGGATCATGGGGGGAACAATGGCTATTAGGAATCTGTAGCCTGAGTCCAGCTAGAAGAAGGAAAGGGAGGGCCTGGTTACCTTCAGTGAGTTCAACTCCCCTGTGAACTATATCTCAGGGCACTGAAAAGAGCCCCCATCGGTGGAGTACGGAAAAAAATAAAAGGTTGGAGGATTTGGGCAGATGTCCCAATGATCAAAAACAGAAGGTAGAGACTTCTTCCAAATGGTGGGCTGATGAGCCTGACCTTCAATTCCTGGCAAAATTCTAAAATAGCCTTCCAAGGAAATGATTTTGGACAAGCTGTTTCCTGTACCCAGAATATTGTTCCTTCTCACCTCTAGTTCTTGGAATCTCTAGTTCCCTTCCAGGCTAAGCCATGTCCTACATGGGGCATTTCTGGATCCCCTCCCTTTTTGTTGAGCCCCTTCCCCCCCACTCCCCAACCCCCTACTCCCACCCCCACCCCCCCATACACACCTTATAATTACTTTGTCTTGTAAAGGGCAGTTTCAATGTCTCTGTCGGCCTTTGGTTGTGCTATTCAAACTCCCAGTGCCTTATCCACCACTGAAAGGGCTTCTTCTCCTTTATCTTTCAACATCTCTTTCTCCCCTTCCAACTTTTTGTTTTGTTTTGTTTTGTTTTGTTTTGTTTTGTTTTGTTTTGTTTTTGTGGGACAATGAGGGTCCAATGACTTGCCCAAGGTCACACAGCTAGTAAGTGTCAAGTGTTTGAGGCCGGATTTGAACTTCAGGTCCTCCTGAATCCAGGGCCAGTGCTTTATCCACTGTACCACCTAGCTGTCCCCTCCCCTTCCAACTTTCAGCTTTGCTGAAGTCCAAATGGGGACTCCCTTACATGAGCATCTTTCAAGAGCTATAAAGATCAGAAGTAGTGTATGGACTTCATCAAGATCAGGTCATGACAGCTTAGCCACAGTCTAGACAAGAGGTCTTCTAAGGTCCCCGCCAAATTGGAGTGTGAAGAGGGACAAAAAAACCCAAACAAACAAACAAAAAAAACCTAGTTCTTAAAATCTATTACAAGGGGCAGCTGGGTGGCACAGTGGATAAAGCACCAGCCCTGGATTCAGGACCTGAGTTCAAATCCAACCTCAGACACTTGACACTTACTAGCTGTGTGACCCTGGGCAAATCACTTAACCCTCATTGCCCCCCCCCCAAAAAAATCTAATACAGTAGGGTGGGGGGAAACTTGCAAGGTAAGAATTATGGTATGATCAAGTACAGAGAAGGGGCTACAAGGAAGGCAGAGAGAATAAGAAGCAGGGATGACTCTAATTTCTGGGATGGGAACACAGGTGGTTTCAGAAATGCTTGTCCCAGCAAGACGCAAATAAAGAGGTATGAGAGGACCCTCCTCCTCCAATCCACCCCTCTTTGGAGATGCAACGTTCAGAAGGGTTTTCGGACTTTTTCAATGTATCGATTAGTTATATTGGTTTTCTTCTCCTTTCTTTTTGGTCTTTTAAAAATATTATTTTGATATATCGGATGGGAATGGATACTGGAGAAAGCCACAATGACAGCAGGGGAAGACATCAACAAAATTTATTTTAAAAAAATTTTCCCATAAACATCAGCTATTCATTAATTACAAGCATTTTTTCTTCTTCTTTTAATGGGGGAAAAAGAAAATTTTGGTAATTGAAAAAAATCTAAAACAACAACAACAAAAGTTCATTCTAAGTCAGAATCTGGTCACAGGAAGAGTGTGTTTGGGTGTGATCCGAAGGACCTGAATAAGTTGATCAAAAGCATAATGGAACTGTCTGTCTCCTTACCCAGCCCTCCTGCAGTCAGCTGTCAGTTAATTTCCTTGGTTGTCTATTGGTGTTCATGGCTATCATCAGTACACAGGTGGGTGGTGGAACCTATGGATCTCAGATCAGAGGAAATCAGTTTTCGTGCCAGATCCAACGGTTACCAGCTCTGTAAAACTGAGATCATGATGATTCTATGACCAATCTCTCAAGGGCTGTTGTGAGGAAAGCACACAGTAAATTTTGAAGTGTTACCACATAGGAGTGTGGTTGTTACTACTGTAGTAAGCTGAGAAAGACGGCAGTTAGACTGAGAATTCTTCTTCCACCCAGATAGTTAGATGCTACTTCAGAAGCTAGAGCCTTGAACTTGGAAGCAGGAAGACCTTAGGTCAAATCTGGCCTCAGATGGGGCAGCTAGGTGGCACAGTGGATAGAGCACCGGCCCTGGAGTCAGGAGTACCTGAGTTCAAATCCGGCCTCAGACACTTAACACTAGCTGTGTGACCCTGGGCAAGTCACTTAACCCCAATTGCCTCACTAAAAAAAAAAAATCTGGCCTCAGACACTTTACTAGCTGTGTGACTTTGAGTAAGTCACTTGACCTCCACCTGCCTTGATTTCCTCAGCTATAGAATGGAGATAATAATAGCACTTACCTCCCATGGAACTTGGAAACAGGAAGACCCTCGGTCAAATCTGGCTTCAGACACTAGCTGTGTGAGGCCAGGCAAAGTCACCTCAACCTCTGCCTGCTTCAACTTCTTCATCTGTAAAATGGGGTTGTTGTGACCTCAAGAGATAACACTGGTTGCCTCATGAACCTTAAGGCGTTATGTAAATGCTGTTATTTATTATAAACATTATTCTACCCTAGGAGGCCCCCTTGAGCAGTGGGTGGTACCTCGGCCAGACACCTGATATTCATCCTGGGACAAGTGGTGAAGGGTGGATGGAGGGAGGGGAAATCAGTAAAAGTGGGAGTGTCAAGGGTGATTCCCTGGGAGGACTGAGGGCCCTTGTCAAGGTGGAGGAGGTTAGGAGTGGGGCGTGGGTTGAATGAGTGTATGAGTCGTTGTAGATGTTGTCAGTCCTCCAAGGCTTCTTAGATGACTGGAAAGGGGCGACTCCTTCTCCCTCCCTGCCTTAGGGGGGATGTCACCCTGCCAGCTTCATTCTCCTGCTCTCCACTCCTACATATACTTTACTTCACCCTCAGCGGCAAAGAGCACTGAAGTTTTCTGTTAGCTGCTCCCTGTGCTGCTGTCTGGGTAAGCTCTACGTGTCAAGCAACATCAGTGTGGGGGCCAGTCTCAGACTGAACGTCCCCTGAGGGCCTGAGTGTGTCTGCAGGACTCGATGGAATGCTTGCCACAACATCACGTGCAGTTTCATAAATGCTTCAAGATGCTCTTTTTCGGGCATCTTCCTTGGGCACTTCCTCGTGGAGGGGGATGCACCCGGAGGGCGCTCTGCGAGCCCACACTCCAACAAGGAGCTATGGGGCCAGGGAGGCTTTGAGAACAAGCTTCATGGCAGATAGGGGGCCAGCCAGCATCTGAGAGCCAGCCTGGCCAAGACCGGCATGCCTCCTCTCCTGAAGGGCTAGGGAAGGCTGTGATCTGTGTCACTGCAACAAGAACCCACACTGATTGGGGACAAAAAGCATAGCCCCCCTTCCACATGCTAGGCACTAATGACATGTGATGGGGGGGGGGAGGTGAGGAGGGCCCCATTTTTTAAGTATAGAAGACAATGGGCCACATCCCTGAGGGGCTGGTCCTGAGCCAAACTTGGGATGTCTTGTGGGTATATACATCTGCATGGGGAACAGAGGACCAGGAGCATGTATCACTGGGACCCCAGGAAGATCAGGCAACCAAAAAAGCACCCAAGCAGGAGGGCCACAGGCCTTTTTAAAATACTTCATCCATCAAATCCACCATCTGCAGCCAATTTCTCCTGGGGAGAGACAAACCAAAGATAGAGGGTCAAGTACCAGAACAGGCTCTTTGTGTAGTGGTCCTGGCTTTTCCTCCCGGGCTCTGATGGCGGAAGTCTTCTGGGCTCTCCTGCCGTTAGTATACGTGGGGGGCAGTGGTTCATTAGAAACAGGGTCTATGGCAGAAACTAGGCATAGACATATATATATATATATATATATATATATATATATATTTATATATTGGTGAGGCAATTGGGGTTAAGTGACTTGCCCAGGGTCACACAGCTAGTAAGTGTTAAGTGTCTGAAGCCGAATTTGAACTCAGATCCTCCTGAATCCAGGGCCAGTGCTTTATCCACTGCGCCACCTAAGCTGCTCCTATAGACCAATATCTTACACCATACACCAAAGTAAAGTCTAAATGGGTACAAGATCTAGACATAAAGGGTGATACCATTGACAAATTAGAAAAGGAAGGAATAGTTTACTTGTCAGAACTGTGGAAAGGGAAAGACTTTATGACCAAAGATGAAATAGAGAACATTATGAAATGAAGAGTGGATCATTTTGACTACATTAAATTTAAAAGGTTTTGCACAAACAAAACAAATGCAAGCAAGATTAGAAGGAAAGCAAAAAGCTAGGAAACAATTTTCACAGTGTTTCTGATAAAGGCTTCATATCTAAAATATATAGAGAACTAAATAAAATATACAAGAATACAAATCATTCCCCAATTGAGAAATGGTGAAAGAATATGAATAGGCAGTTTTCAGATGATAAAATTAAAACTATCTACAACCATATGAAAACATGTTCTCAATCACTACTGAGAGAAATGCAAATTAAAACTACTCTGAGGTACCACCTCATACCTATCCAATTGACTAATATGACAAAAAAGGAAAATAATAAATGTTGGAGATGTGGGAAAATTGGAACACTAATGAACTGTTGGTGGAGCTGTGAACTGATCCAACCATTCTGGAGAGCAATTTGGAACCATGCCCAAAAGGCTTTAAAACTGTGCATACCCTTTGACCCAGCAATACCACTATTAGGTCTATATTCCAAAGAGATCATAAAAGAGGGAAAAGGACCCACATGTACAAAAATATTTATAGCTGCTCTTTTTGTTAGCAAAGAATTGGAAATTGGGGGGATGCCCATCAATTGGGGAGTGGCTAAACAAGTTGTGGTATATGAATGTAAAGGAATGCTATTGTGCTTTAAGAAATGATAAGCAGATGGATTTCAGAAAAATCTGGAAAGACTTACATGAATTGATGCTGAGCGAAACGAACAGAACCAAGAGAACACTGGACACAGTATCAACAACATTGTATGATGATCAACTGTAATAGACTTAACTCTTTTCAGCAATGAAATGATCCAAGACAATGATAAAAGACTTGTGGAAAAATCTCTCCACATTCAGAAAAAGAACTATGGAGTCTGAATGCAGACTGAAACATACTATTTTCACTTTTGTTGTTGTTTTTTTGTTATTGTTCTTGTTTATTCTTTCTTGCGGTTTTTCCCCCTTTTGTTCTGATTAATGTGGAAATATGTTGAACATGATTGTAATGTATATATCAAATTGCTTGCTGGCCTCAAGAGGGGGAAGGGAGGGTGGGAGAAAAATTTGGAACTCAAAAAATATCTTTACGTGTAATTGAGAAAAATTAAAAATTTTTAAAAACCACACACAGGATGACAGAATATCAGAAGGGAAAGGCCCTTAGGAATCATCTGCTCTGCCTACGCTCCTCACTTTAAAGATGGAGAAACTGAGAAGCAGTAACTTGCCCAAGACCCCAGAACTACTAATTAGCAAAGGCCAGGATTAGAACCTTGGTCTATCATCTCCTCAGCCCCTTTATACCATCCTGCCTCCACAAGAACCCATGGCTTGACTTGGATCTTTGAGCTTCCATCTCAAATCAGAAATGAGCAAAGGCAGCAGCACACATTTATTGATAATTATTGTTTAAATAATTCACACTCTTCAACATCACCAGATAGAAATGACAGTCAGGGGGTGCAGCTAGGTGGCACAGTGGATAAAACATGGGCCTTGGATTCAGAAGGACCTGAGATCAAATCTGGCCTCAGACACTGACACTAGCTTTATGACCCTGGACAAGTCACTTAACCCTTATTGCCTGCCCCCCCCCCCAAAAAAAAAAAAGAAAAAAGAAATGACAGTCAATAAACATTTAATAAGTACCTCCTATAGGCCAGGCTTTCTTCGAAGAGCTGTTCAAATTAAAAATTTAAAAAAGACTCCAAATGAGAACATTTTCAAGCCCCCCATGAACTTTATGGCCACTGTATCTTTAACAAAAGGAATGATGGGACTAGCAAAGGCAGATGTGGCTCCATCGATGCCAACAAGTTTTTCTCCTCACAAACAGAAGAAGAACCACCCAACATAGCCACATCTGATGAAGAGAAATGAGGCGCCTCTTCTCAGAAGCCAGAGAACACTCAAGAACAGGAAAGTGGGTGGGTAGAAATCCCTACAGGTTCCCTGAACCAGGTGCTCAAACTCGGAAGCCATATTGGCTGGATTAGCCCTCTCCTAAGAAGCTGAGAGCCTCCCACACCCCTCCAGCTTGCCTGGAGCGAAATACTTCACAGCACTGGCAGGTGGGGACCAGGAGGAAAGAAAGGACTGGCCTTTCTATCAGCTGCAAAATTAATCTAAAAGAAGCAACCTCGCTACCAAGCCCATGAACATTTCATGACTGTTCCCAATCAAAACACCTCTTTCCACGGCAGCAGGGGCAGAGTGCTGGGCAGTGTCTAGAAATACTGGGGAACAAAAGAAACAGGGTTTTAAGAACTTATTGTAAGTTTTTTGAGTCAAGTCCACTGTGTACAAGCAGCAGCTGAAAGGGGAGGAGGGAAGAAGAAACTGGGAGGTTTGGGTAAGATTGCTTCAGCAGGGAGCTTCAAGAAGGTGTGGCTGCAAAAAAGCTGCCCATTCTGGGTGGGCTGGGGAGGGGCAGGAGGCATTGGGCACTTCCTGCTGATAGGAACGATCAAGTATGGCTCACTAATTCAAAACAATACCATCCATTGACAACTGACTGAATAAAAAAAAAATCAGAAGGCAGAATCAAACGCATAAGATGTACTCATTTATTGTTTTCCTGAACAAACCAAAGTGCAATTATTTTTGGAAAAATCCTTTTAAACAAATAACTATGAAAAAAAATGAATCCACCAAGAAAACATACAAATTTCAAAGTTAACTTTAAGAGAAGTCCGCCCCCTCTAGCCGGCCTTATTATTGTCCTGAAATCCCCAAATCTCTTTGAAGTGTTCCAAAATCAAACTGTTGAAAATCTCCTTTTCCCGTCCCCCTCAGCACGTGTGTTTTCAGGTCTGTCACTGACAAGGAATTTTGTTGAGGTTCCTTTGAACAAGGAGGAGGTAGGTCAAGTTAGTCCAAAGAGCCCTGTTCCCTCCCTGCCTCCACCTGCCGTGACCTGAGGTCATGACTGAATCAAGATGGCCTGAAGTCCAGGAACACCCACCGAGCATGCCCCTCTCTCCCACTATTCACTGCCAAGAGCCAAAGATGGCCAATGAGGTCCAGATTTCTTATGGTCAGTTAAATAACAAACATGAAAACAAATCCGGGTTCTTGTTTTCTCACTTCATTTACCAAAAAAAAAAAAAAAGCAAACAGTGACTTCAGGAAAAGATTCCTGACGTTTGGTCCGGGAATCTGCACAGCCGGTGGCAACCACTTTTTAACTTGCTACTTGGAGAAGCAATTAGGGACCGTCCTGTCGGTGCTGCTACTGCTGCTGCAGAGTGGGTCTGGACTCGCAGAGCAAGCTTTGGCTCCAAGGTACGAGCAGGAGAGGAGGGCAGGGATGGGCTGAGGCCTTCTCTGCTGGCTAAGTGCCTGGACTGGTACTAAGCAAGGCCCTGAAGTGACTGTCTACCAGAGTCATGTAAAATGACCACTGGAAAAAAAAACTTTTTGCACTTAATTCCTATCTATTTTCCAGTCATCCGTTGAGACATAATGACAAAAAGATTAAAACTTCTTTAAACAAAGGGTAGACGGTAGTAGCAGCTATCGAAGCAAGGGGCAAGCATAATTTGTGGAGTGAAATTAGCCTTCCTTGTCGAAAATCTTCAGAACATCTTCAAACACCTGAAAAGAGAAGGAGAAACAGCCCGTGTCACTGAAGGATTTGGGGCACGGCTCCTGGTTCCAGCGGGGCCTGTCATCTTTGGAGAGTAACAACAGGAGCAATGAGGCGCATCCTTCTTGGCCCTGGAGGAAGAGTGGGAGCAGCAGGGGAGGCCCCTTGTGGAGGACCTAGCAGAGGGGACTGCTGGGCTAGATGCTCTCTGGGGCCCAGCTCTCAGACTCCAGGGGTATAATCCTGCTTGGGCTTCTTCAAGGACCGTGTCAGCCCCTTCCACCAGTGTGATGTGATAAGCACTAAATGCACACCTAGGCAAACATTTCTATGTGTATCTTCAATATTTCTGTGTATTTGCAAGAGAGGAAAGTGCTGCCTGGCAGGCCACGCCAGCCACAGATGGTGAGCCTTGGGAGCCCTCCCCTCGGGCCTGTCCTCGATGTACAATAAGGGCAGTAAAGACCCGAGTATTACAGGGGAATGGGTACAGTACTGTGAGATGGTCTGCTGAGGAAGCACACGGGGTCTGCAGTATCATGCGGGTGCCCAGGTCGGCTCCAAACTGGAGGGACAATGACCCGGACACCAGGGCACTGTGCAGCAGACACAAATGCACCCTCAGATTTAGAAAGAGTCGATTCTACAGATAAGGAGCCAAAGACAGGAAGCTAAGTCAGAGGCTGAGCTGAGACATATCCCACCCTCCCCCCAAATGCAGACACATCTCCAAAGAACTGAAAAGCATGATGCAAACACTGTGCAGAAAGACACGTGTGCACCCACTGATAAAGACTCTCCTCCTGGCTTCGTGGTGCAGGTAACTTCGGTGCCCTGGTGTCAGAGTTCTTTTTTTTTTTTTTTTAGTGAGGCAATTGGGGTTAAGTGACTTGCCCAGGGTCACACAGCTAGTAAGTGTTAAGTGTCTGAGGCCGGATTTGAACTCAGGTCCTCCTGACTCCAGGGCCGGTGCTCTATCCACTGCGCCACCTAGCTGCCCCCTGGTGTCAGAGTTCTAACTGTGAGTCTGTTATGTATTAGCTGTGTAGCCTTGGACTAGTCACTTCACTTCTCTCTGTGCCTCACTTTCCTCTTCTGTGGGATGACAATGCATACATTAGCTGCCTTACAGGGTTGCTGTGTGGATCAAATGAGATGGTGTAAACAAAGCACTTTATAAACCCCTGAATGTCCCCCAAAATCATCAGTCCTATTTAAAGGTTCATTGGGAGCCGCTCAGTTGCATAGATGGATTGTTTTCTTGTCTATTCTTTGTGCAGGTATAAAGTGAACCATCCCAATGTTCCCTAAGAATTCCATGGCCAGAGCCAGCAGGAACATGGCAGTCTGTGGTCCTGCGCCCATTGACTGGAGGTTTACACTGAAGGTTGCTGTTAATTAAGGGAGCTACAAACACATCAGCCTGTGATTGACATACAACTACTGGATACAGGATGAGAGAACAGAATCCCTGGCAGCTTCCCAGTCAGGTTACTGGCTTTTCTTGATTCTTATCTTCTCTGCTCCCTCCCACAGGCCTAGTCTCACTGACCTGGCCTCACTCCAGGACAAGCGGGCAACTCTGAGGAAGACGACTTGCAGACCCAGAAGAGAGTCTAAGGAAGAGGGAAGGGGGTACTGTGATCGAGGCCAGAAGCCTCTTGGGGGGGGGGGGGTTCTGATGGCCTCCAGACCACAGGCTGGAGATCACTGATTTTAGAATGAAGAACAAGAGGAAGAGGGCAGTGGTGAATCATGAAAACACAGCACCTCTGGGGCTGTGTCCCCTCCACCAAGTGGGGCCAGGGAAGAAAGAGAGGAGCGGCCGATCCACCCAAGCTCCAAGTCTTTTCATGAGCTCATGCAGACTCATGGTTTCCAAATACCCATCTTCCTAAGCTTAGAAAGAAAGGGTTAAAGTTAATAATAAACCACATACTTGTCATAAAGAGCATTCTCAACAGAGAGAAGCTCAATTTTTACCCAGTTGCCAATGATTTGAAACACACTCATCCTTCAGACACTCCTTCCTCTCCTGCCCAGCCCAGGAGGCAAGACCACGCTGCGGCTGAAGTCATTTCCCCTTTCCAAAGAATCTGGATACTGACCTCATCAACAGATTTAGAGGCATCCACCTTCCTGACCTTCCCCATCTCCTCGTAGAGGTCAATAATAGGCTTTGTGCACTGCAGATATGTCTGAATTCTGTAAGAGACGAAAAAGGAGTGGATTTTATGCTGAGAAGCTATCTCCCCTTTCACTGGCATGTTTAAGTGAGGCTCAGTGGGCTAATCCACGTGGCCACCACTGCATCCTCATCGGGCCCCTGCCACTGGACTCGGGGATTCTCAGGCAAGGCCTCCAACCTTTCTAGGCCGGGCTCTTCCTCTCCCCAGGCCTCTGAACAAAACAAGCACGACATCTGGCAGCCCCGTCTGTCCCAGCCCAACGGAGAGCCAGGACGAGTGCCGAGAAGCCCAATCGGGCCGACGGGGTTAGACAAACAACAGTACCTCTTTCCTAGGCTTTCTCGGTTGTCATCACTTCTCCCACTGCTCTTGCCCCTCTCGAGACAGCGCTCAATGCAGATCTGGTCAAAAGGAATGTGGGAACAATTACTAGACAGAGATGCCAAGTCCAAACCTGCCATTCTCTTAACCTGCACAGCTCTAAAGGAAGAAGAGGGAAAAAAAAGAAAAAAACAAAAACAAAAACCGAGGTTCCCTGCACAGAGCTCCAAGTGTCTGATTCATTAATCAACAAGCAAAGCCTTTGACGTTGAAGCATGTGGTTCAATTTATATAAACGAGGTTAAACAAGTCCAGAGCACCCTAAGAATCCATTCATGACTCAGTTTTTCCTGGGTATTCTTTTACAAACCGCAATAAAAAGATCTATATGAATGTGGCTCCTCCAGGACCTGTTATTAACTTATTAGGTATAAATTACATGCCTCCGTTTGGGTTCCCTTTTTGCTTATTTGTCAATAACACCATAAATATCCCAATATTTAATCACCAACATATCTGCACTTAAAGAAAGCATCTCTCGTTAATAACAAATAAGCATTCCTTCATTATGAAGCTGTGGTAACATTCTAGTGTTGACTTTGAAGAATAAGTGAAAACAGATTAGTCTGGGGTTAGAAGAAGGGGGTGTATTTTCAAATAATGCAAAGTCTCCCGTGATTCTCTGTTACCACAAACAAGGGCACACTTGTCCTTGTATCCAAGTACACACCCCACGAGTCTTCAAGGGACCATTTCCAATCCTCAGCTTGTCCAGCTATTGACATGAGCTTAACAAACTTCATATTGGAGCAACTATCAAATGGAACTAAGGACCTTAGTTAAATAATTACTGGAAATCCAGGTATTTAAGTTCCAAATTAAAAATACACACACACACACACACACACTTCTGAAATATATTTCCAAAGGCATTCTAAGTCGCCTTGGGAAGGAAAAAAAAAACCCCACCCCACCTGTCTCCCATATCTCTAGATGGTGTCACCTCTGGAGAAGAGCATCAGAACATTCCGAATGCTCTAGCTAGCCAGGTAAGTCCCTTTTGTGTCTCAGGAATGTCCATTTCTTCCCCTCTCCCACATAAAGTGAAACTGTGGCTCTGATCCCAGTGCTTGCTAAGACAAGGGTGGTCCAGCTTGACGTCTAGACTGAGTCATTTGTGTCAATTCCCATAAAAAAATAACTAGGCCCTGATTACTATGAAAAGAAAGGTAGTTCTCATTCTGCAAGGCCAACAGCCCCACTGCCAATGCTGAAGTGTGTTCACATTCATACAGAGAGATATAGGGCTCCTGTCCTTACAGGCTGAAGGCACAGGTGAAAGCCCTTCTGTGGGCTTCTGATGTTGATGTCCAATGACTTACAGACCCTGTACAAATTAAGCATGAGAGGGCTAGGATGCTCATTACCTCATTATCACAGTCAAAAAACAGAATGAAAGCTACATCTGCTTTCCCATCCATGGTCTTGTTCCAGCCCTGAAGGTTGTCCTGATTGCGTGGAAACCCATCAATCAAGAATTTATTCTTCTGAGCATTGGATTCCATTGTCTGATCCATTTCCTAGGGGACAAAGAGAAATTCGTGTGTTCCAAGGCTCGGCAAAGGAAAGTTACGACAAGGAGGAAGGCAAAAGAAGGTTCTGTGTAGGAAAAGGAGTACCCACCAACATCTTTCATGGAGCCACTGGGACGCCCTCCTCTTCCTCTCCACTAACTGAGACACATGCAGAGGCCATCATCAGGTCTGTCTCTCATCTTCGCTAAATTAAAACCCACACTTTATTCTCCTCCCACCTTGATATAAATCCCTACTAAGGAGATCAGACAACATTGCTATCTCTAACGTAGGCAAAAGCCCTCAGAAGGGAGGGAGCAGTGTGACAGAGTGGGCCATAACTCTGCCACTCAGAACAAGTGTGCTCATGGCTCCATCATTTCCCCTCTGGGCTCCTTCAGTTATAAAAGCAAAAGAACAGGACAAGGGGACAGCTTGGTGGAGCAGTGGATAAAGCACCAGCCCTGGATTCAGAAGGACCTGAGCTCAAATCCAGCCTCAGACACTTGACACTTATTAGCTGTGTGACCTTGGGCAAGTCACGTAACCCTCATTGCCCTGCCAAAAAAAAAAAAAAAAAAAGGACAAAGCAGTTCTGTTAGGTCCCCTGGAGCTTTCCTAAAAAGCAGAGTGCATGTAAAGGGTTACAACTGCTTACCACATCAGTAATTCCTTGGCCTTCCATTAAAGCTCTGCTCTGGTACTTCACTTGGGAGTTTCCCCACACTGCAGGGGCTGGCCACTTCTTAGGCAGTGCCCCAGCTCTGGTAGGTCCCAACAGGCCACCTTTCTGCTGCCCAACAATCATACTCGTTAAGCTCACAGAAGCCCGTGGCCCAATTGCCACAGGACTTCACTGGCAGAGGGGGCTAATTCCAAGGAGAGGGGACTGACTCTCTTCCCTGGTCCCAAGCCCGCTTCCCTTGCAGGGGAGTCTCAACCACAAGGTGGCACTATTAGTCTGGACAACCACATAGATCCAGAAGAGGGCAAAGATGGGTAGATGGAAGGCTCATGGGAGAGGAAGGATTGTGGTTTTGAATGGTCATGTTGAGTCCTTTTGGGGTGTGCTTTTCTTTTCTTTTTTAGACTTTCTGAAGAGAGAACTAAAGACTGTCCTGTATCTGACAGATATGGTTACCTCGAGTGCTTGTAAGGGAGCCGAGGGCTCACAGGAGCACGGGATGAAAACAGTCTAGGCTGCCCCTCAACCTTGTGACTGTCCCTTGCTGCCCTTCCAGCTACTGGAGCCATGTGAGTTTTCTCCTCTTCTCTCCAAGAGGTCCGATTCAGAAATTCAAGTTAATTCCCTCTTTTCAACAGAAGTCTGGGTTTAAGAACCTGAAATAGTCCAGGAAAGTCTTGTCTCTGTCTATCTTGCTGTCTTTTGTTGGGCCAGACCTAGAACTTCACTGGTAGGGGGGACTCCTGAGGAGGAAAATTCCCTTCAGTGATGTCAACTGGCATTTGCTCTGCAATTTACAGTTTTAAGAGAATTACCTGGAGCCCAGAGAGCTTACAGGGAGGTCACCTAAGGATCGGAGACTTTCCTCTCTCTAAGAGGCTGAATCTGGGAACTCCTGGGGATGAGGAGGCTCCAGGAGGATCATTCTCATAGCCACAGCCTCCAGCTCAGCTCTGGTTCTCTCTTCTCTGGCCAATCCACCTGTTCCCTTTATCGGTTCCCAAGGTACAACTCAGGTCTATTAGGACATTAATCCAGAATCACAGGATTTGAGAGTTGGGAGAGACCTTAAAGACCTCCCAGTCCATAATGCACTGTTGGTGGAGTTGTGAACTGATCCAACCATTCTGGAAGGGTAATTTGGAACTATGCCCAAAGAGCTATAGAACTGTGCATACCCTTTGATCCAGCAATACCATTGCAAGGTTTATATCCCAGGAACATCCCCCAAAAGAGAAAAAGACCTGCTTGTACAAAAGTATTTATAGCAGCTTTTTTTGTGATGGCTAAGAATTGGAAATCTAGGGGATGCCCATCAGTTGAGGAATGGCTGAACAAGTTGTGGTATATGATTATAGCGGAATACTATTATGCTGTAAGAAATGACAAACAGGATGATTTCAGAAAGGCCTGGAAAGACTTACATGAACTGATGCAAAGTGAAGTGAGCGGGACCAAGAGAACATTGTACACAACAACAGCAACACTGTATGATGAACTGTGAATGACTTGGCCATTCTCAGCCATACAATGACTCAAGACAATCCCAAAGGACTCATGAGGAAAATGCTCTTTGCATGCAGATAAGAACTCTGAATACTGATTGAGGCACATTACTTTTCACCTTCCTTTTTACTTTCTTTCATTCTATTTTTTGATTTGTTCAAGTCTTCTTCTACCGAATGACTAATATGGAAATCTTTTACATGATTGCACATGTATGGCTTACTGTCTCAGGGAGAGGTGAAAGGAGGGACAGAATTTGGAACTCAACTTAAAAACCATGTTAAGAATTGTTTGAACATGTAATGGGGGCAGGGGTGGGAAAATAAAATATTATTTTTAACAAAGAGCTCTAGCTGATGATGAGTGAGATGAGCAAAACCAGAAGAACATTGTACACAGTATCATCAACATTGTGTGTTGGGGGCAGCTAGGTGGCGCAGTGGATAAAGCACTGGCCCTGGATTCAGGAGGACCTGAGTTCAAATCCGGCCTCAGGCACTTGACACTAGCTGTGTGACCCTGGGCAAGTCGCTTAACCCCCATTGCCCCACCAAAAACAAAAACAAAAACAAAAACAAAAATTGTGTGTTGATCTACTGTGATGGACTATATTCTTCTCGCCAATGCAATGGTACAGAAGAGTTCCAGGGAACTCGTGATGGAAGAGGATCTCCAAATCCAGGGGGAAAAAAAAAGAACTGTGGAGTATAGATGCTGAATGAACCATACTCTTTCTTTTGTTTTTGGTGCTGTTGTTGTTGTTTTTCTATTTTGAGGTTTTTCCTCATTGCTCTGATTTTTCTCTTATAACATGACTAATGCAGAAATATGTTTAATGTTATTATTTATATACATAACCTATTTATATTATATAATGTTATTATTTTTATATATAACCTATTTATATTATATTAATGTAACCTATATATTATATTATTTATTATTATTATTATTATTATATAACATATACATATATATATATATAAAACCTATATCAGATTACCTGCTGTCTAGGGGAGGGGGGAGGGAGAAAAATCTGAAATTGGAAAGCTTGTATGAACAAAAGTTGAGAACTATCTTTACATGTTAACGGGAAAAAAATTAATTTAAAAAAATATACTTTATTAAAAAAAAACAAAAAAACAAAGAGCTCTAGTCCAGGACATGGCTCAAAGGATCGCCCACTAGAACACCTATGACAATGGTCCCCCAGCCTCTGCTTGGACATGTCAGAGGAGGAACCAACAAGCCCTTGAAGCGGCCCCTTCCCACTGTAGGCCAGCTCTCACACTTGGCCAGCGCTTCGGCCATCCAGCCTCCTCTGGCCTCCAGATTTCTTCCCCCAGCTGGGGCTCCTGGTTCTGCCATCCGGAGCAAACAAGATGAGCTTAACCCCTCCTACCCATGACCACTCTGCAAGTCTTCCGGAAGGCTGTTCTCGGCTCCTCTTTGCCCCACTCCCAAAGTCTTTCCTTGTCTTCTTCCGGCCTTCCTAACTGACCGACGTATGTGTGGAGCTCAAGGTCTGGCTGTGCTCCTCCAAGTGCTCTCTGGTTTGGCAAGCTTCTTCTTCTTTTCTGATGTGTAAGTTTCTTTTCTTTTTCTTTTTTTTTTTTGCAGGACAATTAGGGTTATGTGACTTGCCTAGGGTCACACAGCTAGTAAGTGTCAAGTGTCTGAGCCTGGATTTGAACTCAGGTGCTCCTGAATCCAGGACAAGTGCTTTATCCACTGCACCACCTAGCTGCCCCCTCTTCTTTTCTAAATATATATTTTTTATTTCATTCAATATTCCCCAATAACATGGAAAAATCTTAATTTTTAAAAATTTTGAGTTCCAAATTCTCCCCTCCCTCCCAGCCTTCCCCCCTCGTTGAGAAGGCAAGCATCCTAATATAGATTATAGATGTGAAGTCATGCAAAACATATTTCCATATTAGCCATGTTACAAAAGGAAGCACACACAAAAACCAAAGGAAAAGGTTTAAAAAGGCTGCTTCAACCTATTGCTTATCTCCTCAGGGAGGGAAGGAGGCTAAAAAAAAAATTAAAAAGGAAAAATAAAAAGAAATATATATTTAGTGAGGCAATTGGGGTTAAGTGACTTGCCCAGGGTCACACAGCTAGTGTCAAGTGTCTGAGGCCAGATTTGAACTCAGGTCCTCCTGACTCCAGGGCCAATGCTCTATCTACTGCACCACCTAGGTGCCCCCCACCTCCTTATTTCTGGCAGCTCTGCCTCTCATAACGTAGCCTGAGAGCCATCAGTTTTTCTGAGTGCCACAGCACACTGCCTATTGCAGGCCCCCTCCTTGGGCATGATGCTACCTAACCATGTCCTCCCCGTCCTGGATTTGTGAAGTTACACTTCTGAACCCAAAGACAAGACTTTCTTTACATTTATTATGACTGAATTTCATGTTATACCAGATTTTGCCCCAAGCTTCAGCTGAGAGATGTCAAACACTTGGCCCCAACACTCCCAAGTGCAGCCAAAACCCAAACTGGCTTAAAATGACTGGGAAATATTTAACAAAATAAATGAAAGTACAATAACACATAGGTAATCTTATATTTTAAAACTAAATCAAAATATATCCTGCAGGGATTCTTATGTACAGATTAGTGGTTACACGTGATACACATATACATGATTGTGATATATCTGACATATGGAATAAGTTATATATGTCTGTGTCTGTGTCTGTGTGTATGTCAGTTTCTGAATAGTGGCCATCCAAGACCTATGAGGGATAGTTGTCGGGTTTCTAACTTTTTTCTACAAATAACTGGCCTGTCCCTGAGGGGCAGTTAGGACAGCTATGAATAGCTTACTATTCTCTATCATATCTTCTGCTTTTCTCTCCTCCTCCTAGCATTCTTTCCTTCTTTCCTGTTTCTTTTATTCCTCTTAATTTTTCCCAATTTACCCATATATGTGCACATACACACACATATCACATCATGAAGGAGTTTCAATATTTAATGACTCCTTTATTTTTTGTTTTTAATTTGCAATACCATAGCATCATATATAGTATATAAAGGAAATAAGTGTGTGTGTATTGTGTGTGTGTGTAAAGAGAGGAGGGGGCATAAATAAAACAATTTTCAAAGAGTTATTCAAACATCAGACCTCTTCATGACTTTTGGCCCACCCTATACCTAGAGGAAGCTAGTCACATGTAAGGACCTAATGTAGCCAATCCCCAAGTTAATAGAATATTCCTTCCCCTCTCATTGTCTAATGCCACAAGCTCTCCATAACGTGGTCCCTGCCCATAAGACAGAAACACCACACGCTGATGTTTTCTTTTAGTTGGTCCAAGTTAAAAGATGGATTTCATTTCTGGGTTGTTGGCTGGAAAGCATCAGACATCATCTACACTCCTTACCCTCTTTAGCAAGCTGATGGTTATCTCCACTGGCACAATCTCCCCTTCTCGAATGTACTTTTCGATGAGCTCACCATACTGAGAGCCTGGCTTATTCCTCTCAGCACGAAGTAGATCTCCCGCAGAAAGGTGTGTGTAGCCGTATTTCTGAAAGCCATGACACCAAAACAACAAAAAACAAAAAACACAGAAACAAACAGGTTACCACATAAAATCCAGTCTTAACCAGGATCCTGAATTTATAAGGAGCTGTTACATTCACATACCAAAGAATCATGGACTCTCAAGGGTAAAAATATGAAGATTATTAATTCACACTCATACTAAATTTGATTATATATATATATATATATATATATATATATATGGGGAGAGGGAGAAAAGGAAGAGGAAAGAGAAAGGGGGAGGGCAGGAAAGGAGGGGAGAGGAAGAGGGAAGGACAGAGGGAGGGAGGAAGGGGGAGAGAGGGAAAAAGGGAGAGAAATAAAGAGAAAGAGTTCTTGAGGAAGGCAATGTAGCACAGTGGAAAGAACACTGGCTTTGGAACTCCAGGCCTGGTGTTTGGATCTCAAGTATCTCTGCCCCTACTGCTGCTCCAACATCTTTGGGGCTACTTTCCCAGCCATACAATGAGGAGGCTGCCCTAGAGCGTTAGTTTGACTCTAAGCACTCACAGTAACACATTCTTCCTGGAATCTGGAGTCTCTATTAGGGGTTGAGGCGCTGCTTCCATCGGCCCAGAGGGATTCTTTCCTTCTTGGTACCAACTCCTAACTTCCATTTTCTAACCTTAACGTGCCCCTGCTGGGCTCTCATTTCATGCACTACCTTGTGCAAAGGGGTTCACGTGGGGGAGTCTGTCTTCCTAATTCAATAGTGAGCTCCCAAGGGCCTGGCCCTGTACTCTGTGTCACCAGCACACTCAGCAGAGCTTTCCAACAAGGCCTTAGTGCCTATTAAAAACAAAGAACTCTGGACTAGAAGGAAAGAGAACAACCTAATTCAGTAGGCTCACCAATGTTTTCTTCCTCCAACCTCTACTGAAGATTCCCATGACAGCCCCCACCACCACCCCCCACCCCTACTGAGCAGAACAAGGAAACAGCCTTTGTAAACAGAAATCAGTCCGGTTCTAACACAACAAGGGCCCCTCTGCCACCTGGCATCTTTCACTACTTCAATTCAGTGAGTATTTTTTTTCTGTTTTTTTTTAAATAGAATTTTATTTTCCAAAATATATGTAAAAACAAATTTTAACATCAATTTTTTAAAACTTAGTGTTCCAACTTCTCTTCCTCCATCCATTCCCACCCCCCACCCACAAGAACTCAAGCAATTCAAAGTAAGTGATACATGAGCAATCATGGAAAAATTCCCATATTAGCTAGTTGTGAGAGAAAACAGTCAAAAAACCCCAAAACTTCCGATTAAGGCATTGTCAAAGAGGAAAAGAAAAAAAAAAAGAAAAAAAATTTAAATGTGTTTCCATCTGTTTTCAGATACTATCAGTTCTTTCTCTGCAATCTTCCTAAGTCCTTCAGGGTTACATTGGATCATTGCCTTGCTGAAAATAACCACATGCTTCCCAGCAGATCATCCCCCACTATTGCTGTTATTTTGTATACAGTACATTTCACTCTGCTTCAGTTCACATAGGTCTTTACAGGTTTTTCTGATAGTATCCTGTTCATCATAACCTTTATATAGAAGATAGAGTAAATGTCATGGGAAGGGAGTGAGATGGAGGGAAATCGTTATGATGATTGATTATAATGGCAAAACATATGGCACCTACTTTGCTGGGCTTTTATGAAGAAAATTCTCCATCAAGCTTAAGGTACTATATAATGAGTATTTATTTAATGAGTAACTGCTGCTGAAGACTGGGACAGGGCTGGACGCAGAGGTTCCTTTTCTCCAACCTCTTTCTCCTTGACTTCTGAGGCCTTTGCCGGTGTTGACCACTCTCTTCCACTCTCTCTCCTGGTTCTCTTCCTACCTCTCTGACAGCGCCTCCTCAGGCTTCTTGGCTGGATCTTGCCCTCTAGCTGCAGCTGTCTCTGGGGGCTCTGTCCTGGGCCCTCTTCCCTTCTCCCTCTCTATTACTTAGTGACGTTATCAGCTCCCAAGGATTCAGTGACCATCCCTATGCTGGTCCTTCAGATCAAACCTCCCTGAATTTCTCTGGGACCTTCAGTATTACTGTAGAGGGTAACACCCTCATGTTCAGGTTCACAAGCTAGGAGTCACCCCCACTCCACATCCAAGCTGTTTCCAGGCCTGATGACTTCACCTTTGTGGCCTCTCTCCAAACACCCCCTTCTCTCCTCTGACGCCCCCCAGTACAGGCTCTCATCACCTCACACCCGGATTATTGATGTCTCTCCCCACACCAGCCATCCAAGTGATTTTTCTAAAGTTCAGGTCAATCCTATCACATCCTGACTCCACAACCTAACGGTGGCTTCCTATCTCCTCCAGGATCAGATACACAAGGCCCTTTATAACCTGGCCCCTTCTACCCACCCCAATACATTCTTCTCCCACTGACGCAGCGTCCCCGCCTCTCAGCTCCCAGTATTCCCTCTGCCTGTCCCCCATGCCTGATGGGTTCTTCCCTCCTTCGCTAACCACAGACTTTCCTAGCTTCCTTCGAGTTCCAACTAAAGTCCCACCTTCTACAGGAAGTTTTCCCAACAGCCCTTAATTCTAGTGCCTTCTCTCTGTTAATGATTTCTATTTATCCTGTATACCACTTGCTTTGTATATATGTGTTTGCCTGTCTCCCCCAACTATAAGTTCCGTAAGGACAGGGACTGGCTTTTGTCCCTTTTTGTATTCCTAGCACTCAGCACAGGGACATAGTAGGTGCTTAATAAATGTTCATTGATTAACTGATTACTCTGGGCCAAGCACTGGGAATACAGAGACAAATATGAAACAATCTCAAGGAACAAAAAAATCCAAATAAGGAAAGACAACATGTAGTTTTTCATTTGTTGTTGTTTTTTTTAATTTGGAATTTTCATTATGGATTTTCCTGTTTTCCCAGATTTTAATCATAAAGTACAATTTATTTTTTATAAGATAACTTGAATCTGGATACAACTTACAAAAGTAAAACAGAGACGAGGGAAATACTAGATTGAATACTCAATAAGATGAAAGAAGGCAGCTCACAGATGCCTCTAATAATTGGGAATTCTAGCTAGCTATGTGACCCTGGGCAAGTCACTTAACCCTGATTGTCCTGCAAGAAAATTTTTAAAAATGAAATAAAATAAAATATCATACTATGTGATCTACATATCCTTAAAAAAATAATGTGGGAATTGACTGAACCACACTGACTCCATCTTGTGACTCAATCATGGATCTGTTATTCAGTTCCTCTTCTATCCAATTAGGGGGTCTAGCCAAGTTTCTGTCCTGCAAGAAAACTTTTGTAATGATTGGAATGATACCACCTACTGGAGACTTGCTGTGGGAAAGCTCCGCCATGAGGAAAATGCCTCAGAGGGCAAGGCCATGTGGCTTTTCCTTGGTGTCAGGAAGTGACGTTTTGCTCATGGGTGCTGTCTATCAAGGCTACCAGCCAATCAACTTGAGGAGCCTCCTATTTTTCTGGGAGGAAACAGGAAAGAAGAAAGAGAGCCTGCGTGGAGAGCTCGCTCTCTTTTGGGTTCCTGACTTGATGGTGGTGGTGGCAGCAGAGGACTTCACAGGAAATTTGAGGAAAGATAGGAATGCCAGGCTGTTGGAATTCTGTTCTCAATCTTTTTCTTTCTATTTTCCAATAAACCCTTAAAAACCTAAACTGGTTTTATCAGTGATTTTAGTCAGTTTCCCCAAAAACTGGGGGAACAGATTAGAATCCACATTTAGAATCTTAAATTACACACTTTATCCAATGATGGGAATTGCTAGAAAACTTTTTTGCATTGTTTGAGCCTAGCCCTGAGTGTCTGGGAACCTGACCCATTTCTACCTGTTGCTTAGAGAATAACCACATGTAGTTTTAAAAGCTGCTTACAGAAAAGCAGGGCACTAGCAGCTGGAGGGGGCCCAAATGAGCTTCTTGTAAGAAGAGGCACATGAGCCAAACTCTGGAGGAAGCTGGGGGTCTCAGAGGCAGGGAAGAGGGCGGACAGCATTCCAGATGGGAGGAGCCTGTGGAAAGGCTGGATGACTGTGGACAGGTCACCAGCCAACCTGAAGCCTCGGTTATATCAGTAAAATGAGAAGGATCATAGAATATCGGTAGGAGGCATCAGGATGGAGAGGAGGAAATGATGAGTCTGGGGTCAGGAACACCTGGGGGACCTCCTTTCCCTGCCCACGGCGACATCCCTCACAGCCTGGGGACATGCCACATCTGGCCCCACACACTGATGCTCATCTCTGTGGTGGCTAGCTCCCAGAGCAGGGCCAGAGCCTCAGGATGACTACAATCAATTCATACTCTTCTGACTCCTGGAAATGTCCTGGCAAGGCAGGAGATGCGGTTCATCTCAGTTCAATGAGAATCTATTAAGCACTGGCTGTGTACAGTACTGCGTGTCAGCTGCCAGGGGCACAGAGAGAAACAGGAAGCAACCCTTGCCTTCAAAGGCAGCAGGAGCAGGAGCAAGGGCAGCTACAATACTGTAACGAGACATCATTTTCAAAGACTTCCCAGTTCAGATTAGCACATTGACCCTGCTCCAGACACCGAGCTGATACGTGTGCAAGTCCATTTTCTTTTGGGGATCGGCCTAATCCGGGAATCTGTTTTGCTGGACTGCGCATAACTAAAAGGTTTTGGTTTTCTTGCTTTCTCGATGTGCAGGCAGGTGGAGAATCGGGAATTGAAAATAGAAGATTGGATTTTTCAAAGAAGGCACAGCTTTGACAGAGTGTCGTGTGCAAGGAAGAACAAGGAAGCCAGTGCCACTGGCTCAGAAAGTGAGTGCATGGCGGGGAGTCAAGTGTAAGAAGACTGGAAAGGTGGGAAGAGGCCCAGCTGGGAAGGACTTTAAATGGCAAACAAAGGAGTTTAGATTTCATCCAGGAAACAGTAAGTGGGCCAGCGGGGCCGGAATGTAGTGTGGAGGCTGGGAATGTGAAATGGTCACAGAGAGACCGGCATCAGCTGGTTATGGCACTTTGTCCTAGAGGCAACAGTGAGCCACCGATGTTTCTTGACCCAGAGACTGCCCCGGTGAGATGCGTGCTTTGGGCACTTCCACCTGGCAGGTATGTGGCCCACGGGGTGGAGAAGAGAGGGATGGACTCAGGGAGGCCCTGGTAACAGTCCTCTAGTACGCTAGTTTTCCTCAGAGGCTACACTGACCAACAACCAGGCATCTCTACAGAGAGCCAACACCCACAGAAGCATCCCAAAGTGGGGGCTGTTAAATGCTTAGGGCCTGTTGGCATCCTGCTGCCACTTCTCCAGGAGGCAGAATATATGGGTATGGAGGAAAGACAAGGGCCAGGGAGGCCTAGCTCTTTCTTTACGCTCTCTGGGCCTCAGTTTCCTCAAAACAAATCATTTAGATTTATATCACTTAGAAATGATGTGCCCCCCCCCAACACCTGCTCCTCCCCTACACCCCTTCTAGGGAGATGGCCAAGTAATTATGATAGCTGCTAATGAAGCAAATACTCCAGCTATGGGGGAGGCTGCTCTGCCCGTCTGATAGAGGAGCAAGCTAGAGCCCTGGCGGATGAAGCGACTCTCTCCGGGTCACACACCTATCAGCTCCGGACACCTCCACGGCCACCCCCAGGGCCGGCCCATCACACCCCAAGGCCTCCGAACTATGGGAATCCTACAGATGAGGAGCCAGGCTCAACAGGAATAAACAATTTCCTGCGGGGTGTGCGGCCAGAGCGTCCCCGCGGCAACACTCGGGTCTGTAAAGGTGGAGGGAGGCCCACTTGGATAGACTCTAGAGGCCATCAATGACTGACTTCAGCACCTACTGGCTTCTACAAATGCTCGAGAGGTGGCATAGGCCTAAACGTTAGGCTGGAATCCAGTAACAGCTTCGATGCACTAGAAGTCGTGGCACCTTGGGCAAGCGACGCCGCTCCCTTCCATAGAAGGAAGGGGTTGGACTAGGCCTGGCATTCGAAGGCCCTTTCAAGCTCTGACACGCCATGTTTTGTGACCTTTGCACTCTGGCATTCTATGCTCTATTCCAACCTGCCTCAGCCTCAGTTTCCTCATTTGTAAAATGATGATAGCAATACCCATACTATTTACCTAATGGGGTTGATATGAGGATGGAAAGCAGTAAGCTCTATAAAGTGTTTTGCAAACCTTAACAGTCAGTCAGTGAGCATTGATTAGGCGCCTCCCTCATACCTGCTCGTGGGGACACAAACCCTGGGGGAGACGACGGATCGCCGGGCCGGTCTCTTCCTTTTCTGTCCGTCTGCATGCTGCCCAGCCTTTCTGCTTTCAGTCCAGGAGGCCCCGAGGAGCACCGGCAGCATCCGTACAACACCCCCCACTCTCTGCCTCGGCACAAGGGGCTTCCTGGCCTCTTCCAAAATGCCCACTTGGGTCCCAGATCCCCTGGAAGCTTCTCCAAGCCAGCCATTGCCTACACGATGTTTGGGACTCTCAGGCTACACAATTTCTTTGCTTTTGAAAGCATTTTACAACCATGAGCAACTACGGTCCACACGATTTTCCAGCAGCTCCATTGTTTTCCATGTTTGTTTTGGCGCTGTCTTGGCCAGTCTGTTGGCCGCTGCTGGGGCCTAAGATAAATAAGCCCAAATGAAGGCACGAACATCACCCCGCCAGCAGACTGAGAGCCTGCGCATCAAGCCCCCACCCAAGAAGGCCTGCTCCCTAATGTTATGCCATGCGTGCAACATATACATTATAAAGCTCAGCTAGTCATTTAGAAATTAGTGCAGCTGCGGTGTGCTTCCTGCCACGGGAGGGCTGGAATGCCAAACGGGCCTGCATTCAAGTGGCTTTTGGCAATTACAGTCTCATTTGGTTGGGATTTTCTTGAGGGAGAAAAAAGAGCAGTTTGCTGTGGAGGCACCGGATGAGCTCCAAAAATAGAAACAGCATCACTGAGGAAGCAAAAACAGGCTTCTTTGACAAGCCCTCCATTTAACTCCCTGAGAGGACAACCTGAAATATTGATGCACATGAGTCAAACCCACACGATGGTCTTTCTACCCACTGAAAATGTCTTTGCTTATGCCCTTTCTAAAGCTTCTTTATTCGAGAGTTCCCCACTAAAAATGACGTTTGACAACTTTTCTTTCTTGTGTTTTATCTCCCAAGTCTTTGCTAAAGTTGTGCCCCATCCCAAAGTTGTGGCTTGTTTGTTTTTTAAGCCATCTCTGGTTTAGTGGTGCTGTTTATCATGATAAGCAGAGTTTAAGCAGCACTTACTGGTTTCTAAAATGTTCCATCCCAACCAAGTGATAGCCAAAGCAGATTGTGAGAAAAGCAAGGATGGGAATTACAGAGCCTTCACTCAAACATGTTCCCATTCCCCCAAAGCTCCTAGCAACTGAAAACAAGGCCTAACAGCAGCCTCAGGAGCAGGCCACAAAACCACAACAGGTTCTAAATACCGTAAGCTCCAACCTTTCTCTTCAACCTCCAGTGGGAAAGGAATCAGTTCAATACACTGCCGGCCACCGGCTCCATCTTCACTTTCTGATCCCTTGTTATTAAATTACAACACAACCTAACAATCTTTTACATATTATTCTCATAGTCTGAGATTAAAAATAAAAAGCACAAGACCCTTATTTCATGACTGTTCTCACAGCCACGTCTCATGTGGCCAATTTTATGATATCTCCATCTGTTCAGCTTTCTGGGACACCAGCCTGGGGAGCGGCCTGGGTGGCAGGTGCCCCCCACACCTTCAGCCTTCCACTCACACGGGCTATGAATGACAAGCCTTCTCTGAACCATCCACACCTGGGGGCAGGCATCGGCAGTAAGGGCAAAGAGGAAACCTAGCACAGGCTGTCAGGTGCAAATATACCTCCAAAGCCACTACCCGCATGAAACGTGCCAGCTCTGCTTGCATTCGACTCACGGCTCGGCACTCTTACAGAGACATCCAGGCAAATGTTCCCTGTCTCTATTTTCTCCTTCAAATCTACTGAGCAGCAGCCTGAGATGCGCACCCGATGATTACCACCTTGTTTGAACATATGGCTATTATCCATGCCTTCTTCCATAGGCCAGGCCGAGGGCCAGCACTCCTGAGGACAGCCCAGCCTTCCATTCCACCCTCCTATCAGTTTTCTAGAAGAACTTCTCCCAGTGGCTCATAATGATCCTTCCCTGCCCCGCCCCCCAACATCAGAAAGATAGCTGGGTGGTACAGTGGATAGAATGCCAGTCCTGGACTCAGGGCCTGAATTCTAATCCAAATTCAGATACCTACTAGCTGTGTGACCCTGGACAAGTCACTTCACCCTGTTTGTCTCAGTTTCCACATCTGTCAAATGAGCTAGAGAAAGAAATGGCAAACCCCTCCAGTATCTCTGCCAAGAAAACCCCAAATGGGGTCACAAAGTGTCAGACACAACTGAAAACTAAACAGCAGAGAACTCTTCTTTGAGGCTGTGATTGCTCCACGGTTCCCAGATGCTTCAAACTAGCCAACTTTCCAATTCTACCCACAGAGTGCTGGACACCCCCCCCCCCCCCCAGCCATTTAAGGAAAGTTATTATTACAAAACAAGCAGCCTCCAGTGGGAGAATTAGAGTCAATTGCTCAGAGATTCGCAGCCAGGCCCATTAGGTGGACGCCCTTCCTGCCTCGGGGGCATGCAAATGTGCTGCATCACTCAGGGCCAGGCCGGTTTCATTGGAAATCTACACATTAACCTTAAACCTCAGAAGCAGTAAAGCCACTCGCCCTGGTGCAAACCACTTCCACTCCAATGAGAGGGTTATATGGGATTTTTAAAACTACATCCTCCAAAGGTGAGGGTGGGGAGTGTAGATTACAGTCCCCCTCCCTCCCTCCACTTCATTTCCCAGCAATGTTTGGCTCTTCATGCAAGAAAAACACTTAACTCTGAGCAATCTTTAAAATGTTCCTTGCAAGACAAAACTGAAACGGTTCTGAGCTTCTGAAGAGAAAGGGAAAAGGTGCAATTTAGTGTTATGTAAAGCTTGCAGCAGGGCCTGGGCTTGACCAGCTGACTTGAGCCCAGCTAATGAAAACATTAAAGCTCTGCATTTATAGAGCACCTGGTTACACCTGGCTTGTGAGTGCCGGCTACAAGACGAGAAGGCCACAGCTTCTGAAACAGCCCCAGAGAGGCCAATTTGTGAGGCAGATCCAGGGGACACAGCGGGTTGTCAGAGCTGGAAAGGACTGCATGGCCCAGTCCTGGGATCAATCACCCATGCACCTGA
This sequence comes from Dromiciops gliroides, assembly GCF_019393635.1. Classification (NCBI taxonomy): domain Eukaryota; kingdom Metazoa; phylum Chordata; class Mammalia; order Microbiotheria; family Microbiotheriidae; genus Dromiciops; species Dromiciops gliroides. The sequence continues at coordinate 30,544,460 of NC_057864.1, forward strand.
GGGACGCCCAGCATAACACGGCAGCCAAGTGGTCATCCAGCATCTCCCAGGAGGGAGAGCCCAGCTCCTTTCCAAGCAGCCCAGGCCACTTGTGGGCAGCTCTCATCCGAGGAAAGGTTTGCTGGCACCAAGCCTACATTGGCCTTCAGGCACCTTTGCCTTAGTCAGTGACAGAGCTGTGAGCCGGTGCATTTCCCATGACACTGCACTGCCTCTAATCCTGGGATCTTAGCTTTGGAAGGGCAAGGCTGCCAGATGGCCAAGTCATAAATGAGCATCCATCAATAGGGATGCAAAGATGGTTGTTTGTCTTTCAGCCTCAAAGAGGACCATGACACTGGGGTGATGTCATGATTTAAGTGAGGGAGGGTGGTGCAAAATCACCAACCTCACTCTCTCCTCCAGAGCCATCAGGATGACTGGAGATGACCCTGGATGTTTGAAGCAATCAGGGTTAAGTGACTTCCCTGGGTCACAAAGCTAGTAAGTGTTAGAAGTGAGATTTGAACTAAGGTCCTCCCAACTTCAGGGCCAGTGCTCTATCTATCCACTGTGCCACACAGCTGCCCCAGGGATGCAAAGATAAAAATTTGGACAATACCTGCCCCCTAACAAATAAAAACCAATTTGGGTCCAGGTGAGGAGACTACTAGCAACTGGGCAGATCAGGAAAGGCCTTAGTGGGAAGTGGTCCTGGAGCTAAGGCTGGAAGGCCTAGGCATAGGAAAGAGTCTGTATAAAGTGTGGGCAATAGAGATGGGATATCTTGTATGGCCAGTTTGGGGGACATATGCTGGGGCAAGGGGAAGAAGGAGGTAACATGAAACTGATCTAGAAAACTAAGAGCACTGTGTTCCATAGGAGCTACTATCTTATCACAGAGGTAATAGGGACATATGGACACTTCTTGAGCAGAGCTCACATGGCAGCCTGTTGTTCATTATAGAGCCAAAGTCTACCCCCTCCCAATAGACAGCCTGTTTCCTGGTCCCTATTCAACCAGCCTTTTTCAGAGGGTCATACAGAGGTGTATGTCCATAAACTAGTGTTTCTTAAATTCTGTTCTATATAATTCTTTTTTTTTTTTTGAGCAATGAGGGTTAAGTGACTTGCCCAGAATCACACAGCTAGTAAGTGTCAAGTGTCTGAGGCTGGATTTGAACTCAGGTCCTCCTGAATCCAGGACCAATGCTTTATCCACTGTGCCACCTAGCTGCCCCCTCTATATGATTATTGATTTCCGTCTGATATCAACTGGATTCATGGGAAAACTCCAATGCCAACAATATTTTTATTCTGAAATATTAAACATGAACTTATATATGAATCAAAAATGTTACATAAGGCAACTTTTCAATAGGAAAATAGGCCTAATTCTCCCAAATGTACTAAACTGTTTCATCCCAGGATATCCCACACACCCAGACACCCTGATTGGTTCCATCCAGATATTTCCAGCCAAAAAAAGAACTCTGTGGCCAAATTCATCTGGGAAATGGAGTCATGAGCCATTCTGGAAGCAGATTGGCTGATGCAATATAGGAAAGTACTCAGCTGGGCCCACACCCTCTGTGGTGTGTCACTAATAACAGACCACACAGAGCAAGAAAGTGTGTGCCAACCACAGCTACCCCCTGCATTTCGGAGGCCCAGGAACAACCAACACTGGGCTCCAGTGGGACCATCCCTGCTGCCTGCTAAGGCTGAGACACAAGCACCTGGTAATTTGGAGGGTGAAACATATCACTCCGCTTAAGTCACCCCATGCAAACATGTACCCAGATAGCTAGGTCAGAAGCGAAAGGGACAAAAGGACCCTCGGGTCATCCACACACCTCCCATGCATGAAGTCCCAAACTATCCACACCTAACCACAAACGGATAACAAACAGAATTACCCTGGATACTTCCTGCATCTGCCTATGAGTGGGAGAAAGGAAAAGAAAGTAACAAGAGAGCTCATATTCAAATATTCTCATCCCGGCACAAGCAGATTCTGGAGTACAGACTGTGCTGAATACTGGGGAGACGAAAAAGGGGGAGAAACAGTCCCTTCCCCTGAAAAAAGCTCACACTCTAATAAGCGAGGCAGCACGGAAATAAGCAGGGGCGATATTCCCAGGGGAGATGGGAGGTAATCTCACAGGGAAGGTGCCCGCAGTGCCGGGAACACAGGAAAGGTCTGCAGAAGGCGGGATTTTAGTAGCCTTTCAAAGGGAGTCAGGAACACTGAGAGAGGGAGGTAAGGGGGCAGGGCACTGAACACCTGGAAGAGCCCATACAGAAACATGGAGACAGGAAATGATGGCTGACACGGAGGACACCTCACATTTACATGGTACCCACTCTGTGCTTGGCATTATTTACAAATATGATCTCATATCATGGGAATCAATGAAAAAAATACAAAAGAAGGTGGTCTAGCAGTACCAGATCTCAAACTGTATTATAAAGCAGTAATTATCAAAACAATTCGGGGCAGCTAGGTGGCACAGTGGATAGAGCACTGGCTTTGGACTCAGGAGAACCTGAGTTCAAATGTGGCCTCAGACACTTAACACTTACTAGCTATGTGACCCTGGGCAAGTCACTTAACCCCAATTGGCTCACCAAAAAAGCCAAAAAACCAACCAAACAAACAAAAACAATCTGGTACTGGCTGAGAAATAGAGAGGTAGATCAGTGAAATAGTATAGATAGAAATTACACTAAAGTAAATGACTACAGTAATGTAGTATATGATAGTATATGATATACCCAAAGATCCAAGCTTTTGGAACAAAAACTCATTATTTGACAAAAACTGCTGGGAAAACTGGAAAACAATATGGCAGAAACTAGGTATAGACCAACATTTCACACTGTATACCAAAATAAGGTCAAAATGGGTACATGATTTAGACATAAAGGATGATAGCATAAGCAAATTAAGAGAATATAGAATCGTTTATCTGTCAGATTTATAGGCAGAGGAAGAATTTAGAATCAAGGAAGATATAGAGAATAAAATAAAATGTAAAATAGTTCATTTTGATTATATAAAATTAAAAAGTTTTGGCACAAAACAAAATCATCTCATCTGATCCTCACAATAGCCCTGGGAGGGAGGTGCTGTTCTGATCCACATTTTACAGATAAGGAAACTGAGGCAGACAGTGACTTGCCAGGGTCACATAGTTAGTGAGCATCTGAGGCTGCACTGCAAAACCAATCTTCCTGACTCCAGGCCCAGTCCTCTGCTCACTGTGCCGGGGGACATTAGCTAGAGAGTCCAGCTGAAGGACCAACAAGTAGTACAGCTCAGCTGAATCAAAGCATAGGGGAAAGGGGGAGTAAAGAACAAGACTAGGGAGGGAGGGGCCAGGCTAAGTGATCTGGGAGGCAACAAGGAACCACTGCGGCCGCTGAGCAACAGTGAAATGGGCAGGCCTAGATTTTAGGGAAAAAAACCAAACACCTCGGTAGGTGAGTGAAGGACGGACTGGACCAGTTAAAAAGTGACTGAGGCCCTGAACAAGGGCGGTGTCGATGTGGGAGAAGGGGATGTACGTGGCAGACACTGCAAAGGTAGAAATGATGAGATTTGCTAAGACTGGCTGTAATGGATGAATTTGGGGGACACTGGGAGGATGGGGAGGCCTTTGACAGGAAAAGGGAAGTTGGGAAGAAGGCAGGTTTGTTGGAGAAAGAGAATGAGTTGAAAGAACATTGAATTTGAGATACCTAGGAGAAACCCAGTTCAAGATAGCCAGAAGGCAGCTGAAGATACATGATTCATTCAGGGGAAAGATGAAGGCTATAGGTCTGGGAATCATACCCACGGAGACAGTAATTAAAATCATGGAAGGATCACCAAGTTAGATGTACTCACAGGGCAAAAAGAAATGAGGGTCCAGGTCAGACACTTGGGGGGGGGGTGTCCCCACAGTTAACAGGAACAACCTGGATAAAGATCTAGCAAAGAAGAGTCATAAGACAGCAAGGAAGACAACCAGGAAGAACACCATGTCACAAACACCTAGAGAGAAAAAGTGCCTAAGGCCACTAGGGCTAGAGAAAGAAGGTCCATTCAACAACTTAGAGAGAGTTGTTTCAGTAGAAAGATGAATTCGGAAACCAGAGGGCAGAGGGCTGAGGAGGGAAGAAGAGGAAGAAATAAGCGTAAATGGCTTTCTTAAGGAATTTAGCCACAAAAGGGAGAAGAGATAGCAAGTGCTAGCTAGCAGGGGAGGCTGGAAAAAGTGAGGTCTTTTTTAGTGATAGGGGAAACTCCAATGTGTTTATAGGCAAGAAAGAAGAAACCAATAAGCAGGGAGGGACTGAACGTAACTGAGAGTAGGGGGGATGATAGAGGGGACCAAGAGGGTCACAAGAGAGGGTAAGCGAATGAGGGGGGACAAATCACCCAACTTAAGTGGAAGAGGAGAGCTTCCTCTGCCCCAACGGGGAAATCCGTGTTTCCTTCTCCTCCTACCTATATCTGGAAATAGTAGAATGGAAGTGACTCGATCTTTTCTTGCAACTGGCTTCTGGACAGCACTTTCCTTTCCTGGTAACAAGGTGAGAGGCTCATGAAGAACAAGATTTTCAGGTGGCCTTGGGCTTTGGAGCAGAATGCTGGCCAGGCTATCTGGGCCATCTCTCTTACCGTTTGGGAAAAATGCCATGGGCAAGGGAAAGAGCTGAAGAGCCAGACTGGATGGAAATGAATGTGGAGAAACATTCGCTATCCCTACTGTCCCTAATACAGGGCCCAGAGAGTGCTTAACTGGGGTCAGCCTGCATAACCTGTTATTTAGTTTGAAAAAATAATCATAATAATTCACAACTCTGCCTTGGAATTTGATCCCAGAGGCTTTTAAATATGATAGATTATCCCAATATGGTTCAATTAGAAAAGCAAAATCCTGTAATGAAAAAAACCATGGATTTGCTATTGTAAAAAGGCATGTAGCTGGGGATTAAGACAGAAAAACCCCATAAATACCCTGACAAGAAGGCAAGGAGACTGTCTTAGTAGATCCTCCACAGTCCTTAAGATATAGACAGGGAACTTTTCTAACCCCCTGAACCACAGAGCCAGCCTTGCCGCTGGCCACAGGGTCAGTGGGGACTGGGGCATTACAGCGACCGAAATATCAATAAGATGAATTCACACTAGAGGAAGCTTCGACCTTACTGAGCATGGGAAGACTATTCACCAGAATGATCAACAGTCCATAGGATGAGAGTCACAAGGACATTAGGTATAATCTAACCCAGAGGTATCAAGCACAAGGCCCCATGTGGCCCAATCCTGAGAGAGGCCAGAACCAGATCAAACTGGGAAATATCTGACATAAAAAAATACAATAGGGGGCAGCTAGGTGGCACAGTGGGTTCCTGGATTCAGGAGGACCTGAGTTCAAATCCAGCCTCAGACACTTGACACTTACTACCTGTGTGACCCTGGGCAAGTCACTTAACCCTCATTGTCCCAAGGGGGAAAAAAAGTTACATTTTAAGCCTAAACCAGCATGTAGCCTGCAGGATCCTTATGTATGGATTAGTTGGCCCCCATTGCCATGAGAGTGATACCACTGATCTAGTCCAATCCCCTCATTTTCAGATGGGGAAACTGAGGCCCAGGGAGAAGGGACTGGAACCCAGCTCCCCTGACTCCTAAGCCCATCTCTTTCTCCATCTTCTATATTACCTCCCTTTGGGGAGCATCCAGGCCAGGGTTTCTTCTTTATGACCTAGGAAACTGGAAGTTATGTTTTCGTTTTTAATATTTGGATGAATGTATTTCAACTGATCTCATTTGTAATCCTGTGTTTTATTTTAAGCAGTTGAAAACATCCTCCCAAGAAGGGGTCCAATCTCAGGCAACACCAGATGGCCTGCCAAAGGGGTTCACAAAAATGGTGAAGACCCCCTGGCTCTGATCCAATCCCCTCTTGTTTTAAAGATGGAGGTGAAGCTTAGATTGGTCATACAGTGAGTTCTCAGGAGAGGGAGCTGGTAGGATAGAGTGGGAAATGCCCTGGATTTGAAAAAGGGGGGGAATGGGGGAGGAAATCAGGGAAGACTTCATACATAGAGCCATTATTTGAACTGGGCCTTGAAGAAGAATCCAGCACTTGTGGTGGTAGCCAAGCACTGGACCCAAAGTAGACATCCAGTCACTAGGGCATGGCCAAGCAAGTTGTAATACATAAGTGCAATGGAAGGAGCTCTAAGGAACAATGAGCATGATGACTGACCCATGGGCAGGCTGATGTGCATTGATGCAAAAGGAAATAAGCACAACCACCCAGCAACCACAAAGTGAATGGAAATGAGGCCCCAACCTCCTGAGCAGGCTTAGCCTCAAAGGAAAGGTGTGAAGCGGTGTTTGCTGAAACTGACGTGCAGGGTTTTTTTTTCCCCTTTGTTATGAGGACTGACTCCGGAAGGGGGGGAGAAGAGAGGAAACGTACTGATATAAAAAGGCAGGACAACAATAAATGTTTATTTCTCACAAAATGATTCATCATAGATTTCAGCTGGAGAAATGGCTGAGAAGAGGATCCCTGGCAATGGACACATCCCAGCTCAGCGCATGGCCTGGCCAGGGCTCCACTCTGGTAGGAAATGGAGCTGAGGGGCCACCAGGTAGGACAGGCAGACCCAGCACCATGGTTTGGAAGAGAGGGCCTAGGTTTTGAGCAGGAGACAGGCATGACCACCACTGGGTAAAGATCCATCACTACCAGTCATATCTCACATCTTCACAATGGACTTTGGGCCTGCCCGGCAGGGTGTGATTCAGAGGTGCCAAAGGACCACAAGCCCATCTTGTGATTTGTTTGGACAAACACCATCCTAAAGGTGAAAAGGTTGGGGGGGGGGGAGGGAGGACACGACAACCATGGCCCCACCCCCAGAACCTCCCCCTTCACAGACAGCAGCTCAAAGCTGAAGTAGTAAGAGTTATTCTTTGATTTTGTCAACAGTGGCTCCTCCCCTCTGCTTAAAGCCCAACCCAAATGCTACTTCCTCCAGGAAGGGTCGATTTTGAACCTTCCTTCCTTCCTTCCTTTCTTTCTTTCTTCTTTTTGCGGGGCAATAAGAGTTAAGTGACTTGCCCAGGGTCACACAGCTAGTGTCAAGTGTCCGAGGCTGATTTTGAATTCAGATCCTCCTGAATCCAGGGCCAATGCTTTATCCACTGCGCCACCTAGCTGCCCACCTTGAACCTTTCTACTGTACTTCTGCGGATCACGGCCAAGCAGCGACTTCCTATCAAACTGCTCCCCTGGTCTCCAGTCAGGCTCAGCACAAAGTGCTGGGGGACACTTGGCTACGGCACTTTCTGGATTACAAAGCACTCACTGAAGCATTACAACAACCCACTGTGATCAGTTAATAGAAGAGGGTTTGTTCTCCTTTTCTATTCTTTGTTATAAGAATTGAAGCCAGAAGAGGGAAGGGGAAAAGATACTTTGGGAAATGCAAGTGATGCAAGAACCAAAGATATCAAGAAAAGACTGAAAGATAAACAAACCCCTGCACCAGCATTGCTCTCTGCTGGTTGAGGAAGCTGAGATTCAGGTAAGAAAGGAGACTAGCCCAGGGTTACACAGCAAGTAGAAGTGGCCAGAGCTCCCTGCTTTTCTCCCCTCACTGCCACAGCTGTCTCTGCACAGACCGCAATGAGCTGTTAAGCCCAGAAAGCTGAGGCAGAGGTAGCGAGCACAATCCCAGCCCCCGAGGGGAGCCAATGATGCTTCTCCAGTGAAGCTCGCCTCTGCTCACCAGGCAGCAGGAGTCAGTCTAGCCAACATGATGTCAATCACACCTGGTCCCTATTAAGTTCTAAATGCTCTTATCAAATGTTTAGTCTGGGAAAATGTTCCAAAGTTGTCAGGTTAAGGCTGCTGGAATGTTAGGGCAAATATGCTTTCACATGGTAATTACACTGAAAGTAAGAGCTTATGACCCAATTAACTAGCCGCCCCCCCCAAGTAGGGAAGGCTATCCCTACATCAGAGAGGTATAAGAGGAGATGGCCAAAGCTCCTCCTTTATCCCTTACCACCTGGGTTACCCACCCCCCATTCCCCATCATTTCTACCACCATCTGGACTAAGATTTCTATCACATCCCTCCACCATCTCCAGCCAAGCATTCTCTTTGGGTGGCCCACCCTTAAAATATCCCCATGTGGGCAAGGGGGCCTGGGACCTCTCTTATTCACACATTAACTGGGCTTGGTTTAGCAGATCAGCTAATTACAATTAAGGAGAGGGGCCTTATGGGAGAGACAGCAAACACACAAAGGAGGAGGCCCCTCTATCTCATTGGATCTAGACTAGCTTTAGGTCTGGATTGTTCTCTCTGCATTTCCACAACCTGTCCCACCCCAGGGCTAGTATTACCGGTGATTGTGCCAGGGCACAATAAGATTTCACAAATATTTGTTAAGTAACCACCTGCAAGGTTCAGGGCTAGGAATGAAAAGACGAAAAATGACACAATCTCAGCCCTGAAGGGCCTTACATCCTTACATTCCACTTGGGAGATGCAGGGATAGATATCAGCAAGTACTAGTGCCAGGTGAAGTGGCAAAGTGCTCCAGGCCGGGGGGAAAAGGGCAGACAGGCCTTCCCCTTTGACAATCTCAGCCCCTTTTCGGCCCAAGAAGTTTTTATTCAACCCTGGGTATATAGGTATATAAAACAGGCATTTTATATACTCATATACCTTTTACTGTTGCCAAACTTTTTGCCACCCCCGCATTCAGTTCTGTGACCCCATACGGGGTGGAGACCAACAGTTTAAGAAGCCGGGTTCTAGGAGAGGCTGCAGAGGCTGTGCCTACAGGGACTCCCTCATCACCACTGTGGCCTCCTCCATCAGGCCCCACCCTCCTTCTCCAGCCTTTATCTGCCAGCCCCTTCTTCAAGCCCGATTCCACACTCCAGGTGACCCGGCCTGCTCCCCAAGCTGTCCCCCCTTGGCCCCTCTGCTCCTCCAGTGGAGGATGCGGAGACTGAACACTGAGCTTTCCATTCACAAATGTCTCCTGTCCTGGACGCCTTCACCCCTGCCTGGAGGCTGTCCCCTCCTGCAGGAAGCCTTCCCAGAGCTTCCCAGCCTGAAGTGAGCTCTCCCTGTCCGATGGTTATTGGTTATTTTAGGGAAATCATCATTTGTGTTCGACTTATCTCCATACAAGTCATCAATCAACAAGAGCTAATTACGACCCGCCCCTGCCCCCCATGCAGAAACCTGGACCAGTAATCCGGCCAGCCATTGCTTCCCGTTTGGGAAGGAAGTTAGGTTGTGCTTGTCCAGGTCCAACAAGGAAAATGGAGGTTTCCTGACATGTCCTTAAGGAGGGGCCTGGGAAGGCCGGAAAAAGGGGGCACGCCTGGCCTAGGCCTCCAGGGGTTGCTGAGGGGCCCGGCCCCCAGCCCCAGGGCATCGCTTGACAAAGAATCTCCATCCTCACAACCATTACCACAAGGGGGCGCTCTCAGCGCAGGGATTGGGGGGAGTCGCCCCCTTTTTCTGGTAACAAGTGGGGGCAAGAATGAACTGTTGTTCTGGACCAAAGTCATCCACACCCCCCTTCCTGCCTGGCACAGGTACTGACAGGATGAACATCAGGAGAATCATCGGCTGAGTTTCCCACGGACTCCCCTGATGCTGGCTCTCCTGGGAAAGAAGTCTTCCCTGCTGCTCGGGGATCCCCCCTCTGCCATCTGTGTGAGCCTCCCAGCCTCCGAGGAGGCTGGGGCCCCCAACACGATGGCGACTGAGTCTTCTCTCCCTCCCCCCAGTGTAGGCTGAGCCCCGGATGGATGGATCCTGGTGTCCGATGGGTGGGGGCCTGGGAGAGGCCAGCACAGCCCACGAGGTTGGCCTCAGTCACCGGGCCTGTGGTTCTGGCTGGACTCCTGTGGTTCCAGGCCTCCCTCCCTCTTCCCCAAACACCAGGCACTGCCTGGGAGCTGATTTCAGCCCGTGGACAGCCTCAAGTCCTGGACCCCAACTTTAGAACAACCTCAGGGTCTCATCCAAGGCAGCTCAGGCCCACCCACGAAGAGGGTTTTAAGGCTGCTAATACCCCTGCCCTGCACACCTCAAGCCCAGCCTGAAGAAGAACTGAAGTTAGAGGGAGGGAAGAGGAAAAACTCAGTGAAAACAACCACAGGGGAAGACAGAAGACCGAATGGACACAAAATTCAGACCATGGAGTCCGCCTGCCCTATCTCCATAACCCTTGTCTAAGCAGAGTCATCCTTTCTCTTTTAAAATAAGGGTACAGGGGCAGCTAGGTGGCACAGTGGATAGAGCGCCGGCCCTGGAGTCAGGAGGACCTGAGTTCAAATCCAGCCTCAGACACTTAACACTTACTAGCTGTGTGATCCTGGGCAAGTGACAACCCCCAACTGCCCCCCCCACACACAATAATAATAATAATAATAAAATAAGGGCACGGTTGTGTATAGGGTTAGGAGGCACAGACCTGACTGGCTGCTAGGCTTGGGGTTTTCTTTTCTTTTCACTTAGCAGGTTTCTGGGAGCACACCTGGTAGGCTACATTAAAACAAAACATCACTAAAATCCCAAACCAGTCAAATGCAGGGGATGGCAGGTCGGGTGTACTTAAAGCCCTAGACTTAGAAAGAGGAGACAAGCTCTGACCTTTACTGGCTCTCACACTCTAGGCAAGGACCTCTCCTCCCTCATTATCTGCAAAGACGGGGCTAATAGGACTTGTAAAGTGATGGATAGACTCAAGGATTTCAACCCATTAAAAGGCCCTTTGGGATCCCCAAGGCCAAAGGCTCTTCCCCTTTCAGTGCCTGCTGGAACCCTTTGGCCAACTGTCTGGGGAAGCCTGAGAAGGGGTCCCTGCCGACAATCATGCTTTGGGTTTGGATTTTTAAAAATTCATATCAAAAGAAATGCTCAAATGCAGTCAGAGGTCAGTGAAAATAAAGAAGGCATTTTTTTTTCCCATCCAAGTCCACAGACCCCCTGAAATCCATCCACAAGCTGGGTGGCCTGTGGACCCAGGCCAAGAACCCCTAATAGAGCCCAACCTTCTTCCTGTCAAAGAAAGAAACTGAAACTGAGATGCATCATACTTGGCAAAGGGCACCAACTGGAACTGAAACCTACTTCATCTAAAATGAATCCAGTGGTGGTTCCTCTAGAAAATACTGCCCCTGGCCTTGAAGCACCAGGAAAATCACCTAGAACCTATGTTTGTGAGCTGTCAGTCATGTAACATTCTGTCAGGGCTATCAGGCTGTTTTTCCAATCTTCCCCTTTAAAAAAGGGGAAGAAAAAAAGAGGCAAAAATTATCTAGAGGCTAAGAAAAAATGGAATTTACATAGTACTTCCCTTGTCAACATGTGGGGTTTAGTTTTTATTTCTTTAAATTAAAAAACAACAACCACCAAAAGTGGCTGCGGTTAAAAACCCAGCTGTGGAGCCCCACCTCTGATCGTTAACCCAGTAAAGCACACCTGTGCACACTCCTGCACCAACCCTCTCTCTCTGTCTCTGTCTCTCTCTTGTCTGTCTCTCTCTTTCTCTCTCTTTGTCTCTGTGGGTGACTCTCTCATCTCAGAGTCGGAACAATGCAACTTTGTTTGGATGAAAAGAGAACCCAAGAGGAAGCTCGGGACAGTATCACTGACAGTCAAGCCCAAATCCCAATTCAGCATAGGCCGTGGGGCAGAGAGGCCAAAGACTAAAGGATTTTAGAAAACCGCAGCCTCCCAAATCTCCCATCCAGGGCTGTGGGGGAGAGTGGCCGGCAGGCTTCGGATCTTTCCCCATAATCACAGGAGGCCTGCCTCTAGGCGAGTCAGCCCACGCACACCCAGAAGCAAATGCTGACCCCATTCGTGCATCTCTCCTCGGTGGCAGATTGTGGCTGAGCTTAAGAAAAAGCCTTCCCAAAATCAGAGCTGCCCAGTTTCCAGCTCACCCTGCTTCTGAGCCCCACTACCATGAATCCCTTCAGAGAGAAAGATGGCCACTATGTGGCAAGTCCTGGTCTGGGATGTCTCACAGGTATCCTGACTCAGCTGTCCGCTGAGGACCCTTCCAACTCTGTGATCCTGTGCTCAGCAGGCCCTTGAAGTGCTGCCACTAAAAGAGGACTAGATGGGAGTTAGGATACGGGTTCAAATCCTGTCACAGACTAACTGTAACCTTGGACAAGTCACTTCTTGTCTTCGAGTCTCAGATCCTTTATTATTAAATATATATTAATGTAGTAAATGGAAGAGTTGGGTTGGATCACAGGGTCAAACTCAAGGTGTGCACAACTGTCCCCTGCAGTCCAAACAGATGAAAATGTAACTAGGAATTACTTGAGGAGATAAGACTATAACCAAGTACTTAAGTTACTGGCCGATCAGTGGCAGGGTGAGGCTGGCCCTCCACAGTCCCGACCTCTAATCCAGAGTTCTACTTACAGCAGCTTTCAAACCCCAAGAACGCAAGGTGAGCACGCTGCCCTCCAAAGAGCAGGAGCCCCGCACACCCGCAGCATGCCTGACCCGGGGCAGGGAGGAGACCCCCGGAGCCACCCTCCAGAAAGGCTCCATCTCCAGGGATCAGGCACAACACCCAGCCCCGAGGCGGATCCTCCGAGGGGACAGGGAGAATCTCCGGTCAGGCAGGGGTTATGCTCTACTGAGACCAGCAACCAGCCTGTCGCTGGGGCTGCCGGGCCGGAGGGACCCCCAAGACGTCCTAGAGCAACCCGCCCTGGCAGAGGCAAAGGCAGAGCTGCAGGGTACAGGGTATCTGCTGCTGTCTTACAAAGAAGGAAACTGAGGTCCCATGGACCAGCTGGGCTGGGCCAGGATTGGAGCAGACTGCCGGGGCTGAAGGGGAAACCGAGGCCCAGAGAAGAGGCCCCATAGAACGCCAGGATTAAAGGGGAAACTGAGGCCCAGGGAAGCAGAATCGTAGAATGTCAGGACCAGGAGGGATCCTAGAGCCCACCTAGGCCATGCGCTACTCTGCACGGAGGGGAAACTGAGGCTGGGGGAGGGGAAAGGGCTCCGCAGGCCAGCCAAGCGCTCCCTACGTGGCGATAAGCCCGTGACCTTTGGCTGCTCCAAGGCCCCTCCCTCCAGCGGAGGAGGCGGCGGTGGGTCCTAGGCACCACAAGTCCCGGCATGCTCCGCGGGCCCACGGCACTCTCGGAGAGGGTCCCAGCCGCCCTTCTTCCACCCTTAGACCACAAGTCCCGGCATGCCCCGCGGGCGGCTTGGGCTCTAAGGGTCCCGGCCTCCCTCTCCCGCCCTCGGAGGACCACAAGTACCGGCATGCCCCTCGAGCCCCGGACGCTCGGGATGCGGTGCGGCACTGCGGGGCACGCCGGGAGCCGTAGTTCGGGGGTCCCCGAGGCCCCAGGCAGGCCCGGCTCTCACCTGCACAATGCGGGAGCACTGGGTGCCCTTGCCGGCGCCGGGCCCGCCCAGCACGAACACGACGAACGGCTTCATGAGGCGAGAATGGCGGAAGCCGAAGTCAAAGGTCGGGTGGAGCAGGCGGCGGACGCTCGGACCCGGGGCCCTAGGCGGCTGCAGCAGGAAGGGCAGCGGGAGCGCGAAGCCGGGCGCGGAGACGCGGAGGCGGAGGCAGCAGCTCAGCATGCGCCAAACCTCGACTCCCGAGTCCCGAGTCTCTGGCTGCCTAGAAAGAGGAGGAGCCTGGGGAGGGGCGCGAGGGCGGGCGGTCAGGGGGCGGGGCCGGAGGGAGGGGAGGAGAGCGCGCGATGGGCGGGGCCTCGAGGGAGAGGGGGCGGGACAGAAGAGAAGAGGTGAACTGGATCGCGGGGCGCGATCCAGTTCCTGAGGAGTCCTGAGGGGGCAAATCTCCCCGGCCAAGCCTCCACACAGTGTCGGCACTCCTCCCCATCCTTCCCTTTGAGAGTCACAGGATTGGCGTTCAGCACCCGGGACTGCCAGCCAAAGGCTGTGTGACCTTTGCCAAGTCACTGCTCGTCTCAGGACCTCAGTTTCCTCCTACATAGGATGAGCAGCCAGCACTGGGAGGGACCTTACAACCAACAACCTAAAGTTTTAAAATAATTATTTCAGTTGTGTCTGACTGTTTCTGATCCCGTCTAGGGTTTTCTTGGCAAAGAAACTGGAGTGGTCTCCCATTTCCTTCTCCAGCTCATTTTACAGATGGGGAAACTGAGGAAGACAGGGTGAAGTGACTTACCAGGGTCACACAGCTAGTAAATTCCTGAGGCTATATTTGAACTCAGGAAGAGGAGTCTTCCTGACTCCAGGCACTCTCCTTGCCCTTTTGGACAACTACAAAGGAAGTGGCCTTCTGCTTCAGCCCCTGACTTGTCCTTTGGCTCCAGAGAGGACCAACGACGTCACAGGTGTCAGTGAATTGGATTGGAGTGGCAGAGCTGAACAGTCATGGGCTCCACTCTCCCAGAGTCATTGAAGTCCAGTGGCTGGACAACAGTTAGGACAACTGGTGAGGGCCCACGAGGCAGCGGATGACCTTGGTGTCATCTGAGAGCTCCCCAGCACCTGCCTGGCTGTTGGATCAAGTGGCTCTCATCTGCCCATCCCTCCAGGGGATGTCTTCCCATGCTTGGGCTAGACTCCCCCTAACTCACTGCCCAGTCTGAGGCCTGTCTTTACTCTCAGCCAGGTTTAATCCATCTGCTGAGATGGTTTTACTGGGGTGTGGCTACTGCCCAGGCAACAGCTTCTTGGAGCCACAGATGAGAACTGGGTGACTGGTCAGCCCCCAAGGGTGGGTGAGCAGCCCTCACCCCAGAGGTGCCAGTCCTCCTTGAACCCCACCCCCATACACCCAGCCTCTAACTACCTCCTTCCCTGAGCTACCCCCCTTCCTCGAGGCAGCCCTTCTGCAAGCAGTCAGGATGCTGAAAGTCAGGCCCACCATGAACTTGTGGATGGATTCCTTGAATGTCATCTGAGGCCCTTGGAAGGGAGCATTTTCTTGGGAGGGGAGGGGGGGCGGACTGGGCCTGTAATTTCATTGGTCCAGCGAATCCAAGCCAGTCCAGTTCCATTAGATTTTAAGCCCTTGAGGGTAGGTACTGTCTTTTGCCTCTTTTTGTATCCACAGCACCTGGCACATAGTAGGCACTTATTTTTTTTTTTAATTATTGAATAGATGTCGAGAACTCCTAGATGAAGAAAGCTCAGCTACTCCTTCCCTGCTACGTTTTTTTTTTTTTTTTTTTTAGTGAGGCAATTGGGGTTAAGTGACTTGCCCAGGGTCACACAGCTAGTAAGTGTTAAGTGTCTGAGGCAGGATTTGAACTCAGGCACTCCTGACTCCAGGGCTGGTGCTCTATCCACTGCGCCACCTAGCTGCCTCCCCTGCTACTTTTTGAGAGTTTTAGAGTTGCCTGAAATATTGAGAGATTAAATGACTTGCCCCAGTCAGGGCCAGGGGAAGCCTCGTGGCTCTGATTCCAGCTCTCTCCCCTGCCATGAGGCCAGTCTGTATCTGTGGCAATCTGTTGACACTGGATGGATGCCCAGCCCATTTTATCACTAATCTGTTCTAAATGTACCTTTTATAATAAAGGCCCTTTTCACAGGAGCTTTCATACTAATTACTGTAATAGGTTTCACAGAAGAACCTTTGTCAGGGGATCAGATATGACCAGTTAAGGGAAGCACAGGCATGGGCACAATGATGAATCACCCGAAAAGACAGATTGTGCCAAAGGAACTGGCAGGCATCTCCACGTCCATATCATCTCTGCCATTCGTCCCTTCTTTTGCGCTCATACAGCCGCTAACCCTAACCCTCATCACATCTTGCCTGGACTATGGCAATATCTTTCCAATGAACCTCCCTGCCTCTGGTCTTTCCCCACTGAAGTCCATCTTCTACAAAACTGCTGATTTCATTTTCCTAAAACGCAGGTCTGACCATTTCAGTGCCCCCCAAAAATCCACTGGCCATTATTACCTCCTGAATCAAATACAGACTTTTCAGTTTAGTGGTTGGATCCCATAACAGCATAATTCCAGCCTACCTTTCCTTTTTCTTTTTCTTTCTTTTTTTTTTTTTTGGTGAGGCAATTGGGGTTAAGTGACTTGCCCAAGGTCACACAGCTAGTAAGTGTTAAGTGTCTGAGGCCGTATTTGAACTCAGGTCCTCCTGAATCCAGGGCTGGTGCTCTATCCACTGCGCCACTCAGCTGCCCCCAGCCTACCTTTCCAATGTTAGGATACATTTACCCCCCTTTTATGCCTTCTGTGGTCCAGGCAGACTAGCCTTACTGAACTTCATACAGATCATTGCATTTCCCCTCCCTAAGGGGCTGTCTCCCCTGCTTGGAAGGCACTTCCTCCTCACCTTCCACAAAAAGGCTTCCTGATTCTCCCAACTACTAGTACCCCCCCCTACCATTACTTTGTAATTATTTTGTAGATCCTGGTACAATGGACTGTCCCTTTCAGATGTGGACAGTTTTGTGATTGAAAGGGGTAAAAACAAAGACAGTCGTGAGAGAAATGCTTTAAAAAAAAAAAAGCCCCATGGAGAAAATACACTTACTTTGGGTAAAGATGTCCCAAGTGTCCTCTTTCAAGGCATATAGTTTGCAAGTGCCTGTCACGAGGACTTTGAGTTAATATCTGGGAAACACTGGTCCCTACAACTATTTGGTGACTACGAGACAATTGTATATTGCCCAGTTATGGCTTAGTTGGCAGGAATGTGGATTTCCATTTATAACCACAAGATAGAAGTGAATCATTCTGCTGAGGGGACTATGCTTTGGACTAAGAGGGTGACTCCAAAAGAACTGATTCAGAATCAATGCTCGCACTGCCACCTGCTTGAAAGAGCGTAACAAATTTGGTCCCTTTCACCCACTGCTTGCAAGAATAGAGTAGGGGAAAGAAAAGATTTTGCTTCTGGAAAAACTGATCCGTCTGCCTACCCCCACAGGGAACCAACCAAGAAGAAAGACCTAGAAAAGTGCTTCAGATTCCCAAAACTTTCTGAGAGAATGAATGTAGCTGTCCAGTGGCCCCAGCAGAGGAGAGACCCAGCACTCTCACTCAGGAGAACAAAGAGGCCCAGGAGAGGAGCCCATCACTATAAAGTTGTTCAAACTGTTCCTGAAGGCAGCAAAGTGTATCATGTTCATCACCTGGAATTGTCAGTTGTGCCGGGCACAGGGCTGTTGTAGTGGATAAGGGTGGTGCAATGGATAAGAGTGCAGGCCTGGAATCAGGGAGGTTCCTCTTCCTGAGTTTGAATCTAGCCTCAGACATTTAATAGCTGTGTGACCCTGGGCAACAACCTTGTGTTTCTCTTGTTTCGGCTTAAAAAAATAATAATAATTAATTAATTAAATAACATCTAACAGGGGCAGCTAGGTGGCTGAGTGAATAAAGCACTGGCCCTGGATTCAGGAGGACCTGAGTTCAAATCCAGCCTCAGATACTTGACACTAGCTGTGTGACCCTGGGCAAGTCACTTAACCCTCACTGCCCCACAAAAATCAATCAATTAATTAATTAATTGATTGATTGATTAATATCTCTTGTTTGGGCTTCCCTGCTATGGTTCTATAAGTCTGTGTCCTCTTTCCCCCTATGTAAATGGATGAAAAAAAAGTAATTGATGGATGGAGTGGTATGTTAATATTCTTCTCCACTGGCTTTTTTTTTTTTAAACGGGGCAAGGAGGGTTAAGTGACTTGCCCAGGGTCACACAACTAGTGTGTGTCAAGTGTCTGAAGCCAAATTTGAACTCAGGTCTTCCTGAATCCAGGGCCCCTGCTTTATCTACTGTGCCACCTAGCTGCCCCTCCATTGACTTTTGTAAATGTTTCACCTGAGCAGCAAGATGAAGTTTACATTTTGTCTGATCCCCAACTTCTCAAACCTCTCTAAAACAAATTATGCGTCAAAAATAAGGCAGTGTCTGCTGTCTCCATGGTGTAGGACACCTGGAATCCAAAAGAAATTTAAAAAAAAAATCCAAACCCATGAACTGATACTTGTTCCCTTTGACCTCATTTGTTACCCCTCCTCTACCTCCCAAGCCACCAGCAGTGAGCCTGCACTAGCAGACCCAAGGATATGAGCCAGGGGCCACAACCTTGTAACAACAATGCTTCAAAGCTCCAGACTGCTGGTCTCAACCTAAAGAACTAAGGAACAGAGAGAGCAGGATAGGACACCAGGACAGAACACTGTTTGGAGGAGTGAGGAGATGGTTGCTGACCACTCCACTAAGTCTAAGAGAAAGCATAACATCCAAGTGGGGCTGATTCTGACCACCCAAAAGTCACTTAGGGAAGAGATTTAGGCTGGTGAATTGTGAATTGCCCAGTGTGGGAAGTGATTAAGAGGCTTTAAGACCTAACCCCCTAATCCCCTGCTAGGTGGTGCAATGGATAAAGCACTGGCCCTGGATTCAGGAGGACCTGAGTTCAAATCCGGTCTCAGCCACTTGACACTTACTAGCTGTGTGACCCTGGGCAATTCACTTAACCCTCATTGCCCTGCAAAAAAAAAAAAAAAAGACCTAACCCCCCAAGGAAACCACAATTGGGAGGGAATCAGAAAGTGAGTCATAGGGAAAAATACCAAAGATTTCAGGAAAAAACAAAACAAAAAGACCTTGAACATTAGCAGATAAATCAACAGGAAAAACAGTAACAACAGAAGGAAATATGGCCTCCAGATCTAGCAAATTCATGGAGACATCTATGACTAAATACTGCAAAACAAAGGAGAATAATCCAATACTTAGATAATTGGAGAATTACACTTGACATTGGATCAGTTTTGCTGAATTTTTTTTTCTTTTTCCTTTTCCTTTTTTTTCTTTTTAATTCTTTATTTGGATGGTTCTCTAGGAGAAGAAGGGGGAAATCCAGGAATTGTAGCAGATAGTAGACATTTAATATAACTGTTTGTTGTTTGATTGATTGTTATGCAAAGTTTGCCACTGACTCACTTTCCTTGGGCAAATGACTTTTGCTGCAATTTCCTGATCCTATAAAATTAGGCTAAGCTTTGCAAGTAATATCAAACAAATTTTTAGAACAAAACAACTGGTCTAGGACACATGTCTAGGAAGTTTCTGATATGAAAAAGACCTAAGGTTTCTTTTTTTGTGTGTGTGTGAGGCAATTGGGGTTAAGTGACTTGCCCAGGGTCACACAGCTAGTAAGTGTTAGGTGTTTGAGGTCGGATTTGAACTCAGGTCCTCCTGACTCCAGGGTCGTGCTCCATCCACTGCGCCACCTATCTGTCCCAAGACCTAAGGTTTCTAATGGACTATAACTTGAGGGAGATGGGTGGTACAGTGGATGAGTTCGGGGCCTGGAATCAGGAAGATTCCTTTCCCTGAGTTCAAATCTATTCTGAGACACTTACTAGCTGTGTGACCCTGGCCAAGTCACTTCACCCTGTTTGCCTCAGGTTTCTCATCTGTAAAATGATCTGGAAAAGGAAATGGCAAACTGCTCTAGTATCTACCCAGAAAACTCCAAACGGGGTCACAAAGAGTTAGACATGACTGAAAAGAACTCAACAACAAAAATAATTTGAGGGACCAAAAGTATGACATGGAAACCAAGAGAACTACTGTAACCTTAGGTTCATGGAACAAACGTGTAATATACAAAAGGAGGGCTAGTAAGTCACATGACCAGTAAGAGGTACATATTTGAATTCAGAACTTTCTGATTAAGCCTAACTCCAGATAGAAGGATAGGTATAAAGAGAGCCACAAGAAATTAAGTAACACGATTCTAAAACACACAAAAAAATGAGTTACAGAACTAGGCACAGGGGTTAAAGAAACATTCCAACGTCTCTTTTACTGGGGATAACAACTAGTCCTTTCATCCTCAATGTCGACCTAGTGATAAGAACAACCAAAGTTGTGAAGGATTTTTTTAATGCCATAAAAAGCACTATACTGTTTGCTGGGAGAAAACTGAGCATTATCTGGGAATTCTGAAAGGGAAATAGATGCCCAGCACTCAGTTTTGCCTGTTGTGCACAGTCATCGTAGCCTGTTTGGTGTGTCCCCGAAATAACCACCATATCACTGCTTGGTTACTCCGTGCACACCGGATATTAACATCCTGTGGTTTGACAGGAGTTTGCTTTGGGTGGGTAGGTAGGTAATGAGATCCTTTTTCCTCAAATCTACAACTGTCCTAGGGACAGTCCTGCCCTATCCATAAATATTTGCCAGACAGCCCTGATTCCATAAAGCTGAAAATTCTAACTTCCTGAATAAGTTCTCATCAATTTCATGGGCTTCATTCCCACCATTGTCAGTTCATTAATGCCGGGAGCTGTATCTCTATCCATTCTCAACTTCAGGGAAGCATCTCTTAACCTTTGTGAGGATATTTAAGTTGGTTTGTAAGTTCTTTTATGAACAAGTACTCTACAGAGCAGAGTCAGATGGGGAGAAGGTCTGTTGGAGTCTGAACAAACTGTATAATAACTTTTCTCCTTTCTCAACTCATTAAGCACTTACTCTACACCTCTCTCTATGGTAGTGAGGGGAAAGGAATCCACCCCCTGCATTTCCTGCTTAGAGATGACTCCTAGGCAGCTAGTATATTGGCTGTGGTAGATCTATGATCTCAGTAATATGAGCAGCACTGTCACCAACCATGCCAACCAGCTTAGAATATAATATTTCACATTCTCATCGAGTCTGACTTTGGCTGTTGAGTTTTTGTTACACATTAAAGGGTGGTTTTTTGGTGGTCCCCTGTTAGGTATATTATACATCTCTCCAGAAGTCTCAAAACACCTCTCAGGGAGCCAGGTAATCACAGGGGACTCATCCAGGAATCTCCCTACCAAAGGTTAAAAAACCAATTCTATGAATCATTTTAGTCAAACCCCATGAAATAGCTTTGATTTATCCAACTTTTGCAAGCCCTCAGCTTCCTTTATTTGATGGTTTCCTCTTTCTGGTTTCAGTGCTTTTCCATTGTAGCTGAGTTGTCGTTGAAAACAACAACAACCTGGCAACTGTTTATAGCAAAATCATGTAAGCGAGATAAACTGAAGAACACCTAAGTGCCCATTGGGACGATGTAAAGAGTGCTGCATTTGGAGTCAGAAGAATTGGGTCCCAGGCCCATTTTAGCCATATGATGTTATGGGAGTTGATAAGGAAAGCCTTGGTTTTCTCATCTGTAAAATGGAGCTGATCATACTGGCATACGTTGCCTCCCAGACTTTTGTGAGGAACAAGCAAGGGAATGTGTAGAGCACTGCCACCAGCTGCTATTATCATCATCCTGTTGCCGTTTAGATGGACAGTTTTGAAGCATATAAAGAAATGTCTTCCATCAGGTCCTGACTGTGTTGTGGAGGTAACCCTAGGTTACACCTGAAGGGACAGCTTACTTCAGGTTCTAGCCAGCTGGGGAAGGCTTTGGTGCTGGGCCCCAGGAAAATCTGGGTCCATCTTTCCATCATCAGCCCACCAAGGTGAACAGAAGAATATTCCTCTGTGGGCCCCACTCCTGACTCTCTGGACTTTCTCTACAAGGCTACAGCTACTTCTTTTCCCTGGAAGTTCATTCTACCCCCTTGGACTTTCCATACGGGAAGTATACAGTTCCCCTCTGGCCCCTTCCTCCAGTTAATTAGTTCCTTCCAGAATCTCCACCCCCCCCCCCCCACGGCAATGAGGGTTAAGTGACTTGCCCAGGGTCACACAGCTAGTAAGTGTAAAGTGTCTGAGGTCGGATTTGAACTCAGGTCCTCCTGACTCCAGGGCCAGTGCTGTATTCACTGCGCCACCTAGCTGCCCCCAAGGGCTTGTCTTTCTGCTTGCACTTACAGTTCTCTGCACTTAGCGCAGCGCCTGGGACATGCACTTCAGCTTTTGTCTTAGTATCCCAGCTCCTTGTCAGATTGGATCACCAGGACCCGCCACCAGGTGCTGAATTCTTGCTATCATAGCCACTCCAAAGGCCCAGAGGTGTAGTGCTCTGTGTTGATGAGCAGAGTGTCCACCGAGGAACCAGGAACATTCCAGTTCCTGGAGGTTTTGAAAGGGATGTTATTATTGCTGACTATAATTAAAGATAATGGTAGTGAGAATGTAAATAGTGGAAAGACCACTTGTGGTGGAGACAGAGGACATAGATTTGACACCACCTGGGCAACCTGCTTAACCTCCCTGGGCCTCAGGGATCAGGGAGAGATTTGAGATTGCCTCTGAGGTCCTTTCCATTGCTAGTTCTGATCCCATCAGATCCTAAGTCACTTAAGCTCCCCGGGCCTTGGTTTCCTTGGTTGTAAAATGAAGGGATGGAGGTAGATCTAGGATCCCTTGATCCCAATTTAAGTTGATTCCTCCCTTGTTCTCAATATCTGGTGAGAGACTTTGGCTCTCTTCTTCTGAGGCTGATGTGTGCCCTGTGAATATAGGCCTCAATTCTTTGCCTTGGCATTTGCTCTTTCATTTAAGTGAGTTTGAAACTAAGGAATTTTAAAAGCTCAAAAGAGCAAGCCACCTTATGTCCTAGACGCTAAGAGTTGGGTTCATGATAGGTTTTGTTTTTTGGGGTTTTTTTTGGTTTTTTTAGTGAGGCAATTGGGGTTAAGTGACTTGCCCAGGGTCACACAGCTAGTAAGTGTTAAGTGTCTGAGGCCAGATTTGAACTCAGGTCCTCCTGACTCCAGGGCTAGTGCTCTATCCACTGCACCCCATGATAGGTTTTAAAGTCAGCCTAGCATCAGTGTCCCAAGGAACAAGGAACAACCTTCTGGACCCAGCCCAGCAGAGAAAACAAGACTCCAGCCAGCAGTGGAATGACATTTGGTTTTGGTTTTGTAGGGCAATGAGGGTTAAATGACTTGCCCAAGGTCACATAGCTAGTACTTGTCAAGTGTCTGAGGCTGGATTTGAACTCGAGTACTCCTGAATCCAGGGCCAGTGCTTTATCCACTGTACCACCTGGCTGCCCCAGTGGAGTGACATTTGGAAAGAGGGGAGACAGCCAGCTAACTCAGAAGGTCTTCAGATTGTCTTGGAAGTAACCAAGAATCTTCTGAGCAGGTCAGTGAGGTCAGTCCACATAGTTAAGAAATGTTTGGAAGCCCGGTTCTCATTAGGGAGCCATGAGGGAAAACTAAAGTATATTGTGATAAGTCAGGGAGGCCTAGAGGGGGGGAGGAACGGTAGGTAAATAAAACCGGAGAAGCAACATAGCTGAAAAGACACTTGGACCTGCATCTAGGAGACTTGTGTTTCAGTCCCAACTCTTAACACTTTCTAGCTGTGTGAGATGGGCAATTTGTTTCAACTTAACAGATTTCACATACACACACATTCTTTCATGTTGATTCTTCTAAAAGTGATGCCGTCCTATAATAATCATAACTAATAAGAAGTCATATTCCTATGGCAAGAGAAGGTTTGCAAAGTCTGGGTAAGTGATAGAAATACATGAGGCCCATTTTATATATGAGGAAGTTGAGACTGAGACATGAGCTATTTAACACATCACACTGCTATGGGTAAGTCCCTTAAATTTTCAGAAAAGTTTCTCCATCTGGAAAATGACTACAGCAATTCTTACACTAGGTACCTCTGAGGGTTGTAAGAAAAGGATTTTGTAACCCTCCAAGCCTTCCAGCTATGGGAGAAAATCTCATGAGTATCGGTAGTCCATAGTACAGAACTCCTTAGGAAGTTTAAAGACCACTGCCCTTCCTTCAGCACTAGGTCAATTTCTTTTCTTCACCCTTTTAAGCACCTTTCCCCCATACCCCAGTTTTTAATCTATATGTCCTCTTTCCTCTTGTGAGTCTGCCCTGGAAACACACCCTGGTGGTCTAGAGGGCATGTGCGGGTGGGGAGAGAACAGACAAAAGGAAGAAGATGCTGGACTTGGCAGCCACTTACAGAGGCAGCACCTTGCAGAGTGTCGTCAGTCCTATGCTGAGCCTGGGGAGCGATCCAGACTTAGCTCTCAGGGCAGGTTCAGAAATCAGTCATGGAGATAGCCCTGCAATGAAGGCCAAGGGCCCTTGGACTGTTTCCAAGTAGGGGACCTGGTGCCAGCTGACATGGCATGAATCCACAAGCTGTTCAGATCTTTTCCTCCCTGAAACCTGAACACACCTTGTTTGTACTTGGGCGTACTCTGATAGGGAAAATTTTCTCACAGGGGTGTCGGAAGGGGACAGAGCTGCCTCAGTAGCCCAGTACTGTCCTCATATACCCACTGTGCTCCCTTTTCTATTGTGGCTATTGATTGATATTCCTATCCAATATCCCCCAATAGAATGAAAGATCCCTGAGACCAAGAAGTCTAATTAAAAAAAAAAAATCTCCCCCTGTGCCCAGTCTAAATGAGGAAACTGAGGTCCAGAGAAGAGAAATGATTTGTTCAAGGTCACTCAAGCCACAGGTACAGAGAAGGGACTTAGTCACATACAGGTCCTCTGGTGCTGAATCTGCTGCATCATGTGAATATTGTCCTGTGTGTCTAAAGGCCACCAAAATGGACCTTGCCTAGCTACGGTTCCTTGTGTTTGTATCACAGGCCCACCCACTCCCTTCAGAACAAGCACCGGGCTGGGCTATCCAAGCCATGGGTGTATGGCCTGGACTTCATATTTTTCTTGTCTGCTTGGACGCATCAGCCTTTAGCCATAATGTCCCCTACTATAGATAGGACCTTATTCAGGAGTCCGAACTAGACTAGGCTTCATTCCTAAATTTGTGGGGGAGGAGAGTAATGGCCACACCCTCCATCCAGGAGTTTTCATACCTTAGTGATATGCACACTTCTCCCCCTGCTGGCACAGTTACTCTCTCACACACACACACACACACACACACACACACACACTCATGCTGACTCCTCTAAAAATGATGCCAAGTCCTATAATAATCACAACTAATAAGGAGCCACATTTCTATGGCAGTGGAAGGTCTGCAAAGTCTGGAGCAGATAACAGAAATATTGTTATTCCCATTTTATATATAGGGGAGCTGAGGTTCCAAGACATTGAGGGACTTGCTGATGGTCACACAGCTTTCTCAGCTCCTGAACTGAAGGTTCCCTAAAGTGGAAGCCACTCTTCCCAGGTGACAGAGGGAAAAAGAGACATCAAGACTTTGGAGTCATTACATCTGAGCCTGGAACTGGTGACAAGGACCTTTCAGGAGTAGAAGCACTATAGAGACCCTGTTCCCTAATTAAATTATTGTGATTAGGAATAGACAAAGTGGGGGGAGGGGGATAAGGGGAAATAACATACCTAGGTGAGTGGATGAGTCCTCCATCAGCTATGGCATCACCAGAGCTGAGACCCCACAAGAGCTATGTTTCCTACTAGACCCAGACAGGGAATTCTCTGCCTTATTAGAGGATCCCGTGCCCTTTTCTACTGAACACTGTTTATCAGTGATGTAGACAAAGACATAAAATGGCATCTCTATCAGATTCATAGCTGTCACAAAGCTGGGAAGCCCTCAAACCTGAGGCTGTGACTAAGATGAAGGTGACTTGGGCTAGATGCACAGCCTTACACTTCTTTAATGCCTGGAGGACATTACTGCTCAGATTCTATTGAGGGGGCAAGGGCTCTCCCCAATACCAGGGTGAACTTGGGCAAAATGCCATGCCCTCTATGGTTCCTGAAGAGCTGGTAACCTCTGTCTCCTAACTTTGTCTTGTGGGTGGTAGTGCCTGACTCATTAATCTCATGATGTAGCTTATGTGTTTAATTAGTTTTTTATGACATGGGCCCTCACTCACTGGGCAATGGCATGGGCCATATGCCTGGGCTCCTGCCTCACCTAGGCAGCCCTGATACCAGTCCATAGTCATAACGCAAATCCAGAAAGTTGGGCAGCACAGTCTGGGTGCTTTAACTCAAACCTTCCTGTTAGCTGCTCCTATTGGAATCCAGAAGGCACCCTGAATTGGCTTTTCCCCCCATCTTTTTGAAGTTTTCATTTAATATTTTTTATTCTGAATTTAATAAATATTAAATGAAATGAGGAGTTCCATGTACATTGTAAAACAGGAAGCAATTATACATTAAATTGCAAATTAGATTTCAATTTTCTTTTAAAGTATGTAATAAATTCAACATTTAACTTTCAGAGCTGACCTGCCTTTATCATATTTCTTCTGACAAGTTTTCTCTTCTCTATTTTTTTTTTTGGCAAGGGTAGAGGCCCTATCCCAAGCCCACCTTTCCATTTGATCTCTCCCAAAATGGAAAAAAAAAATATTTTAGCAAGTATGCATAGCCAAGTAAAATGGATTCTCACACTAGCTGTATCCAAAAATAGGTTTATTTTGCATGAACAATGTTGGAAATTTGTCTTGCTTGATCAAAAATATTTGTTCAAAGGATTCCATTTTTTTTTTCAAAGAGAGAGGGGTTAGGGATAGGGATAGCCAATCAAAAAAAAAAAGAAGAAAAGGAAAAAAGGAAATAAGGTCATCATTGAAACATTTTTTAATAGATAACTTTCTCCTTTTTCACTTAATAGTATTTTTCCTAATTATATGTAAAGATAGTTTTTAATGTTCAATCTTGTAAGATTTTGAGTTCCAAATTTTTCTCCCTTCCTCCTTTCCCTCCCAGCTTCCACTCCCAAAGCCAGCAAGCAATCTGATATAGGTTATACATTACAATCATATCAAACATATTTTCACATTAGTCATGTTGTGAAAGAAGAATCAGAACAAAAGGGAAAAGCCATAAGAAAAAAAAATGAAAAAAAAAAGTGAAAATAGTATGCTTCAATCTGCATTCAGACTCCATTGTTCTTTTTCTGGATGTGGAGAGCATTTTCCATCATGAGTCTTTTGGAATTGTCTTGTATCATTGTATTGCAGAGAAGAGCTAAGGCCATCACAGCTGATCATCACATAATGTAGCTTGTTACTAGGTACAATGTTGTCCTGGTTCTGCTCACTTCACTCAGTATCAGTTCATCTAAGTCTTTCCAGGTTTTTCTGAAATCTGTCTGTTCATTTATTATAGCACAGTGGTATTCTATTATGCTATAATTCCCCAGTTGGTGAGTATCCCCTCAATTTCCAATTCTTTTCCACCACAAAAAGAGCTGCTATCAATATTTTTGTACATGTAGGTTGAAGCATTTTTTAAAATGCATAGTAGAGAATAGAAGTTCAGAAAGAACCAGACAAACAGAACAGCCTTGACATTTGCATGTTGAATTTTATATTTTAGAAGGAAAACATAATATAGATTCACTATTTTATGTACAATCTCCTCTGTTCTACTATTTATACTGTTAAGGGCTAAAATTCTAGCTAAACTGTCTAAACTACTTAATGAGTGGTCGCCAATAAATTATAAGCTTTAGCAAGAGTTAGACTTTTAAGCATTTATTAAGGAGAATAAGAATTTGGTAAAGAGAGAGTAAGGCCTACATTCATCTATCTATTAAAGGGAGAGCACATTTCTAGTCCCGCTCTCCACCAGCATCCTCAGGAAAAAAGAGCCAGACAGAGCGCTAGTCTCTTCCTTCTTCCTCCCACTATTCCGCGTCACTTCCTTTTCCAAAGAAAAGACTCCTGGTCTTGCCCTCAAGGGCAGAACTCTTCTACAGTAAGTCTCCAGCAGGTGGCGTCATTCCAATCGTTACAATACCATATATAAATTGTCATATCCTTAGAAGACACATATTTGATGCCAAAGTTTATAATTTTAAAAAAACCCTTAATGTTGTTATTGTATACATTGTTAAACAGGTTCTGCTCACTTTAGTCTGCATTAATTCATATGTCTACCAAGATTTTTCAGAAACTTTTTTCATTTCTTATGGTGCAATAATGTCCCATTAAAATATTTTCTTTAGCCATTCCTTAGTTGATGGGCATTCACTTATTTAGTTTCCAGTTCTTTGTCATCATAAAAATAATTGCTATAAATATTTTTGTATATATGGATTCTTTTCCCTCTTCCTTGATCTCTTTGAGGTATAGGCCAAGTAGTATTACTGGGTGTATGGGATAGGTGGACTTGAGTCAGTTCAGATTCTGAGGATGGGGTCTGGAAAGTACCCAGCCCCCAGTCCCTGTTATAGTCAAATCATTTTGTTCATGTTTTATTCCATAGATTATAATAGAAATCATATATTTTGCCTTACTGAACCTGATGTACCCTGGTACCCCTTCCCGCCCCCTCTGCTTACATTCTAAACCCCAGTCCTTGTTATGGGTTAGTTATACTGTCGATACCAGGCAGGAGAAGATGTCTCTTGCTAGTGCGGGCCCCACCCAGATACTACCTCTCCCGTTTTGCATTCCTAAGTCCTAACTCCCCCGGTACCAGATCCTGGTACCATCACTCCCTCCTTCCCCCTTGCCCCTCCTTACCGGGGTGGATTGGTTTGGGGTAGTTTCACCCCTCCCATGGTTTGACCTTTTCCCCCTCCCCTTTCCCCCCAGCTCTCAAACATAGCTGAGCATGCATTCATACCCTGATCACAAGCTGAACACCCACCCTGGGTGAGACAGGATTGGATGTTCGATTGTGAGCTCACCCTGTGCATGAGGGATCCCTGGCATGGGGTCATGGGGTTGCCCATTCTCATGAGAATGAAATAAATCTGTGTAAAGATTGGAATGACGCCACCTGCTGGAGACTTACTGTAGAAGAGTTCCACCCATGAAGCGAAGGTCTTTGAGGGCAAGACCAGGAGTCAGGAAGTGACGCGGGCTAGTGGGAGGAGGAAGGAAGAGACGGGTGCTTGGTCTCACTCTCTTTCCTGAGGACACTGGTGGAGAAGGGAGCTAGAAATGCGCTCTCCCTTTAATAGATAGGAATCTAGGTCTTTTTCTCTGTACCAAATTCTTATTCTCCTTAATAAATGCTTAAAAGTCTAACTCTTGCTAAAGCTTATAATTTATTGGCGACCACTCATTAGATATTTTAGACAGTTTAGCTAGAATTTTAGCCCTTAACATCTGTTTCTTCTTGACTTGGTGGTCTACTCGAATTATTTGGGTAAACTGAGGCATTTTTGTCCCAAACACTGGGTCAATTCAGTTCAACTCAATAAACAATTATTAAACATTTACTATGTGCCAGGGGCAGCTGGGTGGTGCAGTGGATACAGTACTGGGCTTGAAATCAGGAAAATACATATTCTTGAGTTTAAATCTGGCCTCAGGCACTTTTTTTTTTTTTCCGTGAGGCAACTGGGGTTAAGTGACTTGCCCCGGGTCACACAGCTAGTAAGTGTTAAGGCCTCAGGCACTTCTTAACTGGGCAGGTCACTTCACCCTATTGGCCTTAGTTTCCTCTTCTGTAAAATGAACAGGAGAAGGAATGGCAAACCATTCCACTATCCTTGCCAAGAAGATCCCATGTCACAAAGACCTAAGGACAACATGTGCCAGGCACTGTGCTAAGTGCTGACGATAAAATCCCTGTCCTCAAGGAGTTTGCAGTCTAATGGGGGAAGACATCACACAAAAAGAAACTGAAAAAGGGGACCCGGGTGAGAAGAGGAGGCGTGATGCTTCCAGTCAAAAACAAGCAGAGCGGCTGATTGAAAATGGAGAGTTGGGGGCAGCTAGGTGGTGCAGTAGATAGAGCACCGGCCCTGGAGTCAGGAGTACCTGAGTTCAAATCCGGCCTCAGACACTTAACACTTACTAGCTGTGTGACCCTGGGCAAGTCACTTAACCCCAATTGCCTCACTAAAAAAGAAAAAGAAAAAAAAAGAAAGGAAGAAAGAAAATGGAGAGTTAGAAAATTCTGAGCCCTTCAATAAAGGAAGGCTTTGGATGGAGCTTATTATTCCATACTCCAGCCCTCCAATCAGAGGAGAGGAAACTGAGTGTTGAATATAAAAGAGACAGTCAAATAGCAAGGTGATGAGATTTCAGATGATCAGCTTATCCTGAAGGAAGCAGAACATAACATTCAGTCTAAACATAACAGAACTGTTGATGGAAAATGGAGAGTTAGCTAGGTCAAAGGATATGTGTTGTTGTTATCATCATCATTATTACTTTTTGCACTACTATAATTATGATGATGACTTAAAAAAAATTCTGAACTTAAGTGCCAAATAAAATGAACATTTCCATATACATTATAGAACGGAAGAAGAGGATTGTACATGAAACTCTGAATTTTTACTATGTAGGGCCTGCTTTTTAAAAAATACAAAATAAATTCAACATGTAACTTTAAAAGATGTCATACTTCATTATTCTCTTCTTTGTTTGGGGGGGGGGGGAAGGAAGCCCTATTCTAAACCCACCTTGCCCTCCTCGACCCAAATTGAAAATATCCCAAATCCTAGTACCAAATATTTATAGTCAAAGAAAACAACTCACAACAGTAATTCTCCACCAACAGTGCATTAATGTATATATTTACTGCAATCTCTACAACAACTGTCATTCTCCCTTTTTTATATAAGATGTGTCCCCACATAGGCTTACATGTGCATTGTCTCAGTAAATAGATGTTGCCCGAGGGTGGCATAGATAGATATTATCTAAGGATTGCCCATCTTTGTGGAGAGTAGAACCAAAGGCCTTTTCTATGCTGCCAGCCCACTAAGTGGGGAAAGGGGAAGACAAGTCTCAGGACAGTCTAAACTAAACAATCTCTCCTACAGTCAAGAGAAGGATTGAGCTAGAATTACATCCATCTGCCACTCTCTCCAATATCTCTGGTCTAAAGGCCCAATAGGTTCAGCACAAAGACAGCCCTCAATAATTGGAGAAATATTAATATAATATCAATGTAATAAAATGACAATAATACTAAACTAATTTACTAATTCGGTGCCATACCAATTAAACTTCCAAAGGATTAGTTTATAGAACTAGGAGAATCAATAACAAAATTCTTTCTGGACACAAAAGGTCAAAAATCTCAAGGGAAATAATGAAAAAATGGTAGGAATGAAGGGGCCCTTGCAGTATCAGATCTCAAAATATACTACAAGGCAGCCATTCTCCAAACAATTTTGTTCTTGTTTAAAAAAAAAACAAAAAGAAAAAGATTGATCAGTGGAACAGATTAAGTATTTTATATACAGAAGCAAATTAGCCTGGTGGTCTAGTGTTTGATAAACACAAAGACCCCAGATACTGTGTCAAGAACTATTTGAGGGGGCAGCTACGTGGCCCAGTGGATAAAGCACCAGCCCTGGATTCAGAAGGACCTAAGTTCAAATCCAGCCTCAGAAACTTGACACATACTAGCTGAGTGACCCTGGGCAAGTCACTTAACCCTCATTGCCCTGGGGGAAAAAAGAACTATTTGATAAAAACTGCTGGGAAAATTGGATTAGCAGTATGCAGTATGGAAAAAAAATTAGATTTAGATCAACACCTCAAACCTTATACCGAGATAACTTCCAAATGGATAAATAACCTAAATCGAAAAAGCCACGTCATAAACAAATTAGAGAAGCAAGGAAGAAATTACCTACCAGATCTGTGGATAGGGAAAGAGTTAATAATAAAACAAGTTAATAATCAAACAATAAAAGGCTCATGAAATATAAAAGTGGATAATTTTGATTATATAAAATTTAGAAGTTTTTGCACCAAAAAATCTAATAGAGCTAAGATTAGAAAGGGAACAACTGGGAAAGTTTTTGCAGTAGGTTTCTCTGATAAAGGTATCATTTCTAGAGATAGTGAACCTATTCAAATTTGTAAGAATAAGAACCATTCCCCAGTTGATAAATGTTTTAACAATACACCCAATAATTTGGAATACAGGAAGTACAGGCAATCTAAAGCTATATGCAAAAAAAAAAAAGCAATCACTAATAATTAGAGAAATGTAAATTAAAACAATTCTAAGGTTCAACTTCACATCCATCAGATTGGTAAAAATGGCCAAAAGAAAAGAAAGAGAAAGAAAGGAAGGAAGGAAGGAAGGAAGGAAGGAAGGAAGGAAGGAAGGAAGGAAGGAAGGAAGGAAGGAAGGAAGGAAGGAAGGAAGGATGGATGGATGGAAGGACGGGACAAAGTGTGGGAAAACATGGATATTGATCCACTGTTGGTGGAGCTGTGAATGAGTCCAATCACTTTGGAAAGCAATTTGGAATCATGCACAGAAAATTATTAAACAGTAAATGCCTTTTGATTTGGCTTTACCACTCTTAGGGCTATACCCCAAAGAAATTAAAGAAAAAGGAAAAGATAATACACACATATGTATGTATATGTCTATGTCTATGTGTGTGTGTATGTGTGCATAGCAGCTCTTTTTGTGGTGGAAAAAAAAACCACTGGAAATTAAAGGGATGCTCTTCAATTGGAGAATGACTATACAAGTTGTGGTCTATGAATGTGATGGAATACTATTGTGTGCTGTAGGAAATGAGGAAAAAGACAGGGAAAGACTTGAATGAACTTATGCAGAGTAAATTAAGCAAACCAGAAGAACAATTTATCCTATAAACATCAACAATAAATATGAATAATTTTGAAAGACTCAAGCACTGAGTGATCAGCCATGATTTAGAGGGCTGAAGAAGAAGAATGCTGCTCACCTCATGACAGAGAAATGATGAACTATTATGAAGAATAAGAACAGTACTTTTGGACATGACCAATGTGGGAATATGCTTTGTTTGACTGTGCTTATATGATACTGGGATTCTGTTTTCCTTTCTTTCTCCCTCTCTCCCTTCCTTCCACCCTTCCTTCCTGCCTTTTTTCCTTCTGGTAGGTGGAGGGAGATGGAAAGGGGAGAAAAAAATGAATGTTTGAAAACTGAAAAGAAAAATAATCAAAAGGTACTTCCGGGGGCGGCTAGGTGGTGCAGTGGATAGAGCACCGGCCCTGGAGTCAGGAGGACCTGAGTTCAAATCCAGCCTCAGACACTTAACCCTTACTAGCTGTGTGATCCTGGGCAAGTCACTTAACCCCAATTGCCTCACCAAAAAAAAAAAGAATAAAGGTAACATCTATCTGATTGTTTAGTGCCTTAGGGAGGTGGCAGGGGAGGGAGGGAAAGAGGGATAGAATTAAGAACTCAAAACGTTAAATTAAAATGTTTATTATTTTAAAAAAAGTAAAGAACGTCTAGAAACAGTTTAAGTAGGTGCCCAGCGACAAGTCTGTAGCATTGTGCTCAACATTCTATCACTTAGGAGTCACATCTTCCCCTACATCTGTAGCACAGCCCAAGGCTATGCCTTCTTCCCCTCTGGGGGAATGGGGGGAAGGGAGAAGCTGTGCTGCATTTTCGTCGTTGCCAGTCCGATGGATATGAGGTAGAACCCCAACTATCTAGTCAATGTGGAGAATTAGAAATCCAAAGTAGCGATTCAGAAAAAAGACATAACTTTCCTCTAATAGGAAAGGGACATTCTCATTGAACTCTGCTCGTCAGTCCTGGTCTGGAATACTGTATTTATTTCTGGGAGATCATTGATAATCCGGTTGTCCAGAGGATGACTAGATCAATCAAACAGCGTTATTAAATGTGTGCTCCAGAAAGAATGTCTGCACCAGTGATATCAGTCAAATAGAAATGGAGAATCCCATAAGGATTCTATTAACTATTAGCCAAGTATTAACTTGGTTTTTAAATGGAATGTTATCTATGTTTTATTGCATTTTTTTTTGTGGGGCAATGAGGGTTAAGTGACTTACCCAGGGTCACACAGCTAGTATGTGTCAAGTGTCTAAGGCCGGATTTGAACTCAGGTACTCCTGACTCCAGGGCCAGTGCTCTATCCACTGCACCACCTAGCCGCCCCCGTTTTTATTGTATTTTTATTTATTTTGTTAGGTATTTTCTGATTACATTTTAATCTGGCTCAAATCACATTTGGTTTTGTGTTTTTGGTGTGAGGCAATTGGGGTTAAGTGACTTGCCCAGGGTCACACAGCTTGTAAGTGTCAAGTGTCTGAGGCTGGATTTGAACTCAGATCCTCCTGAATCTAGGGCTGGTGCTTTTCCCACTGTGCCACCTAGCTGCCCCAAATTTTCACCATTAACCTCTGAATCTTGCAGGATAGCAACACCTGCTGGTTATAGTTAATTATATGTAACTCTGTTATAATGATTTAACATTTTAGGACACCATTTAAACTACAAAATAGAGGTAAGGAAAAATTTATTGCAGACAAGCCTCAATTTGTAACAAGCTTTTACAATAATTAGTTTGTTTTAAGGTTGGGAGAAATATAATGGCTCTAAAATTTACTTGATTCTGTCTTTAGCTTTAGGGATTTATATTAGATTGGGGTGGGCAAACTATTACTTGCCTACTTTTGTACTGCCCAAGAGCAAGGAATGGTTTTTACTTTTTTTAAATAAAGTTTTATTGGCCCCTATAAAAACAAGCAGCAAGCTGGATTTGGCCTTGAAGTGGTTTTAGATGAGAATTCCCAATCACCCCAGACCTTTACCAGTTAGGAAAAATTCCCAAAACCGTAGGCAGAGGTTGGGCTCTTTATGCCTATCTCTCACTAAACCCAGGACTTTTGAAGCCAAATTCAGTTTACTGCAAGCATTTAGGCAACAGCAGATTATATTACATTTTAGTGTCTGTGGATAGAAAGGCATTGATTCTGAGGGGAAGTGGGGGAAAGAGGAAAGTTTTTTTGGGGACTTCCTTGAGCCTGGGCTCTGCCTGTCCTTGACATAACCCCATTCTATCTTTTATAAAGCTTAATCTACTCTCAGTTCCTCATCTGTAAAGTGAGCTGGAGAAGGAAACTGCAAATCACTACAGTATCTTTGCCAGGAAAGGCCCAAATGGGGTCACAAAGAGTCGGACTGGAAGAACAAACATTTTACAGATGACACAGAGGTCAAGTGGTTTGCCCAGGTTCAGATATTTGAAACGAGGCTCC
The DNA here is from genome assembly GCF_019393635.1 of Dromiciops gliroides. NCBI lineage: Eukaryota > Metazoa > Chordata > Mammalia > Microbiotheria > Microbiotheriidae > Dromiciops > Dromiciops gliroides. The sequence goes on from NC_057864.1 coordinate 30,579,339, forward strand.
AATGAATGTCCGACTCTTCATGACCCTTTCTTCGGTTTTCTTGGCACAGGTCCTGGAGTGGTTTGCCATTTCCTTTTCCATCTTATAGATGAGGAAACTGAGGCAAACAGGGTTAAGTGACTTGCCCAGGGACACACAACTAGTAAGTGTCTGGGGTCGAATTTGAACTCAGGAAGCCCAGCGCTCTTTCCACCGTGTCACTTACTTGCCCGTTTTGCATGCAGTAGGGGTTTAAACTATGCTAGTTGGATTTGAATTAATGAATGTACCTGGCCCTTTCCACCAGCTCTTCTCACTCCTCCATAGCTCAACATTCTAAACTTATTTTTTTGAAGGGAGTGGGGAAGGGGGAGGGCAAAGAGACAAAGTATTTAAAGTCCTTTGTTAGCTTTGCCGAGATACATCCTATCAAGTGCCTGCGCCATTGTAAGGAAATCTGGGAATGAAGATTGCCCGCCCCTGGAAATAGTCTGAGCCTGCGCTGAAGAGTGCCCGCCCCCTTTAGATTGTTAGGCTGTTTCCGAGAACGCGACGCCGTTTCCCAGGCAACAGCAAGCTGGCTTGAACTTCCGGCTTCCTTTGCTTCCCCCCCAACCCGCTTCTGCGCACGCGCCAAGCGGCCCCGACCGTTGGCAGAAGCCCGAGAGTTTAAAATGCCTCCGCGCGCGGGGGCGGGACTTCTTTTGGAGAGACAGCCTAGGGGGCAGCCCAGAGTGGGAAAAGAAGCGCTCCGGCTGGGCGCGCGGGCAGAGCGGTCGCCACCACGGCTCTCGATTGGCTGGAAGCGGGACGATCTCTGGCGCTGATTGGTCGGTCCGATCGGGCCCCTCCCTCCGCCGCCACCGCCTTGTCAATGTCAGTAGAGCTACAGGCTGAATCCAAACTCCAGCCCGGCTCGGCCGCGCTTTGCCGCTTCGCTTCCCGCCGAGCCAACGGGTAGACGCCGGGCCCCCGCCGCCGCCAGGTGACTGAGGCAACCGCCGGGCGGGCCGGGGGCGCCGGGAGTCGGGGCCCTGCAGACCGAGGGGAAAACTGCGGCACGGAGCGGATCAGCTGGCCGCAGGCGCCCAGCGCGGAGGTAGGCGGGAAAGACCCTGGGGAAAGGGTGGATCCGCGTGGGTCTTTGACCCAGTCAGCCAGCTTACTTTCTGTGTACGGGCCCGGGGCTCAGAGCCGGGGATACCGAGGAAGGCAAACACGCGGCTCCTGCCCGCGGGGGGCTCTCCGGTTAAGTGGGGGGCGGAGACGGCGTGCCAGTAACCGGATCTGTTCGGCGCAAACGAGCGGTAATCTCGGAGGGCCGAGGTGGGGAGGGGGACGTGCACTCCAGGCACGGGGGGACGGCCAGTGCAAAGGCGCGGAGCGGGGAGGTTGAGCAAGGCTGGTGTCCCGGGGTCTCAGAATAATAAAGTGTAAGAAGAATGGAAGGGGGGGGGGCAGATGTGAAGGACTTTGAACGACAAATAGAGATGTTATATTTGATCCTGGAACTGAGAGGGAGCCCCTGCATTTTATTGAGTGTTGGGGGGGGTGTGGTATGGTCAGATTTGAGCTTTAACAGATGAGTGGGGATGGACCGTAGTGGGGAAAGAATGACTTGGAAGGAAAACAAACGGTACTTCACTGCAATGGGGGCTTGCTCCCACAGCTGATGAGGTCACCGAGAGAAGAGGTATATAAGTGGTCTGTAGCAAAATGGGAGCTTGATGATACTTTCCATAGCTCTCCCGCTGGATTGTTGGGAAAGCCTTTTTAAACCTTTAGGGATGGAGAAATGTGTGTCCCTGAATTGGTTAGGGAACACCCTCTGAGCAATGTCCCTTTTCCCATGTAGATCAGTGATTGATTGTTCTTTATCCTGGGGATTAGCCTGTTCTACTTTCCTCCCTGTGTCACTTCTCCGGTCTTGTGGTCCTCCTTCACTTTCCTACCGCACCAAGGCCCTGATCTCAGTTGCTGTGAATTTACTTATAATCTGTGCTGGTGATTTCTAGATCTCTCTCTTCTCCTGCATCACCAACTGCCTGCTGGACATTTCCCCTTGGATTGCCTTTATCCACCTCAGACTCATCATGTCCAAACTAGATCATTCTCTTTTTCCCCAAACACATGCCTCTTCTGAGCTTCCCTAGGATGCTGTCCAGGGCAGCGCCATCCTCCCAGTCCAGCCACACTCAAGCTCAGATCCATCCTTGTGTCCTTGCTCTTTCTCATCCTGTGTATCTAGTCAGTTACCAAGTCATATTCATTATACTGCAACAATATTTCTATCTCCTCGCTCACTCAGCCACAACTCTCACAGGGCCCCTGCAGCAGTGGTCTCTCTCTCTTCCCAGCCCATTTTCCACAGAGCTGCCAATTGATGTCCCTAAAGCTTATGTCTGACGGTGTGTCCCCTGCCCAAGAAGTGTCAGGGACCAAATCTTCGATTTCCTGCAGGAGATGACCTCCTGTAGCAGTACATATTGACTTTGGCCATGGACTCTTCCTCCTTGGGGTGGGAGTGGGACAGGTGGTTGTATATCACCTTCTCTTACTGGACCAGGACCTAATGTAGGTCATCCGGAGCCGTCCTGTCCTCATTGCCTTGTGCCATCAGTCCTACTAGCACCTCCATCACAGTCCCCCTTACTTAGCTCTATTCTAACTGAGGATACCAAGTGATATGCTTGACACCCTATTGTCAGTGAAACAGCTTGGGCTCTTTGTGCCCTTCTACTATCAATCAATAGCAAGCATTGGATACCTATTGAGGGTATGAAAAGCAGTTTATTAGGAGAAGAAGAGACTCAGAGGCTCACTGCCATGGGGTACCCCTAGAGACTGCCCCAGAGTTCAGCCTGGGAATCTCTGTGCTCTCTGCATTGGGTGGGTGGAGTCGGGTGGGGTTGGAACTCTGAATGTTAATTAGCATTCAAGTATTTAACTTGGTGTTCTCAACATTTTTACAGTGTGGGGGCTCTGTCTTGTATTGTGGATTTACACTGTAAAATTGGGGATAGCACACGCAACTCTCCACTTCACTGACTTGTTGTGAGGAAAGGGCTTTGTAAATCTTAAAGCACTATAGGCAAGCAAGCTCCTGTTTCTGAGATGGTTCTATCAAGTAAGGCTATAAAATGAGACTTCCATAAATGGGCCATAATAATCACACATTCTGTGTGACATCACGGCTCATAATTCTCTTTAGTTAATGGCAATTAGGGTTTAAATAGTTTCTCCCATATGAGAAGGAACCTCCCCCCAATCCTTTGCAAAGAGGGCTGTTCTGTGGGTCTAGAACACTGCATATCATCGAATTTAGGGGATTGATTGGTTGATTCTACTGATGTTTTTCTTTAAGAAAAACAAAACACCCCATCCTTTGTTATATATAGTGGCTTCATGGGTGAGGGAAGAATACACGTGCGGATATATCACTGAAAACTGATTTTAAAATAGCATCTCCTGTTTCCTCATTTTTGTTTTTTCCTTAGGTTCTGACCTATCATGGAGCCTGTGTATTTCCCCTCTGGGCACCAGATGAATCCCAGGTATGTTTATGTGACACGGTGGGACTCCCGTGCAGTTTGCTCACAGATACTGTTGTAGGCATTTGGTCATTCTTTGGATCGGTGCTTCCATTTTATTCTTTTCTCTTGAATTTTGTTATTGTTATTCTGAATTTTGTTAAGAGTTGTTGAGTTTTCGGTTTGATTTATGTCTTGCTACTTTTCAAAAGCCATCAGTTGTGTCACTTAATTCACCTGCACCTTTTCTGGGGTTTCGTAAGTAAGTCATAGAGCCATCTTTCTGCCTTTCATTTTTTTCGTCTTGTTTTATTACTATCACTGACATGTTTAGTACTAGGTCAAATAACATTGGGTAAACAGGATGTCTTATATTGGGAGAGTTTCTTGTGTTTTCAGAGTCAGGGCTGGGGTTTGGGCTGATTCACTGCCATTGGGTGTCCCTAGAGTCTTCCCCAGAGTTCAGTCTGGGAATCTCTTTGTGCTTGATGCATTGGGCATGTGGAGTTGGGCAGAGTTTACCATCTTGGTTGCCCTTCTTGGGATGTTTACCAGCTTATGGAGCTAGAGTTCAAAAGAGAAACAAGGCTAGATGTGTACATCTGGAAGTCATCTGATTATTAAACCCATGGGAACTGATGAAGTCTCTAAGTGAGAGAAGGCCCAGGATATAACCTTGCACCATATCCACAGTTGTTGTTCGTCCCTCATATAGAAGAGAACCAATGACATGATGTCTTGACTTGCTCATGAATTGGATTTAAGTGAGGCAGAGTTGCACAAAGCCATCAGCCTCACTCTCTCTGCCCAGAGTCATTGAATTCCAGTGGCCAGACAAAAGTCAGAGCAGCTGTCGATGGCCTGGGATGAAGTGGGTGACCTTGGTGTCTTAGGTGTCTGACCAAGTTCTGAGTGCTCCAAAGCATCTGCTTCAGTTGCCTTCACGGCCCTTAGAACACACTGTTCTCATTCACCTATTCCTTGGAGGAAAATCTTCACATGCTTTGGGTAGACACCCCTGTGACTCACCAATGGGTTTGAGGCCTGTTGGTTACCCTCAACCTGGTGTAGTCAGTCCATCTTCAGGGACGGTTTTACCTGGGTGTGGCCACTGCCCATGCTGCAGCTTCTTGGAGCCACAGGTGAGAGTTGGGTGCTAGGTGGACACCAAAGGTGGATGAACAACCCTGAAAAGGGCTTGGCACCAGAGGTGCTAGTCATCCCTGAGCACCCCATACGTGCACATTAAGGGCATTCTAGGGAAGGAGACTGAGGGGGAATGGTTAAGGAGATAGGAGACCCAGGGATCTGTGTCATAAAAACCGGAGAAGAGAGAACTTCAAGGCAGACAGGGTGGCCAGGAGCCTCACATGCCACAGAAATGTTAAGAAGGGCTAGAATTTAGAAAAGGCCACTGGATTGGCCATTTAGTCAGAGCAGTTCCACCTGATTAATGAAGCAGAAAGTGAGTGAGAGGAACAGAATTGGAGGCAACATGGGGAGACAATTTCTCTGGCTTAATGGAATGGCAGAGTCAAGTGAGGGTTTTGTTGCCATGAAGGAGGCCTGGGCATCTTTGTAGACAGCAGGGAATGAGCTAGGAGAGGGAGAGACTGTAGATTAGGAGGAGAGGAAGAACTATTGTGGGGACCATCTCTACTGGTTTCCTCAAGGAGAGAAACTCCTTTTGGGGGGCGGGGGGAGTGAAGGGCACAGTGTGGTTTGCCAAGCCTCATAGTCACCACAGATGGCCCTATCTATCCATGGACCTTCCACATTACATATTAACCAAAGACACAGCAATACGTATCTTAGGAGAGGTGAGACTCCACCCAGCTGCAGTGCGAATGAGAGGATTGGAACCAGCCAATCATCTCTTTGGACCCGCTTTGGAGGACCCTTAAATTTACTTACTTACTTACTTACTTGCTTATTTATTTATTTATTCATTCATTCATTTATTCATTCATTCATTCATTTGTTTATTTATTGCGAGGGGCAATGGGGGTTAAGTGACTTGCCCAGGGTCACACAGCTAGTAAGTGTCAAGTGTCTGAGGCCGGATTTGAACTCAGGTCCTCCTGACTCCAGGGCTGGTGCTCTATCCACTGCGCCACCTAGCTGCTCCCGGACCCTTAAATTTATAGGGGGAGCTTGGGGAAGATAAAGGTCTGGGAATGGCAGAGTGGGACAGGTTATGTCTGTTCTCAGGGAGAGTTGGAGCACTTGGGACATGGTATTTCTGAGATTCATATCTTTAGCTCAGTGGTAGGGGGAAGAGGCATCTTTGTCTGGAAAGTTTATTTTTTGAAAGCTCTCCCTGTGTCTGGGCTGGGCTGGGGGTCTTCTCTGTCTCTTGGGAAGGTAGACCTTGCATTCTGGTGGGGGGGGGGGGGTTGGGGGTTGGATTGACTCTGCCTTTTTTTCTTTCTTGGGATGGGGTGGCCTCAATCTCTTACCTATTTAGACCGAGAGAAAGTCAAGGAAATGCAGACAAATTGTTCCTGTCATTTAAAAAAATCCAAATCGGGGCAACTAGGTGGCACAGTGGATAGAGCACCAGCCCTGGATTCAGGAGGACCTGAGTTCAAATATGGCCTCAGACACTTGACACTTACTAGCTGTGTGACTCTGGGCAAGCCACTTAACCCTCATTGTTCCACACACACACACAAAAATCCAAATCACGTTGTGAATACACAGACCAGCCCCCAGTGTTCACAAAAGACAATTTTTCCTTTATGCAGATAGGCAATCCCCTCCCCCTCGCCCCTGTCCTCGCCCTGCTCTGAGAATCTCTTGACCTGAGTCCAGCTTTGGCTCCCTGGAACGCTCAGATATCCCTGGCCTTCTGGACTCTGCCGTTGGCCTTCAATGGGATGGGAGAGGAGGGAGGGGCAAGACACCTGTCTCTTGATTTCTCAGTATGTGGGAATAGTTGGGGACCAGGTTGATCAGCTGGCTTGTGTCTTCAGATTCTCTTTGTGCCAGGTGTTCTTGGTGTAGGGTTGCTGAAACAAGCCCCCAGAAGGCTGATCAGTTTTCCTCTGTTCCCCATAACCTCTGTCTTCCTCATTAAAGCACTAATTAGATGTTCTTGGAAGGGCATCTTTGTTTGCGCAGCCCAATTTATACCTGACACAAGCAACTCATTTGTAGAACAAGAGATCCAGCTAGCTCCCTTCAGAGGTTGAGTGCAGGCTAGAGGTGGCCTCTCAGGTGTGTTAGAGCAAGGAGTCTTTTGCCCCTTTGGTTGGTGATGCCAGCTGGCCGGCTGACTCTTCATCTTCCCTGAGCTCTGAGGAGCCTCCGTTTCATCAAGTCACTTTTAGTGGCCTTCAGGCTGAGGCTCACTGTGCGTGGATGGGGTTAGCTAAGGACACTTCTACCTAAAGTCTTACTGCCCCAGGCACGAGCTTGACTTGTGGTGGCCTTCCCTCTTTGTTTCCATCCTTGGGAGTGTTGTCTGCTTTAATACATCAGAGATGTTTGTCTTAGGCATCTCTGAAGTTCTGTTTGGAGAGCTCTTCTAAGAGCTTCCCACCCTGGGATTGGCCCTTGGCGGGCCTTCTCCCAGCATGCTTCTCTGCACCTGCTGACAGAAGGCGTTTCTCAGGGGATTCAGGACTGTTATCGTTTAAAAATATTAGGGAAGAGAAACTATGTGCCAGGCACTTAGCAGAGCTATTAAATGTCTGAGGTTGGATTTGAACTCATGACTCCAGGCCTAGCGCTTTACCCACTGTACCACTCAGCTGCCTTTTATAAACCCCCTGTATTTTAGGGGACATCAGTAGTTTAATCTTAGTGATCAGAGAATCAGTCCTTGCTTGTACATCAAGAATATCTTTTAGTCCTTTTTCTCTGCTTTAGATTAAAGGGACCTTTAAAAAGATAAGCATGCCTTAACCAAACCTACATCTATTTGTACTTTGATTAAAAGGATCACTTCAAACAGAATGGTGCCTCTCAGCTTTCCTCCGTCAAAGAGCATGCTCTGGGATCCAACCCCGATGGGAGATGTCAAGTATTTACATCTCAGTTACTACAGGTATGAAGTGCTGTCCTTTGGTTCTCTTTCATGTAATTGGGAGCAAACCAGGATCAAGAGGCCTTACACAAGTGGGGCAGGCTCTGGCCACTGCTTTTCCGTTCCTCCTCCCCTCTGTCTCTCCAAGCTCTCAGCTCACCCGTCTCCCTCTAAGAATCCTCGGCAGCCCGTCTGTTGGCCTTGCTGCTTGGCTTTTAGCGCTGCAGGTGCTACAAAGGCTCTCAGAGCATCAGACTCGAGGAACGTAAACATCAAGATGGCCAATGCATGTCAGTCTTTTGCAGGAATCCCAGACTTGTGGTGACTGAGAAGGCCGTGCGGCTTGCTTATCGGCACGCTAAGCAGAATGACCCAAATTTGTCGTGTTTTTTGCTTGGGACTCTCTTAATAGATGAAGGTAATGCTTAAAAACAACTTTATACTTTGGGCTACAATGGGTGTCTTGGATGGGCTTTGGTGATGCTTCGTTCTGGTTTGACTGACTGACTGCTGGCTCACAGGCTCTCTCCCCTCCCATCTCCTGCTCTCATTGTCGGGGACTTTGGCCTCCGTACTGACACTCCCTCAAACACGCTCACTTCCCAGCTTTTCCACTCTCCACCCACCTCAGCCCCCACAGAGAGGTTCGTGCCCTTGAATTCACCATCGCCACCAAGAGTTCCATGCCCACGTTTGTGAATTCTGAGATGGAGCCCTCTGCTCTCGTCCTTTATCCTTCTAGCTTCCCCTCTGCCTTATGACCCCTAGCCCAGTCCTCATCCTCGCTGTGAGCTCCATGCTCTCCACCCCTCAGGCCTTTCCCAGGTCATCTCTGCTCTGGGTAGACTCTCTTCCCTTCCCCATCTTGACCACAGGATGAAACAGTCTAGCTCTGCTGTCCCAGATGTGGATCACCTTGGCCATCTGCTGCTGTGGCTCTTATTCGTTTACTGTTGATATGGAAAAACCATGAAACTGCTGACAGATCCCCTGTGATTCATGTTGCATACTCTCAGCTGGATCCTTACTGTGCTGAGGAATCCTTTTCCACCCCCCTACCCCACCTCCCAGGGCTTCCCTTCCTGGCCTTGGCTGAGAAAATTGCCTCATTTCACCGAAAGGATGAAGCCACTTGCTGGGAGCTCCTTTGTCTCTCCTCCTCCCCTTGTCACTCAGATGCCTTTCCCGGCTACCATCTTCTCCTTGTCAGATACATCATGATTCCTCTTGGAGATTGCCCCTCTGATCATCTTCACTCACTGATCTTCGGTCTCTCTCTGACTACAGGCCTACAAACATGCCCGTGTTTGCCCTGTCATCCCTGCTAGCTATCGTCCCATATCTCTCCTTCCCATTGTGCCCAAACTCCTGGAGAAGGCCGTCCATACTAGGTGACTTCGTTCCCTCTCCTCATTGTCTCCTACACCCTCTTCAGTCTAGCTTCTGACCTCATGTTTCAAATGAAACTGCTTTTCCACAGTTGTCAGCAGTCCCTTAATTGCCAAATCTAATAGCCCTTTGTCAATCTCTCTCTCCTTCCTGACCTCTTCACAGGCTTTGAAACTGTTGATTATCTTCTCTGTGTTTTCTTCTCCCTTGGTGTTTGTGACCTTCTCTGTGCAGGTTCTCCCAGCTGACCTCTCTCTTCTCCTCAGGCTCCTTTATTGGACTTTCACCCAAGTCATCCTCCCAACCCCACAAGGGTCCACCCTTAGCTTTCCTCTCTTCTTACTCTATAGCATTTTACTTGGGGGTCTTATCAGCTCTCAAGATTCAATGTTCCCAAGGCTGTTGAGGCTCAGGTTGATTTATCCAGGCCTATTCCCAGTTCCATTATTGCTTCAGCGCTAGCCTATGAAACATCTCAAACCGGTCGGCCCATATCCCTCCCTCAGTACAACACATCCCCCCGGAATCCAACCTCTGTCCCCCCGACTTGGCTTTCACCGCTTGGGGCGTCCATCTTCTCATCCTCTCACTCACCCAGGCTCTCATACCCATTCATACCCCATATCCAGCCTGTCACCAAGGTTTTCATGTCCACCTTCCCCCGGGTCCTCTTCCCCCTCGTGCTGGCACTCAGCACCTCTTGCCTGGGCTATTTCAGAGGTGGATCCCACCAGTAGATCACCTGCCTCAAGTCCCTCCACATTCCAGTTGGTCCTTCCTGCAGGGGCCAATATGATCTTCCTAAAGTGCCATGCTCAGTTAACTCCAGGCACTCCCTGTTGCCTTTAGGATCCTCTGTCTGGATTTCAAAACATGCTGTGACATGATGGAACATAACAACACCCTACCTTTCCGGAATTCTAACCCATTACACTCTCTCCCCAGTGCTCTGTCATCCAGCCACACTGGCATTTTGCTGTCCCTTGAACATCTTGCATCTCCCTACTCTCCCTATCTCCTGGTTCCTTGGCTGACCCCCATACCTGAAATGTCCTCCCTTGTATCTAATCTACCTCCTAGCTTCCTCCCTGTATCCGCTGAAATCCCACCTTCTGAAAGAGGCCCTCCCCTTTTCCCCCTCCCTCCTCCCCTCCCCTTCTCTCCCTTCCCTTCATCTCCTCTCCCCCTTCCCTCCAAGGTTATCTCCCAGTACCTTCTCTCTATCTTGTTTCTAAATAATGTTTGCATGTTCTTTCCTCTGGTCTGCTGGGAGCTCCCGAAGGGCAGAGAGGGACATTTTTGGTTCTTTGTATCCTCCCTCCACACTTAGCACACTGCCGGTACATAGTAGGTACTTAATAAATGCTCCTCATGGGGATGCTGCCTGCACGTGCATTGTTAATGAAGGGTCTGCCTGTCCATATTCGGCTCTTCAGGTGAGGAGGGTGTGAGGCTGAAAATAGACCGCTTTGATCCTGGTCGGGAAGTGCCGGGATGCCTCCGGAAAGTCCCCAGCGCTCCCCTGCCCGGAGACTTTGTGATTCCATGCACAGTGAACACGGAGGGACTCTGCCCTGCAGACATGATCATCCACGACCCCGAAGACTTGAGCTCGGTCTTGAAGGTGAGCGTCCTTCCGTGAATTAGACAGGATTCATCTCAATGACGAGAGAAAGGGCCAAAATAGAAACTGGATGGAAACAAGCTCTGGGCCCAACTCCTTTCTGTCCAGCTTAAGATGAGGCTGAATTTGGTTTCTGAAGTAGTTTTCTAGCAAATAAATTCTCTCTTTTCATTTGGAAAGAACCAGGGAAACCTGATAACTGCAGAGCTTTGAAAACGATGTCCTAGGAACCATTTTCTCAAGCACTCCTGGGGGTAGGGGTGAGGCTCCAGTACTGGGTGTGGCCCTCTGACCCCTGAACAGTAACATGGGAGCTTAACCCTTTGAGGCAAGGACAGCTGGGTGGCTGGCATCCCATTTCCAACAGCAGCCAGGGCTGTCCCCAGATCCCAGGGAGATTTCGGAGACGTTCACAGGTGGACGGGTGCCCTTGCTAGCACACTGAGCTGCTTGCTCTTTTGGAGGCTTGCCCTTCCCTTCCCAGGGGGAAGATGGGACCTAGGATTTCATGAGTGTGGCTTCCCCTTCCCTGAGGCTGATGGCAGCTCTTCTCCAGCTTAGTGAGTTATTGTGTCAGAGATGATCTCCATCTCCTGGGTTGGCCCTGGGCTGGATGGTGAGCCTCTGCCCTTAGGGAGATGGCCCATCTCTGACTTGTCCCCAAGTGGCATCTGGGGAGAACTCTATGGTAAGAATTTGCCCTTCGTAGGTGTGTATTCTCAGTCATTGGTAATGTCCCTAAGGATGAGAGAGTGCCTGCCCTTCTTCCTGGAAGTGACTTTGTCTATGCTTGCTGCTTCTGTTTGTGTTGGTGTTGTTATTCCTCCCTCCCCCAGAGTGTAGCCTTCTCCAGGGCAGGGACTCCATTCCAGCTTGACAGACACACACTTATTCAGTGGCTGAGGGGAACTGAGCCATTGTCATGGAGGGGGACATTCCAGTCCACTTCACTGGGAAGGCCTGAAAAACAGAAGGCACATTTGGGAGGTGGCAAATAAGGCAAAGAGCCCGAAGGGGCTCCAGTGGTCAAGTGCAGTCTCCTATGGTGTATAAGGATGCCCCCCCATCCCGCCCCTTGCAGCATCCCTGACCAATGGTCTTCAAAACTCTGCTTGAACGTTGCATTAATGGGGAGCCCACTACCTCACTAGGTAGCAAATTATTATATTGAGCTAGAATCTGCTTCCCTGTAACTTGTATCCACTGATCCTGCTTCGGCCTTTGGGAACCACGCAGAGCAAGCCTTACTTGTGTTCCACTTGAGTGCTCTTCAGGGACTTGAAGAATATTGGGGCAGCTGGGTGGCTCAGTGGATAGAGCACTGACCCCATGTAGTGGGGGATGGGTTTGATCGATCAAATTGATCATGAGGCATCCCAAAGAATTACAAGAGTCTGCCTCAGTTTCCCAAGTTTTATCAGACTGTGATAAGCAAAGGGAGAACACCCAAGGAGTAAGGGAGAGGAAAAATGGTTACATTTATAGTGAGAAAAGTAGGTTATCTCCTCATCTTAATCTCCTCCTTAGGAAGGTTCATGTCCTAATTTGGACTTCCTGGGGTCCTAAGACTTCCTCCAAGGCGGGCATCTTCTTCCCTAGGGCTGTGTTTTTGGGATTTAAACATCATAAAGTGACCCTAAAGACACATTTGGCCTTTTCTGCACATGTTCATAAAGACATGCTTAAATATGTCAGACCCTAAGGGTCTCGTGCTTCTGATCTCTCTTTACTTTAAGATCTAGTTTCCAGGTGTCTTGTAATCTAGGAATATTAATAGCTATTAATGCTTAATGGGCCCTGGCTACCTTCCCTAAGCTTCTGTTGATGGTGCTGGTTGATTGTAACCCTCTGGTTACTCAGGTCTTAGTTTCTTTGTTAATCCTTTTGTCTACTTTTGATCAAATCTTAGGTTATCTGTTAACCCCTTTTAGCTAACAGATGGTTAGAGCTCAGGTCTTAAGTTAGAGCTCAGGTTTTAAGTGATCTGTTAACCCTTTTTTAGCCTTCTCCATCACCTGGAGTTAGAAGAACCTGAGTTCAAATCCAGCCTCAGACACTTAGTAGCTGTGTAACTCTGAACAAGTCACTTCACCTCAATTACTTCCCCCCCCCCAACTCCCCAAAATGCTGTTATCTCCCTCTTAAGTCTTCATTTCTCCAGGCATCATTTTCCCAGATCTTTCTCAATGAGAGCCATCTTTTTCTGACTACCTGCCAATATATCGGTCTTACTTAAAATGTGGTGTCCATGACTAAACCTGATTCTCCAGGTGTGGCCTGACTAGTTCGGAAGACACACAAATGGGAATATCTAGGGGAGATGTCAGTGCAATGTTTCTTAACTGCAATGTCTCTTGGTTACAAGGAAGAAATGATGGAGAATTGGGAGGTGGTAGGCCCCCAGTCCCTGGGTGCTTCCTGATCGTGCTGGGAGTCATCACTCCTAGCCAAGGCAGCTCCTAAGGGCGATGGGCCAATGGGCCCTTGTCACTCCTGCCAGGGCAGATGTTGACCAGACATTGATGGCGTCTTTCCCCATAGACTCTGCAGCAGCATTTGGGCAGCAAAGACACCCTGGACCTCTGCAAGCTGCTCCCCTTGAGAGCTCACGTCACTTCCAGGGAGCACCTAGACAACCTGCAGTTTGACTTTCACTGGTCAGCAGTGACTCCAGCCAGTTCTTTTCGATGCACACCTGTGAAGCCTCTCCCCATTATTCCAACAGCTCTGGCAAGAAACTTGAACAGTCACATGAATATTGCTCAAATTCAGGGGACCTGTAAGTGGGGGTGAGTAAGAACTATCTTCATCTGAAATGTTTGTATTGTGACAGGCTACCCAAGTAATGAACAATTTCCCTGTAGTCCAGGCAATGGTGAAAGGAGGCAAATGGAAATTAAGTCAATTTATACTGAGTTTGGGGCTTTTTAACAATTATGTATTTCATTTGTCCTTTAAGAAAAGTCAGGGAGTGGTAAAAGAATATTACATTTGCTTCCTAATAGACAACGTTCATATTCTGGAATTCATGGACCCAGTATTTGTAGGTGAAAGGAAGCTTGGAATCTGGTGCTGGCAGGCCCCTCTCAGAGGGTGGGAGGGAGATGAATGGACCAAAGAGCTAGAAGGATTCCCAGGTTCGTTCGTTTAGCCCTTAGCATCCAAAGAGATCTGCTGTTGATTGGTGTATTCAGAAGTGCTTGGCCTCGGCTGGCGGGTCCGTCAAGGCCTGTGGGCTCTTGGCACGCCTTTGAGTAAAACCAGCCCTGGCCCAAATCTGCAGGGCACCCATCTTAATGGCCAAGCTGACTTCCATGTTGGGCTTTACTTTGCTGAACTAGGTAGCCCCCCAGGGGCAGTGATGAGAACACCATCTGCTTGTGTCTTTTTATGTGAGTGACGCCATAAACAAACACTTGAAGTCCAGACCAGAACTGGGAAGGGATCATCTTGTTCCTTCCTTTCCCTCCCTGAACCTCCCCACTCTTTACAGAGGGAGAAGCTTCCTCCAACATAGCAGAAAGGGACCAGCCCCATGCGGCATTGTGCAGGGGTGTGAGCGGAGATTCAGACCCGAGTCCTCTCACTTCCAGCCTGGAGCTCTTTGTACTATTCCCCGTCAATCTGGCTCATCCTTGTCACCTGGATTTCTAAACCACGTTAATCTGATTGTTTGGGAAACCAAGAGAGGCAGGTAACGGGAAAACTATGAATAAGGCCCCATTTCCATGATATAGAAAGAAGGAACCGATTTAGATACATGAGAGCCATTACCCAATTTTTAAATGGTCTAAGAGACAACAGACAAATGTTTACAGAAAAAAATCCAAGCTCTCAAGACATATGAAAAAATGCTTCAAATCACTGTTATTAGAGAAGTGCAAATTAAAGCCTCTCTGGAGTTCTACCTCACACCTGTTGTGTTGGCAAAGTTGGCAAAAAAGAAAAATGACAAATGTTGAAGACACTACTAGAAAACAAGTATATATTAATGCCCTTTTGGTGAAACTGGATCCTTTTCCTTTGGTCTCTGGGATACAGACCTAATGGTGGTATTGCTGGATCAGAGAATATGCAGTTTTATAGCCCTTTGGGCATAATTCTTAATTGTTCTCCAGAATGGTTGGACCAATTCACAGCTCCACTAATGGTGTATTAGTATCCCTATTTTCCCAGATATATTCCACTGTTATGATATTGTGTTGTCTATGATACAAACTTAGAGGAATAGAGTGGCTTCTAAATATCTACAAGCAAAGCCTCAAAGAAAAGCACAGCTTGGATGTAAGTTCAACTAAAATTTCTGGAAGAAGTAAAACAAGAATTTTAAAAAAGAATTGAAGATTGATTTTATGAATGCAAGAAGAATGTTAAAAGAATTGGAAAACGGGGGCAGCTAGGTAGCGCAGTGGATAGAGCACCGGCCCTGGAGTCAGGAGGACCTGAGTTCAAATCCGGCCTCAGACACTTAACACTTACTAGCTGTGTGACCCTAGGCAAGTCACTCAACCCCAATTGCTTCGCCAAAAAAAAAAAAGAATTGGAAAAGAAATGAGAATTATGAAGGAAAGACTGGGGAAAGTTAAGAGGTTAGCACAAAAAGTATAAAACCACACCCAAGCAAAAGGAAGGGAATAAGTATAAAGTGCCTATTATGTGCCAGGCACTGTGCTAATAAGCACATTTTACAGCTGAGGAAACTAAGGCAGAGAGAGGTTAAATGACTTGCCCAGGGTTACATGGCTATTCAATGTCTGATGCTAGGCCTAGCTCTCTATCCACAGCTTCCTTGAAAATTAGGATATGAACTGAAATTAATGATTCCACAAGGTAAAAAAAAATATTTTAAAAAAAGAAAGCTAAAAGAAAAAAACTGAAGAAAATGTAGGGATCTAATATAAAAAAATAACCCGGGAAACAGATCAAGGAGAAATATTTTTTTTTCACATTTTAATTTTCTTTATTCAAAAAAACATATCTTTTTTATTTACTTTTTTGACTCTGTACCTGTGCCTTCAACACCTTCACAACAATTTTCTGCTCCTCAATCAGGAAAGCATGCCTGATCCTGTCATGGACACGTTTAGCACACATGGAGCCACCATAAGCCCTGCTGACATGCTTTTTTGGTCTTTGATAGCCTCATAAGAACTTTAGGTCTCACTGCACGAATACCTTGAAGTCTTCCTAGACACACACCACAGACTGATTTTGGTGCTTTTCCAACTTTCTTAGTATAAAGGTAAATAATTCTGTTACCTGGGGTTCGTGACAGCCGAGTTTTGTTGGAAGCTGTGTTGTAGGACAACCTACAGCAATATGTCAGACGCTGAACCATTTTTAATTTCTGTCGAGTCCGTCACCGGAAGAGGGAAGAGGAAGTGTCAAGGAGAAATAATTTAAGATTCATTACATTGCCTGAAAGTCGTGACCAAAACCAAAAACCTGGACAATTATATTTCAAGAAATCATTGGAAAAAATTGTTTGGATCTGTTAGAATCACAGGACAAAGTAAAAATAGGGAGAACCCATCGATCAATTCCTGAAAGGAGCCCCTACATGAAAATTCCCCAGAGCAGTGGGAGGAAAAGGCCCACACACAGGGACTCGGTGACAAAGGCCAAAGAGTCGGAAGCAGAGCTTGGAGAGCATCTGCTGGAAAGGACTGAAGGCCAGCTGGCCTGGGGCCCCTCCCCAAAGTGGGAGAAGGGGACTGTAGAGATGGAATGATATTCTAGGGCTAGAAGACAGATGAGGCGTGTTGGAAGGAGAGCTCAGAGAAAAAAGACTGGAAACAGCCAGAAAGAAAGAATTCAAGTACCAAGGATTCATAGTCAGGATCCCATAAGATTTAACAATATCACCTTTAGAGATCAGAGAACTTGGAAAACATGTGTCCGGACTCTGATCCGCTTACATCGTTCCTTGCTGGGTGGGTATTTTACACTCTCCCTTCTTGAAGTCTACAGTTTCTCTAGTAGGTAAAGCATCTTTACGATTAAAGGTACACACATCACGGTAGCTTCTGTTTAAAAATGAAATAACTGTTCTTCTCTTGAAGGTATCTTACAATGGATGAAACACGCAAGCTGTTACTGTTGCTTGAATCAGACCCCAAGGTCTATTCCCTGCCATTAGTTGGAATGTAAGTGTTGCATTATTTATGGAAAACATTTTTGCCAAAACACATGTAAGAAGCAGATGAACTTGCGGCAAAATAATGATTTGAGAAGTGCTTCTGACTGATTTAAAAGGAAACAAATAGCAACAGCTGGCCAAAAAGTTTTAGTTACTCTTTGGATCTGTGACATTTAAAATTTAATGTGTGGTCACCTATTTATTGTCCCTAGTGTAGGGAAAATTAGCCGGGGTTTCTAATATATTTGTTATTTAGAAATTAGAGGCTAATTCACCAATTTTGGACATTAAGCATTTATTAAAGTATGTTAGATATTAGTAAAGAGAGAACATGTACCTCTAAAAGATAGGAAAGCCTAGAGAAGAGAGAAAATGGGGAATCCTAGAGGGCTGCGTCTGCACTCATCCCGTTTCCAAGTCAAAGAGCTGGTCTCTGTGCAAGCTCGCTGAGGGCAGGAGCAGAGCCCACCCATGAACATTGTTAAAAGCTCATTGGCTGGGGGCAGCTAGGTGGCACAGTGGATAAAGCACTGGCCCTGGATTCAAGAGGACCTGAGTTCAAATCCGGTCTCAGACACTTACTGGCTGTGTGACCCTGGGCAAATCACTTAACCCCAGTTCCCCTGCAAAAAAAGAAAAAAAAATTATGGGGCAGCTAGGTGGCGCCATGGATAGAGCACCAGTCCTGGATTCAGGAGGACCTGAGTTCAAATCCAAGCTCAGACACTTGACACTTACTAGCTGTGTGACCCTGGGCAAGTCACTTAACCCCAACTGCCTCAACAAAAAGCTCATTGGCTAACATCACTCGAATCTATTGGTTCACTGGATTTGAGGGCAGTTTGGCAGTCATGCTAATGTCATAGCTCAGATCTTCTGGTGGGGACAAGGCTTTCAAGGTAGGTGTAGTTTTGGGGGCCCTGGAAGTCCCAAAACCTCTGTTAATAATTTTCTCACAGATCAGATGCCAAACCCATAGAGAGACATCCATAAGAGGTCACTCACTAATCATCCTGGGTTTTATATCGGGTCATTGTCATAGGGATATAGTCATTCAGGAAAGATTTACTGAGTACTCATGAGGACATGTTGCCAGCACCTGTGAGGGACACAGAGGAGTGTACAAGACACAGTCTTTGCTCTTGAGTTGATTTATTATCTAGTCCAAGAGAAAAATGAAAAGAGAAGTAGGGGAGACAACTGTGGTGTCAGTGGAAGAAGAGTGTAGAGGTTGGAGTCAGGGGACATGGGTTCAAATTCTGGCCCAACCACAAACTTTATCTCTCAAAGATGAAGTCTTTTAAGTCCCTAAAATATTAAGTCCCTCTCCTTTGAAAATATTTAAAAAATTATTATGAACTAGACAAATATCAACAAACATGAGCATTTCCAGACAAGGAAGAGCAGAAAAAGAGGATTGTATATGAAATTGTGAATCGATTATGTACAAGTTGGGTTTTTAAAAAGTATATATTAAAATTAACTTGGTAGTTCTGACACTACCCTGCTTGTCTGTGCCCCCTTCTGAACTTCTTTCTGCTCCCTTCTCCACAGTTTAAGACATTCCAATGATGCTTTTTCCCCCTTCTTTTGTTTTTGGAGAACTATCACTACTATTTTTCTCCTCTCTCCATAACTCTTCCTCCCCAAAACATCCTGTATACCTAAGTATCATCAAGCAAAACAAATTCCTATACTGGCCACGTCTGATAATATGTCTTTCCTTCTGCACCTTCCAGGCCAAAGGTGGGTCCTTGAATTGATCAAAGCTTAGGGCTTTCAAAGTTGTTTTCTTTTACAGTCTTGTAGTCAATGTAGGAATTGTTCTGCTCACTTTACTCCCAGTCAGTTCATACAAGAATTCCCAGGTTTCTCTGTTGTAGCCCAATAATATTCCATCTCATTCATAGACCGTAACTTGTTTGGCCATCCCTGAGTAGATGGGCTACCCTTAGTTACAGCAAGCAGAGCTGGATAATCTCATTGGAGGAGACAGTTCCAAGGTCCCTCCAGAGCGACTGCATCACCAGTGAACCCCTGGACCTGTTTGCCCATAGCCCCTGTGACCCAGCTCCTAAGTGAGGATGACATTTGCACCCCAGACCTCCCTTTGTAAGCCATAATGCAATGGAGAAAAGTGAATGGTGGGGCAGCTAGGTGGTGCAGTGGATAAAGCACCAACCCTGGATTCAGGAGAACCTCAGTTCAAATCCAGCCTTAGACACTTAACACTTACTAGCTATGTGACCCTGGGTAAGGCACTTAACCCTCATCGCCCTGCCCCCCCCCCCCCGAAAAAAAAAAAAGAAAAGTGAATGGCTATTATACTGCTACCTGTAACTAAGGACCAGCTCAGTTCTAGCTGGGAGCCTCTCTGCCTTTTGTAAAGGTAGCAGTTACTGTGGAATGTAACTGAGGAGGAAACTTTGAAGAAAAGGTGGGCCTTGATCTTTGCCCTGAAGGATTTGACTGGTTCAAGTCAGCACAGGGGAGGGTGGGGGAGTGCAAAGGAATGAGCAGAGTGATTGAGGTAGGACTGGAAAGAGGCATTTGGGGCTGGGGTCTGTGCACAGCTGCGCCCCCTGGTGGCCCCTGTGACAGCTCCAAGTTGTTGATGCCTGCATTCATCTGCTGTAGAAGGCTTTAAAACTCATTCACAAGGTCAGACCTAAATCTGGGCTGGTAATGTCCCATTTCTCTAGTTTAGCAGTTTCTTCCCCCTCTGGTCCTTGCAGGTGGTGGCCATTAGGGGCTCCAGACACAGGCCCCCTGCATCTTCCCTCCTTCTTTCATCATCAGAATAAGGTTCCAATATTTCCTTGTTCTGAGGACCCAGTGGGTCTTCACTACTTTAGGGATCTGTGATTTTGTGGCTTGGGGCTATGGGAGTGAGGTGGGGGAGGGGGTTTGAGAATGTCTGTGACCAAAGAATGCATCCCTAGGCAGTCAGAGTGGTAAAGGCCGACAGATATGGGGCCCTCATATGTCAGGAGTGTGGTTTTTAATTATTTTTACTCTTTTGTATTTGTGTGTGTGTGTGTGTGTGTGTGTGTGTGTGAGTGTGTGTGAGTGAGAGAGAGAGAGAGGTCCTTCCCCCACCCCCCTCCCTGATTGTAAACACCACAAAGGAAGGGGGACTGTGGCTTATTTGTGTCCCTAGGTGCCTAGCACAGTGCCTTTGGGCATAATAAATGTTTGTTGTGCCTTATAGGGATTCATTTTTTTTCCTTTCCCCCTTTGCAGTTGGCTGTCTGGCATCACTCACATCTATAGCCCCCGGGTGTGGGCGTATTGCTTGCGCTATGTGTTCAGTGCTGCAATTCAAGAAAGGTAAGTGAGGCTTTTCCTGAGATTTGACTTTAACCACCAAATATTTATAGACAGAATCTGTATTGGAAGTGACCTTTGATAATCGGGTCCACCCTGGACCTGAGCAGGGTTGCTCCCTTCATACAAAACTGGTACCCAAAGTCTTAATTCACATCTTGTCCTGTTCTTCAATCTGACACATTAATAACATGTTAAAGAAAGTCAGGAGAGAAGTTATTGATCTTCTTGTAACTAAAGCTTTGGCTTATGTATTGGAACCAGGTGTCACATCTTTCATGCAGTTGTGGGATGGCAAAGAGGTGGGTCTGTTGTAGAACATCATTTGCCAAAGCCTGCAGGGGCCCTTCTCAGACCCTCATCCAGCATGCCCTTGATGCGGGCTTGTTGGCAAAGAGGTCGTGCTTGCTGACTAGTCACTTTGTAGATGCTTAGTCTCTTTGCAGTGGACCATTGATTTTCTTTCTTTCTTTCTTTCTTTCTTTCTTTCTTTCTTTCTTTCTTTCTTTCTTTCTTTTTTTTTTTTTTTTTTTGTGGAGCAGTGAGGGTTAAGTGACTTGCCCAGGGTCATATAGCTAGTGTCAAGTGTCTTGAGGCTGGATTTGAACTCAGGTCCTCCTGAATCCAAGGCCAGTGCTTTATCCACTGTGCCACCTAGCTGCCCCTGGACTATTGATTTCCTTTTTTTTTCTTTTTCTTTTTCTTTCTTTTTTTTGGTGAGGCAATTGGGACTGAGTGACTTGCCCAGGGTCACACAGCTAGTAAGTGTTCAAGTGTCTGAGGCCAGAACTGAACCCAGGTACTCCTGACTCCAGGGCCAGTGCTCTATCCACTGCGCCACCTAGCTGCCCCAGGACCATTGATTTTCACTGATTAAACTCCATTCGAAATTATTATTGGTCAATGTCCATGTCCTTTCTTCCATTCATTTTCTAATTTTTGGCACCAATAACTTATTTAAATTGTTCCAGATAGAGTTGTTTTAGTTCCACACAAAATCATCTTGTTTTTGTTTTTCTAATTTTCTCTCAGTTTTTATCAACAAGTTAACCATGTAACTACAGAGATAAGTGATTCAGGAATGAGTTGTCTCCCTACCTGTTGATATATCACTTTGGGGTTTTTTGTTTGTGTGAGATGTTAATCAGTGTTTGCCATGTCCAACACCTTCCAATTCACTTCTTTTTTTCCCAATTAAGTTAATATTTTTGGTTCCATTTTAAGTTGCAAACTGTTCCTCCCCCCGCCAAGAGGCCATCATTTGCCATGGCCAGGGGACACTGAGAGGCCAGGCTGTTAGTGATTTCTGGACATAGCCAGGATGGTCTTTTGGAATGCACTTAGTCGGCTGCTAGGAGCATCCATTGATTCAATTTCACATTTGCCTCATATGTATCCTGTTATGTGGCACAGAGGCCATCTGAGGATGTCCTAAGTTTTTTTTTTTTACATATAAGGTATTTTATTTTTTCCGTTACATGTAAAGATAGTTCTCAACTTTTGTTTATACAAGCTTTACAATTTCAGATTTTTCTTCCTCCCTTCCCTCCCCCCTCCCCTAGTCAGCAGGTAATCTGATATAGGTTATATCTATATATCTATATACATATCTATATATATATATATATATACACATATATATATACACATAATAACATTAATCCTATTTCTGCATTAACCCTGTTACAAGAGAAAAAATCAGAGCAGTGATGCAAAACCTCAAAATAGAAAAAAAAAAAAAACAGCACCCAAAACAAATGTCCTAAGTTAAAATGCTTCCATTACAGATAACTGTGTGAGAAAAACTTGGGGAATTTAGTGGACTTAAGAGACTGATTGTAAACAATTGATCCACCAAGGCAACCACTGAAGCTCATGTGGTCTGATGCCAGTTGAAAAGAGCTAGAATTGGGGCAGCTAGGTGGCGCAGTGGATAGAGCACTGACCCTGGAGTCAGGAGGACCTGAGTTCAAATCCAGACTCAGACACTTAGCTGTGTGACCCTGGGCAAGTCACTTAACCCCAATTGCCTCACTAAAAAAAAAAAAAAGAAAAGAGCCAGAATTCCCAGAACAAGGGAGGTGCCAGTACCCCCATCCCCTGCCCTGCTCAGACCCCAGCTGGGTGGGGTGGGAGGGCGAGACCCTGCTTTTCAGGAAGCTAGGAGAGGGCCATGAGAGATAGGATGAGGTTGAGTGTAAGCGAAAGCCCCCTAACCCGCTTAGCCCAAAATGTGCCTGAAGGATCTTTGGTTCGTCAGTTTGTGGGATTTGGGAGCTGCGAAAGCCCTTAGAAATAGCTTAATCCCTCTCATTTTACAGATGAAGGAGCTGAGGCTGCAAGAGGCTTTAAAAGTCATTTTTATGTTCTTTTAATCACTTTGTTACTAGAAATAAGGAGATTCAGAATAACTTGTAATTAGTTACGTGAATGCTATTTCTTCTTCAGCATCATCATCCTCACAGACCACGGTTCTTACTAGGTAGAAAAACATTCGAATTATGGGTAGTTTTCTTGGGGTATGTGGTATTTGGGGTGTTTATGTCCATGGATGCCCAATAGGCCAAAAAAGGCAAGCTTCAGACCGGGCATTTAAAACAACTTTAAGTTGCTGTTATTTACATATTTTAAATGGTCTAGTGAATAATGTTGGTTGAGTAGTACATCAGTCACGAATGTAATAAGTAGACAAAAATCCACTTTGAGCTTTAATTGATGACAGTGTTCAATCAGTCTTCTTAATTGGGTAACTGCTTTAAGTGTACTAAATTCATCCTAATCCCGTGGCGTGTCATTTGCAGGGTTTTTTCCGAATCTGGGAGTTTTGTCATTATTCTCTATTCCCTGACACACAAGGAGCCTGAGTTTTATGAGTGTGTTCTCCAAAGTGGCCCGGGAAGTGATCTCCGCTTTCAGCTACTAACTAACAAGGAAACCTCACATCTTTTCAAAGTAAGTGGTTTGGTTACTTACCATTGTTGCTGTTCAGTCAGGGTTTTCTTCTTCTTCTTCTTTTTTTTTTTTTTTAGTGAGGCAGTTGGGGTTGTGACTTGCTCAGGGTCACACAGCTAGTAAGTGTTAAGTGTCTGAGGCTGGATTTGAACTCAGGTCCTCCTGACTCCAGGGCTGGTGCTCTATCCACTGTGCCATCTAGCTGCCCCCAGGATTTTCTTGACAGAGAAGCTGGAGGGGCTTGCCATTTCCTTCTCCAGCTCATTTGACAGATGAGGAAACTGAGCCAAATGAGGTTAAGTGACTTGTCCAGGGTCACCATGTTACTCAGTATTTATGGTAGCAGTTAGCAGCCCAGAATTGAGGGTTTGGCCTTTTAGAAATATCTTTGGTGTTATATTGGTATCCTTGGCCATTAAGGGTTACCTCCATGTCCACTTAAAATAGTCTTAATAGCTTCTTCAGGGAGGTGGCTGAGGCCAGAAGGAAGCATCACTGGGGCTGCTCCCCATAGACCCTTGGCTTGGCTTTTCTAAAAAACAGGCCTGGGACACATGTATGTCTGTGGAGAGGACAAGAGGAGGACAGGCTGTGGGCCTTTACTGCCTGCCATTCTCCTGCTTTGACATGTTAGAATGTTTTCTCTCATATTGAAGGAATTGAGGGTTGTTTTTTCACTTGGGTCAGTGTGTGACTTTGCATAATTTAAACCCACACAACCAAAGCACTGTCTGGTTAGAGCCTGCATAGAAGAACAGCTAGGAGACGTGGACAAGATGGCGGTGGCTGCCCCACAGAGAAAGGCTGCCCAGTTCCCCCATCTCTAGTTTAGCAAACACCCGGAATTGGCCCCCAAAGCAACGAGAAGCTGCAGCAAGTGACTTCTTGGACCCTAACATTGCACAGAAAGTCAGAAAGCAATCCATGGGAAATAGGAAAGGGGGCCACTAGCAAATCCCTGCCAGCGGGAGCAAGCAAGCCCATGGGGTCCTATCATCACTGGGGAAGGCCCAGAGCTCTCAGAGTGGAGGGTTCTGCCGAGAGAGCCCTGGGGTGTATGTAAACCAGTAATGGAACTGTTGGGAACTGGCAGCTACTGCCACAAGGCCTGGTTAGGCGAGGGCCTGACACACTGTCCTAAGACGCCTTAGAAATTCCTAAAGATCCAGTGTTTGGAATCTCAAGGATCCCGTGGGGCCCAACCTGAGGAGGTGAAAGGCCTGGGGGACCCAAGGTAGGACTGAGCAGGGTCGATGGCCCACCCAAAAGCATAGGAGGGGTAGGGGCTGGCCGAGGCCCAAAGCTCCAGGTCCAGAACTGATGCTTGTGAGATGCGTGACTCCAAGCAGACCCGGTCCAGCAAAAAGAAGCCTCAGAACAAGTAGAGACACAAAAGGAAATGTGATCTTCCACAAGGAACAAACGGATCCCTGGACGGGAGGAAAGCAAGAGACAGAGAGGAGAGACTTGGCGTCACTCAGCAAGAAAAGAACGTGGTGAATATTACCCAAGGCTAGGACTCCTGGGAAACAGGGCCAGATCCGCCAGAGATAGTGATTCTGCAAAGTGGCGAGAAAGAAATACGGCCCCAAAATCCAAAGGCTGAAAACTGACGACAAGACCTGACCTGGGAGGCTGAGGAAGGAGAGGGAACTTTAAAGTTGTCAGGCTTCCCGAAAGCAGCTGTGGCTTTAAAAAAGGCTGGACACTTGCACAGGAATTCAGGCGTCACGGAGCTCATGGGCAAGGTGAAGGTAGGAAATGCACACACATGCACACACGCAACACATACTTAGTGCACACAAGTACACACCATGTACACATCAGTGCACACACTCAGCACACACATGGACACACCACACTCATATATGCAGTGCATACATATGCTCAGTGTACACGTGTATACAGACGTGTACACACATACACTCTAACCCTTTGCGGTCTCACTTCTGACCTCATCCATCACTCAGCTGAAGCCTCCATGTTCAGAGTTACCCGTGGCCTCTTCCCAGTGGTCCTCCTTGACTTCTGTGCAGCCTTCAGCACTGTTGGCCGCCCTCTCCTTGAAGATAAGAAATGGTCGTGCTTACTCAGGTCGGGTCAGTCCTTCTCCCTTTTCCCTTAACTCCTCTGCTCTTGAAGTTGGGTAACAGAGCATTTATTAAGCTCTTAATGTGTGCCAAACACTCGACTTAGCTCATCAGAGATTTCAAAGAAGAGAAAGCCAGACAGGCCCTGCCCTCAGCAAGGGCACCCTCCAACTGGAGGGGACAATATGTTCATGAAAGCTGAGTGGCAGGGCAGGTGGGAGTCTCAGAGGTCTGGCAGCCAGAGTGCCAGAAGACAAGGCCCAAGTCTCCTGAGGTTGTGCCAGGTGGTTCACTGACAGTGCGGATGCCTCACTGAACATCAAGGCCAGAAGGAGCCTAGGATGGAACAGAGGGGCATCTGGAAGAGACTGGGGGCCTTCGTTTCCCTGGGACAAAGAGAGCCGAGGAGCCTTTTCCTGTCAGAGAAAAGCTCATTTTTATTCTGGTCAGATCTAAAAGTAAGCAGCGCTGAGGCCAGGTTTGGGCCCCTACTTTCAGAGGCTGGAGGGCAGGACCAGGAGCTAAAAATAGCCAAGATGACCGACACATCCTGGGAATAACCCTTGGCAGCAGAGGAGGGCCATCACTGTTGAGTCTCATCTGGCCTACTCAGGGAGGGCATGCTCAGGGCTGTTTGCTTACCCTGAACTGGTACATTTAGAAAAGGCTTGGACCCCCTCTGTCTACTCAGTATGGATCCCCACGTACCCCCTCTAACCTGTCTCCCAAATCATACTCTCTGTCCTCTCTCTCCTCTTCATGCTCCTCTTCCTCCCCTCTCCTCCCCTCCCCTATCCTCTCTTTTCCTCTCCCTGTCTCTGAGTTTCTTTGTCTCCTCTCCCCCTCTCTCTCTGTCGATGTCTCTCTTCTCTTATTTCTGGGTGGCAGGTACATGGCCACTTTTGGTTTCTCAGAGCCAGACCAAGCCTGGCACTCAAGGGTGGTGGTGAAGCAGGAACACTTGTCTCCTTGTCTCCTTTTTATGGGAGCAGCGCCCCACACAGTCAGTCATCTGTGCCACCCAGAAAGCCTATACTTAGGAGACGTGTGAGTATGATAGAGTTTCTCTTCCTCGGGATGCAGAATTGAACTAACACCTGTGACTTTTCCATTTCAGAATGTTGAACCTTCCCAGAAGAGCTCTCTCCAGTTTGAACTGAGCTCAGAAAACCCAAGTGCGGAAGCAGCCTTCTTTAACCAAGTGTCCAGGAATCATGCCATGAAGAGGTAAGGGAGGGTTTTTTGGTTACCATGAGATTAAGATTTCCTAATGAAAAGTTAAACCCCTAAATACCCAATATTTGCTTAAACATTTCTGATGAAAACGCCCCCATCACCTTGGAGCTATTGATGTGTGTTTCATCGACACCTGTGCGTGTGATAGAACAGAGGCTCCCTGAGGGCAGGCATCTGTGTCTTTGTGTCTGTGTCCTCAGACCCTAGCCCTCAGAAACTAAGGAACTGCTCAGTCGTGGATGCATGGACGGACTGATCGATCTGCTTTGGAATGGGCCTTGCTTATGGGAGTGCACATCAAGGAATGCTTCTTAACCAAACTTTGTAGCAGTCCCCATTCCTACAGTGCTCTCAAGTTAACAAAGCCCTTTCCTCACAACAGACTTGTGTGTAGGGGTTCATGGCTCTGTTTTATGGATAAGGAGAGTGAGGCTCAAACAGGTCGGGTGACTCACCCATGGTCACACAGCCAGTATGAGTTAGAGCTGGGATTCGAACCCAGGTTCATGTCAGTCTCAGTCCAAGTGCCAGGTCCTTTCCACTACATTTAGTATTTAGTATTAAATCTATTCTTTCAGTTTGACCAGGAAATTAAGGGTTGGTTGCCTTTTGCCTTTCTTTGAATGTACCTAGCAAAGTGCCTGGCCTATAGTCAGTGCCTAATAAGAGCTTGCTGATGTGACCTCTTTAGCAGGCTCTGGAAGGTCTAGGAAGGCCTCTTTCCAGTTCTTGGAACATGCCTGGTCCTACCCCTGGTACTAAGGCCCCATAGTACTGCCCTACTATGGTGACCGGTCATCAGAGGGGATTTGTCCCTGCTTGTGTGATTGGTCTCACCTCTGGAGACATGACGTCCCATGTATTGCTGATTGTTCTTTTTCATTTCCTACCACCAGGGCTTCCCAGAAGGTATCCCCAGGACAGCAGCTCTCTGTAAGCGACCACGATTCTGGCGTGGAAGATGAAGATTTGTCACCAAGACCAGTCCCTAATCCTCACCCAGTGAGTCAGAAGGTATTCTTGCCAGGCTGTGGTCTTGGGCTTCCACTTGGAGCCAGCCATCCTCTCTGGAAAGTTATTGCCCAGAGGACATTAAAGAGGGGTCTAGGTCTTTGTAAGGGCAAATGCTTTAAGGTGTGTCCCCATCACCTCCTGATGTCATTGCTTCCACTCCCCTTGGAAGCAGGACTTCAGGCTTGTGTGACCTTGGACAGGTCACAGCCTCTGTGCACCTCAGCTCCCTCATCTATAAAATGGGAATGGTAATACTTGTCCTAACCATGTCATCTGGTTCTTTGAGGAAAACACCCTTAGAAGAACTACAAAATTGGAAGCTGGTCAAGTCAGAGAAGTGGGATAGGTTCTTTTAGGGGAAGGCGGTGGGGCAAGGGCATCGATGCTGGCATGACATTTAGATTAAATTACTCCAATGAGAGGCTGGTTTTGTTTCCGCCTTCTCGACAGCATTGAGGCCACCAGAGGGGCGGGCAGCCACTGTCTCGGCCTTGATGAAGGTGGGCCTGGTGCCCAGTGATCCTGTCCTGAGTGAGGGCAGGCAGTGAAGGGCCATTCATTTTAATCATGCTAACCTCTGGCCCCTTGAAGCTGTGTAGCTTAGCTGCTGTCTCTGAGTAAAGTGATTAATTCTGTCTCCACTCCTCCTGCCCCATCCCCCTTTTATATTCCCAGGTATCTACCATCCATCCTTCAGTTCCCGAGCTCTCTCTAGTTTTGGACGGCAGTTTTACAGACTCAAGCCCACCGCCCAATGATAGGAAAATGGCGAATCGCAAACCCAGCCCTTCATTTATGCAGTATTCGGGACAGATGTACTCATTCCCTCAGCACTGTGAGGGGCCACAGGAAGCTGAGGAACTTCTGGGGAGGCTTCCGAGTCACCCAGGCCCCGGAGCCCCTTCGTGGAAGGCACTCGGAGAAAAGCCGTCGCCTCCGCCCAGACAAACCGGCCCCCAACCCGGGAATCCTGCAGGGCCGCTCTGCTCCTCTCCCCCGGCTCTCCCAGGGCTTCCTAAGCCATTGTCTCCTGAGGCTTCAGGGCATAAGCCAAAGCAGGACAGAGACGGCCGGCAAGGGGCCCTGCCCGCAGCATGCCCTTCTCCACAGTGGCTCCCCCATGGCTTTGCTCTTTCACCCCAGAATTTTGGCAGACCCACGGAGCTTCAGGTGCCTGCCCCCCCAGCCCCCTCTTACTGCCCCAGCAGCGTTTGCAGCTGCTGTCAGCACCATGGACATGTGCAGTACGGTCCAGTAAATGTGTGGTCGGGGATCCATAAGCACGTGCCCTTTCAGGAAGGCCAGGCCAATGCTTTTCAGGATGGCGCCTACCCCTTTCATCTGAACGCCTGTCCAGCCGTGTGCCACAATCCAGCAAGTTCTTCAGGCAGCCCTGGGATCTTGCGACAGCCAGGGAGCATGGGAACTTGTAGCGCTTTAGACCTATCCCCTGTGGGCAGACTTGCCCCCTCGTCCGGCAGTCCACAGCCTTGCCCAATGTGCATGTCCACCCCCAAGGTGCAAGCTGATGACGGAATGATGGGCCTCTCTCCAGACGCCTACCGCTTACTGAAAGAGCAGGACCGACAGCTGAAGCTCCTGCAGGCTCAGGTGGGTTTGGTGTCACTATGATTAGCTTCTCTAGAAAGGGGCCGCATGCTGTCCTTCGGTGCTTGTGTGCTTGTTTCCAAGGTGCACCAAACTCTGGCCTTGCTTGAAAGAGTCTGGGCAACTGAAGGGGAAATGTTGAAGATGGTTTCACATCTCAAATGCTCTCGCTCCATGTTGACTCTCAGAGACATGCACTCTTCCCTGTCGTGGGCACCACGTTTTAGGAAGAGCATTGATGAGCTGCAGAGTGCAGAGGAGCTCGGCAGCTACGGGCAAGCTTCTTGGGCACGTGGTTTGTGGAGATGGCTTGAGGGCACCGGGAAGGTTGCCTGCCCTTTTAACAATGCCTCCGTATCAGTGCTGGCATCTCTGCCCTCCAGGAGCTCACACTCCCTTAGGAGATATACCACCTCGAGGGATGCCAACCATTCCAAGGGAAGTTGTTGTGAGGGGACCCAGAGGGCTATGGGCCGCTGTGCGCATGCCAGAAGGAACGGTCACATTCTCGGATTATTGTTCCCTGAGCAGAAGATGGAAGGGAGGGAGGGGCAGGAATACAGCTGGTAGCCGGGCAGGGGGCAAGTGCTGCCCTCGTGGGGGAGAGCTGGATGGACTGGAGGCTCGTCTGGAGCTGCCTCAGTGAGACTCGGGTGCCTTCCGGTCGGGCAGCTCTGCACCATGGGAAGTCCTGCTACTGAGTGGTTTGAGCTTCCTGGGATGGACAGGCAGGATTTCTGAACGTCCAGGTCTAGAGGGTCACCCTTCCTGGTGGGGAACATGGGCAGTGGCAAGGCACATGCCAAGTTCTTTGTATTCTAGTATTTGCAGGGCTGCCTGAGGACACAATCAGGAGGAATGGGTGGAAAGGAAGGGAACAAGCATTTAAGTGCCTACTGTACACCAGGCACTGTGCTGAGCACATGACACATAGCTCATTTCAGTGGGAATTGACAAGGCGGTAGACGTGGGCTTACAGCAAGGGCTGTTTCAAAGTGGGCTGCCCGCTGCTCCCGCCCCCCACTGTGGGGCAATGGTGTCCTTCTGGTGAGAAGCTCTAAAGTGGGCTGCCCGCTGCTCCCGCCCCCTGCCATGGGTCAGTGGTGTCCTTCTGGTGAGAGGCTCCAAAGTGGGCTGCCCACTGCCCCCCACTGTGGGGCAGTGGTGTCCTTCTGGTGAGAGGCTCTTGGGTGGCCCTTGGGAGGCTGCTGGTGGAGGGATAATTGCCAAAGGATGGCATGGACTCCGGGGCCTCTGGAGTCTCCCCCAGACTGGAGAGCTTGTGGTTCCTGGGTATTTCTGCTGCAGATGGGCAACACTTTCCTCATAGATGTGGTTTGGGGTAGGATGCCAGAGGAAAAAAGAATAGAAGAAAGTGTGCTTAAACACACAGATTTCATCCAGGCCCTGAGTACATGTGCCAGCTCACCTTGTGTACAGTGACTGTGGACCTTGGGAAAGAGAAATATGCTGGTCACTTAAAGAAAAATGACTAAGATGGATCAGTGTAACAGTCCCTTAGTCACTAGAACAGATCACTAAGCAGTTGTAATACATGATGGTCCTCTTTCCATAACCAAATTCATGATAGTGTTATGAACCACACCCATTGGTGAAGAAGTGCTGGTGATTTGGCACGTCTTGGTGCTGCCGGCTGTTCCTCATGGATACCATTCTACCTCTGGTCTCTGGCTCTTTGCCCAGGGAGTCCCCCCGGTCTGGAATGTCTCCTCACCTGACCCTCTTGGATCTTGGACTGGGGTAAAAGCCCAGCTCAGGGGTCGTGGCCTACTCAGACTTTTCCTGACATTGCAGAGGAGCTTAGGCTGGATGTCAAGATAGAGCCGTCGCAGAAGGAGATGGGCAGCTGGGGCAGGGGCAGAGGGGTCAGGCAGAGGCTGCATGAGCACTTGTCAGACATGTTCTAGTGGGGATTCCTTCCAGGTGTGGGTTAGATCGAAGGCTTCTGAGGAGCTTTCCAGCCCTTGGAATTCTGGGATCCCCCATTACTAGCCCCCCCTGTCATGAAGGACTGTATTTACTTGTTCAAGTGCTCTTAATCCTCCAGCCAAAGTGAGATCCTGGAGGGCAGGCCCTCCTTTGTTTTCCCAGCACAGAGCACAATGACTTAGCACACAGCAGGCACTTAACATTGTTAAGTTGAATGGACTGGGGCTGTATATATCAGAGTATTTTGGGGAGACAGAATATTTGTCTTGGAGGTGGATGACCTAGGCTCCAATCCCAACTCCTTGTTGGGGTGACCTTGGGCAAGCCACTTCTCAGTCCACGTCTGCCTCTAGCATAAAGGTGTTGGGCTGGACAATCTCTAAGACTCCTCCTAGCTCTAAAACCTGTTGTCCAACATCAGTGTATCTGGGGAATAGGAGGCGTTTCCTTTGGGGGTGAATCTTTTTTTCCCCCTTTGGACCATCCTAGGATCCGGGAACTGTCCATCAGGACCACAGTGTATATGGGCATCTTCTCTGCAACTTGGATTTGTTTGGGGCATCGGGAACTTAGGTGACCAGCTCAGGTCCTGAGAGTTAGCAGATGCAGGACAAGGACCCGGGTCTTCCTGTCTCTGAGACAACTCCTTGTTTTCACCATTCCCCTTTGGGTTAAATAAAGAAAAATATGAAATTGTTTGTCATTCCAGCCTCTCCATATAACTTCTGTAGGAGCCCCAACATGATCATATTCTCTGGTTCTTGAATTTATTCTGGGGGAAGAGAGAGTGGGTTCCCAATAAATTCATAGGACTGTATTAAATTGACAGGCAGGTCATTGGAGTAGAAGGAACTCTTGGTGAATGAATGTTTCCTGGCAGGTCCCTCTGAGGATGAAATGCCCATCTCTGAGAAGTGCTCAGGGCTTCAGTTTCTATATTAAATCATCATACTCAGGTAACCTTGCTCCCCAATTTGTTGTTGACTGAATGGCCAGTTAATTAGTCTTTTTTTCACTTGGTACAGATTCAGCGTTTGTTAGAAGCGCAGTCTCTTCACTCCTCCCCAAAGACAGCCAGTGTCGATGGCTCCGTGCAGGCTGAGCAGCAGGTGGAGTTGGTTTCGATGGAGACCCAAGCATCTTCTGGCCTGCACCTGAAGGAGAGTGTGAGCATCGCTGTGAGCACAGGTAACTCCTCATCTTGTGGCTTGGAAGAATCGTTCTGAGTTGTTAGCACAACATACCGTGTTGAGATTGCCGTGTATGGAGTAAAAATGATCAGAAAAAACCAATGTCAGGATTTGTATCCGGAACTACTGACTCAGAGTGCTTTTGTCTGAGTAACCTCTTATAGTCCAGTTTACAATTTTTTGTTTGTTTTGTTTTGTTTTGTTTTTTAGTGAGGCAGTTGGGGTTAAGTGACTTGCTCAGGGTCACACAGCTAGTAAGTGTTAAGTGTCTGAGACCGGATTTGAACTCAGGTCCTCCTGACTCCAGGGCCGGTGCTCTATCCACTGCGCCACCTAGCTGCCCCCTTGTGTTTTGTTTTTTCGGTTTTTTTCAGTTTACAATTTATAGAGGAAGTTTAGACCTCACGGTCAGATCAGAGTGTCATCTTAAGCCTCATTGTAACAGTAGGTGCTTAATAAATACTTGTTGACTGCACTGTTCTCTCAAGAACACTGTTGCTATGCCTGAATCCACCCCATTATCCCCCTGCCAAAGCCCCAGGGGCTGGTGATAAGGCCTTCCTGTTGGGTCACTCTTAATCATAGAATTGCAGTGTCAGAAGAGGCATCTCACGGCCAACCTGTACCTTTGTCCAACATCCCCAGCAGGTCAGTCAGCCAACAAACACTTATTAACCACCCACAGTGTGCCAGGCCCTGTGCTAAGTGCTGAAGAGATAATGTCCTCATGGAGCTCAGTCTAGTGGGGGAGACAATATGCTGTCAGCTCTGGAGAAGCGAGAGCTTGTTGCTCAGTCATCCCAGTCCTGTCGGACTCCCTGGGACCCCATTTGGGGGTTTCTTGCAGAGATACTGGAGTCCTTCTCCAGCTCATTTTACAGATGAGGAAACTGAGATGAGGCCAAGAGGATTATGTGACTTTCCCAGGGTCATACAGCTGGGAAGTGTCTGAGGCTGGATTTGAACTCAGGTCTTCCTGACTCCAGACCTGGCGCTCTGGCCCCTGGAGCACCACCAGCTGCCCAAGCAAGCTGGAGATGAGAGGGAACACTGGAAAGGAGAAATGAGAAGCCCTTGGAGTGTCTTGAGTAAGGGGTGACAGTGGGTACCTGGATGGGTCTTAGAGGCCTGTAGTGAGGGGGGAGAGGGCTTCTGTTTGACAACGCTGAGCGCTCCCCCCTCCTACTTGACTGATCCTTCCTCTTCTCTTGCCTTGACCCTCTTAAAGGCTGCTTCTTCCTGTTTGGGCTCCTCCTCCTTTCTCGGCCCCGTCACGCGCATGTCTTTCTCTGCCCTGGCCAATGGCATTAGGACTCCAGAGGTGGTCACCGGTTACTGCTTCTGGGCAGTGTCTCAGCTGGGCCTGTCCTGGCTCGGGAGGCCTGAAGCCTTTCCCCCCAGCTCCTCCCAGGCCTAGCTGGCCCACGGGCACCTCTCACTGCCTAGGTCAGAGGCCACACTTGAAGGAGGCTTCTGCTGACTGTGTTATTCCTCTCTGGAGCACTGCAGCTGCCCCAGGACCTCGGGTTCAGCTGGGACCTCCCCTCTCCCTTCCCTTCCATATGTAAGCAGTTGTGGCATCTTGCTGAATCCTTGGCAAAACCCCTCATGTCTGTCCTCTCCTCTGTTTTCACCCGAGGCTGCTCTCTGTGCCCCAGGCCCATACAGGCCTGGCTCAGCCAACCTCCCTCAAGCACTTCCTTCAGTCCTCCAGGGAGACAGTGTGTTCCCCAACCTAGAAGGGCCAGGAGGCTTGGGTGGTGCCCCTTCTCCTCTTCTTCCCTGGCTCTGCTGCTGGGCACATTCTTGTTGGGGCACGTAGCACTGAGCCAGACAGGCCGTTGGTGACGAGCCTCCTGCTTATTCAACATCCTTGGGCCTGCTTGGCATCTAGATACCCTCCTTCCAAGATAATGTATTTAGGAAGGTTAACTAGGCTGCTGGAGGCACCAGCGTGGACAGAGCCGTCCTGGACTTCATATCCAGCCTCAGGCACTTCTTAGCTGTGTGACCCTGGGCAAGTCACTTAAACTCTGCCTCAGCTTCCTCAACTATAAAATGAAATAACAATCGCACCGACCTGCCAGGGTTGTGAGGAGTTATTATTATGATATAACTTTTTCTGAAAGTTGATCAGAATTTGTTAAAAGCATATTTAAAGTACGTCCACCATTTGCAAGCTTTAACTTTCTCTCACGACCACAACTGGATTGTCAAGCTTTCCTGCTTTGGGGCAGCATTGTCTTTTTTTTTTTTTTTTTTGGCGGGACAGTGAGGGTTAAGTGACTTGCCCAAGGTCACACAGCTAGTAAGTGGCAAGTGTCTGAGGCCGGATTTGAACTCAGGTCCTCCTGAATCCAGGGCCAGTGCTTTATCCACTGCGCTACCCAGCTGCCCCATAGCATTGTCTTTTTAAATAATGCAATGACATTAGGACTCCAGAAGCCAGCACTGAAGCCGGAGGAACGGTGACCTTCATCACTAGTCAAACAAAGCCCTGGTGCAATGCCCTGAAGGCACTGTTTTTTCCTGGCAAGGCTTCTGTGTGCCCAATGTAATGACCTTATCAGGACGATGCCCCCACGAAGCCCTTCTCAGCACCATCCATGCCGGTCTTTTGTTCCCAGGAGCCAGCTTGTTTGGGGACTCGCCTGGTGAGAACCATGAGCCTGCGGCTCCCCTGCAGCAGGATGATGACGAGGACTCCAAGCTTTTGAGTGAAGACATCCATTTGTCCGTGGAGATCAATAACGAAGGGACAGACCACACAAATAGCTTGTCTTTGTTAAAAGCAGTTGATATTCCCAGTTTTGACGAGAGCAGCCGTGTTGCTGAAGAGACTCACCCATCCTCAGCTTACTCCAGGTGAGGCCCGATGGGACACATCTGTTTGCCTTTCCAGTTGACACCTCCATTTCTGAGCCATTGTTGAGTTTCTGAATTCAAGTCTTCAGTCACTGTCAGCCAAAGTCAGGGCCCAGAAAGAGACCTGAGCTAGGGCCCTCATCATGTGACTGTGACTGAATGACTTGGCCTTGCTGTGAGATGGCCCCATAGCATTGTTGTGTGGAGAGCTCAGGACGTGGCCCAAATGTGAGTCGTTAAAACACACAAGAAAGGACACCATTTTTGGCCTTTGAGGAGGTCGGCTGCATACAGAGATGTGTTGGGATGGTCAGCGTAATGATATCTAATATCTAGATGGCATCGTAAACTTGGCAAAGCTCTGTAAGTGCATTGTTTCATGTGATTCAGTCGCTCTGTGAGGTAGCTCCTGTAGGGTATTATCCCCGTTTTGTAGAAGAGGAAACTGAGGCTCACCAAGATTAGGCAGGTTGCTCCTGGACACGGTTCCAAGCCAGGCCTCTGTGACTGAGCCTCTCTCCACTGCCCTGCTGTGCATGGGGACAGCTGGGAGCTGTGCATGGGGAGGAAGACTTGGCTTTGGTGGGGGGGAATCAGAAGAGCTTCATGGAAAAGGGAGTCCCCAAGCTGAACCTCCAAAGGCTTTGTCCCCTCTCCACAGAGGACACAGCCCCTGCACAGCTGCTCGCCCCAGGAGGTTCTTGTCAGGTCTTTTCTCACATTCTTCTGAGAGAGATCTGTTGGTCCTCAGGCCCCCTGAGTGACCTGTACCCTCTCCTGTTGGGGGGAATGTGCCAGGGCTTGTGTTGGAGTGGCACAGCCTTGGGGAGCTTTAGTGGAGGGACACCATTTGTTTGGAAAGAAACAAGAGGATTTAGCGAATTAAACACTCCACACATATTTATGCTGATTACTTGTTGAGGGTGAGGGGCAGCTTGTGTCTGAGGAGAGGGTGAAGGGAGGCACTCTGTAGGGGAGGGGAGGCCCATGGGAGCTTAGTTAGTCTAACTTAGTTCCCTCTGACACCAGGTCAACAATACCATCAACAGGGTCTTACTGCCAGGCCAGTCTGTACAGAGTAATTGGGTGAGCAGCCTAGGCTGAAGGGCAGGAACTCTCCTGGTCTTACTCTGGGACCATTGAGGTCAGCCCCCTCATCTTACAAATGGGGAAACTGAGAGCCAGGGGTGGGTAGCAAGTAGCAGAGCCTCCAGGACCAGAACCCTGTGGGCCTTGCCTGCTGCCCTCCTCCATGAGCCTGCAGCCCACAGGCCCCAGGATCCTGGCTGAGAGATGGGGGGGAGGGGGCTTGGGTTCTTTTCATTTGACCCTGTAATAGACTCCCTGCAGATAAGTAAAGCACGTTTTAGAGGATGCTTGCTTGTAGCAATTAGGAGCACATATGACCCGTCGGGTCACTGGGGAGTGCAGCTTAATCATCTCACGGACCTCTGCCGAGAGATGCCTCCTGTTAGCAAGGAGCAATCTGGGGCAAAGGCTGGGCTCTCTCCTTATTTGGCGTAATATGTGTGCAGAGGATAGGAAAAAGTTCACAGTGGCCTTATTTATCTTAACTAATTTGATCCTATAAGCTGGAGACCTTTTTCCAAAGGGAACTAAGTCAGCTCATGCTCTCTTCCATTTGGATTATGTGCATGTGTGCTTTTTAACTTTAGAAATCTGGTCTGGAGTCCCATTAATAGAATACACTTAATTACTTCTTAGGAGCAATTCATCATCCATATTGATCTCCAGCAGCACGCTTGCTGTAACTCTGATCTTCCCCAAGCAAGCATAATACACTGATGGGGATCCAAGCTGTGTGCCCAGTGCTGCCCACACATCAGCTTGGGGGGTTCTCGAGGGAGCCGGCCCAGCTCTGTAGTATCATTCATGCCTGTGGCGCCCCCTGCTATGTATACATGGATGACCCCTGGATATGTGAGCCCCTAGTGACCCTCAGTGGGCTCACGGGGCGGCCTCTCTCCTCCTAATGTGGAAGCAGGCTCTGGAGGGTAAATTTCTCCAGCTGAACGCCTCAAAGCCTGATTGGTTATTGATTGCATTGTCCCAGCAGAGGAGCTTGCATGGTCTTTAGAGACTTTTTCTTTCTCACTTTTCTTTAGAAGCTCTGCTTGGACAAATGGACTAATATTTGTCCCAGTAGAATCACCTTTTGAATTTTTTTTTATCTTGAATTCTCTTGAGGCGTCAAATATTTTCGTTCTCTGACTTCTATCTTTTCAAACTCTAGCTTTTGTCTGCCAAGTCATGTGTCAAAGTGTGCATTTTGTACATGCCAAGGGTATCTTGTTACCAGGTTATGAAAAAGCTTTGGACAATCTGTCCCCGATTGTCGAAGGGGCTTCTTGTCCTTGTCTTGTTATGGGTGACAAGTAGAAATCTCCATCGTTGTTGATTGCTGGGGTTTTGTAGTTCAAAGTGGAGCACTAATGCTCCAGCCCCCATTAATGCTTGCATTTGATGATCTAGTTATGGATCACGGGGTCAGTTTGTTTAATGTGCCACTTGGAAGCTTTAGTTGCTGAGTGCCTAATTAAACATTGTCATGTGGGACTTGTGTCAGATTTTTGACATTTTCGCCTTCTTCTCCAAGTTAACTAGTTCAGGGCTTCTTAAACTTTTCCCCCTTTTTCCGTGACCCCTTTTTGCCTGAGAAATGACTCTACCCTGGGTGTAGGCACACATAACCTTTTACTGTTGCCAAATTTTTTGTGACCTCCACATTCAGGTATGTGACCCCAGATGGGGTGGTCGTGACCCACAGTTTAAGAAGCTTTGAACTTGTTCATCTGATGACTTGAAGATAATATGGACTCTGGATTATTCGTAGCTGTAGCTCCATTGTTCCTTTGGGGATGACTTAACTTTTTTTTTTTTTTTAGTGAGGCAATTGGGGTTAAGTGACTTGCCCAGGGTCACACAGCTAGTAAGTGTTAAGGTCTGAGGCCGGATTTGAACTCAGGTACTCTTGACTCCAGGGCTGGTACTCTATCCACTGCGCCACCTAGCTGCCCCTTGGGGATGACAAAACTTGCTAATTCCTACTCCTAGTTTCATTTAACTCTTTTTTTTTTTTTTTTTTGGTGAGGCATTTGGGGTTAAGTGACTTGCCCAGGGTCACACAGCTAGCAAGTGTCTGAGGCCAGTTTTGAACTCGGGTCCTCCTGAATCCAGGGCCAGTGCTCTATCCACTGCACCACCTAGTTGTCTTTACAGGAAGGATCCATACCACAGACTTGAGAAATCATACTACAGTTCTTCCCGGTCTTGACTCACTGGCTGGGATGATGCTTCTTTTGATTCTCATGTAAATCTGGGTGTCTCTGCCTAGCTTGGGGTTTTTTCATGTGTCCAAAGTGCCCTGCTTGGCCCTCACAGCCCTCTGTGACCTCCCTCCCCAGCATGCTGGCTCTCAGCTCTGGGCACCCTCTCTGGCCATCCCCCACGTCTGGTACCTTCTGCCTCCCGGCATCCTCTGCTTCCTTCAGGCCTCAGCTAAGATCTCCCTTTGTTCAAGAAGCCTTCCCCAGCCTTCTGATCCCTAGGACCTTCCCTCTGGGGAGCCTGAAGCTTGTTGGCGCAGAGCCGTGCCTGCTCACTGGGAACTCTGCGGGGGCCGAGCCTGGCACGTAGTAGGGGGTTCATAAGTAAGTTTATTTACTGACTGAATGAGCCAGGGTTTGAACCCCAAATTCTCCAACTCCTAATCTTCCCTTCTCTCCACTATGCTACACTGCCACCTTGTGGGGAAATGGTATTTCTGCAACTGAGTTTTTAATTATGCTGAGCCTGAATATCGCAGATAAGATTTCAGCGTGCGTGATATATCCATTTTTGGTCAGACCAGTGGTCCAGCCAGCCTACCATTTGGCTTCAGACAATGGCACAAGGAGAAGCACAGGCCAGAGTTGTCAGAATATTCCTGATTTCCCTTTCCTATGCCCCATTATGAATCTGTGAATCCTTACATTAGCAAAATCCTTTTTTGTGGATGTGGAGAGAATTTTCCATCATGAGTCCTTTGGAATTGTCTTGGATCATTGTATTGCTGAGAAGAGCTAAGTCACAATTGATTATTGTACAATGTTGCTGTTACTGTGTACAATGTGTCTGGTTCTGCTCACTTCATTCAGCATCAGTTCATGTCTTTCCAGGTTTTTCTGAAATCCATCTGCTTATCATTTCTTATAGCATAGCAGTATTCTGTTACATTCCTTTACTACAACTTGTTCAGCCATTTCTCAATTGATGGGCATCCCCATAATTTCCATTTCTTTGCCACCCCAAAGAGAACTGCTGTAAATATTTTTGTACATGTGGATCCTAACAAAATGACTTCTTTTCTTGGGGACAGCTAGATGGTACAGTAGATAAAGTACCAGCCCTGGATTCTGGAGAACCTAAGTTCAAATCTGGCCTCAGACACTTGGCACAGCTAGTGCTGTGTGAGCCTTATTGCCCCATGCCAAAAAAAAAAAAAAAAGGCCTTTCCTCTTCTAAAATTCTGATCCCATGAAATTCTGCCTTTGAAAGAAGATAAATGGCATGTACTAGGTGGGGTGCCCAATCATCCACTTGGTCAGATGTGGACTGAGGCCTAGAGATGGGAAGAGTAATTAGAATCACTATAATAATAACTCTAGTAATAATAAACATAATAACCAATGATAAAAAGGCAGCATTTAGAGTTTGTAAAGAACTTTCCGTGAGTTATCTCGCGTGATCCTCACAGCAATCCTTTAAGGGAGGCACTTTTATTAACCTCATTTTACAGATGAGGAAACTGAGACTGATGAAGTGACTTGCCCAGAGTCACTCAGCCAGTGAGTGTGTGAGGCAAGATTTGAACTCAGTCTTCTTGACTCCAGGTCCAGCACCACTGAGCTGCCCAAGGTTTCTCACAGAATTCATGGTCTCACTCTCCAGTCCAGTCAAACGCTATTGATGTCTGGTCATTCCTCTCCCACCTATTTGCATCCCCCAGAAGACTGGTACCTGTGGTGGTTACACCTTATCCACTTCGTCATTCATTTATCTGAGAGTTCTTAGCGATGAGCAGTCTCCATCTTGTTTCCTTTGGGAAGAAAGAACTTGGGGAAGAGCTATGTTCTACATTCTGCCTTTTGGGCAGGGACCCTCAAAGTAATGGATGTAATTGTGAGGGACAGAGCTCTTCACCGAGCACTGAGCCTGATGTTGGAGCTAACATTGACTCTGAGGCAAGGGGCGAAATCCAAGCTTGACGCCGGCTGGAAATCTCGGGCCAGTGGCCTGGGATTGATGTTTCCAGTTGTGTTCCCACTGAAG
This sequence comes from Dromiciops gliroides, assembly GCF_019393635.1. NCBI lineage: Eukaryota > Metazoa > Chordata > Mammalia > Microbiotheria > Microbiotheriidae > Dromiciops > Dromiciops gliroides. Next base: position 30,619,593 of record NC_057864.1, read on the forward strand.
GACTTTGACCACTATTTCCTAGGGTACATGTGCTCACACTTGCAAAGGCCTATGAGAAGGAGAATCTGAGCAGGTCACTCATCCCAGGGAGCAGCCTCAGCTCCATAACGGTTGCCCTGGGCTGGGATGTGGGGCTGGAGACCACTGACCTGCTGACACTCAGCTGGGGGCTCTCTTTTCAGTGTTTCCTCTGCAGGAAGAAAGGAGCCAGACCTACCAGTGTTTCTTCCAAACCCCATGTTGGGAGAAGGCATTAGCGGGAGCTTACAGCCAGGACCCACAGAGGGGGCCAACAGCCAGTCCTCAGCCACTGCAGTGGGTGAACCCCAAGCTGAGTCAACCCAAGTGAGGGAGCCCTTGCTGCCTCTTCTGTTGGACAACCAGAAGTTTTGCCAGGATTTATTGGTAAGAGCATTCCCAACTGCTGCCCCGTTTGGGACAGTAAACACATGTCTGTCATGAACTGGGTGACAGACTTCCCTAGGTTTGGGCTGCTCATTGGGTGAAACCACAGTTCAGAGGCTTGTCTGGCACCCAGCACCCCGCCTTCCTCAGGCCATCTGTGGGTGCTGAGGGCCACATGCACCATTCACATTGCCCGCAATGTACACCAGGCGGCTGGGCTCAGTCTCGTGCTCCCTGTGAACATAGTAGTTATCGGGACCACCTCTCTTGGAAACATAGGCTGGCTCCTAAAATGTGAGTTTGGCCTGTATAAGTCTGACCCCAGTTAAGCAAAATTGAAAGCCAGGGAGAACTCATGTGTGGGGCAGCACACAGCCCTGACTTCCCAGGGAGCTAAGGGAGCACTTGTTAGCTCTGCTTGTGGATCGGAGGAGGAGAAATGCCGGGTCAGTTACTATGTCCCGCTCACCAAGTGAGGGACATGGGTAGAGAAGGGCCCAGGCTTCAGCTCAGGGTTGGGGCTGCTAAGGGCTTCTGCCCTTCAGCTCTTTGGGACTTCCCCTTGTCCTCTCCGCCTGTGCAGGTGAACGAGCAAGGGAGTGCACGAGGAGTGAACACCACTGGTTTCTAGTTTTTATTTTTTACTTTTTTTTCTGATGACGCTCTTGAGATGAGATTTTCTGTGCTTTGAATCTTTTGTTTTCATTAGGGTCCAGCAAACCACTTGTCAAATAATACTTCTGCCAAAGACACCGAGCCTGCAGTGACTCCTAGCAGTGGTGGCAGCAGGACCCAGAATGCGGGTAAGGGGAAGACCAAGAGACCTGGCCCCCGCCGGCCGGACAAGGACAGCGTCCTTCATGCCACCCTCGAGCAGCTTAGAAACCTTGGGGTAACCATCGACTCCCCAAGCAAAATGAAGAGAAGTGCACAGAAAGTGGATCAAGCCAGGTAACTCTTTTCTGTCTCTGAGACAGGGGTCCACATGCCTTTTACTGGGGATGCCAAGATATGGCGATCATTTCGGAGCTTTTGCCAGTAGCCCTGGCCAAGATGCAAGGGCACTGATCCTTCCTGGGCTCCTCGTGCTCATCGCTGGTCACCCAGTCACCCTTGGGAGAGGAGGATTGGGAGACCAGCAGCCTGTTATTCGCTGTCCCACGGGGCAGAGCATCAACTAACCCATATTTCCCAGACCCTTCTGCTTCCGGGAGGGGTGGTCTTACCTCGCGGGGAGGAGAAGACAAGATGTACCAAAGCCCTTTCTTCATTGCTCTCATTTTATTCTGATCTAAACGCAGAACAGGACACAGAGATGGAAATGCCTAGAGAACCTCTCAGTGCTGTCCCACGTGGCTCTACTCACTTTCTCAAGGAAGTGAAAGGGAGGTTAGAAGGCATTCAGGGTGCAGTTTCCTATATTTTCCACCTTGTGATAATCATAAATTCTCCTGTAATGGGATAGAGGTTGGCGGGAGGTTCACAGCCCATGGGAAAGGCAGCAGGCCGGGCTGACGTGGGCTTCTAACAGCCTTGGTGAAAAATGATTCCATGGATTTTCTGTGGGTGAGGATTGTTCCCTTGGCCACGAGGGTGTGATGGAGACCAGGGCTGGAGAGGCCGAGGCTTCTGTTGATAAATTGTATTTATGCACCACACACATCTTAGTGGGGACACGTGAAAGGGGAGATGCATTAGATGGGGGAACCTTCTCCATGCGCTCAACTCTCTTAGGTGCGAGGTGCAAACTGAATCATGGCTTGTTCTTCTGTCTTTCAGTGTGCTAGCGTGCATCAGTCCCGAAGCTGTCATCTCTGGATTAAACTACATGTCCTTTACTAATGTCGGCATGAGTGGCATAAGCCCCAGTGGGGTAGATCTGAGCATGGAGGCCAATGCCATCGCTCTCAAATACTTAAATGAAAACCAGCTGTCACAGCTTTCCTTCAGTCGAGCAAAACAAAATCTGCTGAAGGACTCGTCCTTCAGCCTTCTCCATATCAACACAGACAAAAACATGGTGGGACTTAGTTTGATCTCACCAAACATGTCGTTTGCGACCAGAAAATATATGAAGAGGTATGGACTGATACAAAGCAGTGACAGTAGTGAGGATGAGGAAGAGATTCTGAATAGGACGGAAGACATGAAGAGTGAACATTCACTGGATCAGACCTTGGCTTCTGGCCCTGACCAGTTTAGCCCTGGGAAAGGCTGTGAAATTCTAGATTTTAAATGCTACAACCAGGACGTGGTGAGTGCCCACTGGCAGCCAAAGCCTGGGATGCCTATGCTAAGAGACATCACAAATGAAGTGGCCCAGCCAAGAGCCGTACCGTCACCTGAGAATGATTCCTCTGCCTTTATCCTGAGAGACTTGAAGAAGAACCCCTCATTCAAGTTACTGACTGGCAGGCCTGAGTTTACTCAGCATCCCAAGAAGGAAAATCAAAGGGACATTCAGGTATTTCCTGAAAGCTTGCAGCCTTCTGACACTCTCCGAGAGATGAATAGCATGAATTCAGTGGGCACGTTCTTAGATGTCAGTCGTCTCAGGCAGCTGCCCAAACTGTTTTAGGGATTTATGTAGCTGCCAAACCTTTCCTAGGTTGGGGCGGAGTGCTGGTCCGAAGGGCTGGCCCTTGGGGAGAATGAAGTAGGTGGTGGATCAGGGAGCCAAGGTGGTTCCAGAACCTTCTCAAGCCCAGAGGCCTGAGCCAGTGGTCTCACTACCCTGGAAGTGGCAGCTGCTGGGGACAGAGCACTGGCTTCTGAGGAGGGGCCCTGCGTAGTCACATCCAGAGTGACAGAGAGGGAACGCTCACTTGGTTGAATGCCCTTGGTCCAACTTTTTCTTTCATCAGATATGCTGGGAAGGAAAATCATTTTATCCAATGTCTTGGTAAAGGTTGTTTACTGTCACCTTGTGTTAAAGTTGTTTCAGTCTCAGCTAATTCCCATCTCTGCCCTGAGTTACTTTGAAAGCATCATGAAATAAAGGGATCTCAGACTAGGAAAGAGGATCAGAATTAACCCCTGGAGAGCTGGGGAATTCCGCTTGTTTTTTTTATCTGAAAATACATTTTATTTAAGGACCTTCTTTCTGTCTCCTCTTAATTGGAATGCTCATTTGTTAAAAAAATCGAGGCAGTTAAACTACTGGGGTCCTCCTTGGTGGAGGCTCATGTGACATCTCTTCAATGTGTCACTCTATTTCAGTCATTCATTTATGGTGCGTGTGCTTTGTAGACTTGGGAGTGAGTTTTTCAAGTGTTTGAACATTTTTGCGTAACTTAATAAAAATATGCAGGCTGTCTGCCTTGACCACCTGCTAAAACTGCCTTCTGAAGCTCTTTGTTGGGAAAGAACATCCTTCAAACTGGTTTAAGGAACATTTGGCATTTTTGAATTAGTTAGTGAAAAGGCCCGCTTTCTCATAAGATCTTTTCTACTCTCCAGTTAAAAAAGAAAACTTCACTATGCCTTCTTGGAATTTGATAACCCAGTGTGTCCTCAGGAATAGTCCCCCCCCTCCCCCCTTTTTAAAAATTAAAATTTTTTTTCTCTTAATAGAATTTTATTTTCCAAAATATATGTAAAAACAAATTTTAACATCAATTTTTTAAAACTTTGTGTTCCAACTTCTCTTCCTCCATTCCCACCCACAAGAACTCAAACAATTCAAAATAAGTTATACATGAGTAGTCATGGAAAACATTCCCACATTAGCTAGGTTGTGAGAGAAAACAGTCTGAGCAAACAAATAAAAGCAGCATAACTGCAGGTCCCTGTAAGCTTCCTAATTCGAGTATTGTGGTCCGGCAAGGATCTGACAGTGCAGGATTTCAGTCAAGTCCATGGTAAAGACTCCTTTCCAAGGAACATGTCGTCGGTTGGGCCAGGTAGACAGATGTGGACCAATTAAAGCTGAGCATCATTCCCTATGTTTGAGATGAGGGCGATGGTCCCCATCTCCTGCACCTTCTTACACTGTCTGTCTGTGGGAGGGATTTTTGTCTGAGCTCACTTCTTAGAAATCTTCCTGGGAAGGGCCCCTGGGAATTTCCCACTATACATGAGTGGAATGGAGTTGCCTGTTGTGCTTAATCTCAGCCCTGAGACAAACCTGTTTCCTGTTTTGTGAGTGAGGGCTGTGCAGGATTGGAAAATGCCGTAAAAGAGTTTGGTGAAAAAACAAGCAAATAACTTGACAGTCCTGTCCAGCCGAACACCAAAAAGTCTCTTCAACCTTTTGTGCCAAGATTGACCAGTGAAAGGACAGAACCTTGGACCTTCCAAGGCTAACTCCATCCCCTGGGGGACTTAGGGGCCTCCAAAGCATGGCACTAAATATCAGCATGTCCCCCAAAACCCTCTGTTGACTGGGGATCATGCAACTAAATAGGACGTGTGTGCTAAATACTTGGATCAAAGGACATTTCAGCTGTAGGAAATGACTGGTTCAAGTCAGTTTGTAATGGGCCACCACCAACCATTCCCTCTCACCACCTTATGAGGAATCCTGGTAGAATACCTCCATTCCTAAGGCTGGCAGAGGACAAGATTAAAATGTTCCCTTGGAGGCACCACCACCAACCTCTGGAGCAGCTATGTCCAGCAACTTCCCTGTCTAAATGGAGTGGTCACACCTAAGTCCTTTTTCTTTTTTTCTTAAAAGTATTTTATTTTTTTCCAGTTACATATAGTTTTCAACATTTGTTTTTTATAAAATTTTGAGTTCTAATTTTTTCCCCTCCCTCCCTTTCCTCCCCCTTCCCCAAGACAGAAAGCAATCTGATATAGGTTATATATGTACCATCCCATTAAACATATTTCTGCATTAATCATGTTGTGAAAGAAGAATCAGAGCACAAGGAAAAAACCTCAAAAAAGAAAAACAAAACAAAAAAAGTAGTAACAGTATGGTTCCATCTGCATTCAGACTCCACAGTTCTTTTTTCTGGATGTGGGGAGCATTTCCCATGAGTCCTTTGGCATTGTCTTGGATCATTGTATTGCTGAGAGGAGCTAAGTCCATCACAGCTGATCATCACCCAGTGTTGCTGTTACTGTGTACAGTGTTCTCCTGGTTCTGCTCATTAAGTCTTTTTTTTTTTTACTAGGTCCTTTTTCTTAGTCTCAAAAGTTTTGACATCAAAGGGAGAGGTTGCCTTCAACTGGAGACTTCAGGGAAGGCTTCATGAAGGAGATGGCAGGATGTTAGGTCTGTCGTGTAACTCCCTAAGTTGCTAAACAGCACTTATTAAGCACTTTCTGTGTGCAAGGCTATAAGGACAAAGCCCCTGTACTCTGCATCACACTGAGGGCTAGGGAAGGTTCAAGCCCCCTATGCCCTTGGCCTCCTGCTAGCGCCTTCCCTCTGACGTCACCTCCTCTTTACTCCGCATCTCGGTTGGACGTAATTGTTTCCATACTATCTCTCCCATTAGACTATGACCTCCCTGGAGGCAGGAACTTTTTTTTTTTTCCGCCTTGCTTTTTATTCTCAGTCCTTCGTTATGCATGCTTAATGCCTGCATGCAGACTATCATTTACACAGATAAATATAAAAGAATCCGAGGGGGAAGTGGAACACCCCAAACTGAGAGGGTCCCGACAGGCTTCCCTGGGAGGTGGAGGTGCTTCCTTAGCTGAGCCTCAGAAGGATGGAGGGGTTCTAAGAGGCAGAGATGAGGAGGGGGAATCCGTTCCAGGCATGAAGATAGGAGAGGAAATGCTGCGTGTGTTTGATTGGCATCAAACAGTCCAGTTTAGCTAGAACCTGGAGTAAGTGGAGATTAATGTGACTTCACAGACCCTAAGCTGAAGACTATTGTATTCTAGAAGCACTAGTGAGCCACTGAAGATTCTTGGGTTGGAGAGAGGAGAGACTAAGCTCGTGAGAACCTTAGGGAAATGCTGCATGCTTTTCTGCCAATGGATCATAATTCTTCACCCAAACAGCAAGGAATCATTCTACCTTCTTGACTCCATTTAGTGATGAGAGAACTCACTCACTTCCAAGGCAGCCCATTCTATTTTTGGACAACTCAATATGAAATTCTTCCTTGAAGCTAATCTCAGCTTCTGCTTTCCTTCCTTCCTTCCTTCCTTCCTTCCTTCCTTCCTTCCTTCCTTCCTTCCTTCCTTCCTTCCTTCCTTCCTTCCTTCCTTCCTTCCTTCCTTCCTTCCTTCCTTCCTTCCTTCCTTCCTTCCTTCCTTCCTTCCTTCCTTCCTTCCTTCCTTCCTTCCTTCCTTCCTTCCTTCCTCTTTCTCTTTCTTTGCCATCTAGCTGTGTTTTAAGATGGTTTCATCACTTCGGTTACTTGCTTCCTCCAAAAATACAAATCAAAACCCCCTGACACCTTAGTAGATACTTGTAAATAGTAGCCAGAAAAAAACAAAAGTCCCCTTTTCTAATGCCTTCTCAATAATGACCTCATTTGAGCCCCTACGTGTGGTAGATATTCCAGGTGTGATTACCATCTTATGAATGAGGAAATAGTCTCAGAGATCTTCAGGAGATTTGTCCGTGTTCATGTGGTTAGTAGAGTCAGAGGCAAGATGTGAATCCAAGTCTTCCTGATCCTGGGTCCAACACTGATGTGCTTCCTTCCTCCATAGTTCTTTGCCAACCCCCTCCTCAAACCAATGAATTGAAAAGGGTTCCTCATCAATTGGGGAATGGCTGAACAAGTCATGGTATATGAATGTAATGGAATTCTATTGTGCTGTAAGAAATTATGAGCAGGCAGATTTCAGAGAAACCTGGAAGGACTCGAGTGAACTGATGCTGAGTGAGATGAGCAGAACCAGGAGAACACTGTACACAGTATCATCAACATTATGTGTTGATCAACTGTGATAGACTTGATTCTTCTCAGCACTACAATGGTCCAAGACAGTTCCAAGGGACTCTTGATGGAAAATGCTCTCCAAATCCAGAAAAAAAACCCCCAAAACAACTGTGGAATATGGATGCAGATCGAACCATGCTAGTTCTTTTGTTTTTGGTGCTGTTGTTTTTCTTTTTTGAGGTTTTTCCTTTTTGGTCTGATTCTTATAACAGGACTAATGCAGAAATATGTTTGGTGTTATTGTACATATATAACTTAGATTACCTGCTCTCTTGGGGAGGGGGGGGGGAGGGGGGGAGGGAGGGAGGGAGAAAAATTTGAAACTAGAAATCTTATGAAAACATGTTGAAAACTACCTCTATATGTAACTGGAAAATATTAAAATACAAAAAAAAGAAAAAGAAAGAAAAGGGTTCCTAGGATGAACTGGCGATGGAGCATGACGCTGCGCAGGTGTGCGTGGCTGAGGAGAACTTCCATGGTCTACAACTCTTCATGGAGGTAGCCTGGGTAAGAACCTTTTGCTATTTAAGAAAATTCAATGCTGAAAACATCACACACATGGAAATGGATGGTTCATAGAATCTGAATTGGAAAAGACCTGGTGGCTGTCTAGTTCAATTTGTACCTGAATTAGACTCTTCAGTACACCCAGTAGTTAGCACCGTGCCTGACTAGGTGTCTGAGAAGGTGCTCTGGCTCTGGAGAGACAGAACAAGTCTCATCCAGAGAATAGCCTTTCTAGTACCTGGTACCAGCTCTGGCTCCCAGCTGGCCAAAACAGCCCTAGCTCTTTTGTCTGATTCTCATGTCCCTCAGCCTATTCACTCGACATTACTCATGTCTGCATGTTTTCCCATGTATCACCATCCTTTCTAAACTGTGGCACCTAAGACAGAACAAAGGACCCCACATGTGGCCCAACTAGGGTAGCAAGATTATCACCTTCCAGTTCTGGTACTATCTTTAGTGGCTAAGAGTATGTTAGTCTGGGGCAGCTAGGTGGCACAAAAAGCACTGGCCCTGGATTGAGGAGGACCTGAGTTCAAATCTGCCCTCAGACACTTGACACTTACTAGCTGTGTGGCCCTGGGCAAGTCATTTAACCCTCATTTCCTCAGCCCCCTCCAAAAAGAATATTAGTCTTTTAGGGCAAAGTAAGGTGGGGGGCGGGGAAACTGCTGCTCATGCTATTAAGTCATAGACCTTGCAGATCACTAGATCCCAATGACTAAAATTGAATAATTTTTTTTTTTTTACTGCTGTGTATCACAGTATTGAAACAACGGCCTTTCTGTTCACTAGTCTTCCTCCATACCCCCCAATCTTTTCCCAGATGAACTGTTGTCTAGCATACCTCCCCTACCTTGTATTTGGGATAGTTGGGAAATTGATTTTTTTCACCTAAGCGTAAGACATCTCTGAACATTTCATTGCAGTCAATTCCTCACTTTTTATCAAAGGGTCCAACTACAATTTTCTTTTAAGTTGTGAGACATCCCCATCTGATACTTCCATCTTCAACTACTTAGGGAATATCTCCACTTGGATATCCCATTATCAATTCAAAACACAACATATCTCATATCAAACTCCTCTTCCTTCTGGGATATTCCCGCCTTTCCAACGTCCCTATCTCTTGTGGTGGTACCAGCAGGTTTATTCACTGAGACTTGAAAGCTTGGAGTTATCTTCAAAGTCTGTTACATAATAACCACCAGTCATGTAGCATTGTCGGGTCTGAAAAGGACTTTAAAAAGGTCTCATTTGATTCTCACAACAATCCTGGGGGAATGGTGTAGTTAATCTCCCCATTTTACAGATGAGGAAACTGAAGCTGAGAGATGCCACCTCTCACCCAGGGCCACACAGCTGTTCTTCCTGTGGCCCAAGTTCAGTACCTTATCTCCTCTCGACAATTAGCTGACATTCAATACGTCTCCCAGACATCTATTAATGTCTCCCGTGTTCACCTCTTTCTCTCCATTCCCATAACCTATCACCTGGTGCCTGGATTGTAGTGACCTCTAGAAATCATCCCCCCACCCCCCACCCCCCTGGCTGCTTTTCTCCCTTCTTTTCATCCTGCACAGGCCCCAGACTAATCTTCCTAGAGCAGCCCTGCCATATCACTCCAGATCAAGTCCAAATGCCTCCCTCTGACTTTCAAAGTCCTTCACAGTTTGGGTTTATCAAACCTTATCTCTCATTGCTCTCCTCCACACAGACCCTCTACCCAGGCTGATTTCCTCCTTGTTTTCTTCCCCCCCTACCCCCCCCCCCCCGCCCATTCATTTCCACTTTTCAGTCTTCTTTGGAATTCCCTTCGACCTAATCTTCTCCAATCCAGATCTTTGCCTCAACTCTAGGAAGGCTTGGCTGCCCACCCCAGCCCACAGTCAGTATCAGCTGCCTTCCCCTTCCTCATTTCTCGGTACCATGTATTTTGGTGCTTGGCTATCATTGAGTACGCCATTCTATTTTGTCTGTACTCCTTTCCAACTTGTTCTGACCATGGACTTGTTTCCAGGGATGCAAATCTCTCCCTAAAGATTATGAGCTTCATGAGGGGCCCCTGGGCCCCTGGCCTCACACTTCTTTCCCACTCAGCAATTCAGCCAACATTAGGTACCTTCTATGTGCAAAAGACTTGCAAGAGTTTAGATGCCCCAAAACCATGGCTAGCACTTATTGTACTTGAGTCCTTTAAAGCTTGTAAAGCACTTACCTATGTTAACCCATTGGGGCTTCACAATAACCATGGTGGGAGGTAGATGTTGTATTATTTATAATACAGATTATTAAACCCATTTTGCAGATGAGAAGGCCTAACGAGTTTATTTGCCTACATGCCCACAGTCAATAAGTATTCCAGGCAGGACATGAATTCTGGTCAAGGGCCCTCTGCATTCTGCCAACTGGCTGACTCGATGGAGCGCTCGGTCTAGCAGGGCTCAAGGATAGGCAGCCTCAGAGAGTAGAGCTGGGTTCAAGTTCTGTTTCTGATACATAGCAGTATGTCCCTGGGCAAGTCACTGTTGGTGAAATTATGAGCCGATCCAGCCATTTTGAAGAGCCATCTGGAATTATGCCCAGAGCATTATAAAGCTGCCTACACCCTATGACCCAGCAATACCACTATGAAGACTGTTTCCTAAGATGATTCAGAAAAATGGAAGAGCCTATATATTTGAAAATATTTATAGCGGCTCTCTTTGTGGTGACAAAGAACTGGAAATTATGGGGATGCTCATCAATTGGGGAATGGCTGAACAAGTCACCCGACTTCTCAATGCCCCCAAACAACCAACTCAGTAAGACAAGGGTATAGAACCCTTTAGTTGCTGGTCTGCATTCCTAGTTTCCTCACTAGGAATTCTCTATGCCAATACAATCATAGTTCAAACAAACAAAAAATCCCCTGCAGGAAAGAAGTCTTCCAAAGAACTCGGGGAATGAAGGAAGGCCTCCTAGGGAGGTGGTCCTTCCCACATGATCTGAGCCAGAAGAGAACTGAGCCCCTTGTCCATCTCTGGACCTGAAGGAGAATCCTTTGAAATCACAATAATCGCTTACATGTCTGTGGCACTTCAAGGTTTGCGCAGTACTTTACAATCACCTTGTCTGAGCTTCTCAACAAACCCGGTGGGTGGGTGGGTGTTATGCCCATTTTGCAGAGGATGAAAACAAAGCCCAGATGGATGAAGTGACTTGCCCAGGATCATTCAGTTCCTAAGTCTCCAAGGCCAGTTCCAAACCCAGGTCCTCCTGACTCTGAGCCCGGCCCTTTCCCCGATTCTGGGCTGCCTCGACAGCAAGCACAGCCAGCCTGAGGGCCATCAGTGATGCCTCCTCCCACTTCCAGAGGCAGCCTGTTGCACTTTTGAGCACCTCTGATTTTTCAGTTTGTCTTTATAGCGAGTCTGAATCTGTGAAATCTGTGATTTCTCCCCATCGCTCCTGCTTCCGTGCCCACCGGAAGGAAGCAGAATGAGTGTGACCCCCCTCCCACACAACAACAGGCCTTCAGATACATGGAGGCCAAAATCACGACTCCCCGTCTTCTTCTCTTCTCTACATAGAACATCTCCAGTCCCTCCAACTGGTCCTTGTATGAGATGGAGGCAAGGACTCGGCTGCCCTCCTCTGGACACTTGCAGCTTATCAGTGTCCTTCCTGAACTGTGCTGCCCGGATTGGAACCTAGTCATTCAGATGTGGTCTGGCCAGGGCAGGCGACCAGTTCCTCAGTCCTAAATTTTTTTTTTTTTTTTAGTGAGGCAATTGGGGTTAAATGACTTGCCCAGGGTCACACAGCTAGTAAGTGTTAAGTGTCTGAGGCTGGATTTGAACTCAGGTACTCCTGACTCTAGGGCCAGTACTCTATTTAAAAAAAAAAAAAAAAACTTTTAATGCAACCTAAGTGCACATTGGGGCCCCTAGGTGGCTCCATAGTGCACAGAGCGACAGTCCTGGAGTCAGGAAGACACAACTTCCTGAGTTCAAATCTGACTTTAGACATTTGGCCAAGGTCTCCCACTGTATCCAGGGCCATCTCCGGTCATCTTGATCCGTATCTGGCCACTGGACCCAGACGACTCTAGAGGAGAGAGTGAGGTAGGTGGCCTTGCACAGCTCTCCCTCGCTAAAATCCAATTCCCTGCAAGTCATGACATCACCTCAATGTCATGGTCCTCTTCGGGAATGAAAGACAAACAACAACAGCAGCTGTGTGACCCTGGGCAAGTCATTTTGCCCTGTTTGTCTCAGTTTCCTCATCTGTCAAATGAGCTGGAGAAGGACGTGGCAAACCAGGATCTCTGCCAAGAAAACCCCAAATGGGGTCAGGAAGAGTCAGACATGACTGAAAACAAGTAAACAACAATTGAGGCAGACAAAAGTGAAGTGACTTGCTCAGAATGGATGCATGGATAAGTACAGGACTGAGAAGGATCCCAGAAGGGTCCCAGGGGTGACACGGAAAGAAGCCAGTCAAAGATTCATTTATTTCAGTTTTCTTTGTAAAATGAGGGGGGTGGGGTTTGAACTACATGATCTCCCAGGGCCCTGCTAGCCAGCTCCAGGCATCTCTGATCGTGGCTGGTCCAGGGCCCAGGCTCCCTGGCTTTTCTGACTCTAGATCAACAAACTGTTCTTTCTACTTCCCAGGGAGACATTTAGTAATGTGTAAAGTCAAAGGGAGGTAACTCATGGAGCTTCTTGGAGGAGCCAGGGCAAGAAATAGGACTAAGAGGATGGGTGGCATTTGGATAAGCCAAGAGGAGGGAGGGGAAGGATGCCGTTAGGGAGCAGCCTGGCACAGATGAAGGCTGCTGCTGCTGTTACCCCATTTCCCAGCACCCTAGACTCCTGCTTAGGGTTACAGCTTGGTGGTGTTCCTACATCCCTGCCCATCCCCCACTGTCACCACCAGAGGGGCCTGGAGCTCACCGCCTCCAAGAGGGAGGAAAAAGAGGGAGAAGGGATGAGGAGGACGAGAAGGAAATCCTGTTTTCCCATTTCCTGGCTGAGGGAAAAGTCTGCCAAAATGAAGAGAAGAACAGGAAAACGTGGGGTTGGGATGAATAGTAAGAGAAATTTGTTTCAGATCCCCTTTCCCCAGAGCTTGTCAGGAGGCTGGAGTCCTGGGAGGTGGAGGAGGGAGACTGGAGAAGCAAAGGGCGTGATAATACTTGGGACCTGAAATGTCAAGGCAGGGGAGGGGGAAGCAGGGAAGGAGCTTGTTAGAGAACCATTGACCTTGGGGTCAAATCCTGCCTCAGATACTCAGCTGCTTGGTCTTAGCCAAATCAGTGAATCTCAACCAGCCTCTGTTTGCTCATCTGTAAAATGGGTTTAATAAGAACATCTCCCTCACAAGGTCAAATGAGATGTTTGTAAAGTACTTTGTAAGCCCTAAAGCCCATGTAAGTGCTGGCTATGATTGTGATGTGGCAGAGCTGGAAGAGGTTTTCGAACCCAGAACATGGAATAGCAGATCAGGGAGGGACCTGGAGATCATTGAGTCTGACACCTTCATTTTCTGAGGAAGAAAACCGAGGCTCCGAACTAAGCGATTTGTTCAGTGGCCCATCGAGAGGGGGGTAGACACCTCGTTCCCCTGGCCCCTGCCTTGTTGGCTGGATACATACTGACATCACTTTCACTGATACAGTGTCTGCACCAGGCACTTCTGGGAGATACAGTTAAAGAAAAGGAACCGCTCACGTCAGGTGGCTCACAAATATATGTTTTCACATATAGACAGATACTTTGTGCCCCTGGGTTATCATTGCACATATGTGTAGATCCATATACACTGATTCTGGGTGTGTGTGCATACACACACTTGACTCTAAGCCCCGATGTCATAAAAGAGCACCTCAGACCCTTTGTGATGGCTGAGGCATGGGACACGAGATCGATCAAGATGGGCGGGATGGGCTTATTCTGGGAGGCCTTCCTGGAGGTGGTGAAGTTGGAGCCTTGGGTCACTGTGATTCAGGCAGAAAGTGAGGGCAGTGGGGTTGTGCAATAGGAGGCCCCTCCACCAGTGTTTAGCACGGCCCCTGGCCCGTCATGGCCATTTAATAAATGTTGGTGGACTGACTCCATCCCACTACTTCCAACTAACCCTCCTGGGGGGTCAGCTGCTTCTTTCTGGAATATGGCTTTCTCTCTCCACCTTCCTCCCTACCCAGACCACCCCAGGATACGAACCCAGAGGGAGCCTGGCCCAGCACCTGACTAGTCCAATGTCCGGGCTGCTCCAGGAAGTTGCAGAGACTCCAAGGTTGTGTAATCAGCTTATTCGACAAACCCTTATCGGCCCTTCACCAAGATTTCTCAAGATGCCCTCTGTAATCTAAGCTTAGAGGGAGGGATGGTCTCCTCTAAGATCATATTGCATGCTCCTTTCTTTCTGTCTATCTTCTCTGTCTCTCCATCCTTTCTCTCTGTCTCTCCTTTTCTCTTTCTCGCTCTCTTTCTCTTCTTTCTTTGTCTCTGTCTCTCTGTGTCTCTCTGTATCTCTCTTTCCACCTGTCTCTCTCTGTCTTCCTCTGCCTCTCCTCTGTCTCTCCTCCCCTCCCTACCCCCTTTCTTCCTCTCTTCCTGACTCTTTTTCTCTGTCCCACTCTGTCATTGTCTTGCTTTCCAGTCTCTTTCAGAGTCACCAATTCTGAGCAATGGAACGACCTCAGAGATAATTTAGTGCAACTTGTGGCTAACCCTAGAGCCTCTTTTCAGCACTCTCAATGTGTACACATCCAGCCACCACTGGAAGACCACCAGTGATGGAGAACTCACCCCTTGCTGGAGTGGTCCATTCCACTTTTGAAAGGCTCTCATTATCTAACAGCCTCCCCCCCCCCCCACCTCAGGTCTACCTTGCTGCCTCTCTGCCACATTGTTCTTGGTTCTGTTCCCTGGAGCTGGACAAAACCCAACTCATCCCTCCTCTGCATCACAGCCCTTCCAATGCTTAAAAACCACCCTCTTGTCCCTTCTCCATCTTCCCTTCTTTAACCACAGAGCCATAGCTCTTTCTACCTATCCTTAGGTCTCTCCCTTGGTTTCTTTCTTTGTCTACCTCTCTGCCTTCCATTCTGCATCAAAGGAGAGACTATTTATATAAAGTCCTTAGCACAGTACCTGGCACATAGCTGACACAACATGGATGCTTATTCCCTTCCCCTTTCCCTGTCTCTTTCTGCCTTTCTTTGTATCTGACCATTTCTTTTTTATCGTCTTTGTATAAGTGTGCAGGGCATTTTTTAAATTGAGGGTAGGATGGACAATGCCACATGTGTGTGAATGTATGTGAGTGCATGAGGCATGAGCTGTAAGATAAGTTTCCTATGTGGTCTGTGGCTTCAGTCACAGGGCATCTGCACAGCTGCCTCTCCCATGTTCTGTGCATGGATGACATAGACAAGCCCTGCCCATGATTTCAAGGAAAATATTGCCAACACTCATGAAGTGCCCATAATTGCTCCTAAACTACCTGGAGGAATGAAGCCCACAAGGCAAGACACACAGATCAAGATAGGAAGGGAACAAGGAAATAGATGAGGGATAGAGAGAGGAAATGACATGAGGAAGATGGAGACAGACAGAAAAAAATCGAGATGGAGTCAGAGACAAGAGATAAGAGACAGGGATAGAGAGAGACAGGAAGAGAGACAGAGATGAGAAGACATAAAGATGGAAACAGAACCTGGAGATAGGAAACAGGAATACACAGAGAGATGGAGGGAAACAGACAAGTTGGGTGGTGAAAAGCAGAGATAGGTAACAAGCATAGATATGTCTTGGAGAGACTGAAAGCTACAAAGAGAAAACCATGGAGGGAGGTGAAGACAGAAAGGAGCTGAGAAACAGTCCGAAACACAGCAAAGAGAAGAAGCCAAAGAGAAAGAAATGGAGACAAAAACTGGAAACAGGAAATGGAAACAGGAAAAGAAGGAAAGCCAGGAGAAAGACACAGAGGTGGTGGCAGATAAATGACAAAACATTTCGCCTTAATTCTCACCAAGGTGTTTTCCCAACTCTTAGCTTCTCTAAGTACTACTTGCCCATAATGAACTTAGAAAACTATAGAATATTCAGTGTGAGAGGTGGGAAGGGCCTTTGGATAGAAAATCAAAAATGTAAAAGATGGGAGGGATGTTAGAACTTAGGAGAGAGGCCATTAGACTTGAGAGGGACTTTAGAGACTGAACCCCATTATTTGGCAGATGAAGGAACTGGGGAGAAGGGATTTGGCTAAGGCCACCCCTATCGTGCTCATTCCATCAATGTTGGAACAGGCCCCACCCTAGAAGCTCCTATTTGGTGCTGAAAATACAGTTGGTGAATTTTAATTTAATTTAATTTAATTAATTAATTTTTTCAGGCAATGGGGGTTAAGTGACTTGCCCATGGTCACACAGCTAGTAAACGTCAAGTGTCTGAGGCCGGATTTTAACCCAGGTACTCCTGAATCCAGGGCCGGTGCTTTAACCACTGGGCCATCTAGCTGCCCCCTAATTTTATTTTTAAATAATATTTTATTCTCCCTCCATTACATGTAAAAACAATTTTAAACATTCATTTAAAATTTTTTTGAGTTCTAAATCTTCTTTCCCTCCCTCCCCTCCCTTCTCTTTGAGAGTAAACAATTTGATATAGATTATCCATGTTCAATCATGCAAAATATATTACCAAATTAGTCATGTTGTGAAAGAAGACATAGACCAAAAGAAAAAAATGTAAAAATAAAGTAAAAAATCGTATGCTTCAATTTGCATTTAAACTCCTGTAAACTGCTTTATCATGAGTTCTTTGGGATTGTCTTGGATCACTGTATTGCTGAGAATAATTAAATCATTCACAGTTGATCATCATACATTGTTACTGTATGTACAATGTTCTGGTTCTGCTCACTTTACTTCGCATCAGTTCATGTCTTTCTTTTTTAAAAAAATTTTTCTTAGTATTTTATTTTATTTTTCCAATTACATGTAAAGATAGTTTTCAACATACATTTTTGTAAGATTTTGAGTTCTGAATTTTTCTCCCACACTCCCTGCCCTCCCCCTTCCCCAAGCCAGAAAACAATCTGATGTAGGTTATACATTATAATATGTCAAATATATTTCCACAATAGTCATGTTGTGAGAGAATCAGAACAAAGGGGAAAAAACACAAGAAAGAAGAAACAACAACAACTAAAAAAGCAACAACATAAGTGAAAATAGTGTGCTTCAATCTACATTCAGGTTCCATAGTTCTTTTTCTAGATGAGGAGAGCATTTTCCATCATGAGTCTTTTGACATTGTCTTGGATCATTGTATTTCTCTTCTCTTTTATTTTTTTTGGGGGGGATTTTTTGAATCATAATTGATCATTGTATTTCTGAGAAGAGCTAAGTATAGCACAGTTGATCACACAATGTTGTTGATAATGTTCTCTTGGTTCAGCTCATTTCACTCAGCATCAATTCATGTTAAGTCTTTCCAAGTTTTTCTGAAATCTGCCTGCTCATCATTTTGGGGGAGGGGGGCAGGGCAATAAGGGTTAAGTGACTTGCTCAGGATCACACAGCTAGTAAGTGTCAAGTGTCTGAGGCTGGATTTGAACTCAGGTCCTCCTGAATCCAGGGTCAGTGCTTTATCCACTGTACCACCTAGCTGCCCCCTTGCTCACCATTTCATTTCTTTTTTCTTTTTTTTTGTGAGGCAATGAGGGTTAAGTGACTTGCCCAGGGTCACACAGCTAGTAAGTGTCAAGTGTCTGAGGCTGGATTTGAACTCAGGTGCTCCTGAATCCAAGGCCAGTGCTTTATCCACTGCGCCACCTAGCTGCCCCACTCACCATTTCTTATAGCACAATAGTATTCCATTACATTGCTATACCACAATTCGTTGCCACCCATGTAAGTCTTTCCAGGTTTTTCGGAAATCTGCCTGCTTGTTATTTTGAATAGTACAATAGTATTCCATTACATTCATACACCCACAACTTGTTCAGCCATTCCCCAATTGATGGGCATCCCCTCAGTTTCCAATTCTTTGCCATCACAAAAAGAGCAGCTAGAAATATTTTTGGACAAATAGGTCATTTCCCCTTATTAGGACACATTTGAAGAGTCATAAGAATACATCTAGGAAGGACTTTATTTTTTATTTTTTTCTGATAAAAGTATTTTTTTCCAGTTACAAGCAAAAATAGTTCTCAACATTTGCTTATATAAGCTTTAGGAAGGACTTTAAAAATCATCCATTTCAACCCTGTCATTTAGCAAAGGAAAAGAGTGAGACCTGGGGAGGTGAAGGAGCTTGTCCAAAATCGAGCAGGTATTAAGTTAGAATTCTAACCTAGGGCCACTGATACTATAGCCCAAATGTGCCAAAGTGTACCCTTGTACTCCAAAAAACTCTAATGGACATCTTTAATTTGGACAGATACATCATCACTTTGCATGTCACCACCCTCCTCATCTGCCGACTCCTTCCTTTGCCTAGGACAGGACACCATAGAAGTACATGTGTCGGGGGTAGCTAGGTGGCACATAAAGCACTGGCCCTGGAGTCAGGAGGACCTGAGTTCAAATCCGGCCTCAGACACCTGACACTTACTAGCTGTGTGACCCTGGGCAAGTCACTTAACTTTTATTGCCCAACCAAAAAAAAAAAACCCAAACCCACAACAGCTATATAGAAAGGCACATGTACTTCTTTTGGGTATTTTGAATTGAGCTTTCGTTGGGCAGATTGCTCTTGTGGCTTCCTATACAGGATCTCACTCTTTTCCTCCATTCCCAAGGCCACCACCCTCCTAAGGACCTGCCTGGACTATGGCAATGGCCTCCTTGAAAGTCTTCCTGTCTCCCTTCGCTCTCCCCACCCTGCTCCCCACCCAGGGCTCCCTCACCCACATCCTCTATCCTATCTAGAGCCCTGAAGGTGCCCTCCCAAGGCATCGAGATAGCAAAGTAGATAGAGAGCTGGGCCTGGAGTCAGGAAGTCCTGAATTCAAATTCAGCCCGACCTTTACTAGGGGTGCCACCCTGGGCAATTCACTTAAGCTGCCTGCCTCTGTTTCCTTAACTGTAAAATGGGAATAATAATAGCACTTACCAGGGCAGCTAGGTGGCACAGTGGATAGAGCACCAGCCCTGGAGTCAGGAGGAACTAAGTTTAAATCCAGCCTGACACTTAACACTTACTAGGCTGTGTGACCCTGGGTGAGTCACTTAATCCTCATTGCCTTGCCAAAAAAAAAATAATAACAGCACTTACCTCTCAGGGCTGTTGTGAGGGTTGGATGGGATATTTGTAAAGTGCCTGGCTCGTAGTAAACACTGCTTGTTTCCTTCCTCTGTGCCCCTCCTCACACTGTATGCTAGGACTGGGATACTACCCTCTCCTCTCTTTGCCTGTGGCATTCCTATCCATATACTTAAGCCTAGCTTCAATGCCATCTCCTCCAGGGAGCCTGCCTTGGTCTCTTGGTCAGTAATAACCTTCCCCTGAAGACCCCACAGGGCACTTTATTTGTTTTTTGTTGTTGTTGTTGTTTGTTTTTTTTTGGTGAGGCAATTGGGGTTAAATGACTTGCCCAGAGTCACATAGCTAGTAAGTGTTAAGTGTCTGAGGTTGGATTTGAACTCAGGTCCTCCTGAATCCAAGGCCAGTGCTTTATCCACTGTACTCCCTAGCTGCCCCAGGGCACTTTATTTGTTCTTCTCTTCTTTATGTATTCCTCATACAGTTTATTTTATGTTTCCGTTTTCTACCGACAAGGGGTTGAGGAGGGCGGGACCCAGTTTTATCTAAACTTTGTTTGCATCTTCCACTTCGGCCACTAGAGAGCTCTGCACTAAACAGGCACTTAAATAACTGTTGGTGGACCACTCCTTGGAGGAGCTGGGAGGTCCACAAATATTGTACATTGCACATATTTTCAGACTTGTTCAATGTATAGATCAGTTATACTGATTTTTCCTATTCTTTCCTCCCCCCTTTTAATCCTTAAAAATGCTATATCTTGTATGGGATGGCTCTTAGGGAGGGAGAAAGGGGGAATACTGGGGGATATTGTGAGGATGTAAAAAGAGAGCTAGGTGGTGCCCGGGCGACCAGGTGGTGTAGTGGGTAGAGCATCACGTCTGGAGTCAGGAAGAACTGAGTTCGAATTTGGCCTCAAAATAAAATTCTAAACACAACTATTAAAAAAATTTAAATCAGATTTGGCCTCAGACACTAGCTATGGGACCCTGGGCAAGTCACTTCACCCTGTTTGCCTCAGTTTCCTCATCTGTAAAATGAGCTTGAGAAAGAAATAACAAACAGCTCTAGTATCTTTGCCCTGGAGAAGCTGGACATGACTAAACAAGAATAAACAAGACAAACAACATTTTTTAAAAAACCCACTATTTTTCTTTCTTTTTTTTTTTTTTTTTGGTGAGGCAATTGGGGTTAAGTGACTTGCCCAGGGTCACACAGTTAGTAAATGTTAAGTGTCTGAGGTCGGATTTGAACTCAGGCCTTCCTGATTCCAGGGCCGGTGCTCTATCCACTGCGCCACCTAGCTACCCCAAAAACCCCTATTTTTTTTTTAAGTTAGTGGAATGAATTAGTCAACAAACATTTATTAAGCACTTGCTGTGTTCAAGGCACTATACTAAATGTTGAGGATCCCCAAAAGACAAGCATGGTCTTTGCCCTCAAGGAGCTCACGTTGCTCAGAGGCCAGTCCAGGATGTCTTGTCACATCACAGGAGACTGTGATCATTTGTTGGGTGTTCTCCATTGAGGGCAAGGACTGCCTGCCTGCCTGTTCTTGGTCCCTGAATGCCCAGGTGCCCAGCACACTGTCTGGCATAGAGCAGAATCCTGACCAAGGTTTGATGGCCCTATATGCACAGGGCTCATGCCAGAGACCTGAGAGGCATAGTGCCTTGCCCCAGGATCATCCTGCACTGGGCATTTGTGTGTGTGTGTGTGTGTGTGTGTGTGTGTGTGTGTGTGTGTGTGTGTGTGTGTTTGGGTGGGGAGGGGAGGTGGTCGTGGTCCTGGAGAGATCCGGGGTTTCCAGGATTTGGGGGACAGCTCCCAGGAAAAGAGAACAACTTTTGAAGAGGTGTGGAGGGGCACTGGGTGTGGGACATAAATGGGAGGTTTGACAGGGGCCCTGACCAGAGCTCTCTAAACAGCTCCCGCTTCCGGCTGGCCTGAAAGATAAAGGGGAGGAGGAAAGGGGAGAATTGGGGCTCGGGTTCCCCCCCCCTCCTCCTCGGACGCGTTTCCGTCAGCTGGGTCACGTCCGGGGTTAAGCTGCCCACCGGTCCATCCGTTCTCTCCTGTTCCTGTCCTGTCTGGCTTCCTGTGGCCCACCTGGGAGAGGGACTGGGCTGGGGACGGCAGGTTCTAGGAGCTGAAGGGTGGTGGTAGGTGGGGACCCACGCCCTCAGATTTTACAGTGGCTGTGAGGCGTTGGGGTGGGGGAATGAGTGAAGGGCGATCCCCCTTTGTCTCCCCCAGCCCTCACCTCTGTCCAGGGTCCTGCGGAGAAAGGAGAGGGGTGCATGTTTCCTGGAGTGCCCCTGGGTCTCACATCACAACCCCCTCCCCCCTCCCAGAGGCTATTTTTGTCTGCTCTGCAGGGGACCTGTCGGTGTTTCCTTTTTTCCACTGGCGATGGAAAGTGAGGAGGGAGTTAGGTGTTGTCATGGGCCCCGGAAGGGGCTGAGGGGGGAGGAATGATGGACACAGACCTGGGATGGGCGAAGAGTTGGATGGGGGAGGGGTGGGATGGGGGGAGGTGCGGGGAGTAACTTGGGAGGGACAGTGAACGTCCTTCCAAAGGAAGGACTCTGTAACCCACAAAGGAACTTAGGACTGGGCTGAGCACAGCCCTGTCTTTTCCCCTCTTCACTCCCCTCTATCTCTCCCCGCCCCCCTCCGCCAAGTCATACCACCCTTCCAGGATGAAAGGACACAGAGACAGGACTGATTTCTCATAAGAGACATTGTTATACAGATATTCAATGGCATTGCCTATGTGTGAGACCTTGGGAGTACCTGGGGCAGAGGCAGGGGCAGAGAGGCAAAGAGGGGAAGCAGTTCAGTGGATCCCTGCCTAATTCCATCAACTTCAGTGTTTCCCCTGGCCTAAGTAGCTTTAATCCATAATAATAAGTGATTTGAACCCTTGAAGGGGCCAAACCTGGTACTGATCAAGATCTGAGGGGAAAGATTATTACCAGCTGTGGTAAATTCCAGGATGAGCAGCCACCGGAATTGGATTTTGGGGGGGCAATGAGGGTTAAGTGACTTGTCTAGGGTTACACAGCTAATAAGTGTCAAGTGTCTGAGATCAGATTTGAACTCAGTTCCTCCTGAATCCAGGGCCAGTGCTTTATCCACCACCTAGCTGCCCCTGGAATTGGATTTTAAGGGCTGGGGCCAAATAGGAATTCAACAGATTGGTGGTGGGGGTCAGTGCTGGGGACAGAGATTTGTCCAGTTTGGCAAACTATAGAGTGCCTGGAGGGCAGGGGTGGGAGATAAATCAGAGAAGATAGGGTAGTGCCAAGTTCTATAGGGTTTTAAAAGCTATGCTAATGACCTTGACTTTTATTTAGAATGAGGGAGGGAGCCATAGAAAGGTTTGTAGCCAAGTAGGGGCATGACAACTGTGTATAAAGAAGATTATTTGGACTATGTGTATGAAGACTGGATTGGGAGGGGAGAAGGAGGGAGGAATGACCAGTTATGAGGTCAATGAAGGATTCTGAGTAGGTGGCAATGAGGGCTTGTATTAGGTGATGCCTATAGGAATTAAGAGAGTGGACAGGTGCCAAAGTAGTGAGAAGGAATGGACAGGAACCTATAGCACAGGAGAGATGAGAAACGAGGGGACAGGAACAGTCAAAGATCCAGGACAGGACAAAAAGAGAGAAGTGCAGAGAAGTGGAATGTTGGGTAAAGACAAGAGCTCAGATTAGCATGGGCTGTTTGAGGTGTGCTAGAGGTGGCATCCAAGGTGGGCAGCTAGAGATGGGGGAGAGCTGCATTAGCAGCTCAGAAGACACATTAGGTCTGCACATGGTGATTTGCATAAAGGCCTTTCTTGAAGCTGGGAAGTGAGCAGGAATTTTATATATCTATAACTGAGTGGGACTGCAGAGTCCATCGATCCAACCATCTCATTTTATAAAGGTGGGAACTGAAGCCTGGATAAGTGAAGTGGTTTGTTCAAGGTCACACGGGTTACACTGAATTGGAGAAAGGATTTAAATTCATATCTTTTGACTCCAGCTAACAGAAGGGAATATAACTAACAACAAAAATAACTGACATTTATTCAGCACTTTGTAGTTTGTGAAGTGTTTTATTTATTGTCTTTTCCCTTTTCTCTCCTCCCTCCCATCTCCCTGTCTCTCTGCTCTCTCCCCCTGTTTATCTCCCCACCCCTACGCTTTCTCTCTCCTCTTATCTCTCCCTCCACTTTCTCTCTTTGTCTCTCTGTCTCCTTCCCTGACCCGTCCTCTTTCCCCACTTCCTGCTTCACTTCCCCTCCCTCCTCCTCCTCCTCCTCCTCCTCCTCCTCCTCCTCCTCCTCCTCCTCCTCCTCCTCCTCCTTCTTCTTCTTCTTCTTCTTCTTCTTCTCTCTCTCTCTCTCTCTCTCTCTCTCTCTCTCTCTCTCTCTCTCTCTCTCTCTCTCTCTCTCTCTCTCTCTTCCCCTCCCCCATCCCTTCAACCAATGCTGATGGGCATCTTAGCCAATTATAGCCTTAAAGAGTTGCCTGGGAGCACTGGAAGTTCAGTCATTTCCCCAGGGTCACACAGCAATATGTGTCAGAGATAAGACTTGAACCAGGAACACCTGACTATGAGGACAGCTCTCTTTCCACTATATGATGCTGCTTCTCATAGGTGTTATTATGTCTGCTTTATAGATGGGAAAACCAAGACTCATAGCATTAATGTGTTGACTGAATCAGATTAAATGATTCAACATTTGTTTTTACAAGATTTTGAGTTCCAAATTTTTCTCCCTCCCTCCCTTCCCTCCCACTCCCCAAGACAGCAAGCAATCTGATATAGGTTATATTTGTACAATCACATTAAACATTTCTGCATTAGTCGTGTTGTGAGAAAAGAATCAGAACACAAGGGAAAAACCTCAAAAAAGACGGGAAAAAACAACAAAAAAGTAGAAATAGTATGGGTCAATCTGCATTCAGAATCCACAGTTGAGAACAGATTCTTTTTTTTTTTTAGAACAGATTCTTATGACTTATCCACCTTATTAAGGAGACGAGGAAACGTTGAATGAATCTGAGCAAAAGTCAAATCCTATTTCATCTTAGTACTAAAGATCACCTCCCATTTATTGTCTATCTTTTTTGTACAGAATTGTTTGCTTTTACCCTGTCTCCACCATTAGTTCCATCATAGATTCCTTGAAAGCTGGTTTTTTTCCCTTTTCTTCATATCCCCAGCTGTTAGCACAGTGCTTAGCTCAGAGTAGGTGCATAAGAAGTGCTTACTCTGGGAATACAGAAATGTTTGGCATGATCTCATATATATTGCTAGTCTTCTCAATGGGTGGGGAAGAAGAGGAAGGGAGAGAATTTGGAGCTCAAGATTTTAAAAAATGAGTATTAAAATTTTTGTACATGTGATTGGTAAATATTGGACAAAATAAATAAAATATATTTAAAAATCAATATTTGTTGATGGATTATATCTGGTAGTCAGGCATGGCAAATGAATGTTAAATTTTTGTACATGTGATTGGTAAATATTGGACAAAATAAGTAAAAATATATTTAAAAATCAATATTTGTTGATGGATATCATCTGGTAGCTAACATGGCTAACACTTGTCAGTTCTGCTGAAAAGTCAAAGAGGCTGAGGCTTGAGAAAAGGCTTTGAA
Organism: Dromiciops gliroides; assembly: GCF_019393635.1. Classification (NCBI taxonomy): domain Eukaryota; kingdom Metazoa; phylum Chordata; class Mammalia; order Microbiotheria; family Microbiotheriidae; genus Dromiciops; species Dromiciops gliroides. The sequence continues at coordinate 30,644,286 of NC_057864.1, forward strand.
AGGCTGTTGAAAAAAGACTTTGGAAATCTCTGAATGTCTTGGTTCTCAGTATTATCATTCTTTATTGAATTTCTTATTAAAATATGTAATGTTAAGCCTTTTTCTATAGCAATTTATAATTTTTTTTAGAGTGTATAGATGGGTGTGTCGCTTGTCTGCTACCATACAACTGATGTGTCTTTTGTCTATTCTTTATTATCTTAGAAGTTTCGTGCTATGTATGTACCATAACCAACCTATTGCCTATAAGGAACATATAAGATAATGTATTTACAGCCATTGTTACAAGTTTATAATGTATTTTTCTATCTTGTTTTATATGTATACTACATAACATTAAAAAAGAATTTTTTCCTGACTGAGAAAAGGATATATAAAATGCAAACCCCACAACTGTGATAACTGAAAATTGCCAATTGTTTTGCAGTACTTTATTGTATTGAAAGTGTTGTCTTTCTCTGGCTTTTAGTTAACTACTGAATGAATACATTAGACACAATGGGTTTTCTTTTACATAGCTTGCATTTTCATTCTTTGGTCCTTTGCTGTTTCTATTAACCCATAGCATTATTTTTTGTTTGTTTGTTTTGTGGGGCAATGAGGCTTAAGTGACTTGCCCAGGGTTGCACAGCTAGTAAGTGCCAAGTGTCTGAGGCTGGATTTGAACTCAGGTCCTCCTGAACCCAAGGCCAGCGCTTTATACGTTGCACCACCTAGCTGTTCCCCATAGCATTATTTTAATAAATGTTATAATACCAAACTAAAAAAATAAAAGACTGTCAAAAGGTCAATGGGGACTTTTGAAAGAGGAATTTCAGTGTCGAGGTTAGAATCTGGATTGCAAAGGCATTGGTGGTAATGAAGCAGAGGCATTGGGTATCATCAACTTTCCAAGAAGTTAAGTGACAGGAGAGATGGGAGAGGGTTCTGCTACTTGACAAGGATGGAAGCACCACTTTTTAAGGAATCATGAAAACTAGGGAATGTTTGGAAACACACAGGAGGTATCTAGCCCAAATTGAAGATACATGAGAAAGAGGGGGTGACTGCAGGAAGATATCTAAAAATAAGCCTGCAGGTATTTATTAAGCAAACAGTTACTGTCGTAGGCAGGCAGAAATGAAAATAAAAACCATCCTTACATTCAAGGAGCATATTATAATCCTCTTGTGGCTGGGGGTATGTAGAATACAACTGATAAATATGTAGAAGGCTGGTGGTGGTAGACTGAGTCACTAATGACTAAAGGGATATGGGAAAATGTAATAGGAGGTGAAGCATGAACTGAGTCTCCAAGGATCAGTTAGGGGTTCTATGAGTTGGAGGTGAGGAGGGAGTGCATCAGGCATGGGGAACAGAAATTGTGCTAAAGTATGGAGATGGGACACAGTGTGGCATGAGGGGAACAATCAAGCCAGTCAGTCAACAAGTCTTTATTAAAGTGCCTACTAGGAGCCAAATGCTGTGCTAATTGCTGGGTATGCAAAGGAAGGCAAAAACATTTCAGGGTATTCAGATGGACACAATTTAATGGCAGACACAAGAGGCAAACAATTCTGTACAAAAAAAAAAGATAGAGACAGGATAAATTGGAAATAGATAAGGCACTTTGTGTAAAAGGTAGGAATTTAGGTGAAATGCAGAGAAAGTCAGGGAAGCCAGGGAAGCAAGTCATTTAATGCTGTTTGCTTTTTTTTTTTTTTTTGGTATCAAAAATTTATTCCAAAGATTAAAAATATTTAAGTTGACAATTTGCAAAAGGTGCTGCCGTATAAAATTTGTACTTAAGGATGTACAATCCCAGTCATCTTTTTTTTTTTGAGGCAATTAGGGTTAAGTGACTTGCCCAGAGTCACACAGCTAGTAAGTGTCAAGTGTCTGAGGTCAGATTTGAACTCCTGACTCCAGGGCTGGTGCTCTATCCACTGCACCACCTAGTTGCCCCAATCCCAGTCATCTTAATCTGATTCTTGAAGCCCTAGTTGGAGAGAGGAGAAGATAGGGAAAGGATAAAAGAGAAAGGGGGAAAGAAGGGGGAAAGAGGGGGAAAGGTGGGAAAAGGAAGGAAGAAGTGAATATTACAATAGGATGGCATAGGGAATGAAGACTTCAGGAGTATCTCAGATAGTAGATAGTCTGAAAACAAGACTCCAAGAATTAAAGGAGTGGCTAAATGTTTGAGGAGTTTGTGATGTGTGGAATTCATCAGCAGGGGTTGGATGTCCCCCTCTATTACTGTGCTCCTTCAAGTCAGTTAGCCATATAAACTGTATCCCTGGCATACTTATACTGAATGACATAGTAAGGGTAGCAATGTTGTCTTTTGGACACAGCAAGGAGAGTAGGTTCTTCTGTAATGTTCACGTAATGATCAAATTGGATTTCATCTGGATTAAGAGGTGGGGCTAGGAGCTCTGGTTTCTCAAGATAGCAGAGATAAGAAGGGAGAGAATTCCGGCTTGAGGGACAGTCACTGAAAATATACAATTGGGAGATAGTCTTGTGTGAGGAAGGGTACAGAGGTCAATATCACTAGGTCAGAGTGCATGGGAGGGGTGGAATAAGGTATAAGAAGACTGGAAAATTAGGAAGGAGCCAGATTATGAAGGGATTTAAAAGTAAAAGAGGGATTTCTATTTGATCCTGTAGGTAATAGGGAGCCACTGTACTTTACTGAATAGAGAGATGACATGATCAAATCTAGGTTTCAACACTTTTATCAGCTAAGTGGAGGAGATATTGAAATGGAAAGAAGTGGAGCAGAAAGATGACCAACCAGAAAGTTATTGCAATAGTCCAGGCATGAGGTGATGAGCACCTCTGTGAGGGTGGTGATAGTGTCAAAGGAGAGAAGGAGGCATAGAGATGTTGCAAAGGTAGAAATGCCAGAACTTGGCAACAAATTGGAAATGGGGTGTGTGTGAGGGAGGGATTGAGGAATCAAGAAAGACATGTAGGATGTGAACCTGGGTTACTGAGAGGCCAGTAATATACTCTCTAGTATATAGGGAGGTTGGGAAAAGGGAGGGGTTTTGAGGGAAAGAGAACGAGTTAAGTTTCAAACGTGTTGAATTTTAAACGTCTATGTGATATCCAATTGGGGATGTCCAATAGGCAATTGGAGATGTGAGAGAGGAACTCAGAAGGAATATTAGGGCTGGATAATAGATCTGAGAATCATCTGCAAAGAGAAGCTAACTGAATCCATAAGAGCTGATGATATCAAGGGAGATAGTATAGAGGGAGAAGAGAAACTGGCCAAAGACAGTCATAATTAGCAGGTGTGACCTGAATGAATATCTAATAAAGGGAACTGAGAAAGAGCAGTGAGACAGGTTGGAGGAGGACCAGGAGAGAACAGTGTCACAAGAAGAGGGTGAAATGAAAAGTTGCAGAGAGATGAGGAGTGAAAAAGGTCACTGGAATTGACAATTAATAGACGATTGATAACTTTAGAGAACTACAAAGCCAAAATGCAGAGAACTAAGAGTAGAATGAGAGAAAAGTCAATAGATGATCTTTTTTTGTGTGTGTGGGGCAATGAGGGTTGAGTGACTTGCCCAAGGTCGCACAAGCTAGTAAGTGTTAAGTGTCTGAGGCCAGATTTGAACTCAGGTCCTCCTGAATCCAAGGCCAGTGCTCCACCCACTGCCCCACCTAGCTGCCCCAATAGCTGATCTTCTGAAGGAGTTTGGCTATGAAAAAGGAAAGATATAGAATGATAGCTTGCAGGAAAGGGTGGATAAAATGAGAGATTTTTTTTTTTTTTAAGGATAGAGGAGACATAGGTATGTTTTTAAGTGGTAGGGAGATAGCAGAGAGGAACAACTAGGGCAGTTTGTCTTGGCCAAAAAATATGTGACGGAATTTTTGTTCAATATTACTGAAGAGATTGGAGCTATACTTTAAAATCTATTACATATAAGCTCTGAGGCAACCTCACAAACTTCTATTCTTACTGGCAAGTCAGGTGTTCAGAGTTTAGCCACTACTTATCTTCTCAGAGTCTAGGGCTAGCCCTGAGGAGCTAGGACATGTCTTTCTTTTTCTTTCTTTTTTTTGTGGGGCACTGAGGGTTAAGTGACTTGCCCAGGGTCACACAGCTAGTGTCAAATATCTGAGGCCGGATTTGAACTCAGTTCATCCTTAATCCAGGCCAGTGCTTTATCCACTGTGCCACCTAGCTGCCCCCAGGTGTCTTTTTTTTTTTTGCGGGGCAATGGGGGTTAAGTGACTTGCCCAGGGTCACACAGCTAGTAAGTGTCAAGTGTCTGAGGCCGGATTTGAACTCAGGTACTCCTGAATCCAAGGCCGGTGCTTTATCCACTGCGCCACCTAGCCGCCCCAGGTGTCTTTCTTAATGTGATTGCTACCTCATGAGTTTTCACCAGTGTTCTTCCTCCTCCTTCTCATGATTATCAGTTGATATCAACTAGTCTGCCAGACTTAATTAGCTTTTAGGAAGAAGTATTTATAATAGAGAATCACTGAATGAATGTTCTTGAGCCAGAGAGTACTATGGTTAGACATTTTTTTTTCTTTTTTGGTGAAGCAATTGGGGTTAAGTGACTTGCCTAGAGTCAGACAGCTAGTAAGTGTCAAGTGTCTGAAGCTAGATTTGAATTCAGGTCCTCCTTTTAAGTAATTTTTTTCGCTCTTCAGAAATCAGCCTCATTTCCCTTCCAACCCTTTCATCAATTGAGAAATAAAAACAAATTAGAATATGTAGAGATACAGATATGTATAGTTAAGCAAAACCAATTTTCACATTAATCATGTATTTAAAAATTATCTGTTTCTGTACTCTGAGTCTTTCATCTTAATCAGGATGTGGGTAGCATGTTTCATCATTAGTCCTCTGGCATTATAGCTGGTCATTACACTGTTCAGAATTCCCAAGTCTTTCAAAGTAGTATGACTTTACAATATTGCTGGTTTTATAGAAATTCTTTTCCTGGTTCTGCTCATTTCATTCTGCATCAGTTTATATCATCCTTCCAAGGTTTCTTTGAACCCATTTCCACCATTTCTTAGAGCACTATAGTATTCCATTGAATTTGTATACCATAACTTGTTTAGCCATTCCCCAATTGGTAGGCACATCCTCAGTTTCCAATTATTTTCCAATGCAAAAGAGCTAGAAATGTTTTTGCACATCCTTAGTTAGAGTTTCTTTTGCTTAGGAGTAATCCCTCCCTTAATCTACCTTCCCTCTTATTCTCCCTTCTTTTCTTTCTTTCTTTCCTATTTCCCTGTTGAGTTAAATGTATTTCTGTACTCCATTCTATATGTATTCTTCCCTCCATTGAAACAGTTTAGATGAGAATGAGGTTCAAGTATCATCCACTCTCCCTCTTCCTTGTTTGTTTAGATTTCTACTTGTACATCCTGAAAATGTGAGATAATTTTCTTTCACATTCCTCTCCCTTCTCCCTCCCCTTCCATTTTTGTTTTAAGATTATTAAGACATAATAGAACTACTTTCAGGTCTTCTGCTTAATTAGATTCCTTCTCTGTCTTCTAATGATAATACCGTTCAGAGCAGACACATGTCTATCTTTCTTCCTTAGAATGTAAGCAGTTTATCTTTGTTAAGTTCCTTATGATTATTCTCATTTTAACCTCTTTTTGTTTCTCTTGAGCCCTGTGTTTCCACTTCAAAATTTCAATGGAGCTCTGATCTTTTTATCAGGAATGATTGGAAATCCTCTATTTCATTAAAGATTCACTTTCCATCCTGTAGCATTATACTCACTTTTACTGGGTAAGTTATTCTTTGTTGCAGCTTATATCCTTTGCCTTTTAGAATATTATATTCCAAGCTCTCCATTCCTTTTAAGTGGTGGCTGCTAAATTGTGTATGATCTTGATTGTGGTTCCTCAATCCTTGAACTTGTTCTTTCTGGATGCTTGCAGTAGTTCTTCTTTTACCTGGAACTTTTGGGGTTCTGCTATAATATTCCTGGGAGTTTTCATTTTGGGGGTTTCTTTCAAGTATTGGCCAGTTTTATTTCCACTTTGACCTCTTTTTCTAAGAGATATGGGCAGTTTTCTTTTGTTATTTCTTGAAATATGATGCCCAGACTTTTTAATTTTGGTCATGGCTTTCAGGTAGTCTAATTATCCTTAAATATTCTCTCCTTGCTCTGTTTTCCAGGTCAGTCATTTTTTTTTTGTGGTGTGGTACATTACATTTTCTTCTATTTACCCCATCTTTTCATTTTTTAAAATATTTCTTGATATTTCATGGATTAATTAACTTCTACCTAGTTAACTCTAATTTTCAAACCCTCAATTGGCATGTTCTACTTCAACTCAGAACTCATGAGCTCATGAAATCCATTAGTCTTAGCCTCTCTGATAGCTCAGATGTGTGTCACCATAGCAGGTAACACAGATCAAAGTGTTTCCTTTAGGAAGTCTCTCCAGACCACTCTAAGTCAGTAGGTTGCCTCTGTCTTCTGAATTTAACAGTCCTGATTATTTCATTTGTATGGGATGATTCCATGTCTCATTCCTCACAGTGACTGCCCCAAATCTCATTCTTTTTCTTCCAGCCTCCAAGCCCACCCTAAATTACTCTCCTCCACTTAAAGAAGGTGATAGTGCCCCCTATTTTCCAGACCATGCAGAATTCTTCACTTTCCTTCATCCGGTTCTCAAATTTGCTTACAACAATCACCCTTTCTTTCCTTCTTTCTTGCTTGCTGTCTTACTGGTTTTCTATCTCCTCTTTGAATCCTTGCTTAGAATTGTTTTGGAGTTGTTCTCTTTTTCTGGGTGTGTGTCTTGAGCCTTCCTTATGACCACAATAACTCTTTTTGGTGGAATTTTTTTGTTTGTTTGCTCATTTTTCTAACCTACTTTTTGTTGGGGCCAGGCTCTGTGAAGTGTGTGTGTGTGTGTGTGTGTGTGTGTGTGTGTGAGAGAGAGAGAGAGAGAGAGAGAGAGAGAGAGAGAGAGCGAGAGAGAGAGAGCGCTAAGCTTTTGTCCTCTTGGATCATTCTTATGCTTTCTTGTGAGTATTGAATATTGTGTTATTCTAGGATTGCAGGAACAGCACAGGCTGGGGACTTGAAAGCTTCCAGTACTCTTAAAATGATATGATCTAGAGCAAATTGCTGGAACACTTCAAGTTCCTGACCCAAGTCTGAGTCTGAACATGACTATGGGCTTGCTCCTGGTTGGAAGTTCCAGTAGACTCCTGCTGGGCTCAGCCACTGTCAGCTAACTGGGAAGCTTGGCTGGTTCAGACTGTAGGTTTCCTTTTGGTCTGGGATTCCTATCCTGATTATTCAACTGCAGGCTTCCATCTAGGCTGGAGGCTAGATTGGAATCTTTGCTCTGCTCCACAAAGCTATTGTTTACTTCTGAACTTGTTCTCTGCTCAGTACATAGCTAGAGCTTACTAGCTGTCACTCCTCTCTGCCACCCCTAACCTCATAGGCACAGGTCCCTTCCTCAGTGTACCCTGAATCTGTGACCTGAACAACAAAGCTGCCATTTGAAACCTGTTTTTTACATTCTGGCCCAGGTGGCAAGTTCTTGGTCAGACTCCACCATCAGGGTCCGCATACCTCTCTGTCTATCTGTACCAACCTGGACTAGAAAAATTGCTCCTCATTTTTTCTTGAAATTTTCCATCAGGACTTTGTCTGGTATGTTTTCTAGATTTTTGTGAAAAATTTGTATTGGAGGAGCTCAGCTATACTTCTCTCTACTCTCCCATTTTGACTCCACTTCTGGACTGAGTCTTGATGGAGACCAGGGAAGCCAGAGAAGCCAGGAGATGGAGAGGAGGAGGATAAACATTTTAGTCATGGAAGACAGCCAATAGAAAATGCAGAGAACTGGAGTTGGGATCAAGGTGGCACACTGAATAGAGTGCTAGGTCTGGAGTCAGGAAGAACTGAGTTCAAATCCTGCCCCAGATACTTCCTAGCCATGTGACCCTGTGCAAGTCACTTAACCTCCCATTGCCTCAGTGTCTTCCGCAATAAAGTGGAGATAATAATAGCGCTCATCTCCCAAGGTTGTTGTGAGTTTTAAATTAAATTATATTTTTAGCATGCTTTGCAACCCTTAAAGCACTATATAAATGCTAGCTGTTATTATTCTTTGAGGAACAGCAAGAAAGCCAATGTTGCTGGAACATGGAGTACCTGGAAGACCAAGAAGGTAGGAATAGAACAAATTGTGAAAGGCTTTAAAAGGCAACCAGAGGAATTTATATTTGGACCTAGAGATAATGGTGTTTCTCAAACTGGTTTTTACTGAGTAGGAGAGTGATATGCTCAGTCCTTTTTAATAAGATCACTTTGACAGCTGGGGATGGTCTAGAGTGGAGAGTTACTTGACCAGCCAGTAGATTATTGCAATAGTCCAGGTGAAATATGCTAAGTGTCTGCACTAGGATGGCAACCATATGAGTGGAGAGAAGGGGACATATACAAGATACATTGTGAAGGTAGATATGATAAGATGTAACAGCAGGTTAGATTTGGGGTGACAGGTTGGGTGGCTGTGAAGATGGTAGTGTCATCCATAGGGAAACTTGGAAAAGGGGAAACTTTTTTGGGGAAAAAGAACATTTTGCCTTGGACGTGTTGAATTTGAGATGTCCAATAGGCAGTTGGTGGTGTGAGATTGGAGGTCAGAATTGAGGTCAGGTCTGAGATCTACAAAAGATCTGAGAATCATTAGCATAGATATGATCATTAAATCCATGGGTGTTGATGAGATCAAGTGAAATAATAGAGAGGAAGGAGAGCAGGTTAAGGGCAGACCCTTGTGCTACTCCCAAAGTTAGTTAGCATGGCCTAGATGAGAATGCAGGAAAGGAGACCGAAAGAGGGCAGACAGATAGGTAAGAGGAGAACCAGGAGAGAGCAATGGCATGAAAACCTAGAACTGAGAGAATACATGGGAGAGGAGGGTGAGTGACAGCGTTAGAGGCTGCAGAGGGGTCAAGAAGGATGAGGATCAAGACAAGGCCATTAGACTTGGCAATGGGTAACTTTGGGAAGTGCAGTTTTAGTCAAAAGATGAGGTTGGAAGTCAGACTGCAAAGTTCAAAGACCCTGAGAAGGGAGACAGCGGAGGCACTGATTGTAGGTGTTTTATTTATTTATTTATTTTAGGGAGAAGGAAAGGAGGGAGGGAGAGGGGGAGGAAGGGAGAGGGAGAGAGGATGAGATGTAGTAGAGAAGGTTGGACCAAGTGAGAGTGGCTTTTTGTTTTTGTTTGTTTTTTCAGGGCAATGAGGTTTAAGTGACTTGCCCAGGGTCACACAGCTAGTAAGTGGCAAGTGTCTGAGGCAAATTTGAACTCAGGTCCTTCTGAATCCAGGGCCAGTGCTTTATCCACTTTGACACCTAGCTGCCCCCAAGTGAGAGTGTTTTAAGGATGACTGAGATATAGGTATTTTTGTAGGCAGCCTAGGAATAGCTATGGGGAGAGAGGAGATCATAAAGGGTACATCTTCTCTGGAGAAGATGGGATGGAATGGGATTCTGCATTTAGCAAGGAGAACCACCTCTTCATGTGAGATAGGGGCGAAGATGGAGATAATAGTGGAAGTCATCTCAGTGATGGGAGATGAGGGAGAAGGGAGTAAAGGGAGCTCTTGACTAATGGACTCAATGGTGTTTTTTTGTTTTTTGTTGTTTTTTTTGTTTGTTTTTGGTAATGTAGGAGGTGGGGCTTACAAATGAGAGGGTATGGGGGAGGTGGAGCCATCGGAGACTTTTTGAGTGGTAAAAAGGCTGCAGTTTGTGAGGGAGCATTCTGTTCTAACAAGTTGAATGCTGTTTCATAACCAACAGTGAGAACAGTGGAATACATCTTTTAGTCAATTGTGAGATGGATGGTAAATGGATTGAATCTGTTTATTCATGGATATTGGGAGCTTCATTGTTCTTGGATTCTCTCTCTTATTTGTGGTTTATAACCTATATATCAGATCCAATTATCGAGACATGAACTTTGATGGAAAGAGGCCTCGCCTAAGTGCCACAAATCCCGAGTTCAAATTCTGCCACTTTGGTTGGAATTATACCTCAAGCCTAGAGTGCTTTCCATCTTTTCTGCCTGATGACTTCCCTTGAGTCCCTGCTAAAAATCTCACTTTCCATAAGGAGCCTTTCCCAATTTCCCTCAATACAATAGTGGTTTTTCTCTGGTGATTAATGATTTATCTTCTCTATAACGGGTTTGCATGTAGCTGTTTGTATGTTGTTCCCTATACCAGACTGTGAGCTCCTTAAAAGCAGGCTTTATGATCCCCAGCACGTAGCACAGTTCCTGGCACACAGTAGGCACTTAATAAATGCTTCTTGACTTGACTCATTTAGTTCTAATCCTTAAGCTTCAGTTTTACCATCTATAAATAGGACTTTTCCAGGTGTGGGGACCAATTTTTAATTGGGGAGTGTTAGCTCAGTGGCTCCCCGCAATATTGGGGCAAGGAAGGAGACCAGCAGCCTCCCTCAAAACAGAACAGGATTTATTTAACAAGAACGAACTTAAAAAAAAAGACACAAACAGATCAGTAGGATCAAGGGAAAGGAAATAAAATGGGGAAAGGGAAATTATACAACCTGAAAAAATACCACCGCCCAGGAATCAGCTGAGAATATGCAGCAGAACTCCTGTCCGCCTTCCAGCTTCCAGCTAGAATGCCCAATTCTCCTCCCCCAATCCCAGAAAAACCCCACACAGCCCCAGTCAATGGGATGGCTGCTCTGACAGTCACATGATTGCCCTCACTAGGCTTCCAATCATTATAATTTTGCCAGGCCCATGTAGGCGTCCTTGAGTGGTGATAACGTGAGGTGCCAGAGCCATGGCAATGGCTGCAACCAGTGGGTGGAGCATTGTGTGGTCTGCGGAGCCCCAGGCCAGTTGCTCGCTGAGGCATAAAAACCTCAAATAACAATTAATTCTTTACACAGGGCTGTTGTGCGGATCCAGAAAGAGAATGGAGGTAGAAACATTTAGAATATTGTATAAATGCAAAATTTCCCTGGTTTTTCTTGAAGCCCTATCTGGCAACAGTGGATAGAGTGCTGGACCAGGAGTCAGGAAGGCTTGAGTTCAAATCAGGCCTCAGATACTTCGATAGCTGTATGATGCTGGGCAAGTCACTTAATCTCTATCTGCATCAGGTTTCTCATCTACAAAATAGATAATAGCACCTACCTCACAGAGTTGTTATACATCTCAAATGACTTAATATTTGTAAAGTGTTTTGTAAGCATTAAAGTGCTATGTAAATGCTGACTATTATTATCAAACAAGTGATTGTTATTTTGGGTATTGTTATTTTTCTGCACTCAATTTCTTTGATATAGGAAATTCTCAGTGAAGAAATTCTCTCTACCAATGCAGTTTACCATTGTTCTGTGTGATAGTCTTGGAGAATTGCCTGGGACATAAAAAAGTGACTTCTCCAAGGTCACACAATCAATAAACAACCATTTAAGAATCCATTACTAGGAGCAATACACACACAGGATGTGTCAGAGGCCAGACTTGAAACCAGGTCTTTGTGACTCAGTGGCCAGCTCCCTAATTTAAAACCACCACACTTCTCATTATTGGTTCTTGTTATTTTCAGAATTTGGTCAGGTCTCAGAGCGGAGCTGAGGGATGGTGACAGGTTTGAAAATGACTGTGTGTGTGTGTGTGTGTGTGTGTGTGTGTGTGTGTGTGACAGCACCAGGAAAAGCTTGATCCCAAATTAAGGACACGATTTTCTGACACTCAAATATTTGCCTTTGTCGATAGTCATATTGATTCACTGTATGAGGCAGAGTGGATAGAAAGCTAACCTAGAGGAGGGTCAGAAAGACTTGTATTCAAATCCTGCCTCTGGCATATGCTGGCTGTGGGACCCTGGGCAAGCAATTTACTCTCTTGGTGCCTCAGGTAACTTTGTTTTTTTTTTTTTTTTTTGGTGAGGCAATTGGGGTTAAGTGACTTGCTCAGGGTCACACAGATAGTAAGTGTTAAGTGTCTGAATCTGGATTTGAACTCATGTCCTCCTGACTCCAGGCTGGTGCTCTATCCTCTGCGACACCTAGCTGCCCTCTCAGGTAACTTTTTGAGACTTGAAGACCCAGGTCCAAAGCTGCATGGGAGGATTTTTCTCATCAGAAGTTCCCTATGCCAAGGAAGACAAAAGTCCAGCACCATCCCAGCTCATAGGACTAATAATGACTGATATTTTCCTGGTGTTCTTTTGGTGTGGCAAAACACTTCAGAGAGCTCCCCTTCAATTGCCCAAGGCAGTTCCATCAAGGCAATACTAAGATATTGGACTTGGAAGTAGGAGAGACCTGGAATTAAATCCTGACTCTGGGATGAACCCTGTAGCCCTTAATGAAGGCACTCGACTTTTCTGATCCTCAGTTTCTTTATTTGTAAAATGAGGTCCTTTCTAACTGCAAGTCTACAGGCCTAGGTTACCAAGAAAGGCAGAGGTGGGACATGTGGCACAGGGAGAAGGGGGCAGTCGAGTTGGCATAAAAGAACTGTAGAGCATTGTGTTTAGTGATCAGACCTATTTGAAAGAACACTTTACCAGTGATATACTAGTAAAACAACTTTAGTAAATTCCTAGCTAGGCCTGATAAGTTACTTACTTTTTATCTATACATGAGATATCCCAGCACTTTGCTTCTACTGTAGGCATGCCCAGATGTAAGGCTGAGGATGGCTAACCCCAAGGCTACACTGCTACCCACAGGAAGTTGAAAGGCCCAAAGGGAAGGCCTCCAGTCCTTGTGGTGGAACTTCTGTAGGTTATTCATTGAAAGACTGGGGCAGTCTTGGAGTATATGAGCTTCCAAAGGGCAGCAACTGGTTTTGTTTGTCTTTGTATTCCCCAGCCTTCACCTCAGTAGCAGGTTCTAAATAAATGTTTGCTGGTTTGTATTGGTTAGGGAGCTAGGTGGTGCAGTGGATAAAGTGCCAGGTCTGGCATCATGAGTTCAAATCTGGCCTCAGACACTTCCCAGTTGTGTGACCCTTGGCAAGTCACTTAACCTTTAACTGAAATTTCTTCATCTGTTAAATGAGCTGGAGAAGAAAATGACAAACCACTCCAGATTCTTTGCTAAGAAAACCCCAGATGGGGTTCACTAAGTTTGGATTGGATTGGACTGCACTTACTGGTCTGCTCAGCCGCCTGGAACTCTATTTGTAGGCAAATGCAACATACTAGTTTGCTTTAAAGCTAACATAGGCTCTCAGGCCTTTCAAAAGGTACCATTTTTGTCCGTGTGGGGACAGCACTAATGCAGAGTTCGGGCCCACCGTGGCTCAATAGACAGGTGCTCCTGTGGCAAAATAAACCAGCCCACCAATCTACCAACCCACTTAACCATCAATTTGACAACCAACCATCCAACCAATCAGTGGCCACTTTCCACGGCTGGGTTCAACCATGGCAGCAATAAGATGCATTGTCGGTGATAGCTTCCCAAAAGTCTACGCCTCTGTCTACTGGTGCTGAAGCTGACTCCTCTGCCTTGTACGCACCCTTCTGCGGGAGCTAGCCTAGCTGTTGGTCCCAGGGTTGTGTCCTTGGCCTTGGCCTTTCACCTCCCTGGGCGCCTACATCTCCAACGTTCGCGTTTAGGAATACATTTGGGGCAGCCTCCCGATAATTCTCGGGGGTGGGTTGGGGGTGAAGTGGACTTCGAGCACTTATCTCTCACTGAATTGCCATTTCCCCTGACTGCCCACGCTTCGCAGACGACTCCTGGCTGCACCCTTATCCCTGTCTGTCTGAGTTGCCAGGGCTTCCTCACCTCCCTGCTGCCACAAGCTCTGAAGCTCCTGGGTTGTGGTTTAGCCCCAGGATGCCGCCACAGCCACATCCCTTCCAGGATCTAAAATGCCGAGGAGGGGAAGTGAGCCTAGGCCCTGCACGGCTGAGCCCCGAGAGGTCCCAGCCCATTCATCGCTGTCCATCCAGTTGCTGCTCCTCCTTCCCCTTGTCCTAGAGAATTATTGAGGCTCAGGGACTGTCCCTAGGGACGCGATATCGGGTCTGCGTTTACTCAGAACGGGAGTGGCTGCGGGCACAGAGTTGGTGTTGCTGGTGGCGGCCCAGGCCTCTAGGCACTGGACGCAGAGCACTGCGGGGGTCGAGGACGAAGAGTCCTGGGCTGTGGGGTCCAGTGAGTGCCAGCCTCGGGCGCCTCTGGAAAAGCCCGGGCCCCCTCCTCAGTCTTTCCCCCGCCCCGCACACCGCCCTGCAATCATTTTCCGCTCCCCTTGGATGAAATTGCCAAAGTCTAATGAATCATTCGGCCCGTAATGGGCCGCGGCGCTTATCAGGGGCCGGCGGGCCCGCGGCGGCGCCTTATCTCGGCCGCGCACATGGGCCGCCCGCCCGCCCGCTCCGCCCGCCATGCTAAGTAGGAAGGGGACGTGAGGTGGGATTAGAGCGAATGTGGATGTGGCAAAGCCACCAGCGCCGCGGCGCGCGGGGGCGGGGGCGGGAGGGGGGGCCGCCTAGGAGGGAGGCCGGGCAAGGGAGGGGGGCGCACCCGCGAATAGGCCGGAAAATGGCTCCGCCGCGCAGAACGGTGAGTAGCCCACCCGTGCCTTTATTCCTATGAGGAGCCCCGGACACCCCCGCGCCGACCGCCCTCCCCTTCTCCCTCACCCCCTCCTTTTATTCCTCAATCTGCACCCGGGCTATTCTCCCAGCTTCCTTTCGATAGTGTGTGTGTGTTTTAACCGCCGCGCCCCCCCCACCCCGCCCCCCAACAACCGGGCCCCCGCCTCCCAGACCCTCTTCCTTCCTTCCCCTTTTTCTCTTACGCAATATACAGAAATGCGCAAGGCGGTGGTTGGTGTTTATTACTTCTTCTTAGTTGTGTGCGTGCGTCCAGATTGTGGCAGTGTGGGTCTGTGCAGGGGTTGTGTGTGCGGGGGATCAGCCCGGCCGGGTCCAGCCCGGCTACAAGAGTAGCCACCGCCAAGGGGTCGGGTTGCGTGTGCGTGTGCCCACCTGGGCTTGTCCTCTGGCCGTCGGGTTGTGGGTCCGTGTGTGGCTGTGTAGCTTGGGCCAATTGTGTTCTCAGCCGCGGGGCTGGGGTATTGTAGGAGACCGTGGGTGTGGGGTTCTGGCCCGATTAGAATTTAGGGCGTTCTCTCCTCCGAATCAGGTTGCAAAGTCTGTCAGTGTGCTGGTGTGTGTGTGTGTGTGTGTGTGTGTGTGTGTGTGTGTGCCTGTGGTATGTGCACGGGCCGGGGGGCCCAGGGCACCTCTCGGGGCTTCCTGGTTTATTCCCGACCACGGTTTCCTGGGGGACCGATGGCAGCTCGGAGTGTCGGACGCCCAGTGGATGGGCAGTACATTGGTATTCATCCTTTTCCGGAGGGGGTGGCGGGGCCTGGGCTGCGGGCTAGGGCGGGGCAGATTTGACAGAAGGGGACCAGGGCCAGGTAGGAGTGCTTCCCTCCCCTCTCCAGTCACCCTTTCTACTCGGAGTCTGGCGGACACTTCACAGCAAACCTTCCCCAGACATCGGGACCCCCGCCCGCCCCGCCTGACAGGCCCTGCTCTGCCCTTTCACTTTGCTGAGCTCTTGCCAGCTTACTGCAGCTAGTCAATTTCAGGGCTTGTCCATTTCGTCTTTTTTGCTTGCTTTCCTGGAGCTCCGGCCTGGGGCATCCCTGGTTCAGTGTAATGCACCAGCTCTCTGGGCCAGAGAACCTTTCTCCGCTCCTTCCCATCACCTTCACCCCATGCCGCCCCAAGCTTGGCGTTCGCGGTAGCCCTGGCCCCGCGATCGAAATATCCGCATCCGTCTTGGAAGGCGGTCAGGAGATAGCGGCGGCTAGGTTGCCTGGCAGAGGCTGCCAATTCTTTGCCAATTTGGAGATTTTCATTTTCAGAAGAAAACGAAAGCTTGAGAATGCTTTGTTTTTCTCCCCTCTTCTCAGTCCTCTTGGAAGGGCGTGCAGGGAGGTGGCTCCTGGGCCCCAGTCTGGCCAAGAACAAAGCGCTTTGTGAGGGGAGATCGTTCTCCCGGATTCCTGTTCCGCAGTGAAGGGAGGCTCCGCTTCCTCCCGGGTCATCCTCTCTGATTGCTACCGGGACCAACACCAAGCGGAGGGAGGGGTCTCTGGCCGAGGTTGGAGGCGATTCTGAGAGAGCCGGAGGCAGAGTCCGAGGGCCAGGAGAGCTTCCTTCCCCAGTCTACCCCATATTCGTTGTGAATCCAGAGCCAGAGAGAATAAGCTCCTTGGGAAAACCCGGGAAGAATTATTCAGATATTTTCTGCAAGGCAGTGACTACACAGGTGCAGGGAGGAGATCCTCTTTATTATCCCGAGATTTTGATTCACAGAAATGCCACCTTTAGGCCTCCAATAAAATAAAGACCCTCTTGTCTCTCCGCAGCAGGCTAGCGCCCCCCCCCCTGCCCTTTTTGCCCCAGATAATACGGACAATGGCTTCCACCAGCCCAGCTCTCCGCTTCTCACCGTAGGAGAAGACGCCCTTGCCTCCAAGGCGGGGTTCTCCGTGGCGGGATTCAGAGGATTCTTTTCGTTTTCGTTTGGGGAATTTTCCTAACTGCGAAAGTGGAGAGGCTAGGGAGGGAAGGGGAAGTATCGGGAAATTTACCTCAGTATTTTGATGAAAGCGCTTTGGAAATCTGAAAGCGCTCCATAAATGGGAGTTATTATTTCTGCCTAAGTCATCGCATAGGAACGGCGGACAGGATAAACCCAAGTAATGACTCTGAGGCCCACTCTCCCCCAACCGCTGTCCTGATAGGCAAGGGAGCCTTCCTTGAGTCTCCCGGCGTCTGAAGCGGGTTGGCTTGATTTCAGGCGAAGAACAGCCCTAGAGCTAGGCTGATGTAGCTCTCTTACTGAGAATCGGACGTCAGTGAATCTTCGGAGGGCTACTGTTTCTCTACACCCCCCAAGCCACCCCAGCCTGTGCTTGGTTACATTAAACCGGCCTTCTCCGGGGCTCCTTCTGCTTACCAGGCTGGCAGAGAAGCCCTGCTTCGGCTCCAGTCCCGGCTCTACCCATGGACCTCTAGCAAGTCCCCCCTTTCTCGGCCCGGGGATCTTGTTTTCCCTATCTCCCCCCTGGTGCCTAAACTCCACCCCAACCTAGCAGGCTTCTGGGGACTACGGCAGGGCTTCCCTGGGCCTCCAGGTAGTGGGTGCCCCCCCCCCCCCAGATAGCCCTGGACTGGGCAGACACAGTTTTCGAAGCCGGCCACACAAAGAAGGACCCGCCCCTGGGAGGCGGGCTGGGCCAGGGCAGCAGAGGGCACTGGCTAGACCTGGCTGGCCCCGCGGGCCTCTGGGCCTCCGAGGGCACTGAGACTCCTAACCTACGCTGGTCCAGGTTGGGGTGTCACTAAGGTGGGAGGTGCTTCTGTTTCTGATTGGTGAGGGCTGGAAACTTTTGTGGGGTCCATGTGCCCAGTAACCCCAAAGGACCCCTTCCCATATACACAAGCCATGGAAGCGGGATTTTGCTCAATGGGGGGCGTGTTTTCTATATCCGTCCATATCCCTGGGGCTTGGAGGGGGACACGTGGATAACCAGCTGAGAGACTGACCTCTCTCTCTCTCTCTCTCTCTCTCTCTCTCTCTCTCTCTCTCTCTCTCTCTCTCTCTCTCTCTCTCTCTCTCGCTCCCTCTCTCTCCCTCCCTCCCTCCCTCCCTTCCCCTGATCTTTCCTGGAACCTCCCGGCCCTCCTCGGCTGGCAGGCCGCGCTGGAGTAGGCCGCTGCCATTACCTTCCAGAGAGGGAGGTGGAGACCGAGGACCCCGGCCAGGCTTTCCCACTACCGGCCCGCCCCCCGCAGTGGGGAGAGGTGGAGAACCAACAGCTAGGAGCCTGCCCCTTTAAATATGCCCCAGGTGAGTTTGACCGCTTTGTAACTGGAGTTGGGGGAAGGGACGGTGTGTCGGTGTCTGTGTGTGTTGGGAGGGGCAGCCGTTAAAAGTAGATCGAGAAGCTCTTTGGGATCAGGATAACCCCGCCGCCCCAAGATGGGGAGGGCAGTGCTAAGGACCACTAGACTTCCTGGTTCTGGAAAGGAAACAGGGGAGAAGGAATTCTTGCCCCTGACTCAGGAAGAACCAGACGATTCAATTCAATATAATACAATATTTATACAGAGCAATTTCGGGGGTGGGCATACCCTGGCGATCAGGAAGGGTCTGCTCTAGTATGAATCGGGGTTGGGATTCAAATAAATTCAACAGACATTTTTTTTTTCCCAGCGGTGACACTGACGTAGGCAATGGGCATACAAAATTCAAAGAATGCAGAGACCCCTGTTCTCCAAGAGCTTTTATTCTATGGGGGAATAGAATGCATTAATGAAACGTTAAATTGCAGGTAAATTGAGTATGAGAGCACTGTCAACTAGGAAGATACGAGAAGGCTCCCCTTTAGAGGTGGCAACTGAGGGAGCTCTCATCAGAAGCTAAGGAGTATGATAAGGATAGTGGTGGTAACAACCATGTGGAAGTATGGGAATTCAGATGCCGGTGCTGGTGCAATGAGGAAGGTCCTGTTGGTTAAAGTTTGAAGCATTTGCTTCTGTATTCGGTATTCATTCACTGTGTGACTTTGGACAAGTCATTTCCTCCTTTAGGCTCCCTCAGTTTACTCTTTTGTAAAAATTCAATCTGATTCAAGAAGTGTTTATTAAGCACTCAGGTTCCTGTGCTGCCTCTGGAATTATAAAGACAAATGTTAATTGAGGCCCTGCCCTGGAGAAGCTTACACCCTGGGGAGCTGGGGGGGGGGGAAAGACAAATCACCCTGATGGGGGAAAGCTAGATAAATTCGAGGGAACAGTCCAGGCAAAGGTCTGTGGGAGGCGTGAGGAGGCAGTAACACTCTCACCTAATTGGAATTGCCCCGGGTTTAGAGAAAGCTTCCTGGGTAGAAGTCCCAGAGGCCTGCAGAGTCTTCAAAGCTTTGGTAAACCCACCGCTATTTGTTCCGTTATTTCCGAAGCCTAGATTACCCCAAGAATGTGTGTGTAGAGCCAGAACAGACTTCTTGGGCCAAGGCTAAATTGTTAGGAAACCCATCCCTGGAGGCTGGTGCTGGACGGTCTTCCGCCTTGAGGCGGCCAGGTACTCTTTGGCTTCTACTGCCCTGTCCTCAGTATTCCCATCATTTGGCAAAGGTGGGAGGCTTGTTTAATGTTTTTTTCCCCTTTCTGGTACCGGGTATTTGGTGTTAATGTAGCAGGCAGCTTTCATCATTGGTGGGTCCTGTCCATTCCTGACAGCTCAAGGGTGCTCTGTTGCTCAGGACTGGGGAGGGGGACAGGGAGTGGTAGATGTCTAAGCCAGGAGCTAGACAGTGCTGTAGAACCCAGTGCAGCAGCGAGGAGATTTTGAGATCTGGCTCTGATGCTTCCTCTCTGTGTGACGTTGGGCAGGTCAAGCGGTCAGGTGGAGGGTGGAGCTAGGGAACTATACCTTCCCGCTTATCTGAAGGGACTTGTGAAGAGCTCTAGGAATGAATTCTTTTTTTTTAAACCTCTCCTAGGAAGAAGACATTTTCTAGAGTCTAAACCACATAGTAGACAGTTCATTAAAACAAAACAAAAACATTTTTGAGTGAAGACAAATCAGCATAACCTTCCTTAAGAAACTGACCATCAGTTGGGGGTGGGGAAGGAAGAAATGATGCAAATATTTACAAGGCCAACCAGAGATCCTCACATCCAGCCACGACATTTTATAGTTGAGGAAACCAAGACCCAGATAAGGGACAAGACTTGCAGAAGGTCACATATCCAGTAAGTCATTCATTCAACAAGTGTTTGTTGGGCAAATCCTGAATGTCCAGACAGTTCCAAGGGCTCTGTAGCAGGACGGGGATGATTAAGGTCGGGTCTTCCGGCTCAGAAAAGATCAGAGATTGATTGATGAGACTTTAGAGTGATTTTCAAATCTAAACCCCTCATTTTATAAATGAGTGAAGGAAGTGAAATGACTGAACTACTGGGGTCACAAAGACAATATGTCCCAGTTGAGATTTGATTCCAGGCCCCCTGGCCCTTAACTCGATTTAAGAAAGACTAATGTCAATTAAAAAAAAAAAACATTGGCCACGGGAGTCGATGGCTGGGATGTTGTTCAGGAGGAACACAAAGGAAGAGGTATGAATGGAAAGAATCCTAGATTTGTCCTGGGAGCCTTGGTTTAAAACTCGTCTCTAATGCACTTTTCGAGTTGCATGACCATTTGATCAGATCGCTTTTCCCCACTGGGCCTCAGTTTCTTCTTCTGTAAAAAGGGGTTTACGTCGGTGAACATTCTATCGCAAAGGATTGTTGTGAGGAATGCCCTTTAGGGCTTCTTATTATTGTTGTTACTACTACTACTATTATTCGTTGTATTGGCATTAACGAGAGAGATTGCAGTGGGGAGTTTTCGTTCTGTATGCAGTCCTCGTGGTATTTAGAACCTCACTCCCACTGTTCCTACTCCGCCCCTCATTGTCCCCTTTAAAATAAAAACCAGGAAGAGCTTCTCCTTTTCGACTGTTCAGATTAGAGCCCTACCAACCCGCGTTTGCCCGCCCAGGGAGCTGGACCAAACCACCATCCGGCATTTGGGGCCCTAGAAAGCTTAAGGAGGTGGGGAAACTGTCCGGGGTGGGGGAAGTGAGAGGGAGGAAGCCGCTGCCGAGCCGGGGGGCCTCAAGAACCTGAGTATCCTTGAAAGAACCCTGCTCTGGACTTGGAGTCCGACTAATACGGCCGAAGCGGTGGGAGATCCACTAGGCCATTCACCCCTCCCTACCCGGGGAAGGCCTCTCTCTTCCCAGGCTAGCTTGGGAGGAGATCGAGCACAGGGTGCCCCTTCCCTCGGCCCCTGTAAAGGTTCAGGGAACCCGGGGCTGCTGAGCTCACTCACAGAGCCCAGGTTTGATCCCGATGATGGCCAGCCGTGTTTGGATTCCCCTAGTCCGGGAGGGACCTTAGCCCCAGCTACTTCCTTTTACTCCTGCCCACCCGGGATATTCGCGTTCTAGCAGACACGGGCCATTGTCTCCGGAAGCTTCCGAGACAGGCATCGAATGCCGAGGGTTTCAGCCGAACGCTGTCTGCCTGACATGCTCTGTTTTTCGTTTCTTTTTATTTTCTCGGTTTTTTTGTGTGTGTTTTTTTGTTTTGTTTTGGGGGTTTTTTTGGTTGTTCTTGTTTTACTTTTACCAGAATAAAATTAAACAAATTCAGTTTAGGGAATATTTATTTATGAAAGTTTCTGTCCAAATGCAGAGTGAGGTGGCTATTCTGGCCGGCAGCTGTGAAAGCCCTAGCCTCGAAAGAGTTGGGGTCCTAGAGAGCATGTTGCAGAGACCCCTAACCCCTGACAGAGGAGCTGGGCAGCCAGACTCAGTCTGTAGCCGCTGTGGCAGGCCCAGGGCCGGAGAAGGGCAGGGCTGGGAGTAGCAGAGCAGCGCAGCGCCCGGACGAGCCACATCCGAGCTAAACTGGGTAGGGTCGCATACGGCAGCTAGCCTTGGAGAGCCAGCTGACTCTCCCCCCCCCCCGCCCCCCCGCCCAAGTCAGGATTCTATCGGACTTCCTTAGATTACCACGCTTTTCCCCCAGCCCTGTTTCTTAGGCGTTGTCCGATCCACGAATCCCTTCCTAGCGAGAACCCCTTCTCCCCTTTCTGTCTCCTAACTTTCCCCACACCTCCTCGATCCTCTCCCCTTGAGGGCAGCACTGTAAGGAACCTTACCCCCATTTTCTTAAAGACCAGACCGAGGTTCTGACGTGAGGTGAACTGCTCTGCCCGAGGGTTCACGGCCGGTAAAGGTCAGAATCAGGATCCGAATCCAGGGCTTTCCCGACTCCATCAAGTCATGTAGCTTAGAGCCAGCCTAGTTTGGGGCCTTCCCTAGCGATTCCGTTTTCAGTGGAGATTCTTCCTAGATAGGCTTGGGAAGCGCCTGGCAGCTGTGAGTCCGAGGGATTCATCCTTCCCTCAACCTTTCATCCTGGGGGACAATTAACATTAACTTCTCAGAGATATATGTGCGCTTTATTTACCTCCCCGCCCGCTGGAGGCTGGGGGTGACCGACACGGGGAAGAAGAGGGCCAAGAGATCCAGAGCCCTGGGAATTCACCCCCGAGTCCAGATCGAGAGCTTGTCCTAGATTTTCGTTATCAGTTTCCAGTGCTAGTCGGACCCCGCTTGCTTCGAATCCCCTCTTAAGGCCTAGTTCCTTCCTTGCCTGCAACTCCCGTAACCCCCACCCTGCAGCTAGGGGAGGCGGGGTTTGCCCCAAGGGCAATCCGGAGGGTCCTAGTCAAGTAGCCTTCGCTACTACCCGCCATCTCTAGATGGGTTTGACTCGTTGTGAACAGGTCCTAGCCAGTGTTCGGGTCCTTCGGAATCACACTTAGAACGCACCGATGTTTCCGGCAGTGGTGGGGGCTCTTGTGCCTGCCCAGTCCTCACCCCGGACCCTGGTTCCCCAGTCAGTGGGTCTGGTCTTGCCCCGCTAGCCCAGCGGTCTGTGGGTGGAGGGGGAGGCAGGAGCGAGCATCAGTTGGAGGGTGAGGAGAGAGAAGGGCTCACGGACCTCAGACATGTCAAGGAACAACCACCTAGACCCCTGGGCCCTCCTGACTCGGCTGCTCCAGCTGTGCACACTGAGGTCGCTGGAGCTCCCTTAAAATTGTATTCGCGTGATGAGGAGACATCCTGTGGCTACACTAAGGAAGCTAATTGTGAACCAATGCCCCTATCAACTGAAAAGGACCGGTGTAGACAAACTAGACAAGCCAGTAAGGAGGTTCATTCCTTTCTCTTTTCTCTCAGCCGCATTAGTTGTCTCTCTCCGGGTGTGTATTAATGGGAATAATCTCTCCCCACTCCACTTAACCCTCGTGGATATGACCACTGTTATCTCTTAGTCCCTGGAATGCCGAGAAGCCCCAGTCCCCAGCAACACCTCACCTTGGCCCTCATGGGGGCCGTGTTTTCGGATGGGACGAAGGGTCCAAGAGAAGGGTGGCGGGAGGGAAAAGGGACTGAGGTGAGGGATTAAGGGGGGAAGGTTCTTCCCTCCCTCCTGCTTGTGCCCTCCACTGTTCTCCCTCGATTGATTCTCTGTTCAAGGTCCCCAAGGCCCCAGGAAGAGGGGGAGAGCCGGGACCGGGAGAGGGGGAGAGGGGAAAAGAGGAGAGAAGGGGATTAGGGAATGGGGGGAGGGGAGAAGGAAGAAGAGAAGAACGGGGAGGGCGCGAGAGGAGTGAGGAGGAGGAGGGGAGTGGGGCAAGGGGGGCCTTCGGAGAGGAAGGCAGGCAAGGGAGGCTGCGTACCCGTTTTTCTGCGCCTCTCTACCCCTTCCTCTCTAGGGCCCCAGGCCGGACACTGCGCCTCTGGGGAGAATGATTCTTTTCCGTTTTTTCCCCTCCCTCTATCCCTCTTCTCCTTTCATTCCCACTAAATAAATAAATAAATAACCCCTCTTTCTTCTGGTCGTCTCTTCCCCCCTCCTCGTGTGTCTCCCCCTCCCCGTCTCTGTCCCCCGCCCCCGCCCCCTCCCCGGGTCCCCACGCTTCCTGTCCCCGCCTGCGGGCGCTGCGTGTCCGTCCGTGTGACTGTCCGTCTGTCTGTCCGTCCGCGTGTGTCTGCCTGTCTGTCTGTGTCCCTGCAGGATGATGGAGCGGCAGCCAGCTGAGCTGCCCCCCAGTGACCCCCCGCGGGATGCAGCCCCGGGGACTAGCGGCGGTGGTGGCGGCGGCGGCGGGGGGGGCGGCTCCGAGCCCGAGCCCGAATCCGAGTCCCGCATGGAGCCGCCGCGGGCCCCCCCACACCTCCTCCTTCTCAACGGCGTTGCCAAGGAGACCGGCCGTCCGGCCCCCGACCCCCCCCGTCATCGAGTTGGCCCCCCGCCGCGGCCCGGGGGGCGGCGCCCGCGACTTAAAGGGCCGCGACGCTGAGGCGCGCCAGAGGGTGCCCACCACGGAGCTGTGTCGGCCACCCGCCCCCGCCCCGGCCCCGGCGCCTGCCCCAGTAGAGCCCCCCAGCGACGGCCGCATGGTGCAGCTGAGCCCCACCGCGCTCCCGGGACAGGCAGCCGCTGCCGCTGCCGGCAGGGCCATGCTCTATGGCCTCGGACAGCCGCTCGCCTCGCTCAGCAGGTTCGTGTTGGCGGCCCCGGGAAAGGGGAGGAGGACCGGCATGTGGGGGTGGGGACCCAGGTAGGGGGCTGCAAACTGGGACGTGAGGAAGGGAACAGAGGTGTGGAGATGGGGACCGGGACGTGGGGGTGGGGACCGGGACGTGGAGATAGAGACCAGGACGTGGGGGTGGGGATCGGGACGTGAGGACAGGGACCAGGCTGCTGCAGAATGGGTTTGTGTGTTTGGGGAGCGCGTGGAGTAGGGAGGTGGTGGCCAGGAGGTTACCACCAGTCCGGCAGAGCTCTGCGTTGGTTATGGGAAGGTGTGTTGCTACACCCTTTGGCAACATGTGTCCCCCTACGTGTGGGTGATGGAGCTCCTGTTGTTAGCGTTATCATTTTAGGAAGGAGGGTCTTGCATTTTTGTGCTTGTGTTCCGATCTGTGTATTATGTCTATGTGATGTGAATGTGCATATGTATGCGGAGGGGTGTGTGTGTGTGTGTGTGTGTGTGTGTGTGTGTAAAGGCAAGCAAAGGGCATTGGGTTGTTTCCCTGACCTTATCCTTGCTTCAGTGCACTCTTGAGTTCGTGTCTGACCTTTCTCAGAACCTATCCTTGTACACTCTTTTCTCCCTCTCTCCTTCGTTCCCTCTCTTCTCCTCTCGTTCTGTCTCTGTCTCCCTTTCTCCTCCTCCTCCTTCTTTCCCTCACTCTGTATCTTTTTCTCTGTCTTTCTGTCTCCATCTGTCTCTGTGTTTCCGTTGTCTGTCTCTTTTTCCTTGATCCTCCAATTGATTTGTGCTTATAAAGGCTATTTCTGTTTGTCTTTGCCATCTCTGTGCGTATTCTATTTGATTATGTCCATCCCTCTGTCTGCCTGTGTTTCATTTTCCTATATCTGTCTGCTATTCTAAAAGGTCTTCCTCGCCCCTCCTGGTCGGTCTGTCTGACTGTGTTGGAAGGGAGTCAGATAGAAGATGCTGGGGACGGAGGGGGGCCGTGTGTGTGCGTCGTCCGCCTCCGCCGCCTCCTCCACAGCTGTGTAGCCAGAGCTCTTTGACAGAATCCTGCCCTGCTCCATCCCCTCCAGTGTTAGCCCCACCCCCACCCCTGCCCCGTCCCACCCCTCCAGTGTGAGTGTGTGTGTATGCGGGGGGTGGGGGTGTGGGGGGTTCTTCCTTATCTCCTTCCCGACTCAGGTTGGCTGGGAGAGGGCCCTTGCTGTCCCTCCCCACTCCTCAGAAGGAGTCCTAGAGAGCAAGAGGAAGGAGGTGGGCAAGGGACATTTGGGCGAAACTTCAGCGCTCGCTCTCGGCCCCCGGCCCGGTGTGTGTGACGGGCCTACGTCTCCCAGGAAGGTGAGGAAGGCTGGCTTATATGACTCTGTTTCCCCCACCCTTTTCTTCTTGACAGCGGGTTTTTCGGGGAGCCAGACCCCTTCCCGGTGTTCACCAGCAACAATCGCGTCAAGAGGAGACCCTCGCCCTACGAAGTGGAGATCAATGACGGTGGGTCAGTCTTCCCCTGGGTTTTCTCCTACCCTCCGCTCCTGGCCCTTTTAGCTTAGCCTGGCCCCCTTCCCAACCCCGCCTTCCCCACCCCTCCCTGCCCCGGGAGAATTCAATAGAGCGACGGTTGTTGAGCTATTCGGTTTGTAGCTAGTCAGAGAGCGGGTCCTGCTGGCCTCGGAGCCTGGAAAAGATGAGTTCAAGTACTACCTCAGACCTAGACTGGCTACGGGCCAGGTCGGGGGGAGTCCCTTCACCTCTCAGAGCTCAGGCAGCTCTCTAAGCCGGAAACTGTAGAAGGGGAGTTAATCCTGAATCGATGAGATTCTAGATCCGAGCCTCCCCCCCCCCATTAATTTTTACCTCTGGCATACACACGTATATACATATAGGTAGATATACATATTTGGGTATATATGCATACATATTGTATACAGAATATATGTATATGCAAACTGTTTAATAGGAGTTTAATAACTTGCCCACAGGCAGTTGGTAGGCTTGAGGAAACATTTGAACTCAGAGCTTTCAGGGGCAGCTAGGTGGTGCAGTGGATAGAGCACCGACTCTGGAGTCAGGTGGACCTGAGTTCAAACCTCAAACTTAACACTTACTAGCTGTGTGACCCTGGGCAAGTCACTTAACCCTCATTGCCCATGCCCAACAAAA
Source organism: Dromiciops gliroides (assembly GCF_019393635.1). NCBI lineage: Eukaryota > Metazoa > Chordata > Mammalia > Microbiotheria > Microbiotheriidae > Dromiciops > Dromiciops gliroides. Next base: position 30,670,634 of record NC_057864.1, read on the forward strand.
GAAAAATCTTATCTTGCTCGTTGGGCGAGACTGAACTTTAGCCTCCCCATGGGGCTGTTGTGAAGTTGAAGGTGACATTGTTCTGCCAAGAACAAAGTAGTTGGGCCAGTGGAAGGAGCCCTGGGGAAGGCTGAGATTGAGACCTAAGGCTCTGTGGTAAAGACCAAGGCTGGAGGAATAGTCTAGAGATGTTTGGGGTCTATGAGGAGGACAGTGTGGCCAGAAGACAGTGATATAGAGGGGTCCTCAATAGTTTGTAATTAGACTGGAAGGGTAGCTAGGGGCCAGGTTGGAGAGAGCCTTGAATACCAGGCTCAAGATTTTAGATGTTGCCTGGTGGGCCGTGGCATAGGGAGGAGAGGACAACATTGTCAGTGTGGGCTTTCAGAAATGTTTACAGACCTTCTAGGTTGCTGTGGGATCAGAGAGTCATGCTGACTTTTGGGACCAGGGGTAAATAAAATTTGAAGGGGGTAAAAACACACATTTAATTCAACAAACACTCCATTTAAAACCAACTCTTCTAGTGAATCTCCCACTTCCCTCAGTGAGACTAAAAGAAACAGAGAGGAGGAGATAAAGGATTAGAGAAATAGGAAAAAGTGGGGGCATTGGAGAGGAAGAACAGAAAAAGGATGAATAGGAGAGAGAGAGAGAGAGAGAGAAGAGAAGAGAAGAGAAGAGAAGAGAAGAGAAGAGAAGAGAAGAGAAGAGAAGAGAAGAGAAGAGAAGAGAAGAGAGGGGGGGCAAAGGAGGGAAAGAGATAAAAGGAGAAGACATTATAATTTAACTAGCTGTGTGACCATGGACAAATCATTCCTCTCAATGGGCCTTAGTGTACCTATCTGTAAAAAATGAGAATTATGGTTCAATTCTATTCAAGCCCAAACAGTTGACATTTGTGAGGCCTCTGCTGTGTATGGCACCCTGTTCTGTAGTTCTGGGAAAGATGACTTTAGATCAGGCCTAATTGATGAAGCTAAGTCTTTGACTTCCAAACTGCGGCATATTTTCTTTAAAGTCCTGAGGGAGTGAATAGAAAGAGGTAGGTGTGTGTGTGTAGAAATCAATGTTAGGGAAGACTGACAGGTAGAGACCACAGCCATCTCAGCTTGGTTTCCATTTCCAAGCCAAGGTGGAACTGTCCTATCCAAAGGTCTGAGGCCCTGGGGTCAACTTCCATTTCCTGTCTAGGGACAGCCTAGCAGGTGTGGTGTGTTTTTCTCTCCTGGGCCTCAGAGAGCAGGAAGGCCAAACTGACCTATGGAGGAAGGGCATTGGAGGAGAGAGAGAGAGACAGACAGAGAGAGACAGAGAGAGACAAAGAGAGAAACAGAGAGACAGAGACAGAGAAAGAGAGAGAAAGAGATCGAAAGAGACAGACACAGACACACAGAGACAGAGGCACAGAGAGACAAAGCACAGAGACACAGAGAGGGAGAGGGGTGGAGAGTGATAGAGATTCAGAGATAAAGAAAGAGTAACATATATAAAGAACTGAAGGAGAAACAGAGAAGAGAAATATGGAGAGACAGAGGCACAGAGAGACAAAGCACAGAGACACAGAGAGGGAGAGGGGTGGAGAGTGATAGAGATTCAGAGATAAAGAAAGAGTAACATATATAAAGAACTGAAGGAGAAACAGAGAAGAGAAATATGGAGAGACAGAAACATTTGAAAGGAAATAGAATGAAAGTTTGTGAGCCCTTTTCGTGGTGCTTGGTGGCTTTGTGTGACTTTAGTGGCCAGGGGCAGGTACCAATGGGGCCACCGCTCAGCCTCTTCTGGAAAGATTAGAGAGCTTCTGGTCGAACCCACTCTTTTTTTTTTTTTTTTTTTTTTTTTTTGCAAGGCAATGAGGGTTAAGTGACTTGCCCAGGGTCTCACAGCTAGTTAAGTGTCAAGTGTCTGAGGCTGGATTTGAACTCAGGTCCGCCTGAATCCAAGGCCAGTGCTTTATCCACTGTGCCACCTAGCTTCCCCCTCATTTTATTTTATATATGAAGAAAATTAAACCCAGGGAGGTTTAAGTGTGAGGTGGCACAGTGGATAGCACACAGACCTTGCAGTCAGGAAACCAGAGATTTCAAACCCTTCCTGGGACACTTACTGGCTGTGTGACCTTCAGCAAAAGTCATTTAAATTCTCAGCCTCAGTTTTCCCATCAGTAATATGGGGATAATAATAGCACCCATCTCCCAGGGTTGGGAGGATCAAATGATAATATTCGTAAAGCACTTTGCAAACTTCTAGAGAAATACGAGCTATTCTTATTAAGTGACTTGCCAAGGTTACACAGTAGAGTGTCTAAGGCAGACTTTGAACTCTTCCTCACTCTAAGTTCATTGCTTTTTCTGTCCCTCCCAGCCTTGGAAGTCCCTTGGAGGTGGGGGGGGGGGAGAACTACTGGGGAGAGAGATTGGTCAGGACTGACTGGGTATGTTTTTCATCCCCTACCTCTTGTGCTCCCCATCAGGCCCCCACACCAAGGTCGTCCGGCGCATTTTCACCAATAGCCGGGAGCGGTGGAGGCAGCAGAACGTGAACGGGGCATTTGCTGAGCTCCGAAAACTCATCCCCACCCACCCCCCGGATAAGAAGCTCAGCAAAAACGAGATACTCCGTTTGGCTATGAAATATATCAACTTCTTAGCCAAGCTCCTCAATGACCAGGAGGAGGAGGGAAGCCAGCGGGGCCGCGTCACCAAGGACCCAGTGGGGACCGGCGGGGCAGGCAGCGGAGGAGCTGGGACGGGACCCGGGACAGGGCCGGCTCCTGACGATCTGCTCCACGATGCTCTCTCGCCCAACTCCAGCTGTGGCAGCTCCCTGGATGGCGCTGCCAGCCCCGACAGCTACACGGAGGATTCCGAGCCGAAGCACCCGGCTCGGAGTCTCCATCCCGCCCTATTGCCTGCCGACGGCACCGGCCCACGGTGATGGGCCCTGCCCAAGGGCAGCACTTGTGTGGCTGGGATGGGGCAGCAGAGGGCCCCTTGTGGGAGCAGGCTATTGGAAGTGGGGGAATTGCTTAGTCCAGAGGCTAGGAAAAGACTGGCCAGGAAGCAGGGGGATGGATAGGATGACCTTTCTTGGTCCTGGCTCCTCTGGCTCCATCCTCTATGTCACATGTCATGAGAACTGTGTGTGTGGTCAGAGGTTGAAGTGATGTCTTTGGTGACTCTCCCTCCTGGATCCCTGGACTTTATACCCACTCTGGTCCTGGGGTTGGCATCTCTGTGGACACAGCATAAGGAAGAAGACTCAACTTCCCCCATTCCTCTGTAGCTTTGTGAACCTCTGGACACCTACCAGTCCCATCCCCCATCTGATGCCCATAACCCATGCCCGTCCTTCCCCATGACACTGAATTGTGCTGTTTCAGACTTTGGCCTTTGGGATGGCCCAAATCCCAATCACCCAGGCTCCTGTCTCCATGGCTGGTGGTCACTGGAGGCATGGGGAGGAGAGTAGAAAGTCAACACTTTCCAGGTGGGAGCTTCTGAGCCCTCCTATGGAAGGAAAGGTACCCAGTGCTCTGTCCCATTCAGCCCTGGTCCTCCCACCACCACGGTCTGCAGCTGCCAAGTGAGTGATCACCCCCTTGTCCCTTGTTCCCAGAGTTGTGAGCAGCCAAAAACCCATGAATGGCATAATCACCATTTATGCACAGCCACCAATGCCTTTGACAGTGGAGGGCATGGACGATCCAAGACCCCAGGAAAACAATCGTTTGCTTGGCTTGGGAATGAAGCTGCTGGCTCCCCTCATTCCTGGATGCTAGCTTTTTGCTTGGCTCTAGCAGATGGGTAGAGGGGCTATGGAGGGAGCTGAGGACCCTTGACTGGGAGTCCAGAGACCTGGATCCTTGACTGTTACTGACTTACTGTGTGGTCTTGGCTGAATCGCTTGCACTCTCTGGGCCTCAGAAGGGACTGATTAGGTGGTCTCTCCAAGCTCTCACCTTCCCAGAGTCTTCTCCCAGCTCTGCTGCTCACAAGCCCTGGGACCTCAGGCAGATCTATTCCTGCATAGCATGGGGGCCTTAGCATTGGTAGCCTCTGTTTTTCTCCAATCCTAGGCTCCTGTCCTGATGGGTGATGAAACCTGGGGCATCTGGTCATGTATAATGGAGAGACTGAGTTCAGTATTCAATGCCCTTCCAGACACCAAGTCCATGGGTATCCTTGGACAGGGATGAGTATGGATTGGCCTGGGAATGAATGGGGGCTCCCCTGAATGAGCTGATACCTGGCCTGGCTTGAAGGCAAGACTCCAAGCTCTTCTCCTGAAATCCCCACAAGCAACCCTTGTTCACCCCAAGCCTCCAGCTCCTCCCTTTATGTGGTGGACATGCTCTTGAGAAAGTCACATGTAAACTGAAGTTTTGTAAATCAAATTCTGTTTCAAAGGACGCTTAGGGTGACCCCTTTTGTAAAGTGAAGAATTCTTTTTGTAAAGTGAATCATCACTCCCTAATTTATCTCATGTGTAAGGTTCAAGGGTTGAACATCAGGTTTGCATAGAGTAAGGTCTGCCTGTAGCCATGCTGGAGAAAGAGGCCCCCAGTATCTGCAAGAAGACTCCAGTTACCCTTCTGCCTTTTTCTCACTGGAGGCTTCTTTTCCCATCAAACAGTGAGTGACTGCTTGCTACTGATCATCACTCTGCAGTCCAAGGACCCATACCACATAATGACACTTTACCTGCTCTGTGACAGCAGGCATCAAGGTACACCTGTGTGTAGGGAGTGAGCAGATTACCTGTCCATCATTTCTGATGGCCTGTGCCTGAAGAGGGGCACCCCTTTTTTGGGGGGGGGAGGGCAGGTAGTAATAGCCTGACTTGGTAGAGGGGCACTGAGGGTTTCTCAGTGTTTCTGTACCAACTCTGTTCTGAGCTCCATGGACCCACTTCCCATGGACTCACCTTGATAATATTCATTTTGCAGATTTCAAGGTTTGGTTGATCCTTTGCTATCAATTAGTTTCCATTTCACAGATGAAGAAACTGAGGGGAAATTATTTGTCCATGGCCACATGTCAGTTGGAAGGTGAAAACATGGCCCCAGCCTCTCCTGGGGGTCCCATTTTCTATGCCTTGCCTTCCCTCCTTCAAACCCAAAGCCACCATGGAAACCAGGAGAGGTCTAGAAAGTGGCTTGGGGCTTAGTGCCCAGCTTCAAGACAGGTTGCCCAGCAAAATGGGAGTGGGGGACACAGAGGCTTCCCAGTGAGAGCAAGAGAGCTTAGTCCTTGGTAAACAGGAACCATGTGGATAGCTCGATATAGACTGAAGCTGTGGACCTGAGTTCTAGTCCATACTTCCCTTCTGAGTTGCTGGGTGACTTTTGGCAGGTTACTTCTCCTCTCTGGACCTCAATTCTCCCATGTGACAAATGAAGCAGGATCAGAATTCCATCTCCCTCTCAGGGCAGTCATGAGCTTCATTGAAGGCTATAGATGCAAACCTATCGGTGAAGATAAGCAAGCAGGGTTGTTACTATGAGCATCCTTCCCCAAGGTGGGTTTTTCCCACCTCAGACATGCAGCCATTGGCTTTTGCTGTAGCTCAAACTCTCTCTCTCTCTTGCTCTCCACACATGTACAGTATCCAGATAATTTAAACCTTGAACTATTTCTGCCTGAACTCTCTGGATAACTGAAGCCATTAGATGTTGGTCAACAGATACATTTGGACACCTTTGCTCTTTTAGGCTGAGGTGTGTGTCGGGAGGGAAAAGGGGTTTTCAGAGAATGAATCCGGTTTGGGAGGGGGGAGAGCATGGGAATAGATTGTATCACAGGATCAACCCAATTTGATCCGGTGTGGGGAGGCAGCCAAGGCTTTAGCAGACTCAAAAATCATTTGGTTTTTCCTTTCCCCTGGAAGAAGTAAGAATAAGACTAAAACAAATAGGAGGACAAGTCATTTCCATTCAAAGAGCATTCGTTAAGTATGTCTAGCGCTGTGTCAGCTGCTGGGGATACAGACAAACCAGTGCTTGCCCTCAAGGAACTTAAATTCTACTAGGGGAAAATAGCACTGAGAATACAAAATACCATCAGCATAAATCACATTCCAAGAATAAGGGGAAAGATCATGATAGAAAACATTTCGAGAACAAAGGCCAATGTGACCATTTGGGGAAATTGCCTATTTTTTCACTAATGTTCTCTTTTTCTGTGTGTATGTGTGTGTAGCTGAAAGACACGATGGTACAATCTTTCCGAATTTCTCCAAATGAGACCAAACTCAGTGGCTGTAGCCTGTTAGCTACATTTGGTCTCAAGTTTTGGGAGTGGGTCTAGTTGTACTTGTGATTCCGATGGTACCTGGCCCCCTGGGAGTCCATCTCTTTTGCTCCCCGCCCTATGTCTGTGTACGTACATGGCTCCCCACATTTTCCAGGGGCAGCTCCTTGGGTCCATGTACTGTATGAGATGACTTTGGCTGGTCTCTGTATTCCCTTACAGAGAGGGAGTAATCACCCTTGGTACTGTTGCCTTGGAGGACCGCTGAGGCGAGCGCTGGGGAGTGCTACTCTGGGAGAGAAAAGGCCTTTTGGTGGTGACGAGTGTGCTTGCATATGGTGTATGTATGTGTGTGTGTGTGTGTGTGTGTGTGTGTGCGCGCGCGCGCGCGCACGCAAGTGTATGTCTGAGGACTATATCGGGGAATAAGATTTCTAAATAAAAGTTTTACAGAGTGGTCCTGGCTTCTGGTCGGTGGTTTTGTTTGCGCTGGGGAAGGCGGGAAGAAGATGATTCGTTGTATGCTTGAGAGGGCTGTTTGGGGAAAGATGGAGACCCCTTGTCTGCCCATCAAAGAGGGTATTCCTCTTCAGGGACAGGTTACACCAGATTTTTTCCAAGGTCCCTTCCAGCTTTCAGATTTTAGGGCTCTATTGGTTTAGGAGAAGGGTTAGCTTTGTCCTTCTTGGTCCAAGGAAGCAGAACTGGGAGGAGTGGGGGCATAGAGGGAAAACCCAGGACCTGCAGAGCTATCAAAGAGTGGGTTCTCCATCCTTGGAGAGCATCAGGTGGAAATGGAAAGGATTATTTGCTCAGGGATGATGTGGAAGGGGCAGGACCAGTAGCCCCTGAGGTCCTTTCTAGTTCAGAATTCTGCGTTGGCTGTTCCTTGTCTAGTCATCCTCCTTGGCTTCCTTCTCTTCAAACAGGCCCACTGGCAGAGGCCGAATGGGAAACAATAGGAAGGACCATTTCTGTAGCACAGCAAAGTTTATAAATTGATTTCTTCACCATAGCCCTGCAAGAATTATCTTCCTCTTTTCACAGGTGGGGACACTGAGGCACCTAGAGATGACATGACTTGCCCAAAGTCATGCCCAAAGTCGCATGATAAGTTTGTTGTGTCAGAGCATGGATCTGATCATGGTCAGAGGTCAGGTCAACTGGACCTGAATCCAGATCACAGCTTTGGAGCAAATCCACTTAAGAGTTATAGGTTTGAAACCCCAAACAGCCAGAGGGGTCCAGGGTCCCGCTTTCCCAGGACTATCTCCTATTATACAACTCTGGTATGCTTAAGGTTCAAAATGCATCCAGGCCAAGTTAAAAGTGGCTGCTGAAATCATCCCCGAGCTTGTTGATGTGGCCATATAATTCTACTTCTCTTGTCTGGAGAAGGCCTCCCTGGCTAATTTTTAGAGACCCACCCCACCCCTCTTTCCCCTCTGCCACTGGCCCATGCTCCCTACCTTCATCTCCCACCAGCTACAGGATAGCTGCCACGACAGGCCCTTGTTCAGAAAATGTCCTATAAACCCAGGCGCCCAATGACTCAGGGCCTCTGACCAGAAAGCATATCCCACTGCCCCTCTGGGCTACCACCTAGCATGTGGGATGATGGGGGCAAAGGAGTCAATGTTTGACTTTCTTCCTGACTTCATCTCTCTCTCTCCTCTGTTCTGTTCTGCTTGGCTATGAATATCAAAAGACCACCCCCATCCTACCACCCCAACTCTACCCTCAGTTTGCTTGACAAACACTCTCATTTCATTGATGCAGAAATGAAGGCCAAGAGGGAGCCAAAGCAATGGCGGAGCTATTTAGGTCCATGTACTTTGGGACTTAGTTTCCTTAGCTGTAAAATCAAAGGGCTGCAATGTTTAGCTGTTCCCGCATTCCCAGTATCATCCATGACCAAAGGCCCAGGGTCTCCCAAGGATGCTGGACTCTCAAGGGCCATTTTCTCTCTCTAGCTTGTTGCTCCCCCTGGAGTCTTGTCCTGGGGAAACCACCATAATGTGGTTTTTTTTTTAATTTAAAAATTTTTTTATTATTTTTTTTCACCATGTACTTGTTTCCTCAAAAGTGTGTTAATGGGGTTCTCTCTATACACTTTCAGCATTAAATATGGGCATTGGGCAAAGCATAGCCTCAATTTCACCTTGAGGGAGCCTTGATGACAAGGTCTGGATCTCTTGCTCTGAATGCTGTGCCTTTGGTGTCAGGGCATGCCTCTGAGAGAGGTCCTCGGCCTTTTCCCAGAAGCACCTGGTTGAGGAGTCATGTGCCTGATCAGCTCATCTGAGGAGCTCTCTATTGCTTGGGAATTTGTGAACCTGGGGAATCTTGGCCTTGGTTTTATTCAAGGTAAGGTCAGTCGCAAGTCATGGTAAGTCCATTTACATTTGGTGACTGGGCTCAAAGGCAAAAGAAACCTCAGACCACCTAGACAAGTACCAACTGCTGCCCATCACTGTTTCCTTTGTGTGTGTGTGTGTGTGTGTGTGTTTGTATGTGTGTGTGTGAGAGAGACAGACAGACAGACAGAGACAGAGGCAGAGATAGAGAAAGAGACAGAGACAGGAGAGAGGGAGAGAGGGAGAGGGAGAGGGAGAGGGAGAGGGAGGGAGGGGGGGCAGGAAGGAGGGAATGGAGGTAGCAGGGAGGCGTCCCCTCCCACAACCCCATGCTGCTCCAGAATCTGAAGACAAGGGAAAGAAAGTATATAAGAAAGAACCACAAGCCATTTCACAGCTTTAATTTATTGACTATGGGGGGGGGTAGTGGGGAGGAAGCAGCTCTTCCTACAAGGGGCTGTCCCCCTGTGACTCTCAACTGCTAATCATTACAAAGCCTGTCTCAGTTACTGGGAACCCATCTGAGGAATGCCACCCTCCAAATTTGAAGCATTTATACTTCTGAAGTTCTTAAAAGCTTAGGACTTTTGGGACATTCTACATAAGTGTATAAAAATCTACTAAAAATGAATACAAGGTGGGGCAGCTAGGTGGTGCAGTGGATAGAGCACTGGCCTTGGATTCAGGAGGATCTGAGTTCAAATCCAGATTCAGACACTTGCCACTTACTAGCTGTGTGACCCTGGGCAAGTCACTTAACCCTCATTGCCCTGCAAAAACAAAACAAAACAAAAAAACCAAAAATGAATACAAGATAATTCTGGGAGAGGGCTCAGCATCAGTTGTCACCAGCAGAGGGGTCTTGAAAGGTCTCTTGTAGGAGGTGGCATCTGAGTTCTCCTGAAGGAAGCCAGGGATTCCAAGGTGGAGGTGAGGAGTGAGAAGATGCCAGGTATGGGGATAGCCAGTGCAAAGACACAGATGAGAGGTGGAATATTGCTCATTTGGAAATGACAAGGAGGCTGGGGTGACTGGAGGGAAGAGTAAAAGGAGGGATATAGTGTATAAGAAGACTGGAAAGTAGGGGAAGCTAGGTGGCACAGTGGATAAAGTGCCTGTCCTGGATTCAGGAAGACCTGAGTTCAAATCCAGCCTCAGACACTTGACACTTACTAGCTGTGTGCCCTTGGGCAAGTCACTTAACCCTCATTGCCCCATCAAAAACAAAAACAAAAAAAGAGGAAGACTGGAAAGTAGGAAGGGGCCAGATTGAGAAGACCTTTAAATGCCAACAGAGGAGTTTACATATGAGCCCTGAGGTAATAGGGAGCCACAGGAATTTATTGAGTATGGGGAGGGGTGGTGACATGGTCAGACCCATGTTTTAGGAAGATAACTCTGGCAGCTGAGTGGAGGAGGGACTGTTGTGGGGAGAGACTTACAATGAGGAGACCAAGCAGGAATCCAGGTATGAAGTGATTGCCTGCACCAGGGTGAGGTGCTAAAGGAATAAGGTAAGAAAGCGTAGATTTAGAGCTAGAAGGAACTTTAGAAACCATCTGCTCCAATCTCCTCATTTTTCAGGAGAAGAAATTGAGGCACAGGGGATGGGGGGGGACACACATGTAAGGGAAATTGTGGTGAAAATGACAAAATTTGCTAACAAATCAGATATGTACATTAAGCGAAAAAGAGGATTAAAGAATAATATTGCGAACATGGGAGGCTGATGGTCCTTTTTTTTTTTTTTTTTTTGCGGGGCAATGGGGGTTAAGTGACTTGCCCAGGGTCACACAGCTAGTAAGTGTCAAGTGTCTGAGGCCGGATTTGAACTCAGGTACTCCTGAATCCAGGGCCAGTGCTTAATCCACTGCGCCACCTAGCTGCCCCGATGATGGTCCTTTGACAGAAAAAGGGAAGTTCAGGAGAGGGCAGAGTTTGGGGAATGAAGAGGGTAATGAGTTCTGTTTTGGATATGTTGAAGTGGAGATGTCTATAGGATACTGCGTTTGAAATGGCCAATGGCTAGTTCTTTTTTTCAATCTTAAAAGTATTTTATTATTTTCTAGTTACATGTAAAGATAGTTTTCAACATTAAGATTTTGAGTTCTGAATATTTTCTCCCTTCCTCCCTTCCCTCCCCTACCTCCTCCCCAAGACAGAAAGCAATCTGATGTAGGTTATATACGTACAATCACATTAAACATATTTCTGTATTAGTCATGTAAAAGAAGAATCAGACCACAAGGGAAAAACCTCAAAAAAGAACAAAAAGTAGTAACAATATGCTTCAATCTGCATTCAGATTCCACAGTTCCTTTTTTCTGAATGTGGAGAACATTTTCCATCATGAATTCTTTGAAATTGTCTTGGATTCTTGCATTGCTATGAAGATCCAAGTCTACCACAGTTGATCATCACACAATGTTGCTGTTACTGTGTACAATGTTCTCCTGGTTCTGCTCACTTCACTCAGCAACAGTCCACTTAAGTCTTTCCAGGTTTTTCTGAAATCTGCTCATCATTTCTTATAGCACAATAGTATTCCATTACATTCTTCAATGGTTAATTCTTTTGTGTGTGTGTGTGTGTGTGTTGTATTTTTGTTTATTTTTTAAAACATTACCTAATTACATTTTTTAAAAATTAATAAAGTATTTTACTTTTTTCCGTTACATGTAAAGATAGTTCTCAACTTTTATTTATACAAGCTTTACAATTTCAGATTTTTCTCCCTCCCTCCCCTCCCTCCCCCCACCCCTAGACAGCAGGTAATCTGATATAGGTTATATATATACACACACATAATAACATTAATCCTATTTCTGCATTAGTCATGTTATAAGAGAAAAAAATCAGAGCAATGATGAAAAACCTCAAAATAGAAAAAAACAACAGCATCAAAACCAAAAGAAATAGTGTTTCATTCAGCATCTATACTCCGCAGTTTTTTTTTTTTTTTCTTGGATTTGGAGATCCTCTACTATCACGAGTTCCCTGGAACTCTTCTGTGCAATGGCTAATTCTTGATGTGGGATTAGATCTCAAGAGAGAGATGAGGGCTGGATATAGAGATATGGGAATTATTTGTGCAGAGATGGTAAATGAATCATTGGGAGCTGATGAGGGCACTAAGAGAGAGAAGGAGGGTCCAGGACAAAGCCTTAGGGGTGTAAAGAATTAATTGCTATTTGATGTTTTTATGACCCCATCTTTTGGCTAGAATTAGAAAGAAAAACCTCGCATGCAGTGGCCTGGGGCTCTGCAAACCGCACGGTGCTCCACCCACTGGTTTAGCCATTGCCGTGGCGCTGGCACCTCACGTCATCATCACTCACCAATGCCTACATTGGCCTGGCAAAACTATAATGATTGGAAGCCTAGTGAGGGCAGTCATGTGACTGTCAGAGGGGCCAGCCAATTGGCCGCAGACTGTGTGGGGGTGCTGGGAGAAGGGAGTTGTTGTTTTTTTCTTTCCCGGCATTCTAGCGGGAAACGGGAAGGCGCTGGAAGAGGCTGCAGTGTATTCTCAGCTGATTCCTGGGCCGTGGTATTTTTTTAGGGGAGAGCCACCATTAGTGGCAGTTCCATGGATGATGAACCAGCAAAGGAGACTGAGGATGAGTCAGAAGGAGGACAAGGAAAGAGCCCAGGAAGGGTTAGAGGTAGGTCACATGTATCAGATGAGGCAGAAAGTCTAAGGATGGTGAGGGTTGGGGTCATACCATCAGATCTGGCAGCTAAGAGATCATGGATAACTTTGGAGAGAGCAGTTTCAGCCAAGTGATGAGGTCAACTAGCCAGATTGTAGGGTTAAGAGGGGGAGGCACAGCTGTAGATAGCTTAAAGCTTTATGGAGCTTGGCTGAGAAGGGGAGGGAAGATATAGGCAGTAGATACAATGGTGGTGGATATAATGGTGGTAGATGGTAGAGTCAGGGGGTTTAGAGGTGGGGATTTTGTTCTCATAGTCTTCTTATAATAACTCCAGTCCAACCCCATTTCTGCACAGGGCCCACTCTCCTGATGTTTACTCATCCCCCTCTGCCCTCCCCCAAGCAGTGGGGACCCAGTGCCACGTGCTGGTTGGTCTTGGCTTGAATAGAGGTGGAAAACTGGCCTTCCTTTCTGTGATGGAGCCCTGGGGAGAGAAAGGTCATAGATAGTCAGTCCCTGGAGTCCAACAAGAAAATAGGAGCCGAGGGGCTTGTTTGTAAAGGTTATCATGGACCAAGAACCCTTGCTGCATGATAGAGAGGAGGACCCTCAGATGAAAAATAGCCTTCACTCTGTAGTGCTTTGGGATTTCCAATTTCTCTTTTAGGCAAGTAGAGCAAAAACCCTCTTTGTGGGGTGAGTGTCTCTCCTGGCAGAGTCAGGTCTAGGGTTAGGAGATCTAGCTTTGATACTCACTAGCAGTGAGATTATGCATGGGTGACTCAGTCTTTCATATCTACCTACCTGTAAAATGGGCATAATGATACAAGTACTGCCCACTCACAAGACAGTTGTAAGGAAAGCACTTGGCAAACCTTTAAGTGCTTTGCAAGTGCCCATGCTATTTCATTATTCACCCAGTTCTGACATTCTGTGTACTGTGTTCTAGGCTCTCTCTTACCTCTGACATTTTATATTCTAGGGTCCCCCCAAGCTCTGACTTTCAGTCAAGCAACTAGCATTTATTAAGCACCTACTATGTGCCAGGTGGTGTACTAAATGCTAGGGGTTCAAAGAAAGGAAAAAGGATAGACAGCCCCTGCTCTCAAGGACCTCCCAATCTAATGGGGGAGGTAGCATACAAAAAACTATATACATACAAGATATATGCAGGATAAATGGGGGGGGGGCTAGGCTCAAAAAAAAAGCACTAACTTGAAGGAAAGTCGGAGGGGGAGACATGGAGGGAAGGCATTCCAGGCATGAGGCACAGCCAGAGAAAATACCTAGAGTCTGGAGATAGAGGGTCTGTTGCAAGGAATGTCAAAGAGTCCAATATTACTACATAGCAGAGCACTAGGTGGGGCTAGGGGTGGGGTAAAGACTGGAAAGGGAGGAAGGGGTCAGGTTATAGAGGGCACTAAAAGCAAAGCACAGGATTTTGTATTTGATCCTGAAGGCAAGAGGGAACAGCTGTGGTAGTGGTGATGGGGTCAGTTTCATGGTGGGGAGAGCCTGGAGGCAGGCAGACCCACCAGCAGCTAGTGCAGGAGTCCAGATGACCAGAATGGGGGCTGTGCCATGGGAGAGAGATGATACAAATGAAGAAATGACAGGACTTGGCAACTGAAGAGGGTGAGAGAGAGTGAGGAGTGGAGGATGACTAGCAGCCTGGGTGACCAGGAAGATGGTGGTGCCCTGGAGAGCAAAAGGAAATTTAGGAAGAGGGAAGGATTAAGGGGGAAAGAGAATGAATTTGGATTTGGACATACTAACTTTAAGATGTCTATGTGGCATCTAGCTAGAGATGTCTAAGAGGAAGTTGGAGATGTGAGACTAGAGGTTAAAAGAGAGAGGTTAGGGCTGGACAAATAAATTGGTAAGTCATGAACATAGAGATGATATTTGAAACCTTGGGAACTGATGAGATCAGCAAATAGAAATGGTATAGAGGGTAAAGAGAGAGCCCAAGACAGAGCCTTGGTGGACACCCAAAGTTAGGGGCCATGACCCGAATAAAGATCCAGGAAATGAAGGCATTAATTGTCAGGGGCCTTCTCAAGGAGTTTAGCTCCAAAAGGCAGAAGAGATGGGAGATGATGGCTGGCTGGGATGTGGTGGCTCAAGTAAGGGTGTTTTGAGGATGGGGGGGGGGGCGGTACAGGCAGGTCTGTTGGCAGGAGGGAAGCCGCCAACAAACAGAGAGACTGAGCATAAGAAAGTCAGGACGATGAGGAAGCAATCTCTGGAGAAGATGGGATGGAATGGGGTCCCTTGTCCAAGCAGCAAGGTTTGCCCTGGAAAGGAGAAGAGCCATCTCTCCTGAAATGGGGTTAAAAGAGGAAAAAGTTTCAGAAGGTGTCTGAGTGATGTGAGATGAGGTTGAGGGGACAAGAAGGGGAATGGCTTCATCTAAGTACTCATTTGAAAGATGGGAGCAGGGGAGATCTGGGAGATCTGAGGAGGCATGAAAGAGTTTGGAAGAACCAATGTGGTGAGTGGGATGGTAAGTCAATCATGGAAGTCTAAAACAAGTGCCTTGCTGCACTGAGGGGGCCCAGGTAAGATGATGTAACATACATTGGTAGGGGAACCAGTTCTACATTCTAAGGTCCTCCCAGCACGGACATTATGTTCTGTCTTCCGGTCCACCATATTGCGTTCACTTGTTGACAGTGGGCTAGGCTTGGTCAGGTAAAAGTGGGATTAGATGCCCTTTTGAGGTTTCTTTCCCCTCAATGATTCTCAGTTTTAACTGAGGCCTCTAAAAGGAAAGTGACTTGGTAGAATTCATGGTGGGTCAATGTCAGAGCTGTCTCTAGGGCCCGTCTGTTCTGCCTCTCACCCTTGAGCTCATTCCCCTCCTCTCTACTCTTCCTTTGGCAGGTTGGATCCTGCCTTGTTAGAGGATGGGATCTTTCTGGTGTGGCACTGCTATCCATGAGTCTGTTTCCTAACAAGAGAGAAAGAGAGAGACAGAGAGAGAGAGAGAGAGGAAGAGAGAGACAGACAGACAGACAGAGAGAGAGAGAGAGACAGAGAGAGAGAGAGAGGGACAGAGAGAGAGACAGAGGGATGGAGAGAGACAGAGACAGAGAGAGGGAGAGACAGAGACAGAGAGAGGGAGAGAGAGACAGAGAGAGGGACAGAGAGAGACAGAGACAGAGAGAGAGAGGGAGAGACAGAGACAGAGAGGGACAGAGACAGAGAGAGAGACAGAGAGAGAGACAGAGAGAGAGACAGAGAGGGAGAGACAGAGACAGAAAGAGACAGAGGCAAAGACAGAGAGGGAGAGAGACAGAGAGAGGGATGGAGAGAGAGACAGAGACAGAGAGAGGAAGAGAGAGAGACAGAGAGAGAGGAAGAGAGAGAGGGAGAGACAGAGACAGAGAGGGAGAGAGGGAGAGATAGCAGAGGAGAGAAGAAGAGAAAGAGAGAGAGATTGATTGATTGATTGATTGATTTGATTTCTCACATTCCAGCTTGGGCCCATGCATGCTTTGGCTCGTGATCTCTGGAGTGTGGCTCAGCCTGGAAGTTTTGCTTCTCTTAGGTGTGGCAGGAGTTGAACCTTGGTTTGGCAGCCAGGCTTTCTTAGGGTTTGGCTTGAGTGGTGACACCCCAACCCCAGCGTGCAGAGAGAGGTGATTCTGAAGGGACAGGAATATGGTTGGCTGAGTTATCTGCTTGTGGAGGGCTTCAGGGCCTCCAGGACTGAGGGCCAATCCTGCCACTCCCCAAGGGAGGAGTGATAGGAGATCTGAGAGCCCCTTATCTAGTCTTCCCACCCTCATCTTCCTCACTTGTTATCTCCTGCCTACTTTGAAAACTGCAAACTGTCCCCTTGTTTTGGTCCCACCCTGCCCAGTTTGGGGCTAGATGAGTTGTGTGTGTGTGTGTGTGTGTGTGTGTGTGAGAAAGACAGTAAGAGAACCATGGACTTTGAGAGCAGGAAGGCACTTTATAGATCATCTACTC
This sequence comes from Dromiciops gliroides, assembly GCF_019393635.1. Lineage (NCBI taxonomy): Eukaryota > Metazoa > Chordata > Mammalia > Microbiotheria > Microbiotheriidae > Dromiciops > Dromiciops gliroides. The sequence goes on from NC_057864.1 coordinate 30,686,879, forward strand.
TCATTTTTACAGGTGGGGACACTGAGGCCCAGAGAAGTTTGAGTGACTTGTCTAAGGTCATACAAATAGCACATCACAGACTTGGGTTTCAAAACCAGGTCTCCTAATTATAGACCCACTTCTCTTTCCAGGACACTATCCCGTCCTTGTCATAACAGTAAAGAAAAATAGCTAATATTTACAAGCTGCTTGCAAAGTTTTTATGGTATATTATTCCATTTGATCTTCACAACAATATCACAAAGTAGGGGATTATTTCTCTCTTTTTACAGAGAAGGAAGTCGAGGCTGGGAGATTTATAACAGCATTTTGTGGCTTCCCACATCACGGCCTTCTAGGGAGGCAGGGTAAGCATTATTTTTCCACACTACAGATGAGTACCCTGAGGCTCAGAGGGTGAAGTGACTTGCCCAAAGTTAGACACAAAGCAAATGTCTCTCTTGTCTCTGTCTCCTCATCTCTGTCTTCCTGTCTATCTTTCTGTCTCTGTTTCTTCTTTGGTCTCTTTGTCTCTATTTCTCTCTTCCTCTCTCCTCTCACTTCTATTCTGTCAGTGTCTGTCTGTCTCTTTTCCCGGCTCTCTGCCAGGTGCCCTGTTCTCCTCCCTCACTTGTTGTTTCGATACTCCCCTCTTCAGTTGTCTACACAATAACAGGATGTGATTTGTTCACAGAAAGGAAACTCAATGAGTCGATGGTGCAGATAGCACATCTCTGGCCAATACCCCCCCCCCATCCCCCTTCCCCCCTAGCTATTCCCCCAAGGTCCCCTCCCTCCCACCCCCTCTCCACAATTGATGCTTCTGGAACTAGGAGGTAATCTCTCTCTCTCTCTCTCTCTCTCTCTCTCTCTCTCTCTCTCTCTCTCTCTCTCTCTCTCTCTCTCTCTCTCCCCCCTCTCTCCCCCCTCTCCCTCTCCCTCTCTCCCTCCCTCCTTCCCTCCCTCCCTCTATTTCCCCAAAGATTCTCCTCCTGTGTTCCTCCCCTCCCTGGACACCAGACCCTACTCAAAGCAGGAGGGGATTTCTTACTCCATTCCTCTTTCCAACCCCCCTCCCCACTTCTAACTCTAGCCCCAGGACTTAGACCAGACCCTTGGAAGGTTCTGAACTCTCATAAAGAAATCCATGATGACCACACCTTCCACGGGCCTTGGCTTCTCTGCCATGTGATGACAGGCTGACCTTGTCCTTTGCACAGTCCAGGAAGCTGAGGCCCAGCAAGAGAGGCTTGGACAGGCTCCCAGTCCAGGCAGTGAGGCTGGCCTCCTGGGTGTGTTCCCCGCCCCTCCCCCCCCCTTGCTGGTCACAGCGAGGCAGAACTACACAATCTCTACACCAAAAGGGATGTCAGAGATCACCTGGCCCAGCCTTTATTGAGCACTCTCCCTTTCCAGGCTCATCCAGTTTCTGCTTGAAGCCTCCAGTGATGGGGAGCTCTCCTGAAGAGACCCGAAGATATTTGAAGTCATCCTTACCTTCTCACCCTCTCTCACCCTCCTTGTCCGCCCAGTCACCAAGGCCGGTCAATCTGACCTTTGAAAGACCTCTCCAGTATGTCCCCTTCTCTCCTCTGACACTACCACTGCCCTGGGAAAGCCCTCATCTCCTGCCTGGGTCGTTGCAATGGCTGCTGGGGCGGGGGAAGGGGTCTGCCTGTCCCAGCTCTCTCCACTCCAGTCTGTCCTTCAATCAGCTGTGACCTTCCTCCTAAAGTACAAGTGTGCCCATGGTACCCTCTTACTGAAAAAGTCTCAGTGGTTTTTTATTACCTCAGGGGTCAAATAGAAATCCCCCTGGTTTAAAAAAACCCTCCATAACCTGACTCCTACTACCTGTCCAGTCTCCTTTACAACCCCCCCCAATGCACCCCCCCAGCAAAGTGCAATGCAGCAATGCTCATTTGCAGGTTCCCAACACTCTCACTGGCTACCCACGGTATCCGTGCCCAGGACACTCTCCCTCCTCGTCCAGTCTCCTGGTTTCCTTTGAGTTCCCCCCAAAATCTCCCTTTCTGTAGGAAGCCTTTCCTGTTCCCCCATAGGCTGGTGCTTCTCCTCTGTCACGATCCCCAATGTCTCCCATCTCTGACATGTTTATACCTAAGTGTTGGCTCCCCTTGTTAGACTGTGAGCTCTTTGAGACTGGGAGGCTGCATCCTGCCTTCCTTCACAGCCCCAGTCCCTGGTGTCGACTAGTTGCTTAATAAATGCTTGTTCACTTGATTCGTTTTAAAATGAATCCCACTGGAGGTAGAAATGGGCCCAGAATCATGGATGGAGCTAGAAGGATTCTCAGAGACCATTTAATTCAAGACTTTCCTTTGACATTTGGGCAAACTAAGACCCAGTGACTTCCTCAAGGTCTGAGTAAGGATTTGTCGGTCAGGATTTGCACCCAGCTCCTCTGCCTCCGCTCTGTCTGCTCCATCCATCCCACTTCCAGCTGCCTCTCAGAAATAAGGAAGGTCCTCTGTTTCAGGAGTCACTCCCTCAGGGTTTACCTTTCTTCTCAAACTCCTCCTGCAGAATAGACAGGGTAGGGCAGCTAGGTGGCGCAGTGGATAGAGCACCGGCCCTGGAGTCAGGAGGACCTGAGTTCAAATCCGGCCTCAGACACTTAACACGTACTAGCTGTGTGACCTTAGGCAAGTCACTTAACCCCAATTGCCTCACCAAAAAAAAAAAAAAAGAATAGACAGGGTAGGAATTATTGTCCCTGTATGCAGATAAGGAAACTGAAGCACACTCAGGGGAGTCTCTTGTCTAGGATCACAAAGCTCAGAAGGGGACTCAAGAATTAAATCTTTTTTTTTTAATTAAAAAATTTTTTTTGGGGGGGGACTCAAGAATTAAACCCAGGTCTTAGATCCTAGATCGTAGGTTAATAGACTCTAGCAGTAGGAGAGATATTAAAAATTATATGCCTGATGTCCACATGTAGCAGATGGGGAAACTGAGGCACAGAGAGAGGAAGTGGACAAATGTCACAGCCATGGTTGAATATCACCCCAGGCTTCTGACTTCCACAAAGTGTTCTCTTTGTGACAATTGGCTGGCTCAGGGAAGGTTTCCTGGAGATGGAGTGGGGGTGGGGAACTTAGGTGAGATCCAGGGTGTGGGGGAGGGCATTTGAGGAAGAGGAAATAGCAATTAACTAGCAGGGCCCTCCCCCTGTCCCTGGAGCCTGGTATTTCTGAAGGGGACCTGGTGTGGGGCCTGCCCTGCCCAGCCTTTCCCAGCGCCAAGGACTGCCGATGCCTGCTAGTTGGACCAGCTGAGGCCCGTGAGAGCACCCTGCTAGTGTGCATTCCCAGTTCCCCCTTCCAGCCTGGGTCCCAGGCCTTCCAAATCTCTTCCAGAGCCAGGCCTTCTGTCCTGGTTGCTGGTTCTCACACAGGTCTAGGACTCAGCCTCCCGGGGGAGCCCCCAGCTCAATAGATTATCAGGCGTCCCCATCTCTCTCACGGCCTTGCTGTCTGGGGTGGGTGGGGGGAGCACTCAGAGGGTGACAAATCACCCCCCAGGCAGGCCTTGCTCCTCCCCTAGGGCAGCTCCTGGCCACTCTGGCCTCTCCCCTTACTCAGTGATGGGAGGAAGAGATGGATGGGGGTCGAGCTTGTGGGGGGTCCCGGGACTAGAGGTGTCTCTAGGAGCCACAGCTGCTCTGTTGGGGCTGGGCCAAGCCCCTCATGGGCTGGGCTGGGCTGGGCTGGGTTGGGCTGGGCTGGTCTGGTCTTTTGCCCCGGCTTTGGGAAAGGCTGGAGCCCTGCTCACAGCTCCTGGCTGGGCCCTGTCTGGCTTGGCTCTCCTTCTGAGGGTCTGTGTCATGGTAATGAGGACAGATGCGCTAGAGTGGAGAAGGAAGAGGAGGCGGGGTGGTGGGGGGCAAGGCCTTTGTCTAGCCCTTGTCTTCATGGAGGGCTCTCCAAGGGAGACGAGAGGGGCCTGCCAGAGGCTGAGTGGAAGCAGTCAGCTGCACGTCACCTTGGTTGCGTGCTGCAGTTAGTGCAGAGCCTGGAATGAGGAGGGAGCTTCCCTGGGAGAGAATTTTGGCTCCAGGCCAGCCAGGACCTGAAGGGGACTCTCCCCCCCCCCCAGGTGAGCCTGGGGTAGCTCAGCTCCAGCCAGCTCAGCTCTCACTGGAGGGAAGTGCAGCCTGCTGTTGAGCCTGAAGTTACCTTGCTGCACCTTCCCTCTGTGGCCCCTGGCTCTGCGGTCTGGGGCCGGGCAGCCCAGGGCTCATCCCTCCTTCACATTTGTCATTGAGGACTTCTCTTTAATCCCATGACTCCTGCTCCTACTGGGCGTGCCTTGTCTCTTTCTTCTGTCCCTACCTCCTTGCTCCCACTTGGAGGGTCTCAGGTCAGAGAGCTGGGTCCATTCCCTCATTTCACAATGAAAGAGACCTTAGTAACATCCCCTCCTAGACCTAGAGGGAGGACATCTCTGCCCATGCCCGGCTGCTGGCTTCAGAACAGGAGACCAGGACCCAAAAGCATGGGCTGAGGGAATGAAAAACAGCCTGAGAAGGGCCTCAGTTTCCCCATACACAAAATTCCAACACTGGACCAGGTCACTTTTTCCCCGTGGGGGTGGGTGGAGAGAGAGCGAGAGACAGAGACAGAGAGACACAGAGACAGAGAGACACGGAGACAGAGAGACACAGAGAGAGACAGAGAGAGAGGAGAAATATCTTTAAATAGTTCCAGGGCTGTTATGGGGGAGATTATCCTTATTTTGGAACAAAGGGTTGGGTCCATTCCCTGATTTGGTACCTTAAAAGCCTCCTTTCCCAGGCATAAAGGGAAGACACGTTTTGCCTCGATGTAAGGAAAAACTTCCTCCCCCAAAACACTGTTTCAAATGGAAAGGGTGATTCTTGGGAGGTAGTGAGTTCTCCATCACGGGAGCTCTTCAAAGGGAGGTGGGATGACTTCTGGTGGATGGGTATTAGAGTCACCAGGTTCTTGTTCCCGCAATGACTTGACTCTATGTCTCTGAGGTTCTTTCAGCTCTGAAATTTTGAAAGGAGCATTTTATACCCCTGATTAAGGGCCCCATGGAGATTCTGGTAGTTTTGGGCCCCACTGTCTTCATCTATAAGAGAGGGCCAATTCTTCTGTCCCCTCCCTCATGGCTTGCTGTGAAGAGGGTGCTTGGGGAACCTTAAAACATCACAGAAATGGGAGTAATATTTATTCTTATTCCTGGGTGTGTGTGTGTGAATGCCGAGAACCCTGGAAGTCATTGATGGATGTTGGGGGCTGTTTCAAGAGCCAAGACCAGCCTGGGATAGAACCCTGCAGGGTCCTCTCTATATCCTCGGGAGTAGGGTGGCCTGGCCAAACCCTTGGGCTTAAGGTCCAAAGCAGAAGGAGCTGTGCTGTTGGTTGGGGGCCAGGGCCCCCTTGGCAGGCCAGGGGGAGACCAGAGGGCCATGGGATCTAGAGCTGGAAAGAACCACAGAAATAGTCTTTTTTGTAAACTTATTTTTAAAGAATTTTATTCTTTTCCAATTACATGTAAAGATAGTTTTCAACATTTGTTTTCATAGGATTTTTAGTTCCCAATTGTTCTTCTACTCTCCCTTCTCTCCCCGCTCCCCAAGGTGGAAAGCAATCCGATAAAAGTTATCTATGTACAATCACATTAAACATATTTCTGCATTAGTCCTGTTGTGAAAGGAGAATCAGGGCACGAGGGGAAAACCCCCAAAAAAGAAGAAAAAAAACCCAGCCAAAAAGTAGAAACAGTATAGTTTGATCTGCATTCAGAACCCACAGTTCTTTTTTCTGGATGTGGAGAACGTTTTCTATCATGGGTTCTTCAGAATTGTTTTGGATCATGGCACTGCTGAGAAGAGCCGAGTCTATCCCAGCTGATCATCACACAATGTTGCTGTTACCCACAGAAATAACCTAATCCAAACCTTCCATTTTATAGATGTGGAAGCCGAGGTATGGAGATGGCTTACCCAAAGTCACTCCCGTGGTTCACAATTAGGATTTCATCTCAGGGTTTGTTTGATACCAAATATTCTGTCCTTTCCATGACATCACACTGTTGTGTCGGGCAGCTTTGTGAAATGGGTCAAGACCACCTGGTACCTGGGGCAGGTGGGGGAGGGGCGGACCTTCCTTGGTTATGGGGGGAGAAATGGCTCTTCTTTGGTTATGGGGGAGGGGTGGCCCTTCTTTGGTTATGAGCCAGGGCATGTCAGGAGCTATTTGGACAGAAAGGCAGAAGCCTCCAGTGGTTCTGGCTGAAGCTGGGCCAGTGGGCCACATTTTCCCTGTGCGTTTGGAGGGAGATTGGGTAAGGGCCAGGGGGTGGGCGCCACTAGGCAGTTTATTCTGTTTCATTGAGGAGGTCAGTGATAAATCTTACAGACTCCACCGGGATCTCCTAGGACTCATCACCAGCAGCAAATGCATTCCCGAGTGAGCTCTGGCTGCCTTTCTCTCTTCTGCTCCCACTGCCAAGTGACTCAGGGAATGGCTGCTCAGTGGGTGTGCCAGTCCCCTGGAGGCCCCCCTGGATCTCTTGCCCCCCATACTCCTCTAGGACAGGAGGGACCCCACATGTCTCCACCAGAGCTGGTGGCCCAGGTCTCTTAACCAGGCAGTGTCTTGGGTCTGGCCTGTCCCAGACCAAACCTATTTGGGTTCCAATCTAAGCCTAGTCTCCTGCTACCTATGTGACCTTAGGTAAGTCACTTTTCTCTGTGAGCCTTGGATTCCTTCTCTGTAAAATGAGGGCATTGGAATAGATAACTCCTGAGGACCCTTCCATCGATAAATCACTTACCCCAGTGCCTGGCTCATAGTAGGCCCTTCATAAATGTTTCTTGAGGGGATCTACCCAGCATTCCATCTCCCATTGTGGTCCACACTTCCTCCTCCTCTTCACGTCTAGGTCAAGCTCTACCTTCAGTATGAAACCTTTCCAGAGTCCTCTAGGCTATCAGAGCTGCCCATCCACCCACACTTCCTGCTCTTAATCTTTTATTTATTCCCTGTGGCTGTTTAGTTGTTTTCGGTCAAGTCCCACTCTTTGTGACCCCATCTGGGGTTTTCTTGGTAAAGACACTGGAGGGATTTACCATTTCCTTCTCCAACTCATTTGACAGATGAGAAAACTGAGACAAACAAGATGAAGTGACTAGCCCAGGGTCACACAGCTAGTAAGTGTCCAAGGTTAGATTTGAACTCAGGAAGAGGAGTCTTCCTGACTCCAGGCCCAGCCCTCTGTGCACCATGGTGCTGTATTTTACTATATTTGTATGCTTCCTTGTCATTCGTATTGGGCTGTGAGCTTCCCTAAGGGGAATCCTTTGATGGAAAGATTTCTGGGGCCCTGGGTTCTAGGCCCTGCTCCAACCCATCCTCTATACGGCTACCATACTGATGCCTCTAAATTCTCTGTCTGCCAACCTATGAATGTGTCTGTCACCAGCAGAATAGAAGTCCTCTGTGTGCAGCCTTGCTTTTGCCTTTGTTTTCCTGTCACCCAGGAAGGTGCTTGGCACATAGTAATCACTTCGTAAATGTTTGTTCATTGACAGCTTCCTCTCTTGTATACCTGGGCAAAACCACTGCTCTGGGGTCCTCGGTTTCCTCCCTTGTCAAAAGAGGGAGTCAGATTCAAGAGTGTCTATAGGGCACTCCCTTAGGACAGTGTCACATTAGGCGGGACTGTAGCTTATTGGGAGTAAGTATATATCATTGCCCAAGGTCACCCACTGCCAGGGGTCAGCCAGGATTCAAACCACAGTGTCCTCAGCTCGGTCAATTCTCTTAGCCTGACGAGTCATGGCACCCTGCAGATCTTGGGTATTCTTTCTCTTCCGCATAGTAACTTACCAATTTTGCTTTTGCTGAATGTTTGTCTGAAATCTGGGGCTCATGACTTTGGGCTTGGAAATCCTCAGCCATGGGGAGATTTTCTCCTAAGGGGAAAACTGACTGGGAGAGAATTCAGCTGCGGCAGTGGATTGGCAAGAGGCCTGGCCAGAGCCACAGTCCCAGCTCTGACACTTGATGTGTGACGGTGGGCAGGTCATTGAAAACCTCTGCCCTCTAGTTAAGTGGGAAGAATGGTCCAAGACTATTTGGAGGTAAGTGCTCCACAGGCCAGAGCCTGCGAGGAAGACGGGGAGCTTTTGTTCAGGCTGGCGGCCTGGGAGCAGATGCTGCTTTCTGGCTGGGGCCCTGAGATGCTTCCAGTGCTGGTCAGTGCCAAGGGAACAGGCTATGGAAATGTGGCATGTGGGAGCCCTCCCAGTGAGGTGGACTTGGGTTCTGAGCTGTGTCTGCAGTGGTGGAGAAGAGCTGCCCTGGGCTGTCCTCTCTCCCCGGCTCCTCTTCGGGACCAAGGACAGCCACCTACAAGGGGGCTGGGGCTAGGGCTCTGTGCAGTGACTGGTGTGAGAAAGAAGCCTGTCCTCCATTCCTTTCATTACCTGACTGCCCCTCAGTTTCTCTCTGTGTCAGAGAAGGAGCTCTCTCCTGGCTCTCAGGCTTGGTGATCTTGGGGCGGACATTAACATTTGAAAGATGAGGTTTTCAGTTATTGCACAGAGGGAGTCACCTCGGGATGCAGGGGTGGCTGCCTTGATTACAAGGAAAGGGCGTTAGCTCTGGTTCCCAGGAAAGCTTCCGGGGCTTCCAGAGTGAGGCCCAATTCCCAGGGCTCTACTAGGGTGTCAGTCAAAGTGATGGACGGCTAGGGGAGGAGCTAATCCTGCAGGTCGAGACTCCCTGGAGGAAGGATTATTAGCAGCCAGAGTATAACGGGAGAGGCTGGGAACCTGGCTGGGAGATCATTCCCTCCACACCTCCAATGGCTGCCTAGGCTCTGACACAATGTTAGGGCTGGCATGTCCTCATTGGCCAACTAGTTCAGCCCCAGTCTAGAGTCCCCTCCACAACACGCCCACAAGTGGGCATCCAGCCTCAGCTCCAGGGATCTGGAGCCCCCTACCACTCAAGATAGGCCCCTGCCACCCACGGGGGCCCATTGGCCACTCTGGGGAACATCCATCAAGAAGCTTTTCTTTACTTGGATACTTACTTGTGTTTGTATCGTCAGCATTTTGAGCAATGCCTGGCCCACGCTGTCACAGGCTCACTCTGTCTATTCTGTCTGTCTCTCTCTCTTCTGTCCTCCACAGGAAAGTCCTTCAAATACTTGAGGACACAGGGAAAAGGTCCTGCCCTTGATCTTATCATCACCCGCTCATGGTCCCCTCCACAGTCTAGAACTCAGAAATCTCCTCTTTCTAACCCAAGCCTCCTTCCCATCCAGCTCTCCCTGGCTCTCCCCTTTCCTAAATCTATTCTGACCTTAGCACAACCTGCAGCTCTCCAGCCCTTCCTGCTTTCCCAGGCCAGCCCTCCTGCTGTGGTCTCTCTTTTCTCCCTTTCAAAATCTTGAACCTAGATCCTTCCAGGTTAATTTTACACTGTCCTCTACTGTCAAGTCCCTCACCCCCTTGTCCCAGCGCTGCTCACTCCTTTTGAAAATCTAATCTTGGATCCTTCCCACCATCCACCTTTAGTTTCTAGGAGGATGTCACAGAAGCATGCTCTCTGGGGCAATTACAAATCGGTGCAGCCGACCTCCTTTAGGCCCTCACTCCTGGATGGCTGCTCTTTTACTCATTCCTCATGCATTCCCTAGCCCACTCCCCACCATGGCCATTAGAGATCTTCTCTAAATCCTCCTTCTGACCGAGTCACTCCCTTTTCTCTCTGTTTCTCTTCCCTTCTTTCTTCCCTTTACTTCTGTCTCTGTCTCTCTGTCTCTGTCTGTCTGTGTCTGTGTCTCTGCCTGTCTCTCTGCCTCTCTGTCTCCGTCTCTCTGTCTGTCTCTCTCTGTTTCTCTCTCTCTTCTCTTGCCACTCTTCTCTCTCCCTCTACCTTCTTCCCTTTCTGCATTTAAAGCCTTTTACTCCAGCCTACCTTTCCACACCCATTGCATATTACTTCCCTTCCCAAACTTTCTAATCTAGTCAAACTGGTTGTGTGTGTGTGTATGATTTTTTTTTTAAATACAAGACACTTTGTCTCCCATTTTAGAGTCTTTACTGTGGCTATTCCCCATGCCTGGAATACTCTCTCCTCATCTCTGCCTTTTAGAACCCTTTTTAAAAAAAAAAACTTTTTTCAAATGACTCTTTGCATGTGAAGCCTTTTCTTTTCCCTCCCCCATAGTTCACATGTCCCTCATTTGGAAACATTGCATGTATTTTTATAAACAGATGCATTCTCTCCCCTTAATAGAATATAAGCCCCATGAGATTAGGGGCTGTTTCACTTTTAGCTCCGTATCCCCAGCACTTGTTAATGAATGCTTATTGGTTGCTTGTTCACCATTCCCCGAGACTTCCATACTTGTCCATAATGAGGCATGAATTGTTTTCCAGCAGGTGCCTGGGCTCCCCTCCCTCCACTGATCTGGGGGAAATGCCCAGTCGTCTCCAGAAATGCTGATGGGTGTGCCTTGATCTTCCCCCTGTTTATGAAGGTCGAGTAAGACAATATTTGTTAAAAGGGCAAACATAAAAGCCCATAGAAATGCCAACTTGTATCATTAGATGACCTCAGGTCTAAATCCTGGCTCTGCCACTAACTCAGTATGTGACATTAGGCGAATCGTTTCCCCTTTATAAGCCTCAGTTTTCCCATCTGTAAAATGAGGGAGCTGGAGTCCTTCCCAGCTCTCTCATCCTGGGGAAGGGGAGGGAGAACTGGTTTCCCATTTGGGGCCCCTTTGCAGTTACTCAGTGTGGCCACAGGAGGGAGGCCAGCACTCATCCAGCCTTGGACCTGGCTTGGTGCTAGCAGAGGTGCTGAGGGAAAGCAAAGCCTCCAGGGACTATTAAAAAAAAAAAAAAGGATTATGGCCATCGGCATAATGAGCCTCCATTCTAGCACCCAGACTCCAGTCCTTGGAGCTGCTGGGGCTTGGATCATGACCCTCTGATAGTGGGGGTAGAAGCCCCCTGTTGGAGTCCTGGCTCTGTGACCCTATGTAAGGTGCTTCCCCTCTCGAGGCCTCTGTTTCCTCCAAAAGGAAAAAATCTTCCTAAGACCTTTATTTTTAAGTGTGGGGTCCACACTCCTGCAGGCGACTTGGCTCCTCTATGCCTCCGTAGGTGACATCTTGAGCAGCTGTGGCCAAAAAGCTTAATCTCTTGTTGGGCGATGAACCTTTCCTGAGCCTGAGAGCACAGTCATATGGTATTACCTCTGGACCTGCATTGAAAGGTTCTTCAGCTCACTGAGACCTCTCAGAACTCAGGACATAGACTTCAAAGACCAGGCATCAGGGGACAACCTCAGTGAAGGGAGCTTGATAAAGGGAGACAAATACTTGCTTCCCATTATTTTTCTTTTCTTTTTTTTTTTTGTGGGGCAATTGGGATTAAGTGACTTGCCCAGGGTCACACAGCTTAAGTGTTAAGTGTCTGAGGCTGGATTTGAACTCAGGTCCTCCTGACTCCAGGGCTGGTGCTCTATCCACTGTGCAACCTAGCTGCACCCCCCATTATTATTATTATTTTTTTTTTAGTGAGGCAATTGGGGTTCAGTGACTTGCCCAGGGTCACACAGCTAGTAAGTGTATGTTAAGTGTCTGAGGCCGGCTTTGAACTCAGGTACTCCTGACTCCAGGGCCGGTGCTCTATCCACTGCGCCACCTAGCTGCCCCCCCCCATTATTTTTCAATGCTTTGCTAGGTTATCATGAGGTTCAGATGGGTAACATGTCCCATCAGTTTGCTGTGTGACCTTGGGACAATTCCTTTCCTCAGCCTCAGTTTTCACCTCTGTAAAATGGAGGAAGTGCTTTGATCCAGCAATACCATTGCTAGGTTTGTATCCAAAGACCCACCCACCCCCTAAAGAGAAAGACCTACTTGTACATATATATATATATATATATAATATCTTTGACAGCTCTTTTTATGGTGGCTAAGAATTGGAAATCAAAGGAATGCCCATTAATTGGGGAATAGCTAAACAAACTGTGGTATATGATGGTGATGGAATATTATTGAGCTATAAGAAATGACAAGCAGGAGGATTTCAGAAAGGCCTGGAAAAGCTTGTATGAACTGATGTATAGTGAAGTGAGCAGAACTAAGAGAACATTGTGCACAGAGACAGCAACATTGCTGGATGAAGAACTGTGAATGACTTAACTATTCTCAGCAATACAATGACAAGACAATCCCAAAGGACTAACAATGAAGCAGACTATCCACCTCCAAAAAAAAGAACTGCTATTGATGGAACGCAGACTGAAGCAGGCTATTTTTCACTTTCTTTCATTTTTTCTTTTCTTCAAGTTTTCTTGTACGAAATTACTAATACAGTAATGTTTTCTATAAGCACACATGTACAACCCATATCTGATTGCTTATGCCTGAAGGAGGGTGGAGGGGAGGGAGGGAAGGATGAAAATTGGAACTCCAAACTATAAATAAAACTGGTTTTTATTTTAAAAAATTAGTACCCAGCAAAAAAATCGAGGGAGTACACTAGGTGGCTTCTCCCAGCTAATCTCTTATATTTTCTTTTCTAACATGATCTCTGTTTTGATGATCCCATACTTACTTATCCAGCTCTAACCTCTCTGCTGAGCTCCAGTTTCCCATCTCCGACTGCCTGCAGGACATATCGTATTGAACTAGATGTCCAGTATACATCTTTTTTTTTTTAAGTGGGGCAATGAAGGTCAAGTGACTTGCCCAGGGTCACACAGCTAGTAAGTGTCAAGTGTCTGAGGTCGTATTTGAACTCGGGTCCTCCTGAATCCAGGGCCAGTGCTTTATCCACTGCGCCACCTAGCTGCCCCCCAGTATACATCTTAAACTCAATATGTGCAAAGCTGATCTCATTACGTTTCTTCCACTTCCTAAGTTCCCTAATGTGGTTAAAGGTGCCATCCTCCTCCTAGTCCCCTAGGCTCAAATCCTAGGTGTCATCCTTGACTCCTTCCTGTTTCCCAAACACCCTGCCACAAGTCTCTCCCCACTCCAGTCTATCCTTCACTAAGCTGTCAAGCAATTTTCCCAAAGGTCAGTGTGAGCATGTACTCATCCCCCCCGCCCCCAGAATTAGGAAAGTTGGGATGAGGAAAGTTTTGGAGAAGAAGTAGGAGGAGAACCAGGAGGGGAAGGCTGGGAGGGGGGTGTCCTGAAAACCTAGAGAGAAGAAAGTGTCAGAGGAAAGAGTGCTCAACAGTGTCAAAGGCTGCAGAGAGGTCAAGGTGAATGCTGATTGAGAAAAGGCCATTGGATTTGGTAACTAAGATCAGTGGTGACTTTGGAGGAAGCAGTTTCAGCAGAATAATGAGGCCAGAAGCCAGATTGTAAGAGTTTATGGAAAGAGGGAGAGGAGAGAAAGAGGAGGCACTGATTTTTTTTTCTGTTTAGAATTTTATTTTCCAAATTGCACGTAAAAACAAATTTTGACATCAGTTTAAAAAAACTTTGTGTTCCACTTTCTTTCCTCCCTCCCTTCCCATCCCTCACCCCCTAGAACTCAAGCAATTCAATATAAGTTATACATGAGTAGTCATGGAAAACATCTCCACATTAGCTAGGTTGTAAGAGAAAACATTAAAAACAAAACTTCAGATTAAGGAACTGTCAAAAAATGCTTCAATCTGTTTTCAGATACCATCAGTTCTTTCTCTGCAGATGGATTGCAATTTTCATAGGTCCTTCAGAGTTATATTGGATCATCGCATTGCTGAAGATAACCACGTGCTTCCCAGCAGATCATCTTACACTATTGCTGTTATTTTGTATACAGTACATTTCACCCTGCTTCAGTTCATGTACTTTCCAAGTTTTTCTGGAGGCACTGATTATAGATACCATTTTCAAGGAGTTTGACTACCAAGGGCATAAGAGACATAGGATGATAGCAGGGATGGAAGGGTTTTTTGAGGATAGGAGAGATATCAGTATGTTTGTAGGCGGTAGGGAATGTGCCAGTAGAGAGGGAGAGATTGAAAATAAATGAAAGTAGGGATCATAGAGGGGGCAATCTTTTGAAGGAGATGGGGTGGAACGGGCTCACTTGAACAAATAGAGGGGTTTGCCTCTGTAAGGAGTAAGGCCACCTCTTCATATAAGACAGGGGTGAAGGAGAGAGAGAGAGGCAGAAGGCACCTGAGTGATAGGAAATGAGGAAGAGGGGAGAAGAGGGAGTTCATGACAAATGGCTAGATATTTTTTTTCTAAAATATTAATCAAGGAGCTCAGCTGAGAGAGCAGGGGGAGGGAAAGCTGTGGAAGGTTTAGGAGAGATAAAAAAGGTTGGAAGAGTCCCTATGGAGTGTGGGATAGTGGGTTGATAAGAGAGGTAGAGGAGGATTGCCTGGCAGCAGTGAGGGCCGGGTGGAGGTTCTGTAACATAAATTCATAGTCAGAGCAGTTGCATGATTCACTCGTTCCACATATCCAGAAAATCTCATTATTTCTACCTTTATAACATCTCTTGTCTATATCCCATACTCCCCTACACACTGCCATCACCATCATTCAGGATCCTATAAACTCTTTCCTGGACTATTACAAAAGCCTTTTGGTTGTTATCCCTGTCTTGGGTCCTTCCTTATTCTAATCCATCCTACACTCAGTTGCCAAAGCAATTTCCCTAAATTTTAGGTCTAACCTACCTACCTTACCGGTACCTCCAGGATCAAATACTAAGTCCTCGTCCAGCATAGCTTGGCCCATTCCTACCTTCTTAATCTTCTTCCCATTGGATGATCCAGCTCCACCGGCCTTCCGCTGTTCTCAAACTTCTGTCTGGATCCCCATGTACTACTTACTGCACCCTGTGCTTGGAATGCTTCCCCTCCTTATGTCCTTCAATACTGAGCTCAAATCTCCCTTTCTCAAGGTGGTTTTACTAGCACCTTCCCCTTTGAGATTATCTTCTACCTGTACGTATTTTGTAGCTGCGTGAACTTGGGTAAGTCACTTAACTATGTTTGCCTCAGTTTCCTTATCTGTAAAATGAGCTGGAGAAGGAAATGGAAAAGCACTCCAGTATCTTTGCCAAGAAAACCCCAAATGGGGTCATAAAGCATTGGACACAAATGAATAACAACAATGCCGTGTCCTGATAAGAAACACGAGCAGCTTTCTAGTCATGGAATCTCAAGGTCAAAGACTCATACAGCCCTTGTATCATGAAGCCAAGAGAGCTGAAAGGTAGCCCAGGAAACAGGAAGAAACCTAGTTTCCCTGAACCTTATCAACCATTATCTCTGACTGAGGGTGATGCTCCTAGGCCTCATCTCCCTGGCCCAGAGGAGGGAGGGAGGTCCTTGCCCTGTTTGCAGTTTTTGTTGGATTGGGGGCAGCTGTGGCCTGAGGCCTGGACATTTAGTGCCAGGTCCTGGCTCCTGATCGCTCAGCTCCCAGATGGCCCAGGTCAGGGAGAGTCTCCCACTGTCCTCTATATGACCAGAGGTTGAATACTGCTGGAGGTGATAGATTCCATCTCCCTTGGATGATAGAACTCCCAGTTAAGCAGGTGTGCACGGGCAGGTGGGCAGGTTTCAGGGAACCATTATGACCTCTCCCTCACTTTTTCCCCCCAAGCTGGTTTGTTTTTTTAATTCTATTTAATTCTATTTTATTTTCAGTTCTGAATTCTCCCCTCCCTGCCCATTGAAAAAACAAGAAAAAGTCATTACAAATATGTATAGTCAGGCAGAACAGCTCCTTGTGTTAGGCATGTCCAAAAAAAGAAAGAAAATGATTCTTCTGTCCTCTGGGTCCATCAGTTCTCTCCCTGGAGGTGGCCAACCTGTTTCATCGTGAGTCCTCTGGAACTGTGTTGGGTCATTAGGCTAATCAGAGTTCTTAAATCTTTCCCAGTTGTTTGTCCTTACAGTATTGTTGTCATTGTACAAATTGTCGTACAATGTGTGTAAATTGTATATTTGTTATACTGTATAAATTGTTCTCCTTTCTCCTCACTCTTTTTTTTGGGCAGGTCAATGAGGGTTAAGTGACTTGCCCAGGGTCACAGAGCTAGTAAGTGTCAAGTGTCTGAGGCCAGATTTGAACTCTTGTCCTCCTGAATCCAGGGCTGGTGCTTTATCCACTGCGCCACCTAGCTGCCCCCCTTTCTCCTTACTCTTGACTGGCTCCTAAGTGTAGGGGTGGGATGGAGGAGGGCCTTGAACGGGGGACATCTGACTTCTTCCTGATGTTCCTTTTATTTTTTGCCTTGAGAGCCCCTCTCTCTTTCCATGGCTCTGGGTCTGCTGCACAAGGCCCCCATTCCCCCTCTCCCATTTCCAGAGCTGCTCCCCTTCTCCCCCTCCTCTTTGGGCTGTGGTGGGTGTGGGTGGATGGGGGTATCTGCTTGAGGGGGACTGTGTGCCTAACAGATGCTTCTTTAAGAGGTCAGAATGAGGGGTAGAGGATGACACATGACGACCAGGGAATTATAGTTCAGCCAATGACGGAGGAGAGTGACCAGGACCGCTGAGGGGGGACCAAGCCCCTGCCCAGGGACTGCTGCCATAGGAGAGGGAGGTGTTGGAGGCAGCCATGGCCTCTGGCTCTCTGGGACCTTTTTGTCTGGGATGGGGGTGGGGTTGGGGGAAGGAAAGAGACCAGACTTTAAGATATAAGAAGAAAATCCTTACAAGGGAGAATAGAGTTCTTTTAAGTTTGGCTTGGCCCTTTGCTAGTGTGACCTGGGGTGAGTTACATCCCTTCCTTGAACCTCCATTTTTGGTCACTCCTAGCTCTAAATCATACACATTCCCCAAAGTCTAGCCCTTTTCTGCCCCCTTCTCTTCCCAAGCCCAGGCCCTGTTGGTCCAGCCTTGTGTGAATCATCAGCATCTTTGGGACCCGGGCCTCCACTGACTCAGCTGATCCCCTCTGATCCCCCAGCTCACCCGTGTCTGCAGACTGGGCTAGGCCTCCCCTCTGAGGATTCCAGGGGATCAGCCATCCCCTGTGTGGCAGATGTGGGCAGAATTCCTTTTCAGCATTGAGGTGGGGCATCTGGGAAACCAATCCTTTTTACCAGGACTGGATTATGGTGGGGGTGATTGTGTTTGAGGAACTAGTCTAGCTTTCATGGCTTTCTCCATCCCTCCCCCTCCCCCCAAGTTTGGGGTGTGGGGAAGGGGAGAGTCTGTTTATGGGGAGGGGACCCCTGAGGCTGGGCCCCTTGGACACAGAGTACCGCTTCACTTGGAGAGGTAGCATCTCTTTCCCCTGCCCCAGTTCCTTGCAACTGAAGTCATTAACTCCCTGTCTTTTCTTGTGAATTCCTTGGGGAAAGATTGATTTCATCCATGGACAGCTCTGCCTTCTTTTCTTCTCTCCATCAGACCAAGGGACCACCAGGAGCTCCCCTTTTTATAGCAAGGGCTCTTTGAGCGCAAGGCTGGGAGACACCTAGAGATTAGGATGCTCCACTAATGGGTACTCAGCCCTTGGGTGTCACTGTCTTATACCTTTTCTCTTCTGATTAATACCTTGCTCCAAAGAGACCTCTGTTGCCTTTGAGCTTGACTGAACAGTATTAATTGAGCTCCAACTGTGTGCCCACCCCTATGTTCAGTGCTGGGAAGAGAAAGATGCTTCAAGGATCTTACAGTCTGTAGCATCTGAACCTCCTGTTGGTTACTCCCAGATCCTTGGAGCTCAAAGAGATGATGGGTGATCGCAATTGATCCTTGGCTCAGGAGCCCCCATTTCTACTGAGTCTCCCACCCCAAGCCAGAACAAAGCAGATGACATCATAGTAAAACAAAGGATACTTAAAACAGAATACAAGATAATTAACAAAGGCTTAAGCTATGCAGCAAGGTGGTTTAGCAGTTTGAGTACTAAGCCTGGATTTAGGAAAATCCGAGTTCAAATCTAGCTATGTGACCCTGGGCAAGTCACTTACCCTCTGTTTGCCTCAGTTTCCTTCACTGTAAAATGGGGATAATAATAGCACCTACCTTGCAAGGTTGTTTTTAGGATCAAATGAGAGAATATTTTTTGGGGCAGGACAATGAGGGTTAAGTGACTTGCCCAGGGTCACACAGCTAGTAAGTGTCAAGTGTCTGAGGTCAGATTTGAACTCAGGTCCTCCTGAATCCAGGGCCAGTGCTTTATCCACTGTGCCACCTAGCTGCCCCCAAATGAGAGAATATTTGTAAAGAACACTTAGCATAGTGCCCATTGTTCAGTACGTGCTTAAAAAAGATTTATTTTCCTCCTTCTTTTCCTCTCACCACATATTTATTAAAGCTACCACTTCCCAAGCCTCCAGACACTGGAAACTGTGAGTTCATCTCTAGCCTGTATCTTTTACCCATTGGAAAATGGGCCCAAGCCCATCCATTCACTCTGGTGAAAGATGCTCAGTGGCAGCAGGTCCCTTCTTGTCTCTGCTCCCTTCTCTGGCTTCTCTGCAGAGGGAACAGGACAAGGGGGCTAAGGTCTAGCAGCCCTGGCCTGGGTTCCCCTCATGTCAGGGATGCTCTCCTTTCTCATCTCTACCCCTGTCTTCCATGGCCTTCTTCAAGCATCACTCAGCTCCCACCTTCCACAGAAGTCCTTTCCCCACCTTCAAACTGGGAATGCCTTACCGCTGAGGTTACCTTCCATGATCACTATATATCTTGTGTTGTGATACTTGGGGCTCACTCTCCCAGAGGGAGCCCGGCTCCATGACTTTCTCAGCTTTCTGAGGGACAGCCTGAGGGGTTGGGGGGAATCTCCTTTCTAATGCTTTCAGGTTGAATCCCCATTCAGGTGTGTTCCCTTCTCCTAGACTGTTAACCACTGGTGATTAAATCTCTGAGTTCCATGTAACCAATTATCATCTATTATCTTTTTCAAAGAGATATTTAATTTGTAGATATAGCAGGAAAAAAATAAAATGTTTGTGGGGCATACTCTCTCCTAGACCACCTTGGTCCCTGGGAAGAGCAGGCTCAGGCTTAACAGAATTTCCAATGAGTCATAGCTGCTGGATGAGTGCTAGTCTCGGTTACTGCTGGTCCAGGTCCCGAAGAAGTCCTTTTCTCCTTAGGAACTTGATGTTGGATGGGTGAACTGCAACAGCCACCTCTGGATCAGTGGCTCTCTCTCCTAATATATATATATATATATATATATATATATATATATATATATATATTTTTTTTTTTTTTTTTTTTGGTGAGGCAATTGGGGTTAAGTGACTTGCCCAGGGTCACAGAGCTAGTAAGTGTCAAGTGTCTGAGGCCGGCTTTGAACTCAGGTCCTCCTGAATCCAGGGCTGGTGCTTTATCCACTGCGCCACCTAGCTGCCCCTCTCCTAATCTTTTGAAGCTCTCAAGGGTCTAACCACCTTCAATCCATCTGAGTTCAAATCTGACCATGGACACTTAACTAGCTTTGTGACATTGGACAAGTCACTTAACCTCTGTCTGCCTCAGTTTCCTTGACTGTAAAATGGAGATAGCAATAGCACCTAACTACCAAGGTTGGTGTGAGGATAAAATGAGATATTTGTCAAGCACTTAACTCAGTGCCTGGCACATAGTAGGTCTTATATAAATGTGGTGGTGGTGGTGATGATCATGATGATGACAGGGAAGAAGGGGAGAGAGAGAGAGAGAGAGAGAGAGAGAGAGAGAGAGAGAGAGAGAGAGAGAGAGAGAGAGAAGGGAAACTACAGGATGAGAATGAGGTGCTGCTAGTAATTCAGTTTGGCTGAAACCAGGGGTGTCCTGTTTAACAATCAGCTCTTCAAAAAATGTGTGTACATCACACTCAAGTTTAATCTGTATCATTACAATGTTCTCCATTACTTTAAGTCTAGACAACCACCAAAACAATAAATGGTGGTATGTAACATTTACTCATTTCCAAGGTGTAAATTCCCCCCCTGAAAATCTAATAATCGGCTCTTGTAAGTTGAAGGTGGCTCCAGCATGGCCCTGGTGAGGACCTACTGTGCTTGAAGGAGAATAGTGTGAAGTAAGGCAGGGAAAGTCCTTGAATGTCAGGTTAAGGAGTCTGCGTTTTATTGTGGAGATGAGGGAGCTGCTTCTGTCATGTCTTACTGGATACTCTCTCCTTGAGTTTTTACTACTCTTTTTGTTCTCCACCTACTTGTCTACTCATGCAATCTTCACCTACTATGTGCCATGCACTGTACTAGGTGCATTACAACTATCATCTCATTTGATCCTTGCAACCACCCTTCGAGGTGGATGCTGTTATTATCAGTGGAAGAAACTGAGGCACAGGTAGGTTAAGTGACTTGTTCAGGGTCACACAGCTAGTAAGTAAATCCTTTGCTGAATCATCATTCCCTAATTGGAGTGCTTCCCAAATCTTTGTCTTCATCCCTCTTTTCTTCATTCTCTACACCTGGTCTTGGAGATCTTTTTTATTATTATTATTTTGTGTGTGTGTGTGTGTGTGTGTGTGTAGCAATGAGGGTTAAGTGACTTGCCCAGGGTCACACAGCTAGTAAGTATCAAGTGTCTGAGGTCAGATTTGAACTCAGGTCCTCCTGAATCCAGGGCCGGTGCTTTATCCACTGCACCACCTCGCTGTCCCATGGTCTTAGAGATCTTATCAGTTTCCATGGGTTCTAATGCCATCTGTCTCCAGATGACTCCCAGAGCTTTGTGTCCAGCCCTAGTCTCTCTGCTAAGCTCCATTCCTGAATCACTGAGCAATCATTAGGCATCTCTAACTAGATGCTCTCAAACTCATCATATCTCAAATCGAACTCAGCCTCCCCGCCCTAAACCCACCCATGTTCCAGACTTCTTTCCTTCTTTCTGTTGAGGGCATCGCTATCCTGTCACCCAGGTTTCCTGCCTTAGTCTCATAGTCTACTCCTCTTTCTTCTTCATATACTTCCTCTACTTCCAATTGGTTGCCAAATCTAGTTAATTCAACCTCCACAATATCTTTCACCTCTCTCCCTTTCCCACACAGCTGCCGTGCTACTTCAGGCCCTCATTACCTCTTGCCTGGACTGTTGCAAAAACCTAATTGGAAACCTGGTTTCCAGGTATCTATACACACAACTGTCAAAATAATCTCCCAAAGCCATGTCATTCCCCTGCTCAAGAATTTTCAGTGACTCCTTATTACCTTTAAGACAATATGTAAACATTTTAGTCTGTCACTGGAAGCCTTTGCAAACTGGTCTCTGTCTCCCTTTATAGACTTAATTGACATTCCCATTTATACATTCTGCTTTTCAACTAAACTCAGCTACTTGCTGTTATTCCCCCAACATTCCATTTCCTGCCTTTGCTTTTGCATAAGTTCTATGTCTGGAATGTTCTCCCTACTATGTCCACTCTTAGAATCTTTAGCTTTGATTGGAGAGGACCCTGGGAAGATGGCAGAGTCAGTCAGAAAACTTTGGGCTCTCCAAACTTCCTCCACAAAAAAGACAGAACATTGCCTCAGAGCAGCAGAAATAAACACAGGACAAAGCAGGTGTCCTCCTAAGACAATTTGAGAAGACCCCAGGTTTGAGTGAAGTGCAAACACCTCCAAGCCAACTCTGCAGAATCAACAAACACCAAACCCTGAAGGCAGCCTCAACCTTAGAACTTTCATCTCACAGACAGTGTGGGAGATTGATGATTGAGTTATTTGTCCTTCTTTCTTGGAAGAGGACCATGACAATGGGGTGATATTATGCCTTGCAGTGAATTGGATTTAAGTGAGGGAGGGCTGTGTAAGGTCACTAACCTCACTCTCTCCTCCAGAGCCATCTGGGTCCAGTGGCAGCAAGATGTATATCCAGCGGCACAGTGGATAAAGCACTGGCCTTGGATTCAGGAGGACCTGAGTTCAAATCCAGCCTCAGACACTTGACACTTACTAGTTGTGTGACCCTGGGCAAGTCACTTAACCCTCATTGCCCTGCCCCCCCTCAAAAAAAAAGATATATATCAAGGTGACTGAAGATGGCCCTGGATGTTTGAGGCAATTAGGATAAAGTGATTCGCCCAGGGTCCTTCCAACTTCAGGGCCAGTGCTCTATCCACTGAGTGACCTGGCTGTCTTCTTGATAATTGAGTAGGAGAAGATTGAAAGACCTTCCACTGTTGAGGGATGCCAAGCACAGCAGTGCTGACTAGATGTGTTGCAGGCTGTGACTATGGGGAGAAGGCACTAGCATGCATATGGTGAGTGCAATAGCAAGGGATGGAGACTCTGTGGGCTGTGGGAACCTGCAGGAGTGCAGAGTCTAGTTTCAGTTCCAGGACAGAGAGGGCAGCTGTAGTTTGCAGCCACTGGAGGGACCACAAGGGGCAAGATCTTTTGTGGGACAGTGTTCCTGGGGTCCTAACTGTGGCTTAGGAGTGAAGAGAAGAGCCTAAGGTTGGGACCCAAGACAGACCTCAGAAAATAAATGCTAAAAACAAAACAAAACAAAAATAAATAAAAATGAGAACGCAAAGGAGAAAGAACCCAAATATAGTTACTATGGGGATAGAAAAGATCTGGGTTCATATTCAGAGGAAGGTAATAGAGCTAAAAAAGCCATTCCTTTTTCAGTGAGAAATGTCAAGGACAAAGCTTGTCCCAAGTGCAAAAAGACTTCTTGGAAGAACTTAAAAAGGACTTTAAAAACCAAATAAGAGAGACTGAGGAAAAATTAGAGAAAAAAATAAGAGCAATCCAAGAAAATTGAGAAAATTATGAAAAGAAAATCAACCAACTTGAAATAGGGAATGAAAAACTTAAGGGAGAAAATAATTCCTTGCAAACTACAATTCAGCAAGGGGAAGATAATGACATTCTAAGACAATAAGAACTCATAAAACAAAACCAAAAGAATGAAAAAATAGAAGAGAAAGTGAAACATTTCATCAGAAAAACAACTGATCTGGAGAAAAGATTGAGGAGAAATAAGAATAATTGGACTACCTAAAAATTATGATTAAAAAAGAACCTTGATACAATATTACAAGAAATTATCACGGAAAATTGCCCTGAAGTTCTAGAACAAGAAGGCAAAGCAAAAATAGAAAACTCTACCTATCACCACCTGAAAGAGATCCCAATAGAAAATCTTAGAAGGAATGTCATAGCCAAGTTTCAAAGGTTAAGGAGAAAATATTGGAAGCAACAAGAAAGAAAATTAAATATCACAAAGTTACAATAAGGATTACATAAGACCCAGCAGCTACTACACTAAATGACCATAGGTCTTGGAATACTACCAGCAAAAGAACTGGAGTTACAACCAAGGGTAACTTACAAAGTGAAGTTAAGTATAACATCTTTTCTCATTTTGTATTTAAGTTTAAAATTACCTCCCCAAAATACCTCAAACCCTCTTATTTAGAAAAAGAATCTCTAGCTTCCTTCTGGGCTTAGAACATGGGCAGGAGATTGTGCTTAAGTCATGGGAGCAGATGGGTCATGAAATAAATCTAAGAGAGAGGAGAGAGGATTCAAGGCATTGTTGGCCCATTCTTGTGCTTCTAGCTGTATGCTAGGCACCATGGGCTCAATGTAAGAAGGAGGAATCTTCTTTGGGAGTTCCCAATCTGATTTGGAAGCCAGGGCAGAGATTCAGGCCAGGGTCAAGTCAAGTGGTTGGGTGTGGGTTTTGTCAGGGAGGTTGGAAGAGGGAGAGTTGGAGAAGGGCCCTAGAGGGAGGGGGAGGACTTGGGGAAGTGGTGAGAAGAGGTCATCCTGGGAGAGGTGGAAGGTGACTGTCAAGGAGGAGGAGGGCTTGACTAACTCCCAAGGGAAATCGTTAACAGCTTGGTCTGAAGAAGGTTGTTCAGAGGCCATGCAGTAGCCATGACTGGGGCTGGAGTTGCTAAGTACTGCAGAACTCTGACCTAGTCAGATCACACCTGGAGCACTCTTCATTTTAGGAAAGACATGGTTTGATGAGCTAGATAGCATTCAGAGGAAAGAGACTAGTGTGGGAAGAGGCATGTTTAGCATGGAGAAAAGGTGGCTCAGAGGGGATGTGAGAGCTGTGTCCAAGTGTCTGAAGGATTAACATGCAGGAGGGATTAGCCGCCTTCTGCTTGGCTTCCCCCAGAAAGCAGAACCAGGGTGGGAGCTGGAAAGAGGCACATTGGGCAGAATGTCAGAAGCTTCCTCAGAATGAGAGCTGTTCCAAATTGGCTGCTTTGGCGGGGAGTGAGCTCCCCCACATTAGAAGTCTTCAAGCTGGAGCTTCTTATTGAAGTTTGGGTTGGACTAGTTGGCATCCAAGGTCCCTCCAACACCCAGAGTTCTGTGGTTCTGGGACCGTGGGTCCCTTTATTATTAGGAATCTCAGTTTCCCCATCTGTGAAATGGGAATAACAATCCCTTTCCTCACTCCCACTGGTTGGCCCTAAGGAAGGGACTTCATCAACTTGAATGTTTATAGAAATATGAGCTTATTGCTACTATTTGGGCTTGAAGATGGCTATAGGCCATGGTCTGAATGTGAGGATCTAGGAGACAGAAGAGGGGGCTACTAAGATTTTTGCTTCAAACCCCAGTGGGGAGCTGAGGAAACTAAGGTCAGGGGTAGACTCCCATGGAAGATACCCCCCCCACACACACACACCTGCCCAGTGGAAGTAGCTGGCTTTAGACACTAGCCATATGACCCCGGGCAGGTCACTTCACCCTGTTTTGACTCAGTTTCCTCATATGTCAAATGAGCTGGAGAAGGAAATGGCAAAATACTCTAGTATCTTCGCCAAGAAAACCCCAAATGGGGTTACAGAGAGTCAGACATGACTGAAAATGTCAGAACAAGAAGTGTTTTCAGAAGGGGCTGGTTCCTGAGGACGGTGGGACCCTGGGTCTTAAAATCACAATCTCAAAGCCTCAGAGCTCAAAGGCTCACAGGACACTGAGTCTAACTCTGACTCAAAATATGGATTCCATCTAAACATGGCTGGCAAGAGGTCATGCAGCCTCTTCTGGGAGACCGCCAGTGACTGGGAGTTCATTATTCTCAGAGAACCCATTTCATTTGGGAACCGCCGAAATCGCTAAGTTTTCCCTTACATTAGAACCAAAATCTTCCTCCCTCTAAGATCTAGAACTCCTCATTTCCCCCCGGGGGGGGGGCAAGCAGGCCTCAGTTTCCCCACCTGTGAAATGAAGGGCTCGGACCATGTGGTCTTTACAGTTCTTTCCACCTCTTGTTTCTGTCCCTCCCATCCCTATGGGAACTCTCTGAACCTTTGCGTGCAGCTCTTGTGTTTCCCCCTTACTGGAGGATTTGAGTTCAGGCACCAATCACAGGTGGTCTTGGAGGATGCTCTCTGTGGCCCTGAAAGTTGTCCTCTGTCAACGCATCCACATGTGCTTCAATTAGTCCCTCAGTGTTATGGTCTCTAGCCCCCTCCCCACTGTGGTTGGGAGTCAGGAAGACCCGAGTTCAAATCTCTGCCTCAGTTTCCTCAACTATAAAATGGGGAGAATAATAGCACCTACCTCCCAGGGTTGTTGTTGGGGTCAAATGAGATCCTATTTGCAAAGTGCTCATCCCGGTGCTAGCTGGATAAAAGCCTATTCCCTTCCTTCACCCCCTGGACACCCTCCAGATGCTCATTGGGCTTCCCGAAAGTGGCTCTCAGAGCTGACCATCATCCTCCCGGTAGGTCTGAGCAGGCCTAAAGACAAAAGGACTCTCCTTGCCCCTCCCCTACCTTCATAAATCCTCCACACCTTGTCTGTTTCTAGGGTTGGGATGGGCGCAGTACCAGTTCCTGTTACTCTCTCAATCATTACACACAACCAGTTCTTCAGGAGAGGCCGTTTTGCAATCTATGATCTCAGCCAGCCCAACTCTGGCTTCCCCACAGAGCTGTCAGGGGGTGGGGCGGGAGACTCGTTAGCAGCTCCAGGAGCCCTGGGAGGCAGTAGGGAGCTCAGGACACAGAGATTAGGGACCCTAGGGGGCCCTGGATAGTCAGTGTCCCCAAGGCCTCCGGAAGTGCCTCCTCTTCTTTCCAAGGCCTTGGAAGGAACTTTTCCTGCCCCTCTCCCGGAGGGCTGAGGAATGGGCAGAGGGCTCCCAGACCAGTCCTTAGGGGACACTCCGAGTGCCAGGCCAGGGCTCAGTGCCAGTGGTAGGAGGGGCTGGAGTCAGGAGAGGTGGGGCAGGAGGAGTTGCTGACCCACCATCTCATTGTTAGAGCTGTGGAAGGCAGGTCTTCTGGGCCCCCACCTTCGAGCCCAGCCCAGCAGGAGTTTCTGCCTCAGAGGCCCGAGAGTAGCTTCTGATACTGGGAGCAGAGGAGAGAATAAGCAAGGAATTCTGCCTGCCAGGACGAGACAGACTCCAGGCATGGACACCCCTAAACTGGTCTTGCTATGTCTGCTTATGGCTACAGAACCGGTCACCTGTCAACGACATCAAGGTAGCCTGCTGGGTTGGGGGGGGGGGGCTTGAGGATTTCCTGGGAAGTCAGTGCCCTCAATGTGGGGTCAGTGCCAGGCTCTGATTGATGAACTGTAATCCCAAGTGAACAAACAGTTCTGTTCTGCAGTGGAGACATTCCTGTCCTGGGAAAGACTATCTGCTTCAGAGTCAGGGGGCCTGGGCAGTGCTGCCTTCTGCTGGGGGGCTTTCTCTGAGAATTTTGGCCACTCCCTTCCCCTTTCTAGGACTCAGTTCTCCCATATACATATATATATATACATATATATATATATATACACACATATATATATATATACATATATATATATATATGTATATGAATGATGGGGTTAGATGAGATGATCTTTATTTATTTATTTATTTTTGTGGGGGCAAGGACTTGCAAGTGACTTGCCCAGGGTTACACAGCTAGTGTCAAGTGGATGAGGCAGGTTTTGAACTCAGGTCCTCCTGAATCCAGGGCCGGTGCTTTATCCACTGCACCACCTAGCTGCCCCAAGATGAGATGATTTTTGAGGGCCCTCTCAGGTCTGACATAATCTAGCAGGGTGCTCTGCCCAAAGAAGGCACTTCCTAACAACTGAATCTGGGTTCTATATTCCAAGGGCCCTCCCAGCTCTGCCATTTTCTGCTCTGGGCTCTAAGGGACCTTCCTGTGCTGACCTTGTCTCTTCTCTAATCTAAGGGTCCCCTCCCTGCCCTGACATTCTTTGGGAGGAGGGATTTTCTTTAGCACTCTGCATTTGTGGGTTTATTCCCTCCCCTCTCCATCCCCTTCTGGTCTACCATTCATTTCAAAGTCAATGATGCAAACAAAGATTGTTCCCCAGTGGGAGCTGGGCAAAGAAAGGGATCCTCGGGTCACATAATCACATCCTCAGAGGGGGATGGGATCTTGGAAGCATCTAATTCAACCTATACCTGAGCAGGAATTCCTCTTGTATGTAGCCCACAAAGGGTCATTCAGCCTTTGTTTAAGGAAATCCAATGGAGATGGGGGACCCCTTCTACTTTTGAGTAGTTTTGATTACTCTAATGGCACACTCTCAGTTGGCTTTGGCTCTTTGGTGAACTCGTTTTCCGCATCTATGAGATGGGCCTAACAATGCTAATTAAGCATCTGAATCCAAATTTGCCTCAGAAAGTACCAACCAGATTAGGGGCGAGGATGGGTGACTGACATGTTATTACACCAGAGGCTCATGGATGAGGGGGGGGTCTAGTAAAATGGTTAATTCTAGGACAGTCTGGGGGAGGACTTGAGGATGGAAGAAATGGGGACTTTGCATAGTGAGGAGGTTGTCACATTACCCAGAGGAAATGGCTTCAGATTCTCTCTTCTCTCTAGACTCCTGTCCTGAGGGATCCAAATACTGTCATGTCTGACGTTGGGGTGGATTGGAACCAAGACAGAAAGAATTGGACTGAAAATGGGGAGATTGGGTCCCTGTGTACTTCGGCTTGGTGATGTGACATTGGTCTCTTCCCTATCCTGAGCCTCAGTTTCCTCCAGAGGGAGGGGGTGGGGCTCAGAGCCATTGCCCCAGGTCTGGCCTTCTGAGGCCCTGAGCACTTGCTAGCTGTGTGTCCTTGGACAAATGCCTCATGTACTCTAAGGTTTCTGTTTTCTCCACTGAAAAAAATGAGGCTAACACCATTTATACCACCCATCTCTTGGGGCACTTGGGAGGGCAGTGCTTCCTTAGCAGATGGAGCCAGTGGGACACTTGGTGCGTGCCATAGGGTAAGGGGAAGTGCCAAGGATGCTGATGGGAGTAGGAGATGAGAGCTTAAGTAGGACCTGGGGGAGATCATGGAATACCAGAGCAGTGAAGGCCCTGAGGACATAGACCAGCATATTAGAGATGAGAAGGGCCTTGAGGAGGGTCAGAGGTTGTTCAGTTGTGTCTGACTCTTTGCGAGCCCACTGGGAGTTTTCTTGGCAGAGATACTGGAGGGGGTTTGTCATTTCCTTCTCCAGCTCATTTGACCGATGGGGAAACTGAGGCAGACTTGCCCAGGACTTGCCCAGGGTCACACAGCTAGTGAGTGTCTGAGGCAGGATTTGAACTCAGGAAAATGAGTCTTCCTGACAGCAGGCTCAGCACTCTGCCTGCTCCACCACCTAGCTGCCCTCTGGGGTCAGAGGAATTGGGTTCAAATCTTGACTTTTCCCATTTACCACTTATGGGACACTTGGCACGTCACTTAACTTCCCTGGGCCTCAGTGTCTTCATCTGTAAAATGGACCACATGGCCTCCGGGGGCCTTTCCAGCTCTAGCCAGATGATCCTATGACCTTAGAACATAGAAAGTTATTGACATGAGGGCTTTTAGAATGTGGCACAGCAAATGTCAGGGCTGGCAGGGGCTCCCGAGATGATTTTGTTACGCTCTCCCATTTTAGAGATGAGGAAACTGATTTCAACTGAGGAGACTTGCTCAGAGTCAGTTGCACAGCAATTTAATGTCAGAGGTTAGATTAGAACCCAGACTCTTGGTCTCTTCCAGAGTGTTCCCTCAGCTCTCACATTTTTTTTTTAAACCTTTTCAAAGCTTATTTACATCTGTTTGGTCATTTGATCTCCAAGATAGTTTGTGAGATGACAGGGATTATTACCCCAATTTTGAGAGGGAAAGGGAGGCTCTCACAAGGGAAATGACTCTCCCAAGGTCTCGGGGACCTTGCCATGCCATGCCATGCCAAGTACAGAGCCAAGGTTCATTCTTTCTGCTAGACTGTGAGAGTGTGCATTGTTTCCGGGGTTGACCTCCCTAGCCTTTCCTTCTTGTCTAGTGCTTGGAGAAAGGAGGGGCAGCCTGTGAGGCCCGGAGCTAGGCCAGGAAAAGATTTCTGGTGGGCGAGAAAGAAAGGCAGAGGAGACTTCTGGCTAGTCCAGGGAAAAAGAAGACATCAAAATGCATGTGTGGGCCAGATCCGCGAGTAAAGGAAGCTTCCTAGCCCCATTTCATCCCACAGGTTTCTGGCCTGAAAACAGTGCAGTTGAAACAATGTTGCTCCGGGGCAACAATGCCTTGATACGAGAGTGACTTTGGCCTTGGGGATGTTCAGTGAGGATGGTTACTCTAGAATAGGATTGTACTCATTGTCCTATCAGGAGAGATAAGGGAGGGACTTCCCTGGCCCAGGGACCAGGGCTGTCTCTTTCCAATAGTTTTTCCTTAAGCCCCAAGACGTCCCGCCCCCCCAAAAGAACAGAGACTTCTTTGTACCCATAGTGCTTATTACAGTGCCTGGCACACAGAAGGTGATTAATAAATGATAGTTTACCTGATTGGACTTGATACTGGGTGGGATTGTGGGATACCTCAGTAGGGATGGGGTGCTATCAGGAGAAGGAAATATTTGGAAGTTCCCCCCCACACACTGGGGTTACCCTAAAGGCCTGGAGGACACCCCGTTCACTGTCCTCTCTCTCTTTTTTTTTTTTTTTTGGTGAGGCAATTGGAGTTAAGTGACTTGCCTAGGGTCACACAGCTAATAAGTGTTAAGTGTCTGAGGGTGGATTTGAACTCAGGTCCTCCTGACTCCAGGGCCGGTGCTCTATCCATTGTGCCACCTAGCTGCCCCTACTGTCCACTCTCCTTGGCCTTGCCTCAGGCTTTTCCAGACGTGGACCATCAGGCCTTTCACTTTCTATGGAGAAACTCCACCTTCTGAAACAGGATTTAGCCCTTTGTTCCAATCTATTGAGATCTTTGGGGATAACAAAGCTTGTGGTCACCTTGAACCCTAGGTTTTTTTTTTCTATGTAAGATGAAGTCCTGTATCTTTCTCTCATTCTTTCTCTAGGTCTGGGGAGTCTGGAGCCATGGATGCAGGGCTTGATCGCTGTAGCTGTATTTCTGGCCCTTGTGGCCATTGCTTTTGCTGTTAATCACTTCTGGTGCCAAGATGATCCGTAAGTGACACCGTTGCTACCTCTCTTCCCCAGCGGCCTTTCTTTTTTGGTCCTCTTTTCTATCTTAGGGGAGGCAGTATGGTCTGGTTGCATGAGATCCTTGGGTTGGGGGTCATAGAACCGAGGTTCTTCTCCAGGTTTGGGATTGCTTTGCTTCATGACCTTGGCCAAGTCGTTTACCTCTCTGAACCTCAGTTCCCTAATTTGTAAAATGGAGATACAACCATCTTGGTTGCTTCACAAGGGTTTGTCAAGATTGCAGGAAAGAATAGCCAGGAAGTACTTGGGAAACTGTTGAGTGCAATATTATTACTATATGCAGAGGGTCATTATTATTATCATTGCTGTTGCCTCCCTCTCTATGGGATGGGTCTTACCCTCTGAAGTAATCAGTCTTTCCTGCTTGTGCTCCCAGTCTAATATATTCAGCCAAACAGGGGAGGAGGGTGGGAGAGTGACTTCTGAACAAGGTTGGGCCCTAACTTGTGCAGTGGGAAGGGCTTGATACCAAGTCCCAGGGTGTCTACCTGCTTGGGATTCTGAAGGAAGGAGAATCTCTGCCCTCCATGCCTCCTCCCACTTTCTTCAGCATTCTCCCCTCCCTTCTGCTCCTCCTCCTTCCTCTGTTGTCCTCCCTCCTCCTCTTCACATGTTTCTTTGTCCTCCTTTCTCTCCTCCCTCCTAACCTTTTACTACCCTTTTTCCTGCTTCCTTGTTTTCCTCTTCTCTTACTTTTCTCCTGCTTCTTTTCCTAGTCCTCCTTCTTCCCCTGACACCTTTCTTCTCTTTCCCTTCTTTCTTTGCTTCCTCCTCCTCCTCCTTCTCCATTCCCTTTCTCCTTACTTTTTGTCCTTTCCTCAGACAGTGGGAAACCACTTTCCTCCGTGTCTGCAATTCTGGGAATATTCTGATTTTGTGTAAGGTCTCCCACAGTGACCTCATCCCTTGTAGTCCCAGTGAGGAGTTCAGGCTAGGAACAGAACTGAGTTACAAGAGCATTTGACAGAGCCTCAGCAAGGCAAAAGCACCTCACTCTCTCTCACCTCCATTCAATCAGCTGTCAGATCTCATCTGTGTCTATGTCCACGACATTTCTGAAATTTGATCCCTTCTCTCTACTCAAACATTGAATACCTTATTTCATCCCCTCTATGCTGGACTGTTGCAATAGCCTCTTAATTGTTCTTCCTGCTTCAAGGCTCTTTCCACTCCAATTCATCACTCACACAGCAGCCAAGGTGATTTATTTAAGTCCACATCTGACCAAATCACTCCCCTACTCAATAAACTCTAGTGGCTCCCTAACATAAAATTATTAACTCCTTCATGTGGCTTTTAAAACCCTCCCTGAGCTACCTTTCCACAGTCTACAATCCAGCCAGACTTGCCTTCTTCTAAAATTTTTTATTATTATTTTTTTTAGGGCAATGAGGGTTAAGTGACTTGCCCAGGGTCACACAGCTAGTAAGTGTCAAGTGTCTGAGGCCAGATTTGAACTCAGGTCCTCCTGAATTCAGGGCTGGTGCTTTATCCACTGCACCACCTAGCCACCCACCAGACCTGCCTTCTTGCTGATCCTATCCACACCACCCTGTATCTCATCTCTGTGCCTTGTCACAGGTTATTTTTCCTTATGTCTGGAATACATCTCCTCTCCTCCACCCCATAGACTCAGATATTTTCTTCAAGACTCAGCTTGAGCATCACCTTCCACCTGAAGTCTTTCCTGATTCCCTCAGCTGCTTGCACCCTGGTCCTTCCCCAAACTCCTTTGTATTCATTTTGTGTTGATTCTGTGTACACATTCATAGACTCAAGCTGTCTTTCCTGATAGGACTCAAGCTTCCAGAAGGGGAGAACTTAGTTGCTTTTGCCTTTGTGTGCTCAGCCTCTAGTACAGCCCCGGCAAATTGATTTGTTGGTTGGTGACTTTATATTATCACCCCTCTACCCCAGAGCAAACACCCCCCACAATTGCTCACAGGCTCTATTCGGATATGGGATGAGGGCAATACATTGAGATAGATTATGTGACATCACTTAGCCAGATCACACAGCACCAGAATGTAGCTGAATTGGGATTCAAATTCATACTTTCTGGTGCCACAAAATCTCAATGTCAGTATACTGCCACCCAGTTCAGTCCATACCTGTAAAAGAACCCCTTAACAACATCTAGCCTCTGCTTGAATACCTCCAGTAACAGGGAACTCATCACCTTTTGAGGCAGCCCCTTCCACTCTGGGATCACTTTTCTTTGTTAGGAAGTTTTTGCAGACAGTGAGCCTCCATGGACTTCTCTGTAACTTCTCCCTTTGGTCCTGGTTCTGCTTGAGCCAAGCTAGACAAATCCAATTTTCTTCTAGGTAAGAGCCCTTCAAGAACTTTTGGGGTTGCCCAATGTTAAGTCATCTAGTCCAACCCCCTCATTTGCAGAGCTTTGCCTATTTCTCCCCTAATAGGGACTTATGATCTCATGGGTGTAGGGAATTTTTGGTGAAGAAAGCCTACCTTTCATCAGAGTGCCTTTCACTTTTTATTGAATTCAAGTGAACACCCCAATCACATCCCCACCAAGCCTCCACCCTCCCCCTCCCAGGTTCTGTC